>NC_054082.1:48365536-49095536 GCF_017562075.2 Anopheles merus
AAAGTCAATGATATAAACACACACAAAAAGAAATGTGTATTCAGACATTTTTATTTACAACTTATAATACTTAATATTTTTAATTATAATCCAGCCCGCGACCCAAAATAAATTGGCATCACTGCTATTATAGTCACAGTTGCTAAGTATTCGATCACGTTTCATATAGGGTTGTCAAATAAAAACGTTAGGTAATCACGTTTTGCCGTTTTACGATGGGAAGCGAAAGCAACAGCTTGATAAATCATAACACATCCCATGATGCACATCTTAACTGAAGGTTTGATGTTTTGACGTCGTTTTTCATATATGTTCATCGGGAGAAAATCAAAAATGTTTTTGAAGCTTGTGCAACTGACCACTTATCATTCCATTTCATTTTATAAAACATTCCCAAAAGCCATATAATTAATGTGACTCTTGCAATACAAATAATTCCGCCCAGCTCAGACCGCGCGAGCACGTCGAAATCCCCGCGCAAGCACACGTTAAAAATATGTGAAAAGTTCATATCTAATTAATGTAAATTGAACTGCCCTCGTTTCATTCCTCCGGCGCGCTATCCATCACGGTCCGTGAAGGACACGAAACAGTGTTATGAAAATATTATGAGAGAACGTACATCAACTGGCGAACACGGACAACTACCAAACCTTCACCATATCGAGCGGAATGAGTGAACACCGACGCTTAACCATTACAACTGCGTGACGAAACGATGTGTCCCAAACTTGACCGAGGACTTTGCTACAACATTTTCGCAATTTTCCATAGCAAACTGGGGTCCTTTCCTATACCACTAAGCTGCTGATGGAAGGGAATTTCACCTCACTTGAATAATGTTTTTTTGCGTTTTGGTTTTACTAAAATTGTACGAATTCACTTTGTTTTGTTTTCGCGTTTGCTTTGGTAATGGTGCTGCCAACGCCTCTGGGTTATGCCATCTCATTTGAAACATTTTTATTTATTTGTTCCCAACATTGCTAGTATCGCTGCCGTTGACATCCTAAGCCACGAAGCTTAAAGGAGAGCTACCAACTTTAATGAGATTGTTTGTGGCGTTGGTGATTTACAGACTCCCACAGGATGCCACCAGCAATGGTGCGCGTTTCTTTCCCACCTTTTTGTTGCGCTAGGCTATGTTTTGATTTTCATTTTTTCATCAAAAATTAATTATTACGTTACCTGTGATAAAAAGCGCAAAAAATACGGGTCAACATAATTGACGGAAGAAGTATGTAATTTTCGAAGGCGTAGAAAGAAATCTGAAATGCTCCAAATTACGCAAAATGAATTACGATCAATATTTCATCGAGTTTCGTGGAAATAAAACACTCCGGAAATTGTTCGATTTATACCTTGTTCCAATACATATTTAACAAGTATTGCTAAAATTAGCATACTGTGCATTTCTTGCAATGGCACTTATACCATAATTATTTCGCGGGAATCAATCAATGAAATCAATTGATTTTTTACTGGATTAAACTACACATTTTCGTTTTAATTGCAAATAAATCTACATAGCACAGCAGAAACAATCAACGATTGAATCTAAATTTTAATTAATAATCTTTTTTTTTAATTCAAAAATATCTTACTTTGCTTAAACTTTTCTTTCAACTGTTTATTTTACAGGCATTTTTGTAATTATATTACAACGTATAATTGTAATTATAAAGTTGATGATCGGAGATTAAATTTGTATAACTAACATGTTTTTGTTTTCTAACATATACGAGCTGATTACTAGGAATCAATTATATTTTCTAATTGGAAGACAAAATACATGTTACCTTTAAAAATAACTCTTTTATAAATATTGTACTTCGGCAGTTTACAGTTACATGAAAATGTGACTCGGACTCGGAGAATTTAGCATTTCCCTAACCATTTCCAGCCCATTTGTTCATTTTTTGATAACTCTTAAGATTTAACAAGTTGAGAATGAGACAAGATTTAGGTTATAGTTATGTTAAGATAATAGTCGTTTAGAAAGTAACCTAAATTATGTCGATAATCTCTGCCATGAACTTGATGGATTAGAAATTTGAGAAATTTGAAAAAATGAAAAGTTTTCATAGTAATTACTACAGTTAAAAGCAAAGCAAAATGCAAATGCCATGATATGTTCATCTTTAAAACAAAACATGTGTAATTGATGTGTGTTCTGAATTCACAACATGATTCTAAAGACTAATATTGACACACAGCAACACACCGGAGAATCCCACTAAACCATTGGCCACTGAAGCTTCCTCTATTGATGCTCCCGATTTGCTTGCCTCTATTCGTCCATATGTACCTTTCCGTGGCCTCCGTCGCCGTCCTCATCTAGACGTGGAAACACGACATACATCATGTTGTCATAATGATCCTGTTCTATCCTGTTTCAGATGGTTTAACTACTATTATGATCTCTTCGACTTCAATTCTTCCTTAAGTTCTTTCCGCACTGGTGCTTTTAAATTGCATCCGTCTTCCTAATATTCCTTTTTACTTCCTTGTGTTTTTTTCCTGTTTATCAAAGTTTATGAATTAATTGTAGCCCTAAATATTTTTTAATATTAACATTATTATTGTTTTTTTATTATTTGCCTTCTGAAACTCCGGAACTTTCTGGGCTGGTTTTGTTGAACAGTCGTCAACTCGAACGACTTAACAACATGCTCGTCATGGGTTCAAGCCCCAAATCGACAGTTCCCCCATACGTAGGACTGACTATCCTGCTAAGGGTTATCAATAAGCTACTGAAAGCCAAACCCACTAACGGTGTTAAGGCAGGCCTTGACCTACGACGGTTGTTGCGCTTAAGAAGAAGAAGAAGCGTTCTGGAATTACTGAAATTATAATTATACTTAAGTTAAAGTATAATACTCTGTTACGCCTTAAAGGCAGACAGTGTAAGTAATAAATTAATTGAATGAATTAAAAGATAGATGTAGAACAGATAGATGTAGTAGTGGATTTATTAAATCGGAATCGGAACTATAAGCATCGGCCGGTAAAAACCTTCTTCAAGATGGCTATGTATTTGTTTTCATAATATTTTTTAAATCATTTGTGATAATAGAATAAATTTATACAATTTATATCATACGATTTCTCATATGTTATTTCTCTATCTACATTTCAGCTACCGTGGGGAAACAGATCAAAGGAGGATATTTATTGCGGTACAAAAGTGAGTATTTAATATTCACCTCTACTACTACCCTTTATCTTACGGTTGTATTGGCTTCCACATACTACGGACAAACCCGGCTCATGCTGGAAAATTCTCACTTTTATATATCAACTCTGCCCAAGCACTTTGTTCACACTCTTCCAAACAATCCCGTAAGCCCTTGCATTCATGACATTTCATGGCATGTTCCGTTGAAAAAAAAAACAAATTCCATTTCTTGCGTTCAATATTCTTTTATGGAAGCATGGCGCTGAATTTTCCGTAAAAAATGTAGTCCAAGACATCATCCGACCGAGACCGGGGCAAAGCGAAACTTCGCTAGATCGATAGTACAACCTTTCAATCAACCGGCATACCTGCGTTACGGTGTACGAAGACACATTCCTCGAAGTATTCAAGTGCCCTCGTAGTACAATCTGAAACTATCCATGTGTGTGCGTGAGTAGGTGTATGTAGATGCAATGGTGCAGCATAACGTACACCATGAATCTTCTACGACTTGGCCGTTGGCGTAGCAGACACCCACCATCAATCACCATTTTTATCCCGAAGAATGATGATGCGCTCCACATGCCGAGCCATCACGAACGCTTCCTGTGGAATATCAATGTGTGTGGGGAAGCTTGTTTAGAAAATTTTAGGTAGTTGAATATCAATTTCCGGAAGGACGGTCCGATACCGTCATAAGTTGTCACATAGGAAGGTGCTATTAATGCACAAAACACGAGGTAAAATGGGCCTTGCTTTACTCAGTAAGGAAAGTCGTTCATTCAGCGGTCTAAAAGACATATAGTTGTTAAACAACCGTCGAATATTAAAAACTGCAATTATCATATACTTCAAGGAGACACAATTTCCAGTTGTACAGTGATTAGATGACATGACCATTGCTCATTACACTTTGCTGCTGCCTTTGCTGTCAAGCCCTGGCGCATCGTTTGCATCCATGTACAGCTTGCGTTTTGCGTGGTAGTATGAATAATAGTTTCCATTTGAGCCTGCCCATTTCATGGCCTTAACAAGTCGACCCAACCTCCCCTCATATTCATTCCCTATCAGCTAGACAGAGCGCGTTCGGGTGGATTTATGCGAGAGACCAAATTAAGATAAACCATCTCTTGGTTGCCAGCGTTATTGTTCTGCAGCGAGTGTGAGCATCTTCCAACCATCGCACTAGAAGAACATGAACCTGTCATCAACACAGATTCTCTTTCTCTCTGCGTCAGTACAACATTGTACGGGTGTGCATCGCTTGAGAGGCAGCTCTGTAAGCTCCCATCCTTTCTCTGAAAGCTCCCTCCAACCCAAGATACAAGATAGAATGACAGTTACCAACCCTAGACACGATTGAGCAAGCGATTGTTCTTGCTTTCATACTATCACTGTCCCTATCGAGCACGGGTTGAATCTTCATTCCCCTGATTCAGTACAACAGTGATGTTTTTTTGTTTAGGTCTTTTCCTTGCCTACCGATTGCTACCCTGCTCGGAAACAAGCTCGGGAAGAAAAAGGACGAGGCAGCAACCGGAAGCCGGTGCCGGAAGAAAGAATGAACCATCCATTTACGCCGCCAGTCAGCCATACCATCCGGGGGCTGAGGGGGCTTTACCACCAGGCAATGAATTCGCGTCTTCGTCGCGGTGCACATTTTCCCGGGGGCGTTTATGATATAATTTGATTGTCGCAAAGTTTACGCCTGAGCCACCACCGCGCCACGCGTCGGCGAAAAGACACTGATGGATGATTGCATGGATGGGCAAGTGTGTACGGATGGTGTGGTGAAAAACATGTAATTGATTGTACAGCAAAGACATGACGTGCGCAATACCGGCAACGGTGCTGCCGCTAGTGCCTTGAAAACTATATCGAAGGGTTGTCACGCCAACACACCTGCTCCTGGGTAATGGCATTTAGGAATGTATGGAATGTATTTAGCACATCGTTGATGTTCTCGAAACGTACAATCCATTACGTTCACCTGGAGCACTTGGGGGAATACCCGATAACAACGAATATTTTGCACAAAACTTTCCAGCTAATGAAGTTAGACGGGTCTTTTCGCAAAAGCGCACTAATCCCGAGAGACTCCCGACGGCAAGCGCACGAACAAACAACCAACAAACTATTGACTAAATAACTTCCAGCGAGTCAAGCTCATTATTCAGCGAAGCATCATACAAACCAACGCGAATCAGGCCAAGATAATCCGGGCTAGCGAAACATCTACCTCGCACGATTCCAGTGTTCCAACTGGTACTTAACTGTTTGTCAAAGTTCAACCAATATCAATCTTCCACGTACCGCGGAAATGGGAACGATGGCAGGCACCACTACCTGTCAACAATCCGACCAGACGCGCAATTCTAGACACTCCCTAAGCCATCCAACAGAACATTCTATCACGATAGGTTAATGCTGTGGAATTAACTCATCAGCTGGGTAAAGCGCTGTACATACACCGATTATGTGTTCCGATGTACATCCTCCCATTTTCCCGGTTCCTACAAGACTCCCCTACAAAGACACACTCCGTCCAGGCTCCCATATTGCGAGATGTGAAAAAGTTTTCACGAAAAGTAACACAAATATTGATGCAGAAGACTTTGCACACAAAAGCGGTTCGATAAGCCTCGAACAAGTTGGGCTCCTTAAGATCTCGGTTTTTTTGTACTAACAGCAAGTATACGTTATGATCCTAGCGTGTACAATAATTTCGAGACCAAACATACTTTTGGTCCCACGATCCCTGAACTTTCACTCACCAAACATTTCACTCTACTTCCTCGGTGAAGCGATGCTGAAAATTCAACGAAACGTTTGAATAATCGAAAAATCCATGACACCTTTTCCGGAAACAACTCTGCCAGGTGATAACGACAACAGTCCAAATGCCCAGCATCATATCATCCACTCGACATATCGTGCGTGTTGGAGTGGAACTAAATTCTATGAACGCACCACCGATGAAAGCAGGCGTCTTATCATTCCGCGTAAAGCAATGATGGTTGTACCGGGTACGTAGAAAAATAAAACGAAAAACAGACGAATAAACGAAACACAATCCTGAGTGTGCGCGTGCGACAATGCAACCGTCATCTTCGTCTATCCGTCAGTTCGTGAGACACCAAACAGTAACACTAATTGACAACCGAAAGCGAATACTTGTCAAAAAACAATGTAAACATAAGACGATTCCCACAAAAGCATCACACCATAAAATGTGTACTCCACCAGTACTACAATGTTTTTTTTTTTTTTGTATTCGTTATTCACATGGGTTCAAGTTCGTTCTGTTCATGCTTTTGTTAGATGGTTTATTTTTGCTGTCACTTTTACGCTTTTGCACCTACACTCAACACTGTCATCGCGATGATTAATGTAGACGCGCAATATTTTATACAAACTTCCAACGTGTATTCGTATTGACAAGCCCCTTATCTACCTTTATGATTTGTGTGAGGTCATAGTTATTACTTTCCTTTCTACTAAAACTGTAGATTTTTAGTGTAAAGTTAAACCAATGTACGACATTATCGTTAGGCCATCGTATGATAATAATCAATGTTTTTTTTTTCGGTCTTGGGCAACACTAAGACTAGACATGAGAAGGTTATGTTAACTAGTAATTGCAACGAGTTACCTTTTCCAATATTAGTAGTGACTAAGTAGGAATTAATTAAGTTAATTACAATTAATTTTGGCTTGAAGTTTTATTTTATAATCATTATAATTATATTTTTTATCTTTTAACTCAGCTCTACATACACTTCATCAGTTTAAACTTCATCTTTTGTAAATACTGTTAAATTAACGTTGTAAATAACATTAAATTAAAATGATGTCTCTAGTGTTACTAACATAATGTTTACTCATGGAGATATTTTTAACTTTATTGGGCGATTATATATTACTATGTATCATGATCGTGACAATGAAACTTTATATTGCCTCTGCCTATCTTTATTGGCCTTTTTCATTTTGGCGCTCTAACTATTAGTTTTTCTGAAATATTGTTTCTTGTTTGTTAAAAGTAGTTTTTGTCAGTTCTTTAATTCTTTTTCTCTAGTTGCTTTTCACATGTTTTCTGAAAAATGGGTTGGTATTAAACATAGTTTCTCCGGTCTCACAATTACACTGCTGAGTTTTATTATTTATTTTCCAACATAATACTTAACATACAGCTCAAGAATCATGTTTTGAATTGTCCATCCATAAACATGATGAAATGTTTATATTGAACACTAATTTTCACGATTTATCCTTTATATTCATATTTGCTCAATTTTCCTTTTATAACACGCCTTATTTTTTCAGTGACTTTTTCATTATGTGTCGATAAATTGCCTTCTGTCCAGAGTCAGTAATATACTGACGCTCAATCTGTACCAAGCGAAACGATCCTCTGGCATATTTCATTGAAGGGCCAATTGTACTCACAGCAGCATGATTGATGATACTTTCACCGATTCGTGTGGTTCTTCATGTCACGTCCAAACCTTATGGATAATTCGCTCTTCTTTTTCCCTGCCACTAATCTCAACTTACTAAATGCATCAACTCGGTCCCCTGTCCGAAACACGGCCCTCCTCCATGTGGACCACCATAAAATCTGCCCAGTGAGTGGAACAAAAGCAAATCATACAAACCCTTTTCTTGGTGCAGCTGACTGCTGCTGTCCAGCGTCATCATTAGCATCATCGATCCAATGCTATGATTAATGAGGGAAGCTACCTTTACTTTGCATTCAACTTGACGGTCTAGCGAGGACGGAACAGTACGCTTGTCACCTCAACACAATGGACACCTACATCCAGCGTCTGTAGCTTGAACTTCTTTTTATTCCACCTACGGGCATACCTTTTTGCCGAGCCCCGACAACAACTCGTTTCCAAAGATTTACCATAAAACCGGTGTCAATTTTCATTTCCCAAAGGATATGGCATCCTAATGACATGCGGTGCCGGAAGCCATCTTCTCCGAAGTCACGTCTGGGGTTCGTCGTTTCGCCAAAGCTCAGAGCCCGTCTGTCGCAAGCGCAGAACTACTCCGTTTGCTACGGAGCGTTCGCATCCCATTCCTGTGGATGGTGTATGCCGCTAGTTGATGATAGCGAAGTGATAATAAATTTAATTAAACATCAGGTAAAGAGAACGAACCGTGCCCTGCACACCGACATGCTCACTAACGCACCGTTGGCCAATGAAAGATTGACGCGATCGAACGACATCGGCAGCGTATGTGGTTGTGTACGTGTAAAAAACGAATTTTTCCTTCCGATTAAAGGTTAAAGTGTTTTGACCTCAAAAATTGACATTCTCCTTATGACATGCAAGCGCGGAGAAAAATTGGCCTCACGAAAGATTAATTGGTTTCTCCCTCAGTATCAACTAGTCAGCGCCGATTGCAGCTTTCAAGAGCTCACATTTGCCTCAAAAGTGCTTAAAGTTTGGAAAGATGGAAGGAAATTAAACAGAATGTGATTATTATTCTGTTAAGACAGTTTTATATGCTCTCAACATTTCTACAAAACATTACATTCATCCAACACGGTTATTGTTAGACCGACAGAGAAGATGGACAGCGCGGCGGCAAGAAAGTTCCCTCGGTCAGGAGTTATGATTATAATCTGCCCTTCTGCACCGAACAAATGAAAGTAATTTTCGAAAAATTTCAGTTTTCCGCAACCTTAATGGGCAAAGTGTTGATGAGAAATTTGTGGCAAACGGAAGTCGCTCTTTCTCTCCTAGGGCTTTTGTGGTTTACCGATTCCGGCTAATACCATCGTGTCCATGTCCATCCCATACACGCGACCTGCCGCAAAGAAGCTGCCAAGAGATGCTTATTTTTCCGACGAAGCAACGCCAATGCAATCTCGTTCAAAGGAAGAAGTGACCTTGAAACCAGGATAAACTTCGTTCCGATTTGCTAAGGGTCCTGCACTGAAACAATCGGCCTTCCCGATCCCACTGCTCTCTTTCCGTCCTGTTTGCCACTTACTGAAACACATTTTCTTTTGTTATCTTGCTGTGAGGAGAGGAAAGCCTTTTCAATGTTCAAGGGAGGTAACCTATCACTGGTCTGTATGCGCGTGTGTGTGTTGTTTTTTTACAAACATGTATCCTTTGTGTTGCATCTTGTATCTAAGCGATGTTGAAATCAATTGCACAACACCCATTCCCGATCACCAACACTGTGACACAACCACAATGAGTCTTTATGAGTTTCCAATATAGACGATGTATGTATGCGCTTCCTCATCGTATACCATCATCGGAAAGCATCAGGTAGTACTGACCAGCATAAACTGTAGGGTTCTGAGCGACATACCCCTTTCCTTTCAGGTTGTTCGGCTCTGAATTCTTATTTGATTGAATATTTCAGCAGTACCGTAAACATGAGTCAGTACAAAACTCATCCCCCACTGGGTTTGCCATTTGGGCTTTTGTTCTTGGGGTTTGTTTTGCTTCATTGATCCATTGAGCCGACGGAATCGGGTTAAATTGTTGTCCGCCTTCTATGAAAACATTCTGATCTCTTTTGTTAAAAACAGTGACAAAAGTTTCCTTTCAATGAAATATCCTTTTTCTTTCCATTTTTGGCTCGTCTTTAATGGGTACACTTTGTTACAGAAGGGTAAAAAGATTAAAAGATATTTTTTGTCTCCATTCTATTCATTCACAGAACAAGTCCTATGGAGCCGCTGGTCGGAGGAATGGGTTGTGCTGTACGATGATTCCACCATGGCCTGGTTTACGGTAAGTTCTTCCCGTAGTTAGACGATGTTTGTGCTCCGCCTATCAGATGCTGAACATCGTGCGTTCGGATGGGACCTCCCAAATCTTCTGATGTTTCTATAATAAAAGAAAACGCCACTAGCTAACAGAATTGTATAACAATAACCATTTTGTAGTTCTTACTCCTCCAAAGAAAAAGTAAAAACACGACATAGGACAAACAAGTCTACCATTACAGCGCCCAAAATTACTGCCATTTCACCAACCATATAATGGTTTCTTTTTCCCGAGTGAACACCCGCACGCAACAAGCAGCCATTTCAAATGGATAAATCAAATCCACTCACTCCCAGCCACTATTCCTGCGAAGCTGGCGAAACCCGTCGCATATTTTCTCACGTTCGGGGGTTTTTGTTTGTTGTCTGTTTTCTCTTCATACATGCTTTTCTGGCTTCTATTAAGCTTATTTCACGTGGAACTAATTTTAACAAGGATTGTTTTCACAGGTACCGATAGTTGGACACGGGCACGTGCCAGAGCACAGCATCGTAAGGGTGTTGGTTGGATGGTTCACTACTTTTCAACCACAAGCGTGTTGACGATTTCATTTTCAGCTGCCGCTATTAATTTCGTGTCCATTGTTTGCACTCTAACAGTTGAGCTTTAAGTTTGCATAGACTGGGCAGGATGTTATAGCGAGCTTAAAGCTTGGAATTGCTTGAGTATGATTCAAATGCTTGGCTCTTGTTTGATCAAGTTTGTTCAATGTTAGATACGAGCAATAAAAACTGCTCCTGCTCATCGTAAGCGCTATTTCTGTAACATTGTTTCTTGGTGGTTGAGTTAAACCTAAAAATACATTTTATTTGTGCTGATCATACAAAACACATTCAAACAACACTACATAACTGTTGCGAGTGCATTTCAGTTGGCTAAATATTTTATGAACCATCCAACCAGTGTATCCAAATATGGACGTTTTTGGTGGGGTTTTTTCGAACTCGAGTCCTTACTAAGCAAATGTAGCCTGACTGCTTGATGCTTTTACTAGCAAAACCGGTCAAACAATAAACTGTAAGCCGCTGCATATTTATAGCTCCCGGTGTACCGAAACACGGCTAGCCACCAACCTCCCGAGCATGCAAGCATTAACCACACCAGCCTCTCCATCGTTAAAAGCTTGTGTAATGCGAGCAAGGGATAGGAAATAAATTTCAATTCCTCACCAACAACCGGATAAGATTGTACCACGGCCGGGATTCCGCTTTTTTCTACGTTGCATCAGGCAACACACAAGCAAGTTGAAATTTGTACTGCCTAGACCTAACTCGACACGACGCTTTCCGCGCCGATGGTGGTCCGTTGGTGGGTAGTAACTTTGTAACGCTCAAATCACCGGCAGTGAAAGTCTTCCTCGGGTGTGACTCAACCAAAACTGCTTTCTGGCGGGTGTGGATCAGGAAAAGATAGTACGATGCATCCGCTGTGGAAAAGTGAAAAACTTGCTCTTAGATTAAATTACATGAATTAAACATGCACGTGTACTCGGTTCGTTTGTCGTAGCTGGGAAGCCTTGCCTGTGCGTGAAGCCACCGACGCGTATACTACCTTACCAATTCCTCCTCCAAAGAGATTGCACAAGATTTGCTCAACAAAAATCAAGCCAAAAAAAGTGTGGCTTTGAATTAGATTAACAAATTACTCGAGTTGCGATCTGAGAATGAGGTAAACACAGCATTTCTGTTGAAAGGGAAAACTTTACCGGATATCTTTGCTCTTAAGTCTTGTTTACATTAAGATATATGAGATAATCACCACATCGAGCGTTGTTATATAGTGTTGTAATAATTCTTGAATATAAATTCCGAACATGGCAGTTTCTATACAAAATTTGGTACAAAAACAAAAAAAAACAATATTTCTTTTCAACAAACATTCAATTAAACTGCTCAAGCCCTTTTTCAACTACAACCAGCGCTTTCTGTGACATATTAATCGCTGTATTCGCTGTATGTTAAACCTTTTTTGTATTGAAATGCTCTCATTTAATTTAGTACTATGCACGGACTTTAACACAGTAAGAAACAAGACTAATATGCATTGACACAATTATTATACAATTTTATTCGCTAATTATCAATAATTAGCACTGGCCCGTTCCAGCCTATTTGCCCTAGCTCACGGATGAGTTGTGGTTATGTAATATCTCCAAGTTAATATCATAGTCTTAGCTGACTGAAAAATGCTGATTTTTTTTACAACTAGGGTAAATGTACCAATAGTGGTGCAATTTGTGGTGGTACAGATGTATTTTAATGGATTTAAAGTGTCAGGAAGGACAATTTCTGAATATTTTAACACCTAACAGGTGGAATATGTTTTATCTTCGCAATCACAACCATTTTAACCATGAAACACATAAATTTTACGAAAAAAATACATATTTTTGTGACTGCTTCGTTGTACCTATAATGGTGGTATGGTTCCTATAGTTATCGTATTGTGTTCCTATAGTGGTGGTAAACAAACAGTGTATAATATCAATATAACTTAGTTTTGAAGCTGTTTTCGTGTGAATAGCAAGGATTACTGCGATAATAATGATATCTTTCGTGATTTGATCGTAAAAAATTTATGAATTTGGTTGATGACAATATTGACTAAAGTACTGAATAACACCTGTCGTCAACTCAAACCCAGAAGAGATTGCTTGATTTGAAGTCGATTTTTCACTCAGCCAAATAAGCGAATTTTAGCCTTTTTTTAGTAAATTACTTACAGAAAACTCATTTTTATTGCTTATTGTAATGAAAACAGTACGACTTATCAAAAATGTCGTCGAAAAAAATCTAAAATTACCTGTTTTTATTGATTTTAGAACTAGGACCACTATAGGAACATGTCTGTTTGGTGTACCTATAATGGCACTATCGTAAAAAACAATTAAAAATACGTAAATATGGTCAAAAGCCAATGAATTAGAATAAAACAATATCATTTGATAACATTATGTTAAAAAACTAATAACTGCGTTGTTATGTGGTCATTTAGAACGTTAACAAAAATATGACTATCGTTATGAAATCCTAAGGATTTTGGAAAAATGTTGATACCTTTTATAAAATAATGGATTTTTTGGTCACTAAGAAACGGAATGACCCCATTTCATTTTTAAATCCTTTGTAAAAGGCTAGAGAACATTTCACACTATCGTAGATAACTTAATTACTGTTAATTTATCGTATGAGACGCATTTTAGTGAAATACCACCACTATTGGTACTAACACCACTATAGGTACGTTTACCCTAGAAGGATCGAAAAATAATAGATCATTTTCTCTGCAAAATATAGGTTTCAACAGTTGACTTGCAGCATGAGAAAAAGGGCCAGCGTGGCATTGTCCTTTTTGAAAATCAAGATTGTCCAGTGAACATACTGCGGTATGATCAAAATAGGACTCGATACAAGTAACATCGGGAATGGAATCAACTTGTCTCAGTCCATACACTCCATCTTACCGAACATGCTTCAATAGTGGAAGCAATGCCATGCATCACAATTAATAATTGGCTCAAAGTCTCTATAAAAATAAACAAAAACAAAAAAATCACAATGAATGCATTTCTTGACCAAGTGGTATTGATGTGTGCCTGGCATAGGTCAACACACGTTTTTAAAATTTTCTATGTACTAAAAAGCACTTTAAAATCAATAGAGCTTCTGCTTTTACTCTTCGTCGTTTTCAACCTGGCGGTTTGATAGCTCTTCAACTGCATCGGGAATTGATTCGATTCATAGACAAATAAAGCCGGAAATCCTATCGAACCATTCCCCATTATCGACCGTTCACCATCCTCGCGCTCGAAACGATTTTGCAAATGAATCACCCGAACCATGTTCTTCCTTTGCCAGTGAAAACCCAATTAATCATGATTTCATTTTCCACTTTTCAAATGTACATCTCTTTCCTTTTCCCACCCCCAGGAACCGGGCCGCTCGTCACCTGCGGGTAAAATTCTAGTCAAAGAGGCACCGGAAATGCTTGCAATCGCACACTGGACCGGTCAGATACCTCGGCGGCCACCTCTCCCGGATGGCGTCAGTGTGTCGCAGTTGATAGCGCTCGGGTCGCGCCGGAAGCGTTCCAAAGTGTACTGGATGATTGCAAAATCGGAAGAGGAAGTTAGGTAAGCGTGGAACGGTGGTTTGGTTGCACCCTTCAAGAATGGGTTTGTGTCGTGGAAAATCTCCGCTTTATGTTTGATGAAAATGAAGAAAAAAATCTCTTATTCAATTAAACTAGGGCAAACGCGTAAAGAAGCGAGGAGGGAAGAGTATGATCAAACACACGTGTCACATTTCAGACCATTACCTGAAACGAGGTATTCAGTAAAGTTGCTCCAAAGTAGATTAACTCAAGATTTTATAGATTTTCTATCTCCTTGGATGTGATACATTGTTTATCCAAAAATTTTGATTCTGTTGCCTGATTGACAATCTCAGTTCGATCTCTGCGAAACTATCGCATAGAAATGCATCGTGTCTATCTCGCATCTAGCATCTGGAATGCATCTAGCATCTCGCAGATCCACCACCACTATCCTCAGTGGCGGATTAACATGAGTGCAGATCCTAAGCAGTCACGTGAATATAGGCATTTCTGAAGTGTCAAGTGAGAAAATGTATGAGTAACTCTAAACTAGAGAAGGATTGTGAAGCAAATTTACTTGTGAGCGGGGGCTGGCTCTTTTTTTTTTGGATCCCTTGAGGCCTCGAAGCCCCACGCGGCCGCTTAGTTTGCTTAGAGCTTAATCCGCTTTGACTACACTACCTCTAAGCGACACTGATGAAGCAAGACCGAATTCATGTTTGCGAATTCATGCCGTACATTTATCAATTTAATTGACTGTCCTGTCGATCAACAGCACGGACATCACATTGAAGAAACTATAAATGCTGCTCTACCCAACACAAAAACTATTAGCTCCACGAAACCGACCGATGATGATCTATTGTAAAATTTCGCCAAAACTGATTTAAACTGTAGGAAAAATAGTGTTGAAGCTGGTCATATAACTTCATCAGCTCGCGCGCATCACCCCGTCCTGAATAGTGATCATACAACCACCATCACCAATATGAAAGTATGGCTTTAATTTTCTATTATCAAACCGCATGTAGCTACAAAAAACATACACGTGTCGTTTAAATCTATGCTTCCTACCGATATCATTACCGTTCTTCGCCTCACGAAGTGAGATGCAAATATGGATAAGATATCATTCGTATCATTCAAAGTGGGCATTCAAATTTCGCTAAAGGATGTAGCATTACAATATACTACTTGGCCTCAATATACACAATATACAATATACTACTTGGACATTAACCATCCGCAAGATCGTTGATCAGGGATCATCGAGCCGGCGTTTCATCGAAAGATCTCGTTTCGATTCTGTCCAGTTTGGATCAGGTATTTCATGCCATGCATCTATTCCTGTTTCCGCATCATTGTCGACCTCAATCTCAGCTCTCTGGTCAAAATGCTATACCGCTGCTAGTAGAGCACTTTGTGGTTTACTATCAAAATGTTCATTGGTTTCGTATCAAATTAAATTAAATTCTACTGAAAAAACGGAGTTTGAATTTATAGCTCTAACTGAAACGTGGCTTAATGAGTCAATATCTTCAAGCCTCTTCATTGACTGTGAAGCTTATAGTGTCTATCGCTGCGATCGAAATATCCTTACCAACGACCGTTCCCGTGAACGGGGTGTTTTGCTTGCTTGCTGCAACCATTTCTCCTCCATTGCAACACCAATCAATCCGCTCTCGAAACACTTAGGATACGTCTATCAATTTCGCGATTGCATCTATAGGATGGGGTGGTATATATTCTGCCATATTTAAGCACTGATGGTGAACACCTTGTAATTTTACATCCAACCGGCCTTCATTGCATGGTCATTGGTTAACTAGATGAATCATTATCTAGACCTGGTGTTTACCAACTCTTTTGCCGCTGTTTGCTGTTTGTTTTTTTTTTATTCTATAATAACTTCTGCTCTTCTTTCTTGCACTTCTGTTTTCCGCTCTACTTCTAAACCCTGTCGGTCTGATCGTACCCTTCGCCGTCTGAAACAGGATAGAAAAAGGTATCCATTTGTTTATTGTCGTAATCCAACCATCCATAATCAGCGTTTATTCAAATATGCAGCATCGACCCATCGGTTATAGAATAGGGCTCGTATATGTCGTATATGTATGTACTTGCCATTGCGCTTTCGTTCAGATCCATCTGCGTTTTGGCGGTTTGTTAAGGTTCGCAGGAAATGTAATGCGTTACGGAACGAAATATACCTAGATTCTCAGACTACCAACAATAATGCTGACATCTGCGAACTTTTTGCCACACATTTGTCCAATATGTTTGAAGAGCCTATTGATAACCCTAATCTCTTGGTAAATACCCTCACCCATACTCCCGAAAGCGTTTAAAGTTTTTAAAGCATAGTTGTTGTTAATGAAATGGTTGAACAAGCTTTATCAAAGCAAAATCAAATCTTACTGCCCTGGTCCTGATGGTATTCCTGCCTCTGTAATAGTGCATTGCATGGATACACTGGTACCTTGTAAAGATTTTTAACCTTTCATTGTCGTCAGGTATTTTGTTGGTTTGTCCCGGCGTTAAAAAAGGGTTGCAAAAATTCCATTTCTATCTACAGAGGCGTTAATTAAACATGTGCTATAGTTAAGGCCTTCAAGTTAAGTATTTATCCTTGTTTGTTTCATAGTTGTAGTTCCGCTATAAGCATGAACTTCCATATTATTCAGGGTTTGCCACAATTTATTAATTGGATGCCATCAATTTTTGGTTGATTCCCATATTTTTTCCGTGCGTTCTCACGATTTTTTGACCGTTTCGCTGAATTTTTGGGTCCAATTTTACTGATAGCCAATCGGACGATACCAATAAATTATGGGAACGAACCAAAAATTTATGGGATACGATGAATAAATCGTGGGACGAGCTTAAAAAAATATGGGAACTGACCAATCAATCGTGGAAACCCCTATGTGACGAACTGATCAACTTCAACTAGTCTCATGTGCTTTGTGTTTAAAATATTTCATAATTTTGATGCATATTAACAACTGGCCACAATACACAAAGACTTTAGAGCTGCTTTTGATAGTATACAACACACTGTTAGCAAAATTACTCGGATTTGAGGCATCTTTTATTTCATGGCTTAAATGATGATGTGATATGTGATTAAGCCATGATATGTGTGATGTATTACCTCTGGATGGCCATCTTTTCTATGCGGACGATATTAAAACATTTTTATTTGTCTCTTCGTTTGAACACCTGCACTTATTTGTCTTTACCTTACCTAACTTAACTTTACCTGGACGTATTTGTCAGATGGTGTTCCACCAATTTTCAAAGCCTCCGTCCTGATAAATGCACAATTATTTCTTTCTCTCATGCTCGTTGTACTATTTGTTTTATTTACAAGCTCTTAAATGTGTCTGTGTCTCGTGTTATAAATTTCCCGCATAAATTTCAAACAACAATTGGATGATCTTTTAGCGAAAGCCTATCAAACCCTGAAGTTCATTCTTCGGACACTGTCCGATTTTAGGAATCCTACTCGCTTAAGGACTCTCTATTGTTCTCTGGTACGTCCAATTTTCGAATATGCTAGTATTGTATAGATTCTTTCTAGTATTGGGGGATGTACTAGAATTGAGAATGTCCAAAGAAATCTCACAAGAGTAGCTTTTCTACGAATGTTTCATCACACACATGTGCCGCCCTATGAAACAAGTTTACAACTGTTTGAGTTACAAACTTTAAGTCATTGTCTGTTTTATTGATGGCCTACTTACATCCTCTATCGATGCACCCGATTTGCTTGCTTATATTTGTTTGTATTTGCCTTCCCACTGTCTCCGTCGTTGCCATCCGTTATCTGTGGAAGCATTTCATACGTTATATTGTCATAATGACCCTTTCGTGTGCTGTTTCAAATGGCTCAACCACTATCATTTGATTTAAACTTTAAATAAATTAATGAATTTTAATTAAATGAAATAAAAGTTTTTGAGTTTTTGGCTGGTTTGTGAACTTTTCTTCTACCGTACTGTTTAAAACTCACATACAACCTTTCATCAAATCTACTGTCTCTCAACCTGCATAAAAAATAGAAAAACAAAAATGTTTCATTCAATCATCTTCGACTCTTTAAACAAAAAGCTTTTCTCCTGCAATTTACAAACGTTAAGTCAATCCCTTCAGCGCTGCACACGCATCTCTGACTTGTTGAACTGCTGACGGTGTTGTTGCCGAACGAAATCGTATCGTTCAGCTCAAACCAGCATCAGCAACCGTTTGCTAAACGCATAGTCTACTACATCTTTTGACGTTTTCTTTCTCTCTCGCTCAATATAAATAGCCATTTTCCTAGTAACAACGCGTCCTACGCAAACAAAACTTGCGAAACGGAAACGTCGGATGCGAAACTAAATATTCATCGCATCCTGTGCAAACTGACTCTAATTCAACCCGGCGAATGCTATGCTGTAGCACTGTACTGTACTGTAGCATGACTGAAACAGCCACCTGGTCGATAGGTAGCTGTTGGAAAAATGTATGCCAATGTTAAATCTCTCTCTCTTAACACCTAAGCTCCAAGTGCCCAAGCGTAGATTAATTTCCATACGATATACCTGCGTGTATGAAATGTCTTTTAACAAACAGTGGCCTGCATTGAAACCTCCTCAGTTCACGATGAAGCATTTCTGGCGAGGCTACGAACGGAAAAATCTTCTAACAATACAATGGAGGTTACAACCCACTAGGCGCAATCAGGAAGCTTCGCCCAGTCAGTGTGCGATCGATGTTTGAGTTTTGCGCCGACGAGGTTCCGAAGGGGATTTGCTTCGTGACGCAGCAGGGACCGGACGAATTTGTTGACATAAATTAGCGATAACATGTTCGTCGGGCAGCGTTGTCATTTCAGGACGGCAAACAAGCCAAACAAATAACCTCGCCGTTGGAGATGACACCCTGGGTTCGGTATCGCCATTGGTGACGATGGAAACAAATATGCGAAAATTGGAGCGCAAAAACAATACTTTGCACGCTGTAAATACAAACGATGATGGTGCCGGGCAAACTTCGATTGCTATTTGCACGATGACCTAGCTGCTAGGTAGCCAGGGAATAGTGAATTGACATGGCTCTGCTTCATGATGAGCTAAATGTTCAGCTTGAAAATAGACGATAAAAGCCATTCTCTTTTCCACGGATGAATTGCGAAACAAAACGATTAAACTTACCATGCAGCCGTGATAACAAACTCAATCAAAGCTCCCTACGTGCATTTTTCGTGTGTGATTGTTATCTCATGATGTGTGTATTTGTGTGTGTATTTGTGTGTGTGTGTGTATTTGTGTGTGTGTGTGTGTGTGTGTGTTTTGTGTGTGTGTGTGTGTGTGTGTGTGTGTGTGTGTGTGTGTGTGTGTGTGTGTGTGTGTGTGTGTGTGTGTGTGTGTGTGTGTGTGTGTGTGTGTGTGTGTGTGTGTGTGTGTGTGTGTGTGTGTGTGTATGTGTGTATTTGTGAGTGTGTATATGTGTATATTTGTGTGTGTATTTGTGTGTGTATGTGTGTAAGAATAACATATGTGCTAATGAAGAGAGAGAGCAATAGAGATCGTTAGCAATTTACACGAATATGTTAAACATGAACTTCTAAAGAAAAAAAATCTATGAAGGTATGATTAAAAGGTATTTAGTTGATTAAAACACTGCCACAGAATTAACTTAAGTTACCTTAACAAAAAAGTAAAATGTAATCATATTGCTGGATTATATCAATAATATAATCCTGGGCTAGATTATAACTGTTCAAAGTCACATTTAAAATGGATAGGTTGCCACGGTTGTATCCTTCGTGGAATCTTCAATCAACCACATTTAAAACCCAGCTTGCTACCGCAGTAACTTTGACTCTTAGTAAAATAAGGTTTTCTTTTCTCGGAAGAAATGTATTAATCCTTTTTGCACATTATAACTTGCCAAGCAAGCAAGGATTCAACAGGACAACGATTTAGGGCTAGCAATACGTAATAGATACGACAAAATTTAATAACATACCTCCTGCTGTTGGGTTCCTCACATTGTCAACGTCCTTACAATGCTGACGTGACGCACATGAAAGCTATGGAGCGCACAGGGTGGAGAAGCAATTAACTTCCAGCAGTTCGAAGTCGGTTGAGTTTGTCGTTCTCGTGTTACGACTGTCACTCACTCCGCCTATAAGGTCAATCGAGAAACGGAAAAGTTTTAATTTCCCCTATCTGATCAATCTGCCACCAGGTTGAGTTTCGATGCGCTCGGTCACAATTATCCAATTCAAACTTGGAACGAAAGTCAAAAGTTGCTCGTAGCTAAATGTGACTTTTCTCACACTTGCTTGGAACTTTGCACCGCGCGCAGGCAATATAATTTCGCTGTCACAGTAACATCCCCATCAAAACATTGAACCAGCACGTTCATTCGCTCGCAAGTAGCGCCGGAATTTAGACCATTGGAAGGATCGGTTAATCTGTGTCAAATAACAAGAGCCACCACACCATGCCCGCTTTGGTGCATCTAGCAAAGGTTCACATTCAACGCATCGCCGATGGTGGCCAGTTCGTGATCGTCAACGGTATGGATCGGTTCATCGGATTTTTTGCGTGGGATGTGAAACTAAACGCAACCTGGCTGAAAATGACGCTGATTGTGTTTGCCGTTGGGTACGAAATTACCGCCATAGCTGCCATGGTGCTAGCCTCAGTAAAAGGCGTCTTTACGGAGAGAAGCTTCACTATGAGCTTCGTCACAATGACTGGGGCCATGTGTATCGTGATTTGGTTGTCGCTGGCCGCCTTCCGTCGCGATCTAACCGGAACAGTCAAGTTTCTACAGCATCGTCAGTGTACTATTCACAGACAGAGCGCAGCTCGCAAAGCTCTAATGGACCGTGTCAACCGGTATCTGTGGCTGTTCTATCTGCAGAACATAGCGCAAGTATTTTTTTGGATCAACCTCCTAAGGAACTGCAGCCCGTTGGCGGTGTTCGAGCTGTCGCTGCTGGACAGTGTAAATGTGCTGCTGTACCCACTGGCAATGACGCTTATGTCATTGATGTTCATTCACACAATAATGATCGTGTCTACGTTGCTAAGTGCCCTAACGCTTGAGTTCTACTGGTTGGGACAAGATTTTGAGCAGGTGTTTGCCCAATGCAATACGTTTGCCGCTTCCGCACGGAAGCATTACTGGGATGGGCTAAAACGAAGGATCGACACTTGCGTTATCGAGCATCAGCGACTGCTGGGACAGATCAGCACACTGCGCAACAATTTGAAGCTTTATCTGCTACTAAATCTCGTTGCCGATTTCTCGCTCATTACGTTTGCCGGCTGCCAGATGGTCATCTCCAGCGAAGGAGATCAGCATCTGTACAGTATTCTTGCTGCGTTGACCGCATGCCTAAATATGCTCAATTTCGGTGGGTTGTGTGATTTGCTCAAGATTCAGGTACGTGTGCTGTGCGGGAGCTTTCGCTATCCCGGAATACAACTTTCCACATTTTACAGGTGCATGCAATCAAGTTTCGCTTGTACAGCTCCCAGTGGACGGACTACTTGCGCCCCGTATCGGGGCCCTTCTTCCGCGCTGCCGACGCATCCGGTCCAGCATACTCATCGTGATGACCCGGGCCGAGCACGAGCTGCGCATCAGTTGTGGCAGCGTCTACGACATGTCCCTCACTACTTGCTGGGCCGTGCTACAGTTCAGCTATTCCGTGTTTACCCTTCTGCTAAGCTTCTTCGAAAACGAACCGAGAGTCCAGTGAGAGAGACTCCCAGGATCGAACACATCGCACTACCTGCTAGCTGGGAAGTGTTCATGCATCCGCATAATGAGCCCATTATTGTTCTGTATTTTTAGTAAAAGTGTTTTTAAGTGACGGTGTCCAAAAATAAACACACAATCACACACACACACACACACACACACACACACACACACACACACACACACCACACACACACACACACACACACACACACACACACACACACACACACACCACCGGAAGTGGATCGGGGTCGTAGCACGTGCGTCCATGTTGAGGCACGTGCTAGAAACACGTCGTGTTGAATATAAATTGAAATTTTATCCTTGGCAGCTTGTAGTGCAGCGAAAGTTGTATGGGTTAGTTTTCATTCATGCAACAGCCCCCAAATAAACGTGAGATGTGTTCACCACGAATACCTAGTAGCGAGGTTGAGCGATACGAGTTACGAAATAAAGCAAAAATTAAATTTTGGCCATACTGTACCTATACTCGGACCAAAAGACGATGTTGAATAGATTTTAAAAAGATTTTTCCACGCATTTTGGATTTTGATGAAAATCCGAACGGTTGAATATTGCACAAATATTCATCAAAATCCATCGCCCGCATCGGATTGGAAAGTGTCCGTCCTTTCCTAGGTTCATCTTTCCCCGAACATTTCGCAAAGCTACTGTCGTTGTTCTTCAAACTAGTCATCTTAACTTTTTCGACAAGAAATCCAAGACGACAAGAAATCCATTTTGTCTCGGGTAAACAGTTTTTGGTCCCAAAGTTTCCTCTTCGCTAAACCGCCGCACCGCCAGCGGGAATGGCCAAGCAATGAATCTGGTGAAAAATCAAACCAGCTTTGTTGACTTTCCCTTTGCCCATTTTGCTCCTCGCTTTTACTCCCATGTAGCCATGTCTGTGCCGCTACATTATCCGTACTCGGAATCGGCATCTTATTTCACTCATCGCATCTTTCCTATCTTGTTTTCACAGCGACTGGATTGCTGCCATCACAAAGACGGTAAGTTTGAAAGCTATTTTAAATATTATTTCGTTTTAATTTTATTCCAGATTTTCATATCAGATAATCTTGGCAAACGGTTCTACGACTGCTTTCTACTTCTAATAATTATTCTACCATTAACGATAAAGTGTCGACTCAAGTCGATGTTTTTTCCTCGTTGGAAAGCTCTTGTCCAAAGCTGATAATTCGCTACAAAAACCTTACTGTCACACTATCGACCGTGTTGTATTTACTCGTATGAATTGTATGATAGTTCACATAATCTCTGAACTCTCGGTTAACCTTCACCGTGAACAATTGGATGAGATAGCTTCCAAAAGTGTACTAATCCAGTTAAAGGTACATGCCAAATCACCTCATAAAACGGAAAAAGAGAGATCAAGAAGGCCATCACGCTTCATTTCGAATAAATCTATTTCGTTTCATTCAATTCCAACATTCGTACACTTGACGCTTCATCGATCTGCCTTTCCAGCATCAGATTCAATTTTGGTTGAACTCACCACTAATAGTTCTACCGCATAGCGTAGTTGTACGGTAGTTTGTTCTGGCCTTTTTTGAATCATTACTAATCTCGGTCCAAAATCTCTGTGCAAAGTAGACTACTAGGATTTCCTTTAGTAGATACACGGAACGAGTTACTACAGAACCGTGCTGCACAGCATCGAATTGAATACCACAAAATTTATTTTATTTTATCTAGCTACGAGGGTAGCTATTTCTAAAGGTGATGTAACAAAGAATCTTAAAGTTAAGAGCATTGTTTAACTACATTTTACTTCCTTCACTAAAAGATTATATGGTTTTTGGTATCAAACGAAATAAGCACTAGTATTGTTAATTCAGCTTGTTTAGTTTCAATGTGTTTTAAATTAATCCACACTCAACTTTTTGTTTTTTTAATGTAATATATATTAATACCCTTCTTGTTGATATTTTACATGAAATTATTCCACCAAAACTACTTTATACCACCAAAACTAATAATTATACCACCAAAACTACTTATTAAGTTATATATGGTATCATCATAAAGCTTATTTTTCATAATTTTCAAACTATCCGCGTGCTCTGTCCCTTTTTGAAGTGACCAACAAAGGTTATGATCAAAACTTCAACTCACTATTTGTTTTCACTTTTCAAACCGTTCATTTAATACTCTTAAGGTATTCTTATATACACGCATAACTACACCGTCTTTCATCTTTACAAAAAAAAACACTTTAGCAAAGGATTAAACACAAAAAACACTCCCCTCGCGAAGATACTGATACTGGTTGATGGGTTTATTGGAGATGGTATACTCGTAATGTGGCTAATACAAAAAAGTGGAAAATACGATTTGATGTAACCAGATACCAGCTTTTACCATTACTTGGTCGTTTCACCTTATTTGTATCCTTGGTAAACGATTCAACAATGGAAAAAGCACGGGAAAGTACGCACGTAATCAGGATTTACTTGCAAGTCGAACTGGTTTTTTTTGATAAAGCATTCAACTTTTCGAAGCGAATGCCTTAAATGGAAAGCACACCCAGTAGCTGACCCAAACCTACATTCTTTCCGCCCATTTCTTTCCCTTTTATCCACTAATAGGTTCAACTACGCTCATAGGTTCGTAGCACCAATCTTCGTTAATTCCAAATTGAATTTTTCCTTTATCTTTCGTATCAGTCCGGGTTTTTGTTGTTTTCCAAACACTCTACCTAGGTTACTGTTTTCCATTTCAAACCTTATTTTCAACGGTTGTCTAATTTTGCAATTGAAGTTAATGAAAACACGCTATCGTTTTGATATTACTCATCCTCCTTATCTTCATTCTGGATTTTTCACTAAATAATAGAGTTTTTTTTGTGTCAATTATGGATGACTTTAACCGTACTAAAATTCCTTTCACATCTCATCTTCATGTATACATTAATGCGTATTATGGTTGGTTTTTTGTGCAGCTTCCCCCACCACCACAAATTGAGCTGGTTGTCGATAAACCACATCTGATGGGCGTTTTACGAAGACCTATTGTACGGATACGACGTGAGTTGCGCCTAATAGGGTCCCCAGATACCATCGCTTGGTCCTACTGATGCTCAATGATATTTGTTTTTCCTTTTTTGCAATACTTACAGCTGCAACCAGCTCAGAAGTGTCTGCCCGGCGGAAAAATCGCCATACAATCGAACATAACACGACCAAGGTGAAGGGTGAGGCAGCAGTTGCAATCATCAAGAAAAACGCACAGGATACGACCGATCCAAAAGGATCGCTGGCTTGTGCTCTGCCCTGGGGCCATGGTTGGGGTTGGGCGACCCTACCCAATGGTATCTGGAGCGGTGGTAAGTATCCAATTTGATTTTATTGTACGCCATATAGGCTGTCTAGGTCATCGTGTTCGTTGATATCTTAAAAAAAATTAACTGGACCAATTAAAAATACTAAAATACTTGCATACTTAAATATCTTAGCATCTTGTTTGCATAGTTAAATATTTAGACATAACAGATCATTCACATAACAAGCACCCAGTATTACACTGTTGTAACTTATAGTCATATAATCAATTCTACCTTGAAAAGTTTGCCTCTAAAAAAATACTATCCAAAAATACAAGTGTGTGACCAAACTGTTATTTTAAACTGTTTAAACCCGAAAACTATATGTTGACTTAAATTCTATAATTCTAGGCTCCATTTATATCTTTAGGTGACGATTTTTTATGAAGCTTGTCTAAAACTCTTATGTGCACTGTTTTATCTGGGAAATATAATAGAATTCTCCCTATTGCTTATTCACCTACACATCCATCACAAATAATGCATCCATTCCTTCGTATTAAATCGATTTGTCACTCAATTGAGCAACAACAGCTAACCTAGAATCCGGCCAGCGCTAGACGACCACAAAAGCACACCTTCAAAAGCGTTTCCGTTCGCAAAAGCGGATTTAGCCTTCCTAGGTCAGCACAGGCCCACATCGTGGCGATCACGACCCATCGTATCAAAGTCATCGATGTATGAAAATTGATTTCTACCACAGAAAAGAAAGTAAATTGAATTCGTGATGCTTATATTCTCTCTCGATCGAACTACCTTCAGTAGTCCGTTGTTTCTTCACGGGCTGTTTGCTCCCGCTCACAGTCAATCCTTATTCCAATCGTCATAAAAATTGAAACATCGTTTGATCAAAAGCAAAACATATGGGTGATGATGATGAATGATGCTCCTGCTCTTATGCCAGGACTACAAAACCTTCATCTTTCTACAAATCACATCAATTTGTTTTCTTGTGCACAGAGTAAAAAAAAAAAAACAAACTGATTGGAAAGTGGAATTGCCCGTGGAACACGAGCAACCCATATTGCCCACGAGCAGAAACATATTGAACTGTGGTGTAGAGTACTTCCGAAAGAGCTCGTTCAATCAACAAAACAGCCAAATCAACGCTCCTGGCGAAAGAGGAAAAAACACATACACGAAAGGTCTAATATTTTTTTATGTATTCACTCGTTGAAATTTTGATCGAACCAGGCAAAAGAAATTGCGTAAATCATCCCAATGGATGTACAAAAATTAATGCAAACATTTGACGCATCGAAAATAACTGCCTTGCTTGTTCTCTAGTGACATGGCAATAACTGTCAATCAGTGCAGAGTTTGTGCTATCAATATCGATTTTTTTTAATTCAGAAGATATTGATTTTTATTAAAAGAACGCTTTTTATGAATACCCGATTCGCTCGATTTTCACAGCTTTACGTATAAAGCAAATAATAGCTATAGATAATAAAAACACATGTCCATTGCTGAAAATAAAGGATAAATTTAACCAATGAGGAAAGATTGCGGAAAAATAAGATTGAACCTTTGTTTTCACTTGATCTATTGATATGTATGTAACAATTTGGCTTGATGTAACATATACAGTGGAACTTAAAGATGTATTAAAATAATGAAAAACAACATTAATGAAATGTTCTGGCGATATAACATTAAAGTAAAATAAAATTTGGTGCCATTTTAAAAGGTAAGATAAAATCAAATTAAGGTTTTTCGTGCTGCATTAGGAAAAACAGTCAGAACAGTGCAAGTAGACAAAAATGAAATAGAATTCAGGCAAGTGAACATAGTCTTCAATTTCCACTATTTTAAAGAATCATTTTAATCTCCTTAAAAATGCCGCAAGATCAGCTACTAGTATCCATTTTTTCCACTTTTAAAATAACTTACATCCTTGCTCAATCAAGAAAATCACACCCAACACACCCAACAATAAGAACGTTCCTCCGATTTAAGAAACAAATCGTTCGGTTCTGGAATATTCGTGCGTAGTCTGGAGCCCAACTACCGCTTCTTCAATTGCTCGACTGGAAGCGATTCAACGTAAGCTCACGAGATATGCCCTACGCCTACTTCCCTGGCAGGATCGCAATAATCTTCCTCCGTATGCTGCGCGGTGCCGTCTTCTAGGCCTTGAACCTCTTTCGGTTAGAAGACGCAATGCACAGTGCTCTTTCATCGCTGGATTGCTAAATGGCTCTATCGACTCATCGCCTTTGTTGCATCGAGTCAATATCTAGGCACCATCCCGAACACTTAGGTCTAGAAAAACTCTACGGCTCGCTCAACCCCGTTCCAGTGCTGGTCGGTCTGACCCTATGTTCCGCATGTCGGCTGTCTTCAACACTGTCTCGGATTGCTTCGACTTCGACATCTCAACTCAGTGCTTCAAGGAACGTCTCCGGCTTTTGCCGTGGCCGCAGTGAATTGCGATGCAAATCTTATTTTTGCTATTTTTTTTTTTTAAATTGAACTGTTACATCTTAATTAGGCCATACGGCCCGTTGAAGATTAAATAAATAATAATAATAATAATAATAATAAATGCTGCACCCTAGTAATTACATTGCCGCGCGTTAATAACAAGTCAATCTGAATTAATGTTTGTCCGCTCGGTATCATTTCACGCACCGTCAATTTTTGCTATTGATGAAAATGAAGCTAATGCCATCCACTGTCCCGAAATCCGTTGGATTAACTAACCGAAAACTTTTCCTCCATGCTTCCGGCACCGTTTGCACCGACACATTTCTTACTTTTGCCATTCGGACGGCAAGTTGTCAGTCGAACAGAAAGGAAAGTTTGATTGAATTCCGACCATCCTCAGCACCAGGCTAGTGCACCAAACTTTTCGAACCGCATCATGAATCTTCTTGCAGCGGCGACCAACGGACACACATCCACTGTTCGTGCAATTAGTGGCAGAAAGCAGCATATTAATCATCGAACGAAGCTATAGGCTGCTTAATACCCCTCAGCCCGTGTTTCCTGGAATATTGTTGTTTTTTGTGCGATGAGCCGATGAGAGGTTCGCGCATCATGCGATTGAGAAGAGCAAGAAAAGAAAAACAAATGGGAGTAGATTTCGTAACAAACATGATAAAAACAGACTGTTTCTCATTATTGTTTTTACCTCTATTCTTTCCTATTCTAAGACACAACGGTGTCCGACCTACTCCTTGCGGCATTTTCTATCCTACCAGCCACGTGTGGTCTTTGTTCCAGTTTCATCCACGCTAAAGGAGGTGAAAAAAAGTTTTACCCTAAAGCAGCGCTCCGCAGCCTCACTCGCCAAATCCTTCGCAACGATGAAGAGCTCAAAACTTTGCTCACACCACCAACATCACCCACTCGAAAACTGCGTGATAAAATGCAATGGTGATGAAACCGCGAAGCGATTATGGTGATCCGCTGACGATGACAACGCTACAAACAACAAGAGGAGGAAACTCAGCATAGACACGTTTTTCCCGCATTCTAATGTGTTTCTATGTCTCAAGTCTTTCACTGTCTCCGGCTTATGGCACACGCAAGTGCAAATGAGGCAGAGCACGCAACCGAAGGATAAGATCTGAAGGATGAGTGGAAGAATAGAAGAAACCCCCGATCAACATGATGTGGATGATGGGGATGATGACGGTGATGATGATTATCATGTTTCATGGGTTGACTTTGATTACACTCCTTTGGCAATGTTGTTGTTGTTTTTTTTATATTAACAATCTACGAAAGGTGGTGAGCAGTTCATAAATGGGAAGATGAGATCGTAAAGATTGTGCAAAGAAGGCGTAGATCCATCAAGACATATTACCCGACCGGAGAGCACAACAAGTATACCCAAAGTTTGATTAATCTGGCACACCAACAATCGTTTTACATGCGAAGGATTTCATTCCTCTCGGTGACCTATTCCCGCATTGATTGTTACTGTATTTCCTTTTTTAGTGCAATAAATGGTCATGTTTAATGTTTTGTGAACACATTGTACGGAAGATCGGAATAGATCAAACGCAAATCGGACCAAGGTTAGGCAAATTTACAGTCACATAAAACAAATGGATCAAATTGCAACGATAACGATACCGATGAATGTTTAACCGGCTAATTGATATGCTCAGATAGACTTACCGGCCGATTGATCCCACTGGTCCACTAAAATGGGCCTCTTAACAACAACCCTCGAGATTTCAAATGGAGGTAACCTGCTTTTTGTAGCCTGCAAGAAACAGGATTCAAGAGCAGCCTAGTTTTAAAAAAACGCTCCGGATTTTGAGCTAAAATGTGGTTTTCCCTAGAGAGACAGTAAAGAAGGACGACAAAGAAACGTGGATCAAGGATTTTTGTTCGGGTGTTTTACTCAATCGCATACTGTCTACATGATCCAAAGCACGGACAGAGAGAAAATTCAAACTGAACACTCCGTAGGAACGATACTGTTCAGTGCCTATGATTGACAAATTTATTAGAAAACTTTTTACACGTTTTTTTCCTGCTTGATTCCATTTGAAACCGATAGAGCGGGATTACGTGAAAATGGATAAGGGGGTTTTCTTTCTTGTTTGCGTCTTTTCTCTTTTATTGTGGTATTACGAGTACCTCAAGTTAGAGCGACTCGTCTGCATTCAACTTCATCAATCACAAAACTTTGACAAATATTAGCTGATTTATTGAGTCTGATGAACAAAAAAGTACAAAAACAATAGCTGCACAACAGAAATAAATCTTTTACATTCGCACCGAATTTGTCACTGTTTCAGATGATTTTATCGTATTTCCTTAATAGAAATTGTGAAGTTCATTTTATAGTCAACTTAACATCGCATATGTAGGTCAACTTTGGGCTCAATCGTCTCAATCTTCCAACTTCCATCCATCCATGAACATTGAAATGAGTTATTTAACGTGAATGTGAATAAACAAAGTCACCTCTCATTTGTGCGTGATTTTTATAAAATAAGTAAAACTAAAATCACATGTCGTCATACTCAAATTTAAATATATTAAATAAAACTAAAATTATCTCAAGAGACTTTCCACACATATCAATCTTACTGTTTGTTTTCTGTTTGTTTGTTTGTTTTTTGGGTTTATTTCATAGCCTAAGTTCATAAAGTTATTCTGCAATTAATTATACATCGAACATAATACAAAATGAAAAGTGCAAATATCATACAAACTGTTGCAGGATTGTCCGAATCTTGGTAGTATATCTTCTTTCTTCTTTTCTTCTTTGGCACAACAACCGTTGTCGGTCAAGGCCTGCCTTTGTACCCACTAGTGAAGTGAGCTTAGCTTTCAGTGACTTATTGTTACCAGGATAGTCAGTCCTATGTATGGGGGCACGGTCTAATTGGCTTAAACCCATAACGCCGGTCTGGTGGTACAGTCGTCAACTCGTACCACTGAACAACATGCCCGTCATGGGTTCATGGTAGTATATAGGCTTTAGGAATATTGAAGAAGTGCAAACCCTCTAATTTTTGGATAAGTTCTAAAACCAATTATGTATTCAAATAATATATTTATACCAATAAATTTGTATTATTTAAAATAATAAAATTGTAATTAATCAAACTATCTCAACTATCCATCTCATTCGCTCCCATTCTCTTGCTTTTGAATCTCTCCAGCACTAACCTGGTCGCAGTGCGAGGATTCGATTACTCTACACGCCCTACCGACGACTCACTGTACCAACATGATAGAAACACCGTGCGCCGGCGGAATTTACCACACCGACATCGGGCCATTCGATTTCCACGGCATCGAGGACGTCGGCGGTGAAGACTTTGACTATGCGATGGACTGTGGAGATTTCATATTTTAAGCTCATTTCCGAGCATCTTTGCGACAGAAAAGATTGCTAGACGTGAGCTCGTCTAACGTCGAATGCCCCCAGTCCAGGCAGCATCTAGCATCTTTCCCACATGGATCTGTCATTAATAGTATATGAACCAGATGTTTTACAGTGTGTTCAGTTAGATGTACATCAACAAAAATAAACAAGGATTCTCCATGTTCCCAAACTACCCATATTGCCTATTAGAGGGGGTGAAAAGGTACGTAGAATTGTCTAAAACACTGTTAATAGTGTATCACGGGCCTATTCACATTTTAACCCTTTTTCAGTTGAAAAAGCACTCTTAAGCAGCTTTATCTTCTTAAGATAAAGTGTTTAAAAATCATTCAGCACAGTATGAAACACCGATGGATACCAAATGAATTATTCTTGACTTTGACAACAAAAAACCATACAAACTTAATTTAATTATCATAAACTGTTAATGGAATAATGCACTTTTGGCACTGTTTTGCATTTCTGTGTTGCATACAATTTTGCGTAACTCGAACCTCTGTCTGTTGCTCATCCTAATATTCACCCTTATCTTCCCTTGCAGCTTACTCACAACAATAACACATTTCTGGTGCCCAGTTTCAATGTATCCACCGATAGCGTGTAGTTAGTACTGCCAAATGTATGTAACAAAGTACACAATCACATGATACCAACGGCCCACGTAAAGGTACTACCAAATTCGATCGAATGTTAGAACAAGGATGAGCGATAATCACCAATGAAGTTATGTCGTTCGTAACTGCAAATCTTATCATTGTAGCTTTGTCGGAGAAGGAGGAAGCAAAGTAGGGAGGGAATAGTGGCCATGTTTAAAACCACTCCACACGAACCTGCAGAGCCTATTGTCCCACGTAGACTGTATATGCTTGTAATGTCATTCTATAGGGTGAACAGAATCGGTGTATCGTGTAGACATCCTTGACTCGGTGTCGTGTTTCGTACAACAGTTATTGAGTGTATGTATGATGGAGTGATAATGATTGATGTTACTGCCTGCACTTCCCGTTCATCTCACCGTGTGCAAATACGTTGCGACACTCCATCACATCACAACGCAACGGGAATTGTAAGGCTTAGCGGGATTTATGAATAAGAAGAAGAAGAAGAAGAAAACGTCAAAATCAAACAGCGTATTTGAAGACGCGAACGGTTTGTAATAAATTTTGAAGAAATATAACACCGAATCCAAAAAGTATCTAAATTTAAAATAAAACAGTATTGCCTTCCCAAAAAACAATTAGATAATTCCTGTCTAGAAGTATTAATAAAAGATGCAAACGATCATTTGATACTTAGCATTCAAATAATAGCAACATTCTATATGCAAAACCGTTGGGCGTAAACGAATCACATACGAGATAAAACGTAGAAAAGTGGAGAAACAAATCAAAAGTAGATTTAAATGACTCCCTTCACCCTGACGTGGATAGGATTCGACATATTATTTACCACTCTTGAAATATTCCCGTTTTTGCGAAACTCTGCAATAGAGCGTTCTACCGAAGATAAAGATTTAAACATTGTTGCTGATGAGATGAGATGATTTTTATAAGAGAAATACACTTACAAAGAAATCATTATTTACCATTAGTTCACTCTCTCAGAATGGCGGTGTAATGCACTGCCCGCGGGGAGATTTGTCTAGTGTGATGAGTTTAGAGTTAAGCGATGTTGCTGGGTGGAATGAAATGCTTATGAAGCAGATCGACGAACAACGCGTACAACAAATCCAACGACCAATTCATTCTTTCTACCTGTTTTTTGTGAGATCGTTACCTTACCTACTACCTACTCCTAGCAGCTAGTTCGTACGGATGCGTAAGGAGATACGCCACGCAAGCGCGTCCTTATGTCAGACAATTTGTGGTAAAGCTTAATTCTACACTAACTTAACATAGGCCGGTGCCTGTCCAGCCTTCGACCGGACCGAGCAGACCGCAATCCATTGCAGTGGATAACATTAATTCATAACTTGGGAAACGAGAAGCAAAGTGCAAATTTAAAACACACACTTACATGCATCGATCGGGATGTAATAATTGAAGATTTGTAAACAAACACTCCCACACACATACTTTAGTAAGACTGGCAAGCAGGCGCTGGTAGCGCTTTTTCAACTAACAAAGAAAGAAAAATAACCAAGCTATGCAAGCAATGTGTCAGTTCGAGATATATGTAAGTTTCATTAGATGCAGTGTTTTCAAAAATGTGTAGACATGCTAACGTGCACCAGAAGACTGCTGTCCTCCGATTGGGATGAGGCCATCAGTCTTCGCCAATCGCGTAGTATATTTTAACCCCGAACAATACAATATACTCCCGAAAATCAGTCCCCTCCCCCCGCTCCTAAATAGGTCATAGACAACCTAGGGATGTGTCGAGCTAGCAAGAGATAGCCAGCAGCTTATTTAAGATTATATTTAAACAAAATACACACACAAAATACGGGTAGAACCTAGCAATCCACTAAACTCCGAACGTGGTAGATCGGAAATCATTTTTGAGTACCATTTTTATTGCGATCGCGAATGCAAAATGCGTCGGGTAATTATTGCTAGGAAAACGGGCAACATACAGAGAGCATCCAGCTCACTCACATAATCAAGCTCCAAGCTCTGACAATTCAGCTCAAAGACCCAGAAACAATAATAGTTGTTAGAGACGCTATTCCAGTATATATAGGAGCAGCGTCGATTTAGAAGTCCTACAGAAGGAACGTATTACAGTAGCATTACAACTAGCCTAGGTAAATGTGTCACCAAAACCATGGAGAGCCATATACCAGGAGCAAGTGCGCTGGAAACCAGCCGCTACCGTACCATCCAACCAAATGCATGTAAGCCTAATCAACAAAATACACGGTGTGATATGCAGCATAACAAAAGAAATACGTTGACAATGTAGATTACAATACAATCATGACAAGAGGTATGTGTGTACTTTTGTGTGTAGTCGTCGTGCCTGGTGGCAACCATTAGGCGATGCGAATGAAAGGAAACGAACAAAATCCCTCTCGTATGGACATTTAAGTGTAGAACACTGTATAATTAGCAAACACAAAGGTAATTGTAAATGTTTTAGGCATGTTTCAATCGATGTTTAAAACTTATCGACCTTTTAAAGAAACCAGATCGCTAGACGGTAGCGGGTACGTGACGCATCAATAAAGTGCAGCCCAATCGTATATGCCACATTAAAGCCCATTAACCACATAAACAGCAGTAACGCTACTTAAACCACCCATAGATTTATATATTTGCCTGCAGAGGAAGCGAGCTCAATTATAAGCATTCATTGTAACAGAAAAGAGAAGAAAATGAGCAAGTGTGCGTTCCCCTTTCCGTGCTAGAGATCCCGCGTGATCAAGCCCCTAAAACGATCGCTGGACGATCGGAGTAAGGTTAGGCGATAGGGTTTGTTGATTGTCGTTAACACTTGATGTTTGTAAGATGTCTTGTACTAGCACATACACGTACACACTAATCATCGATGTCCCAGTACAGATTCCGGTGCTCTTATCCATACTGGATATTCGGGAAGAAGAAACCTTAAAAAATCAAAACAATTTCTTAGCCTTTGGAAGCCACCGTGCCGGGCGGAGGAAAGGTGTGCAATAAAGCAGTATGTTTTAAGAACGATAAAACTTTGATAAACTTTGATGAAACCAATGAAAACGGATTACTCCTGCACACCCTCCATTTTAATGCCCATTTTGCACTTCTTTAGAACACACGGCGCTGTTGAGCAGCGTGGCATGTAAAGAAGACGTCGCACTCCTTCCCCATTCCAAACCCCCTTACCGTTCTTACACCCTTCCCATGGTTGAACCGTAAATTCGTTGAATTAGCCAATGTGTTTTGCCCATCACGCCCTTATGCGCTGCGGATGGCTCATTTTACTCTCAATAACACCCCAATTGCCTGCAGTGGAAACTTTCAAACTTGCTATCTAGCTCACTGGGCTGTAATGCACTCCTCGTTGTAAGTGTAGTACGAACAGGACAAACTATATTCACAACCATTTATTTTCATTTCTACAAAGCGTACGTAGAATAGGAACAAAATGTCATCCATCCCCAACAAGTTCTCAGTTGGTTGTGTTCAAATAACATGCTCCCATTAGTTTGTTAGTATGCTATAACAATTGACTGCCCCTCTATTTTGTGAAATAAACCCAAGTTATAAATTAGCAGAAAAAAACCCATAAGTTTTTTTTTTGAGTGAGTGGAAAATATGAAAATCTATACGGTAATAGCAAATTATGCGCCAAAACATCACTAACGGGTAAGTTTATCTAAAAAATTTGTATATTTTAGCATCGATTTTCTTCAAGACCATCCAGAGTTGAGATATAAACATTGCTGCAAAATGTCATGAGCATCGCGTAATGATCACCACCGACAACAATAAACATATCTGTGGTAGCTTGATGCTCATTGCTGATACTCAATGAAAGTGCAATGGTGCCGAACACCACATGTCAGTGCTTGAGACAAACGCGATACTCTGACCCGGCGCTCTAGCACCAATCGAACACGACATCGAACATGAAAAATGTATGGGATTTGACATGTTTGTCTTGTTTGTTTGTTTGTGTCTGACAGTGCACCTCCATATGTTTATATGGGTTTGTTCGAGTCGGATGTCGTGTTCGATTGGTGCCAGAGCGCAGCCTGACTGACAAGCTGAGATTAATACCCTCGCAAGCATAATCATGAACAGTGGCCTTTCCGGGCTGTAAACAGTGCTAGCAAATGTCACTGTTTCTGTCACTTCAACACTCATGACGAAGGTCAAGTCATCTCACATACACAATAGTGATGGGTAAATTCAACAAAAATCCGGAATCGCTTCCGAATGACTCCGCCAAAATTGGAAGCGGTTCCGGAAGTTAGGTGCTAAACTCCGACCTCGGAGCCGTATGGAGCCGTCCGGAGCCACTAGTCGGCGGCCGGCACCGGTCGGAGCCGTCGGAACTGATGGAGCCGCTGCTCGGCAGCCAGGGCCGTTGGAACCGTTGGAGTTGTCGGAGCCGTCCGGAGTCGTCGGAGTCATCCGGGGTCGTGCCGAGCCATCGGAGCCGTCGGAGCCGTCGTAACCGACGGAGCCAGTTGGAGCCGTCGGAGTCGTTGTAATAGTCGGAAGTATTCTGAAGCGCTTTAATTTCCCGATATCAGCGATAATTTCATTTTCAAAAACAGCTCACGAGTAAAAAAAGAGTCTTCTTCATTTATTGCTCTGAATTTTTTTGTAGTTAATGGAAAATATAATTATTGTTTTTAACACGTTCTCTATATTTAGGATTCGATTAGTGGGCAGGGATGAGCAACCTGTTGAGGCAAATACGACTTTCGGGTGGCACCATTATAACATATTTTTCATAATAAATATTTGCGCACGATGTCAAAGTGCAATAGAACTATAACGGGAGGTGGGTTTGATAAAATAAAATATTTATACGGAGCAAACAATTATTTTTTACTTTATTTTTGAAAAAAAAAACATACAAAAAAATGTCAGAGCAATAAGTGAAGAAAACCCGTTTTTACTCGTGAGTTGTTTTTTTAAAATGAAATTATCGCTGATATCGCTGATTAAAGCGCTTCAGAATACTTCCGACTAGTGTTGGGAATTTCGTTAAAAAAAAGGAACGGAACGGAACTAGTTCATTTTTCAAAAAGAACGGAACGTGAACCTGGCGTGCAAACGAACTGACCCAGGGCTTAGAAGCAAAACTGTCATCCAGGGGGGGGGGGGGGGGGAGGGGTATTACTTGAGACAGGATATGAAAAGGCGTTTCTTAAATCATCATTCTGAAATCACCAAATCCAGATGGGTTCAACCTGATGTCCAGGAAGCTGTACCAGCTGTGCTAATATAAAGCATGCATTTATTATCTAGCATTTTTAAACTTTTTAGATGCGACGACCATTTTCGGTCAAAGCCTTTCTGTACCACTAATAGGCTTGGCTATCAGTAACTTAAATGCCCATAGCAGGATAATCATCCCAGCGTATGGGGGCACGATCCATTCGAGGCTTTTACCCATGCCGATGTTATTGAGTGGTACGAGTTGACGATTGTATCACGAGATTGACTAATTATTTGAATTCACTTACTATTTGAAACAAATAGTTTTTTTTTTCACATAAATCGTTTACAACATCACGGCACTCAAACGGTTGTCGAATGGAACAGAATGCTTCGAATCGAATGGCTAAATATTGGAATCATGCCGAGTGCCAAGATCAAGTGGATATCGTGGCATAATAAATAAATACATTTTATTTTTCGTTGTTCATAATCGCATATTATAATACATCTCTTCCAACCCGTTCTGCCATATGAGTACAGATTTAAATTTTATAATAATTATTTGTCTGGTTAGGATAAGCTAAATTATAACAAAAAGTATAATAGATGTTACAAATTGCACCATAACACCAAATAACATTTTTGGTCTCGCTTATCACGATTTTTATAAACGATACGCGACGAAGTGCGATGAATATTCCTGTGAGCATGGGAGAGTGCACAGGCAACACATACTGTGTACGAGAAAGAGTGAACAGTTATCTTGCATGCAGCAAGCAACAGCCGGACAAAGCCGGTTTTTTCAAAGAACGGAACGTACGAACGATAGCACCTTGCTGACAATATTGAAGCGGCAAAGACCGGAACGGAGTGAATGGAAAGAACGAATTGAACGGAACGGAATGAACGGAAAGAACGGAATGAACGCAAAGAACGAAATGAACGGAACGGAACGGAATGAACGGAATGAACGGAACGGAACGGAATGAACGAAAAGAACGGAAAGAACGAAAAGAACGGAACGGAACGATTTTGTATAAAGGATCGGAACGGAACGGCCTACATAAAGAACGGAACTTTTTTACTAGGTTCGGACCGGAACGGCCAACACTACTTCCGACTATTACAACGACTCCGAAGGCTCCAACTGGCTCCGTCGGCTTCGACGGCACCGACAGCCCAACGGTTCCAACGACTACGACGGCTCCGACCGGCTCCGGACGGCTCCGTCGGCTCCGTCGGCTCCGACGGCTCCAACCGGCTCCGTCGGCTCCAACCGGCTCCGTCGGCTCCAACTGCTACGACGGCTCCGACCGGCTCCAGCTGCCGACTAACGACTCCGGACGGCTCCGACAGCTCCAACGGCTCCAACGGCTCCGGACGGCTCCGACGGCTCCGGGCGGAATCAGCGGTTTGAATTCTTCGGAATCGGAGCCAGAGTAGCAATGCTCGGAAGCGATTCCGAGCCGTATGTGCGATTCCGGTGACCCATCACTAATACACAACTGTGATGATCAGGAGTGAGACTCAAACAGTTGGTGCGACCATCACATGCTTGGTTACATTTTTTGTAGCACCCAACTCTTGGTCAGTCACTGGATCATGACATTTTCTCCCTATGATAATCACGACATTCTTGAAACATACTTGGCAAATGTTCCCAAACAACATAATGCAAATGAGCATGCTTTCTCGCTCTGTCTGCTTTGATGGTCTGTTGGGTAGAACAGTAAAACATTTGAGCGAAAAAGCATGCTCATTTTGTTTCTTGGAACCACTTGCACGCACCGCATATCTCCCATGACTATCGTAATGACCACCGACAGTAAAGGCCATAACCAAGTGACTGGCCAAGAGATGGCTGCAAAACATATCACAAAGCATGTTGTTGTGATTAGAAAAATGAATTAAAAGCTTGCTTAATGTAAATCAGCACCTTGATGAGTACAAAACTGCATATGTGTTATGAATAGCTTAGGCTTAAACAATCTGATAAAATTGCCAGATAAATTGTTATTTCCAAAATAATAAGAGATCATTTCAACGGGAGAAGACGTATCAAAACATGTTTCCAACCATTTCCATCTCAGATTGACCGTCGTAAGACGCACCATACTCGCCGGACATGATTTATTAAGCATTATTATCATCCTTCCCCGTCTGGAAAGTCCCATCATATTGTTTAGCCAAATCGAAGCAGCAGGCTTAACTAACAAGTCTCGAGGATAATATAATGCAGGGCGAGTGTACCAATTATGTCATCTATGACTATGTGGAATATCTATGTCATCTATATACAGGGTGTTCGAGATAAATTTGACAGTTTTTGAGGGAATAGGAAAGGAATTTTTATCAAATTTATGTTAAATATTAAAAAGAATTTTTTTTCTACAAATTTTAGCTAACCATGTTTGCCGCATTTTTTGTTCAAAGTACCCCCCCTCCGCGTCGATGGCCGCCTGCAGCCGCTTCCGGAACCGCGCGCCAGCCCGGACAACCATGTTCCTGGGGATGGCCGCAAACACGGCCTTTATTCTGGCCACCAGCTTCGCTTTGGTATTGCAGGACGCCCTGTTGATGTCCCGCTCAACTGTGCCCCACACAAAGTAATCCATAGGATTAAGGTCAGGGGAGCTGGGTGGCCAAACGTCGGTGCTGGTGTATCGGTCGAAATTGGCAGTTTTTAAGGCCGTATGGCATGGTGCAGAGTCCTGCTGCCAAACGTACGGCCGCCCATTGACCACCGTCTCAATCCACGGCTTCACCACGGTACGACGCGTACCGCAGGTCTCATTTAACGCCACCTTGACGATGCTCGGGGCCACGCCAACGTCTCGCGCCAGGGCCCGGATGTCGACGCCGGAATCGGCCGTCGCCCGCTGCTGCAATCCGGCCAGGAACGCGTCGGTCCGCACACAATCCGACTAATAATACTAATAATAATACTATCAACGTCTTCACCACACTCCTCGAGCTGTACGCGTATTGTTTTACGGTGTTCAGCGAACACATCGCCGCCTTCCGAATTTCGGCATTCGTATGGCCGGCACGAACCATCATAACACACGTTACGCGCTTGTGCAATTCGGACGGGTTCCACATATTTACGGAGCTAGACATTTTTTACACTTGTTCGCACAACTTTTAGCAATCGAATGACATATTAATCATTTCGATACGTCAACTCAACCCTGAGATATATACCCAAAGGCCAGGTGTCAAATTTATCCCGAACACCCTGTACTATGTCATCAAGATACCGACAAATACAAATACAAATTGCATTTCAAGGTACCAATTATGGCTATAGTGTCCCTAACGATTCGCCATAGCTAAACTAATTGTGGATACACGCTTATTATATATTTACACCAACAATCATTTTCTGACATTGTTTTAACTAAAAGCAAGTAATAACAAAAATCACTGCGTGTAAATAAGTGTATGAACACGATTAAATATGTAAAATAATAGTTTGAAATCTCCATTGTCTGTCATTGGTTGTATTAAAAGCTGTAACTCAATTGATGTGATTAATCACGCTAAAGTTTTACTTTCTTAATCAACTGACAACACAAGGACTATTCATGCTAGAACATACTCAATATTACCTGGCATTCCTTCATATCACCGGGAAGCTACAAGAGACGTAGAGGTGCACAAAATAAGATCCACCGCTTGAATCGCTTTAAATAAAGCATCGTAGTTATTATCCAATATATGTAAAGTTATCTTTTTTGACGTGAATTCTTTTAAGGTTGTACATCGACTGACTCTCGCTTCTCGAATTCTCTGTGTTTATAGTCTACCATACAATCAGGGTTGTCGAACCCATTTTTCAATTCACATATATAACACTTTAGGCTTCGAAAATAACATCTAGAAAAGCGCTACATATGGGTCCTTAGCTATGATTTTGTTGGACATGATGAATAGGGATTTCTATGTAGATTGACAGCTGGGGAGTTCTGGTTACTAAGGATTTTGTATGAAATTTTGAACTCCCTAGCTGTCAATTGAAAATTTGTCAAAGAGCACTGGATAGACCGACCTGTAGTGACTTATCGACGTTCAGAATTACTGAAAAAAGGCACATTTTTGATAAATAGTTGTTAATTTTTGATGTTATAACTAACTGCTGTAACTGTAAATAACTAACATTTTATTGACCAAAGTGATGTTTTCAGATAATATGATGGCCTAAAAACCTCTAATATTCTACGGTGCTGCTCTTAGCAAAGGGGAAAGAGATACCAAACATTTTGGATACACATTTTAAAAGGATTGTATTTTACAAACGGATGTGGTCAGTACAGAACCAAATGATCAAAGCTCAAATATTTTTAAACATTCACATTTGATTTTTTTATTTTATTTTTTTCGCTTGACTATTTTAGAGCGAAAATATTGTTTTTTTTATAGGAATAATTTGTGATACAGCCATATTTGGTACACTAACCCTATTTGTTTTCTTGAGATTAGCTACTTTTTAAGTAAGATCATTGTTAAAATAAACGTACCCTAGTTTATATTCCTTTCTCTTCATCTTTGTACTGAAATACTTATTTACTATTGCCCTTCAGTAATGTAGTTCCATGTCAGTCGAGGATAGATGTAGGTTTCTGGGTCTTGAATCTCTCGAGTAGAAGATTCTTTATCCATGCTTCCTTCAATGCGACTCTTCTGCAAGTTCCCCAATGTTTCTCCTCTGTTCTCATCCATCCCTCTTTATGTTCCTTCCTTTTCCTTAGTACTCGTGGTTCTTTATATATCCCAACTGGTTGTAGGAATTGGTTGTATACATAACATACATTGAAAAATGAACATTTAAATGTAATATGAGGTAACTAAACATAAAACAAAAGGTCTAAATGTCACTATATTAACATAACAAATAAACCCAAATCAGGTGATCTGCTGAAACAGCGCCTCATATCTTATTACAAAAAAACGAATCTAGGGTCGTACCATAACTATAAAGACACTTCGAAAAATAGATTTTTTATACTAACGACGTTTTGTACACATTAAAAAATCTTTCAAATATACTAATAATTTTTTGTACCAAGGTGTTACAGGAATACTTTTTATAAAAATGTAAGAAAAGTGTTTTTTTCTAACTTCATTTTATGTTTTATTGGTTTTATAAGAGCTAAATAGCTGAGAGCTAATCATCAATTCAGTAAATAATGGTTCGAAACTGATCCGTTAAATCAAAAGCGACACTAAAACCTCAATAACGATATATTTTGCAAAACTCAAATGTTTGCTGTTGTTACAAACATAAGGAATGGAGTCATAACCTTAAATTTTGTTTTCCTTTCCCCACTCACTTCACCATTGATGTTGTCTTGGACCGCTACAAAGGCGCTCGTAAATGTTTTGGAGGAAGTTCAGACGAACACCATATCCACTTGCACTTACACTTTGAAAATCTTTTAAAAAATATTTCTGTAAAACCTTCCTTTAGCCGGTCTCATGGTACAGTCGTCAACTCGTACGACTTAACAACATGCCCGTCATGGGTTCAAGCCCCAAATAGACCGTGCCGCCATACGTAGGACTGACTATCCTGCTATAGGGGGAAATCAATAAGTCACTGAAATCCAACCCCACAAGTGGATTGGCAGGCCTTGACCGGCATCGGTTGTTGAGCCAAACAAGAAGAAGAAGAAGTAAAACCTTCCTGAAACGTGTTGTTTGTATTTTTGGACGATTTTTAAATGTGTTTGTTAGTACAATAAACTTTTTTTAAGTCTCTTTGTAGTTGTGATACGACCCTAAATTCATTTTTTGTGAGTCATGTGGTCAAAACATATTTGAAATAGTATTTTGGAAAATTCATACATTCACTGTTTTTATCTATCTCTTCCGGATTTTACACAAATCGCGAAAAACAACTGTCCATATAATTTTGGTAGGCGCCTTATAGTGCCTGGTTCGCTTTATTTGCATGGATTAGAATATGTTGTTAGTTACTTGTTATTTATTATATTCTTGGAAGTCTATCTTTGTATTGACTGCCTTTCTTTTAATAAATAATTTCATTATTAATTCATTCACAAACAGTAGCAGGGGACTAACACATATAATTCTTGTCAGAAACTAAGCGATTTAAAAACAATCAATTATTCGCACATGTTTCATTAAGTATTAAATTAAGTTTCATTGCGTTAAAGGGCATCCGTTGATATTGTCAGAGTTTGATTGGAATGGGACGGACTCTTTCAAATCGTCTTTCGCACCATTTATACACACATACACTTAGCAGAGAGCGATCTATCCCGGCTAATCGATTGATCGCAGAGTGCTTCTTGCTTGATCTTTACGCCCGGTGCCGGTACACAGCCGGCAGCGAGAGCGGGCAGATCACCCACACGCATGCAAAACACCCCACCGAGGAATGGACGAAGGGTGAACCGCGACTCGGTGAGTAAATTCCAACCCCAACACTGCGAAACACGTCGCCAACCCCCGATACGCGAGAGCGCTGCCAACGCTGGTACAAACGGGCGCGAGAGCGCTAACACTACCACCCCACTGTCGCTCGGAAAGGTATGGCAAAAGAGAGCGAACACAAACAGAATCATAAAGCAAAAACAAAAACCAAACTAAGTAGGCGCAGTGTGCAGAGCTCTGTGTTGTCGCTGTTGCGTGCCAGCCAGTCCCATTTCTGTTCTGTGCTCACCAACTTCGTAGCTTTCCGTGGTCGTTCGCGGTAGTTTGACGGCGACAGTGAAGAGGTAAAGTTCTTGGCGTGCTCGTGCAGTTTCCGTCATTTCGTATTTGTACTTTTTCGTTCGTTCACACAATCTCTACTACCTGTCTAGCTGTGCTGCAGATCGGTGGTAGTACATCGAGTGTCATCTTAGAAAAAAAAAACAAATTTCAGCATTCGATCCGCATCGTAACCTCCCAAACCAAGGGTAATTGGAGGCAGCCAGTGAAAAAACCACAAATACTGATCACTGCGCAAAGATTTTAGATTTTTTTTATTTTTTTTTTTTGCATTTTTTACTTCGGTGTTTAGCAGTGTGCCTGTGTTAGGGTGTGATCGATCTAGTGACAACCGGGGAGAATCGAAGAAAGTGTGTGAACGTGTGTATATGTTTGTGTATATGTGTATGAGTGTGTTTACTTTTACGGAATCCGATACGCATCTTCGAGAGCGTCCGTGAAATCGCAAAGAACGTCATCGCCGCCGCCAAAGCTGACTCATCATCCTCCAGCCAAAGTTGAAACGCGTTTCATTTGAGGTATGTCCAACAGCGCCCAACATGCATTTCAAAACATAATGGTTAGGGATAGTTGATACCAATGATTAATTATAGCGAAAATATTAATTACACTGTCTTTACGATCGCGTAGTCGCGTGGTCTTAAGTATACTTGAGTCCAGCTATTACAACGATAGCTTCGAAGGTTTCTACATATGAGTGCGACTTAAGCATTGATAAGAAGATGATATTAAACCGTAATAATAAACTCAACGACATATCGATTGCTTTTAAGCACCCTGAATCATCGTTGGTCCTTCAGCGCAACACATTTATATTCCAGGTCAACGTCTGTCTTTCGACAGTGACAGCGACCATGGCTCCACCGAGAACCCGTCGCTGCAAGGACTGTTGTTGGTTTTGACAGTATGCTCGGGGGCTGCCACAAAGGTAAACGATGACACCTAGCCTCGAAACGAAATACCGAAAGCGCTACAGTCCTGCGCAGAGTTTCAGGAACGATGGATGCACACTATGCCGGTTGTTGAAAATGAGTTTACATAGTGTCACCGGTGTGTTTGCAGCGCTCCACGCCTACACCAACTGCCATCCCTGTGGGTGTAGCTCGTCCTTGCACCGACAGCTTCGACGGAGAGGCCATCGCACTGCCTTTTTTCTCTCCACCCGTGTGCCTTTCACACGCGGAAGGCTGGACTGAGCAATAGCAAAAAATAAGTATAATGTCAGTCTCACCCACGCCCAAACAAAACTTGGTTCCGTAGCGGCCTTCCGTCAGGTACGGCTCACTGGATGTGGATTGTACGTGGACCGTTTTTATGTGAAGCTCTTTTCCTATCTTTATGACTCTGCTATTGGCAGGTATGAGCTCACTTGCTTATCTCACAAGTGTGCCAGAGTTTCGCTAAATGTCAAACAAATCTTGAAAAAAAATATTTTTGTTTTCCGATTAGTGTGATGCGCATTTTTAAATTGCTCTCATTTCACACCCGCTTCTTAATCCTGTTAACCGGCTTATGAAAACAGCTTTCCCCGTTTTGGTACGCAATTGAGAGCAGATCTTATGGCTGGCATGATGTCAGAATCGTTTGTCACAAATGACCAATACGCGTCTCCAACACGTTTCTCACTTATTTGTGCCCTTATATGCAAGGCCAATTTATTACGGAACTCCTGCCATTGGATGTTCCTGCCCCCACGCCATAAGTTCAAGCAACTCATAAAAAACCGACCAGATTAAACATGAACAATCCATATAAAATGCGATGTGATCTGCACCACCGACCGACGAATGAAATAAGCCTAAGTCTCTTTCTTCCGCCTTGATGACACACGATTGTTGTCGGGAGAGGCCTTCAGTAATGCGCCCCCAACAGAAACGTGGCAAGCGAGGCGTTGGCGGCCACCAGTTACCTATTTCGGCGTCGCACCGTCCGAAACCATAAACGGACTATAAAATACGCTCCGCTCTTCGAACCAAATCGAACCCGGTGGACCGACGCAAAGTCGTGCGCTCGCATAGCCCCGTACATTGGGTAATATTGGGCCACTCCGGCCTCCTCCTCATCCTCCTTCTTCGATGATTCACAATAATAATGTTTAACGTGACATCATTTGCATCCGAAGGTGTGTTGTGAATCCCGGTTCGATTGTGTTTTCATTTTTCGTTTACCGGCTTTCATCGAATGTACGCGAAGACTTAATTACTGAACCCCCCTAGAGCATCAAGTAAAGCCGGGTCGAACAAAAAGGCTCTCACGCAACGCTACGCTAGGATATGTAGGTTTGGGTGTCAACCACCCCACCCGCTGGTCGAAAGTTTCGGTTGTCCTAATTATTCGACTCCCTTGGCCGTTGTAGCGAATCTACTTTTTTTTATTTTCCCTTTTCAAGGACATTTCTTTTCTCTCACCCTGCTCGGTGGAGTAGGGTCACAATGTTGATGGAGCGTTTGGAGAGGGGTTAAGGGGGCCTGGCATGCGACTCTTCCGGTTTTGATTACTATTACAACGATGAACGTCCAACTAACACGCACTTTAATTTTCTTCACCTTTCTAGCGAACACTACATAAAGGAATCCGCTTCCCGGAAACGCAACCAACATGGATAGCCGCGGCCCGACGACAACGGCTCGAGCCGGTGCACCCACCGCCGTCGGCGGTACGTCAAGGCTAGCACAGATGCAGGTAAGCGGTATTGGTCCCACGTGGCCCCAAAACGGCTTGCAGGCCACTAGTGGCAGCACTAATAAATTCATAAGCGTCAATAAACTGCCTTTTGGTTATCGCTACAGCCCTATCTCCTGACAAATGTGGGACAGCTTTTCATCTACTTTAGGGCTGTTTGTACTTTTTTGTTATATTCAATCAAATCTTTGTCCGTTAAACAGATGCCAACGAGTGTTTGAGTTACTGCTACGGAATGGTGTCTTGGCATACATTGTACCGCCAACACGTCCTGGTTGCAATTCTCGAATAGACGAACGTGCGTAAACTTGACTGAATACTATGTATAGAAGAAACTCTTCATTTCACAATGGGCTTGACGAGAGTTTTCTTATAGCTTTTTTTCTAAGATTTTATGGTAAAAACCTTCATGGAGATCGGTTCAATAAATGAACAACTATGCCAAAGACCTTTAATACATTAAGTATTACTTATGTTTTACTGTATGCAGTGTGCATCAAGCTCTTTTCTTTTTTTTCTGGGCCCTTCTTAAAAGGAGTTCTGTTTGGTTTATTTTTTATCCATAACTCTACAGTCTCTTCTACCATTTGGATAGGTGGTTTGGATGAGAAGCGGTCCATTTATGACCTTACAAAAGTCTATATTTTTTGCATAAAACCGTATGGACTAACGAACACAATCAACGAACACAGAATTCTTATAAGCAGACATGTCCTACATACGGCCCGCGGGCAAAGGTTTCAAGCCAGCCCACGAAGAACTTTGGCTGTTATTTGAATTTATCAGAATTAAATTATAAGACAAGAAAAACGAGAGTGCTAATTTTGATCCACTTAGGAAGAATTTTTCAAGATTCAGTCTTAGTAGTCGACTTAAGGTCTGATGGTCTCTCGAACAAAATGGCTTCATAACTTGCATGTCAATATTAGCCGTTGTAATGCTATAATTATGAGCTATTGTTATAAGTCACTACCGTTGTGAAAAGGTTGCATTTGCACTTCGTGTGCCTATCAAGTAACTTAAGTTTAGCACTCAAGCTCTTAACATTAATATAATGGTTATACTTGGTTTTCCATGAGTTTATTTTGACACTGATCGGATTTTTCACACACGCATAACCGAAGAATATCTTCATCGATGTACCAAGACGATATTCTGATGCGTGGTTTTGTTGGAGGCTACAAAAATGCAGGCATGATACTAGATCCAAGAATAAGTCTTTAATGATTTTTATCGAACGATAGCACCATGTGGTGTAGTGGGTGAAAGAGAAACGGACGTTTGACCATAAACTCAACATTATGATAATTTTTTAATAACAAAGTAATTTAAGAAACATTTTGCAAATCTTTAAAACAATTAAAAAGAATCTGAAATCCTTCCACAACCGACACACTGGAATACCCAAGCTGCACAAATCGACCCGTTCAACCGCAGTCCGCGGGAATGTTTTTACCGTAAACCGGCCCGCGACCCAAAAGAGTTTAACATAACTGGCTTATAATAAACAAAATCTTTAACAAATTACAAATGTGTTAAAATGTGTGAAAGGAGTGTTATATTTGAACGCGTATCAAAAAAAAATCTTTATTTTTATACAGACTTTTAACCGATTGGCTTCATTCGCCTCTTTTAATAATTGAATTAATTCTATACTTAAAATCTAACATTCTTCTTACTAATTCGATTGTTACTTGTATAAAATATAAAATATAATATAAAATTTATACATTAAAATGTTACAATTTTGACCTCAGCCACCTAAAATATACTGCTGCTATACGCTACATGCGCTGTAACAGCTGAACACAACCATCTCACCGTCCTTGGCAGCCAGTTAGATGGATCGCAGCCGTGCCTGTTTAATGTAGAATCCTCCTACGTAACAGCGTTGTAGACCGTTGCTCGAAAGCATTCCGGTTCCGTTTAGACCCCGCTTAGCTTCCAGCCCCTCGTCCTCCCTTGAGCCCGTAACTCCCTCGGTCGAAAGCCGCGTGTAGCCGCCGTGAACGTGTATTGCCCTGGGGGTTGACTCAACTTGTTGCCCGGTTTAAGCCCGACCTTACATCCAAACGTGGAACGACAAATGGTTGCATTTGATGGTTGCGGGTACCGTGCCGCCAACCGATCGCTGGTGATTCACGCGCCTCACAGTGTGAGCCGAAATGGTCAGTGTCTGGACATAAACCACTAGCGGCAATTCTGCGCTCCAATATTACCATCGTCCAAGCACTGTGTACTGCCAAAAACGATTATGAACACTTCTTGGGCTGGCAGTAAAAAGGCAGTATTCAGCTTTCACACATCGAGCGAATGCGCGGGAGGATTGATTGATTGAGATGGGCTGCATACGGTGCTGTATTGAAGGGCCGTACCGTAGCCAGTATTAACACTGAATATTCCAAATATAAACTATTTCAAGTGATCGCAAGCTAGTCGGGCCCCGTGCTGTAGGCGGAAGCTTTATACGGAAGTATGTGAGCTACAGATTCTACGCATTGCAAAACACGGTTCGGTCGAGTGAACACCAGAGCCGTTGCTTATTTCGTCTTATTTGAATCGTTTTCAGTCGATGCAGTCGACTGTTTCTCTCCCACATTGTACATTCGTTCACCCCCGCCTATTTCGAATGCGTTTAATGGGCAGGTTAAATGACAAATCGACATTGATTTTCGCTCCATCGAATCAGTCTTCCGTGAAGATGATGGTAAGCAGCGTTCGTCATGTATTTTGTGCACGTGTGACGTACTTTGAAGATGTACAGCTGAAATCAATACCAAAATTATTGAATAAAAAAAAATAAACACAACAGTGCGTGCGAGTTCTTGCTGAGAGTCGATGCAAGCGCCATGCAAGCAGAGAAGTGAAAAGCTGCATTGTTTGCATCTATTGCAATATCATTAGTCAACACTATCATCGCATATGTGGGCCCTCGCACTCACACAGAACACGGAACTTATTAAGTTAACGCAATGCAATGTAATACTTCTCCTTGAAAATCCATGCTTGAAAATCCAGCAACGTCTCGTAAATTGACCCATTTGGAAGTACCAGCAAGAGAAAACATGACACAAAACAGCATCCGTCTTGCAGTAAAACATATGCATTTTATCGCTCACATAAAACCTACCGTTGTGCAACTGCACTCACCGAAGCTTCCGAAACCGTCTGGTCAAACAAGAAAGGAGCTACCGATGAGTATCTGTCCATGCCTTGTGCGGTCCAGTCTTTTATCCATCGCTTAATATAGCGCCAAAAAGGTTTCCGATGGCTCTAGCGCTTTTAGCCCCACTGACCTTGGCATCTGCTGTCGGTGTAATTGTGTTTGCACTATACGCACTTAAACATCCCAAAGACATAAAGGGCTCTTGTGCGATTTTGCTTTCCCGTTTCGTACCATGAAAACACTATTATTCTGCGGTGTGACAGGGTTCGACAAACATTTGATTTTTGAATTTGAAACATTTGCGCCAGATTGCAGGTCAATTAAACAGACTGTGGCTTACTTTTCTGAAATAATCTCTCATTGCTTTAAAAAAATATTACAATCGATTAAAAAAATATTTCTTCATGGAAACTCAATATTCAATACCACAATCGCTTTCCTAGATGACTGAATCGTGCAGTGAAACACTTGGCCCGCGGTGCCACACTTTGCCGACCCCTGATGTACAGTAAAAGAGGAAAAACACAAACCTCGCGCCCGTCGGTCGCAGAAATATTGATATCAAACATGTTATAAAAACACCAAACGTCTACGCACAAACACATATACACCATAGTACCCTATTCGAGATAGTCTAGTCGCATAGTCATAATTGTCTTGGCTAATGGAGCCACTTGGTGGTTATTGGAACATCTTCAACCTCGACTGGAACGAGCTGCGATATTTTATCGGGTCATCAATTTGTTCAAGTTGTGTGAAGGATCGATGCTGTCCAGCATTCCATTTAATGGGTTGTTGGTCGGTACAAGGCATAATCTTTATGGATACATTTTTCGGGCTGTGGGTACACGCTGTTAGAATTTTATTTAGTAACATTCCGGAGCGATTTTTATTACGTTACAAGATCATTTCACAGCTTAAGTGATTCTTTGCGATATTGTTTCCTTGCTGCATTTCTTACCGTGTACCACGGTAAATTGAATGCTGAATGCTATTTTATGATACTTTAAACGATACTATAAACGAGGCGGATTGAAGTTTTCCTAACAATAATGATGGATTTGAAGCGATTACGGCGTATTCCGTGGCAACTGTGCCACAAAACAGAACAGAACAGATTCTTCATTGTAAAATTTATCTTTATTCTTCATTTTTAATCAAATTGTGCCTTTGGCATTATTATTTAAGTATCATCTTTAAACAATCAACATGACTTCTCACACTAAAATGCAACGAAATAAACAGCACTGCACGCAATACGACATAGCCGTGAATGCTCCTTGTCAAACAATCGCTACCGGAAGGGAGATATGTAGCTGGGACAAACCATGCGATTGTGCGCCTTCAAGGTCTAATCGAACAAGCAATATGACGCTTCTCACCATTCGTTGGTCATAAATTGACAACGATGCGGTGCGGAAGAAAGCTAGGGTGCAAGGGGAATAACGAAGACACGCTCTTCCCGTGCCGCTGTAATCATCACCATTCAGCTAAATATGGTAAACGATGATCAATGGCCATTACACGGAGGAGGCAGCCTCCAAAAGGAATGCCATATATGAGAGAATAATTAATTTACAAAAGTGTCATTGAAGCAGCTTATTCACTTCGTGCAATTGCAAATTTTGCAGCTGACACCAAAAGACCAAAACATTTTTTTTTTTTTACAGGTTATGGCACCAGTACCTTTTGCCCACTTATGAATTCCAATCTTTGGCAATGCAGCGTAAAGTTGAAATGGGGATTACCGTGAGCAGCTAGTTTTGCCTAAGGCTGGGTGTGCATTAACCACCATGAAACAAGCCTACGCCTACGGGACTACTCGAAGTCTAGTTTGTGTGGCTATTATTGCAATCTAGACCAGTCAAACAAGATAGAAAACGAACGTTGTATACTTTCCCGTACACATCGATAGCATTACCTACAACAACCGTTTGCATCAAACCATACCATAACGTTGAATTTGCTACTCGTACTTTGTTATGTAGATTGACGAATCAATAGTGTAAGGCAGGAATCCGCAAACTTCTGAGACAAAGGGCCATCATTTAGTAAATGATCGAGAGCCGCGGGCCACTAGAAACTATTTTATAATATTTAAATTTAAATTTATTTTTAAATTTAAATTTAAATTTTTTTAAATTTAAAAAGTAATTTAAATAATTTTAATTTTTTTTAATGAATAAATTTAATTATTAAATTAAATTGCATTAGACCAGAGCTCTCCAAACTACGGCCCCCGAGCTGCATGCGACCCTCGAGAGCCTATTATGCAGCCCGCGATGAGTTTTAAAGGATAAAATTAATAGTAAATGATTGTGAATATTTAAAAAAAACTGTAATTGTTGCTTGTTGAGACGTCGACCAAGCTTCAATAATAAAAACCTTTAGATGTTTTGTTTATTCTCTTAATATTTTCTTATAAAAACGAGTTATATACATTCGCATTAGCTAGAGGCAACATAAAAATGGCCCTCAACACCGTTGTATGCGAAGCAATGCGGCCCGCGAACTGAAAAGTTTGGAGACCCCTGCATTCAAACAAATTTAGAAACAAAATAATTGGTTGAATATGTTATGCAATGCAATTTTTGATATTGTTGTTTTTCTTTAGTGTTATATTAAATAATATTAATATAATAGAATAATAGAAATAATAGAATATTAAATTTGAATTTGGTAATTCCTACAATTAAAACTAACTAAACTAAAGCAACAAAGCCATGTTGCTCCTTGATTGTCTTCTCCTTAACGGCCTTAAAACCTTAACGACCGAACAATTTTCGAAAACTTTACGAACAAGTATTGCCATGTCAGACAAATTGGAAACTGATTCCTCATAAAACATCCCTTTGACAATTGTTGTACTCGCAAAAAGCAACAGAGTGTAATCGTCGTGCTCATAAAAGCAACAAACATGGGTTTTATTTGAATTGTTCGTTTCTTTTTCAATTTGACATGAATTTGCGTTGGCGAAAATCGTATACAAAACATTATATAAAATCACTGGATTCTTACTTTACTGTATTTTCTCTATACAAAATTTCGTATGCGATTTCCATCATTCCGAAAGTTTGGCGGCTAGAAATAATGTGGGAAATTTGATCTCGAGAATGATCATAATTGGATTGGACATTGAACCATCAATACATTTTACTAAAATGAAAATGTAAAGTACGGCGTTATAAATAATCATACTAAAAGATGTTCAGTAATTTCTATACGAATAGGTAGTTTATTCTTCAAAATTAGCCAATTACTTTCGCGGGCTGGAATGAGTGTTGCTGGACTATACGGTTATTTGCAGAAACATCAATATTATCATTTAATATTTATTTGTGTTTTCTAATATAAAATATGAATATTATGCAATTGTTGAGTGAAGCAAGCTGTTTCACTTATGTGTGCTTTTGTTGCTTACTGTATCTACTCCCAATAAAAATAATCAATTAAAGTAAGACCATTTTAAAATTATATTTATAAAAAAAAGAAATTTGTTGACGCAATTCATGACAGAGTGTTGGCAAAACTACCCCAAATATCTTACCCCAATGCAAACCCCATCTTGTTTGATTTGCGCGATATAAACATATCTGATCGCAGCTCATTTACCACCAGCAAACTGATGCGTTCATTATTGAAATTACACTGCTGAAGCGCGGATGCGTCTTTGTTGGTGAAGATTTCTTGTCCGATGGTTGCTTGACATCATTAAAATAAATATGCTGTGTAAACTCTTAAGTGGGTGTCTATCCATACAACATTGCATTCTGCCATTGAAGGCTTGAAATAAAGTAATATATCTGTTCTCTTGGAGAAAATTGCTGTGCTAAGGTCAGGCAAGATGTCATTACATGACTTGTTAGCACCCGATCCAAATAATGATGCCGTTGTACCTTGTGATCAAACAGACCCCAAACCACTCAAAGGACAATATTCAAAAGCCGGCTACGTACACACCGCCATTAATGTAGACCAAGTGACTAAAGATATGCCAGCCAGACTTCAAACGCTGAAGAGCAATTAATCCACATTGCAATCTGATACCTTGAAGGATATCAATCACTTTCATCCAATTAAAATTTACAGGTATATAGACCGTAGGCCGTATCACAGGTATTTTAAAACGGTTTAAATAAATTTGTAAGATTAACTTCGAACGCTTTCCAACGACTATACCTGTTCGTTCTTCGAGTATTGATATTCGCTCCTCGTTAGACAAGTATCAATTTAAATTAAAAAAAGCAATTTTGATTAAAAAAATGATTCGAAATTCGTCTGAGGGTTATTGTCTTTACTAATTCCCTAATCTTGCAATGTGTAAATCTAATTTTTTTCGGCTCCGAACGGTACAGAATCATTCATAACAAAAATGTGTTCTGTACACCTTGTTCCATCATGATAAATGCCTTGCCTCCATTGGATCAATCGATATTTAAATCGTCTATATACCTCGTATGCAGTTGCTTTCGCTTCACTCATGCTGTCGCTCATTAATGATTCAGTGTTGTGCTCTGCTCCACTCCGACCACCATTTCACCGTAACACAACCCATCCAATACACCACTATCAGTGGACACAATTTCAGTCCTTTGTCTATGCCAAAGCGACTGACATGTGCTTGCAATCGGGTGTCCGTTTCCCGGCTCCCATGCCCGTAATCTCACATGCCAAAGGGAGTTAAGCAGTTAAAGGTTCAAGTAAAAACCAAACAACTACAACAAAAACTAGAGACCCGGAAAAGGCCCACCATTCACAGCCGACCGTTGACCGTGAACAGGTGGCCTCCGGCAGTATTGCTCCGAGTGTCGTGGGAGCGCCACTATCTCTTTCGTACGGTCGCGCGCACTCCGATTGACGCGCTCATGCCAAACGGCGGAAGTGTGAACAAGTCCGATCCCTTGCTGACGCGTGGAACAATCGTTAGCGGTGCGGTGAGCGTGAGCTTGGACGATTCCTGGACTGGCCGGAGTTTGCTGGAAGCACTGGGACGCCTGCCACTGCGTGCGTTCGATGTAAGTGCACTGGAGCTTTTCTCTTTTCGGAAGCCTAATCCCTTATAAAAAAGTAGCTTAAAATAATTGTTCGCTATTGCTTTTCATGTCCCCTCAAGGTTCTCGCTCGAAATTAATTCTAATTCTGAGCTTATTCTATACTAAGAACCAAGGCTGTATTGGATTGTAGGTTGTTTCGACTAATGCTTCAACAGCTGTTGATACTAATCATTTTAACAGGATAATAATCTATCATCCTGTGGGGTGAGCGAAACTTGAAGCTACCACTTGCCTTCCCACGTCTTTGCCCACATCAGTCCACCAAACCAAAGCCACGGGTTTTCATTACCCAAACCCTGAACAACAAACTGCCCTCACCGAAGGCCAACGCCGAGGTTGTTCTACAGCACGGGATCCATTATCTACCCCCCCTAGAGCGGTGTCATCATGATTTCGTATGTTTCCAGCTCGAACATGATGTCCTTTTTTATTGTTTGAAACACCTACAAACAAACGCTAAACAACGCCATCGTTTGGTGTCATGCTCTATCATTCCCCCCCAAACCAATGCCCCGCATCTTCGCCTCCCAGTCAGTCGCTTTCGATTTCTGTCAATCCACGTGCACTTGTGTAGCTTTTATTTTGTAAACGAGTCCTCCAATCGCGAACGCGCACACGCCTCCCTATTGTCGGCCACCCGCGCTAGGAGGGCAATCGAAACACAGTTGAAACCCCCGAGCAGATGCTCGGAGGCCTCCTTGGTGCATAAATGGCCCAAATGTTTCGTGGTTCTCGGTTGCCCGGCAAGACTCGGTTGCTATAAATAAATCTACCCCAGTTTTCAACGGGGCTGCGACCGACCGACGTTCGGAAAATGTGCAGCTTGTGAATCGCTTTAGGCGAGACTCCGGCGTCGCAGCCGCGTATGTAGCCTACAAACCCTGTCGGGAATTCGATGCCTGCGCACATGACAGCTCCTCGGCCACAGGGAAGTTTTGTTTTGAAGACCCGTTGCTCAGACGCGGATGTACCCTGCAGGAAAGTGAACAGCTCGTAAACGCGCCACCACACGTCGTGCGCTCGGGAGCAGCAGTGCAGCTGAAAACATATCACGGCTAAAGTGTACAGCAAGTGGCGAACATGAAGCTGAAATCGCTAGATTACGGTGATATTATTGAAAGCTTCACTAATCGATATGAGAATATAGTGAAAAAGGTTAGCGCGTGGCCCAGGCCTGTGCGAGGGCGTCACTAACAGTTGGGCTGGGAGGGTTGCTTGTTATGTATCGCTGCCTTACCCGAAACGTGCACTTATTGTTTCGCTCCGCCCGTGTTCCGTTTTCCATTTCCAGATGCGCTTCCAGCAGCGCCAGCAGCAGGAACGTGACCAGCGGAAGATAGAGCAGATCGCCACGAGAACGACCGCCGCTGTGGGGACGGTGGCCATTGCGTCGTCGAACGGCGGTCGCACGACCACGACCACTACAACGACCACGAGCAGCAGTGCAGTGAGCGCAACGGTGGAGCTGGCCGAGCGGCTCAATGCCACAACCCTCTCGTCCTCGCTGGGTGCTGGCAAGGTGCGCCAAATGTTCGACGAACGGCGCCACCGGGTGGCCGGCATCGACAAAAGCTACCCACTGCAGCCGATCCAATCGACTGCCACCGTACCGGTCGCCCATGGTAACCAACCCGTCAACGGCAACAACAACAGCAACAATAACGGCAGCACTACGAATGGGAGCACCACCAGCGGTAACGATGGTGGCGGCAGTGGTTCTCTCGCCCGTGGTATGGCCAAGGCAGGGCTGAACAACAAACCACGCGTGCCCCCAATCTCGGCCAGCTCCCGGACCCGCCTGATGCAGCAGCAGTCGCAAGCGCGTGGACCCAACCTACGCCAGGACAGTCTCGTGGCGATGCAGGTGTGTGTAAAGGCAGGTACGATGGATCAAGGGAAGAGAGTGTTTCTTGGTTGCAAGGGTGCTTGTGCTAGAAACACTGCCATCCAGGCTATGCTAAAGAACACGGGTAACTATGACGAACTGTTACGTGGCGTTAGCGCTGCCTCCGCCAAATGGGACTAAAACCGCAAACTGCCGCGCATCGAAAGGGCACACTCTCTTCCAGCGATCCATCGAGCCTAATAATGCATCGAAACAAACGAACGCATGAATGGCTTCATCGTTGGTAGGCACACTTCAATAACTTTCCGATCCGATCGCACCTTTTCCAGACTATTCGTGGGGGAGACGCCGCCCCGATGCCGATGACGGACGCCAACGGTGGCTATGATGACAACGATAATTTTCTGGAGCAGGAAAAGTTTCCAGGTAAGGTAACAATCGATCCCCGTCCAATTACCGCCCGCCCACCTGGGTAATCCCACCCAAACAGTAAACAGCGACAGGACACGTGCATGTTTCACAAATATCGATTAATCTATCCTGTCGTAGGATGAGAATGAGCACTATTTGTCCAGCGCCGCGGAACGAGTCCTTTCTGGAGCAAAAGGGTTACGGGGTTTTGGTGTTGTTATTTTTTTTTCTACTATCTATCTGCTGGAACCTTACTTCCAATGGGAGGAGTAAATTTTCATAATTTATGACAGCCAGACATAAACCACAGGATTATATAGCTATAAAAAATTAACTTTCGATTGATTGTTTATTTGAGGATACAGGGGATTTCATTTGTTGTTTGGCCAAACCATTTTATCGATTTTTGTTGCATACCAATTTTGCTATTTTCTATAGGGGAAATGAATAAATTCCATGCGTCGAATCAATAAAAAAAAATTTAAACAAACGCTTCATATGCTTTTTTTTAAATTACAGATGCCGCATCGTTCGATGAAGATGCGTTTGATGCCAGCAGCGATCGCGCAAACTCTCTCAACGGCAACGTGGCGATGGGCACAAAATCGGCAAAATCAAACAGTTCCACAGCAAAGGCTGCAGCTAGCCAAAAGACAACAAAAAAAGTCCCGACTACTCCGTCCAACACGGCTGCAACGCGTTCGGCGAACGGATCCGCAAAAGTAAGCCATGAGCGTGTTTGACAGCTTACTTAGCCCAACCAAGCATTTTTTAATCGCTTTGCCCGTTTTTATTTCTCACAAATTGCAGTCCGGCATGGCCACGCAACGTACCGGTCCATCGGTGAAATCGAACGGCCCTTCGCGAGCAGTCACCCAACCCAGTCCAGCCAGTTCGGCAGGCTCGGTACGCCGTGCCGGCAGTGGTGCGGCTGCACCGAACACGCTCGCCCTAGCCAACGAGCCCGTCCCGGACGGGTTGACGCGGTGCGATATCTGCAGCCGAAACTTTGCCACCGAACGCATCGACAAGCACCGGCAGATCTGCCAGAAGACGAAGACGAAAAAGCGCAAGGTGTTTGACATTACCAAGCATCGCGTGCAGGGCACGGACGCGGAAAGCTACGTGCTGAAGGGTAAAAAATCCTCCGTCGCCCATGGAGTGGCCTCCGTCGCTAGGAAACAATCTAGTCAGCAGTCGTCGGGTGCAGCTGCCGCTGCTGCAGCCGGTGGCAAGCAGAGCAACTGGCGCAAGAAGCACGAAGAGTTTATCGCCACCATTCGTGCTGCCAAGGAGATGAAGGCCCATCTGGCCCGGGGCGGCAAGTTGTCCGATCTGCCTCCACCGCCACCGTCGGAAAATCCGGATTACATCCAGTGTCCGCACTGTTCGCGTCGATTCAATCAAACTGCTGCCGAAAGGCATATTCCCAAGTGTGCCACGATGCTGCACAACAAACCGAAACCGAAGCCCAAGGCAGCATCCAGCATTCGAAGATACTGAGCAGTAGCAAGAAGGCGTCGCAAAACACATTGATATATTTATAGATGCCCTTTTTGCCTTTTTTTGTTGTTTCTGGCTTTATTTAGTAACATTTGTCCTTTTTATTAATAATACCGGATGCTGCTGTTATCTGTTTGGAATTGACGATCAAAATTCCCATGCGCAAACTACTCCGCGAGGCGCTTGCAGAAGGGTGCAAGCAATCTGAACGCATGTACAAACTAACGAAAAACTCTCTCAATTTCCCCTCCCCACTTTTAAATTGCCTAACAACAATATATCATACGCAATGAGACAATGCTACGATAATCATTATGATGCCATGCAATGCCATAACTTTTTTCCACCCTACTGTTGCATACATCGAAGAGTAAAAAATACATTTAAAAAAACATGTCGCAGGCACAGAAACGTGGTTGAGCACGTGGCGATCTGGCACAATAACTAAAACGATACGAAATATGGCTGTGTGTGTAAGTGTGCGTGTCGTGTTACAGAGTGCCTAATCGAAACATAGCAAAAACTACAACACGATAAAACCGATATGTAACGGAATTGAATGTATCTCCTTTGAGCAAGTGAATAAAATAATGAAGAGAAAATCAAAATCTATATAGGATGTGAAACTCATCTCGAAAGAGTGTTGTTTTGTTAAAACATTTATTTATTATTTATATTCTCTTTCTAGAGGGACAATAACTTCTTCCGGGCGCGTAGAGTAGAACTCGCCCCAACCGAGCCGTGGAAATGTGTAATCGAATGTATACACACTAATAGTGCTCAGTATAAAAACGAAAGCTTCATGATAAATGATGCCTTGTTTAAGTAGAAGATACGATGATTGCCGGGCTCATTCCCCGTATTAAGTTATAATAAATGTAGTTTTCCTATCAACAACCATTCAACTAGTGGACTACTGTCTGTATAGCAGGGTCCTATTTGAAAAGCATAGCTTCAATGTTACCATGTTCAAATTTTGAACACACTGTATCTACGCAGCTACAAAATGATTGCAATATAGCCCACCTCTGGTTGACGCTCTGTGTTCACCCCTTCTACACGTTGCAGTAATTCCAACACTTTCAAACAATGCGCAATAAACGAGAAAGAGAGAGATAAGGGAAGTTTAGTAAATTAGATTTCATCTGGAAGAATTGATATGCGATAATATTTGTCTGGTTTCTTTCTGTTTTGCTCTATAACATATTGTTCTATACCGAGCTAAGAGCGGAACTGTCGCATCAAAGCGCAACACGCTGCTCTTGCTAGATTCGCTAGATAATGTTTTGTTTTGTTATATGCATTTTGTGCTGCTGCTCCCTGCAACCTTCCCCCAAATCCCGGTGCCCGGTGCAGATGTGGAAGATAATACTTGTTGCACGGTGGCCCAGACCACTCCCATCCCGTACATTATGCTCACAAACCCCGGGTGACAACTTTACGTTTCCGGGTATCGGCAATAAGCGTTCCCCTCGATCGCCTCTAGCGGTATCCAGTCCTCGGACAGCGGCAAACGGTTCTTGTTCGTTTCGACCTCACGCAGCACGCGCACGATGTTACCGCCGACCAGCTTCTTGATGGCCACCGAGCCCCACAACCGGTCGCGGGCCAACTCCGCCAGCAGCAAGGGATAGTTTTTCGGCGACCCGCTGAGTCCCACGTGGTCCACGCCGGCAATCGCTCGGATGTAGTTGATCGCGGTGATAGCATCCTTCAGCGACATCGGCTTATCGCCGCACCGTTCGACGTTCAGCATCAGGACGCCCCCGTTCTGGGAAAGAGCGCTTAGGATGTGGTCCGGGACGGCGGCCGTCGTACCGTTGCAAGCCATCGACGAGGGCAGTGCGTTGGACAGCAGCAGTGGCGCTTTCGCCACGTTCAGCGCCACCATCATGGCCGGTTCGGAGAGGCGCGATATTTCCACCAGCATGCCCAGTCGATTCATCTCCTGAATTATGATCTGCAACGAACAACGAAGCATAAACCGTCGGTCAGCCGGTGTCGTCGGTTGCCAAAACGTAGCTGCTAGCAATAATACCTACCTCACCGAAGTTGGTCAAGGTGGAGGGAAGATTTTCGTCGAAGAAATCGTTCCGTATCGAGGCGCTGGCCCACGGTGTCGTACAGCCCACGCCCGTCAGCGAAACAAATCGCGCGCCGAGCGAATACATTGAGCGAAGCACCGCCAAACTCGAGCCCAACGTGTGGCCCCCTTCCAGCCCGAACAGTATCGCCAGCTTGCCCTCCGTATGCGCTTGCTCCATCTCGTCCGCGTTCGCTACCACGGCCATATCGCGGTTCTTGCCCACTAGCCTCCGCGCATCGTCCAAACCCTCCAGCGTGAGCTGCACCGCGTCCAGATACTGTGCCGCACACGGCACCGCAATGGGCCACAGCAGTGCGCCAACCATGCCGCTCTTTACCTCCGCAAAGCTTTTGCTAAAGTTGGCACCCATCGGTGGTGCCCAGTAGCCTTCCACGAGCGGTGACTCCACCAGCAGCCGCCGGATGAACGCTAGCCGAGCTTCCAGCAGGGAGGACGATCGGAGCTGCAAACCGAGCGGGATGCCCGCGGCCAACGCCACACACACGAGCAGCCCGGACACGAGCGCTATTATCTTTCGGCTGCGACGGTCCTTGGCCAGCTTCGGCGGTGGCGGTGAGATGCTTTCCTTCGTGTACGAATGGATGCTGCCGTTCTTGATCTTTTCCGGATACTTGGTGATTTCAGGCGGCAGCTCTATGTCCGCTATCTCGGTGAACACGAAGCAGTGCTGCTTGCAGCCTGCCGGATGCTGATGCACCGGATGCAGCTCCATGAAATCGTGGTTTGGTATCGGCGTTGGGTTCATCCTTATGGAGGGGTGGGGACTGTTTTCCGCCTTTTTTTCTTCAAAGGTGCCCTCCACAACACGCTCTTGGATGTTGGCTTTAGAAACGTGGTCGATATAGCGACGGGAAAATAACCGTTCACTCGTAGTTTTGGTTAACCTTCACCGTAAGCACAATGCATTTTACTGCAAAACGTGAATCAGGCCCTCCGTCAATACTGGACAAAAAGCAATGGAACGACTTTTTAGAGTGTAAAAATGTTTGGAAAGATATTGGAGCACAATTTTTTTTATTTAACATAATACGCAAGCAAAACAGCCTTTGTGCTGATGGTTGAAGGAAAGCCACAGGACATGCGCAGAACAGTTAACGTTCTGGCAGTTTGACTGATGAATTTGAAGGATATCATGCATCAAACATTAAAAAGGACACGTGTTCAAATCGTTCGTTGGTGTAATTATTACAACCAATAGTTGCCGAATAAGCGACACTATGTACCTTATCTTAAACTCCCATACCCCATGGCTTGGTGATAAATACGTCGTGCGCTCAAATGGCTGCCCCATAATTACATTTTCTATTACCTCGTGCTATCAAACAAAGCCAACCATTTCCGTACCATTGGTCGTACCTTATACTTTATTTTCAAAACCGTTCGAAACAGCGTGATCATGTGTCCGTGAACTTATTCCGACACCTCTTCCACCTTGTCCGTGAGCAGGGCAATCATCTGTTTCACTGCATCGGCCGCTGGTATCATGTCCAAGCCTTCCAGTATGTAGGCCAAATTGTCTAAACTTGCATCCATATCGTCGTCAAACCATAGCGTCAGCAGGTGGCAGCACTGGTCCGCAACGGTCGCGTGCTCCGACTCAAAGTACTGTATCTCATCCGCGCTGTAGCCGAGCTTCGTCGCCAGCTTCTTCCAGTCCCGCCCGATGCTCGGCGCCAACTCAGACAGCTGCGCCTTCGTCACGGCGAGCGTTTTGTGCGTGTTTTTGTCCTCCGGCGTAAGCTGCTCCGTCTTCAGCAGCTCCGTATCCATCTGCTCGTGCTCCTCCTCACCAACGAGACCCTCACCCTCCGGCTCTGGCTGTTCGGCGTTGGTCGGTGCCGTTTCCTCCTGGATCGCATGCTCCAGCTTGATGTCCAGCTTGTCCTTTTGGATCTTCTTCCGCACGCTCTCCAGATAGTCGGCCACCTTGTACGAGGGAGAGTTAAAGAGCGTAAAGAAGTGGGGTGACTGCCGGGCCAGCAAGCGCAGCGCACGCCACTCGAACGACGGGTCCTGCTTTTCCTTCGGATTCTCCAGGTACGTCTCAAGCGACGGCAGGAAGTTACGATCCGTTCCCTTGCAGGCCTGCAAGTTGTCGGGACAAAGGTTCCACAGGCGCGTAATCTCCGAATTGCCCATGTAGAACTTTCCCTGCTTGGTCGCATCGCGGATCAGATCGCCCAGCGGTTTGCGCGGTCGCTTTGCCGGTGGACGACCACTTCCTGCCGAGGTAGCAGCACCGCCCGCAGCGGCTCCACCGGCCACCGCAGCAGTCGACGAGCTTGTGTCCTCGAGTGCGGCCTCTGGGCGCTTGAACTCCTTGCAACCCTCGTTCTTCCAGCTATTCCACAGCTCCTCGCGCAACAGCATGTGACGCGCCGTGTTAGCAAACTTCTTCCCATTCGGGGGCGATTCCTCGATCAGCTGGTAGACCTGCGTTTCCGTTTCCTTCAGCCAATCGCTCTGCGCCTGTGTCAGGACGTGCGTCTCCGCCTTGAACTTTACCGTCGAGTTGAGATACTGGAACAGTATCAGGAACTGCACCAGCACCGAGCGCCGGAAGTTGGAATCGGAAAGCTGCAGCGAAAGCAGTTTCGGGTTGGTGAGAAATTTGGCAAAAAAGTGCCCCGACTCCCGGATCTGATCCTCCTCCATCGGGCATTTGTTTGCGGCGGAGGCGGCGGCGGCAGTGGCAGTGCCTCCTACATCTGACGGCTTCGCGGCAGGGCCGCTGCTGGTAGACGAAGCACGGTGCTCCTCCAGCTTGAAGCTGCTAAACGCGGACAGCACACTTTTTGCATGCGTTTCAAACGTTTTCCACTGAACCTTGTTGTAGCACTGGTTAGGGTTGCGGAAAAAGTCTTGCAGCGCCCAAAACTTGCAGTATAAATTGTAGTCAATCTTCAGCTTGTTTTCCTCCGCTGGCTCTCCGTCCACCTCCGGGTCCGCGCCTCCGGACAGCTGGTCCACGGCCATCTCGTTTCCGTCCATGCCGTACTCGGTGATGTTTTCTAGGTTGAACTCCGAGATGATGTTCAGCCCACTACGCTCCGAGAATGGGAAAAACTTGGCCAAAAACAGCAGTATCCGACCGCAGAAGACCGTGTTCTGGGAGCGGGAAAGCCGGCGCAGCAGATCGTTGCACATGCGAAGCAGATTGTGTTTGCAGGCGGTGAAGAAGCACTCCTCCTTCCAGATGGCCACATTGTTCTCGACGTACGTGAAGATCTGCTCGGCCCGATCTAGCGTGACCGCGTCGAAGATGTCCCCGAGCAGCACGACCGGCATCGTGGCGACGGTCATATCTTTGCGGCAGGAGTTCACCGCAAAACTGATGAACCGCTCGATCGCTGGAATGTCCTCCGTTTTCGTGAGCAGCATGTCGCGGAACGCTTGATGCAGCGCCGTCTTTTTGTCGTTGTCGCTGGCCCGCGCAGCATCGTAATCGGCTTTCAGCACCTCTATGTCATTCGCCGCAAATGCACGCTCCAGCGATTCCTGCAAAAATATAACACACAAAACCAGATGTGAGCAGTGGAGAGGGGCTATCGGTGAAGCTGCTACACCGTCAATTATGCGCTTACAGTAAACGTTTTTAGTAACACGAGAAAATTGGATGAATTTGAGCTCATTTTTCCCTCGCGCTTCGCTTTGCTGTTGCGGATTCTGTTTTGACATGTAAACAAAATGCGACCACACCAAGGTGGCTGGAGTAAACATTCCATTTGTACTTATATACCTTGAGCGTGTTCGGACGAACTGCAAAAAGGCCTATTCAAACACGACAGTGCTGTTCCAAATTTGTATCGTAAATTGTTTGCTTTCCTTGTTAGTGGATTATATTTTTGAGAAAATAAAATACTTTCTGGCATTGATTTTAATCCACCTAAATATAAAACAATTCCTTCTATCAGCTACTGGCAATCTCATTAGAATTGAGCCAGTCTTGATTGCCTCTGATCAGTGCTGCCAAACACTACATTCTACGCCTACCAACGAACATAACTTATAATTGTTTAGGCAAATTTTTCGTTTCTAAGTTCATCGGTACATTATCGGAAAAGATTAAAGATTTCACAACTAAGAAATATTCAATTGTGTACAAAAACAAATAGATAAATTACAAAATATTCTATTGTAACTGTTGTTTCGTAGGCTGAACAAATTATTTAAATAACAATTTACAACTGCGAAACTTACTGAAATCTAAAAAGTTTACCAGTAATGTGTGTGTGAGAGAGTGGGAAAGAGATTTTTTTTCTATTTTCTGTCTGATTTATGTTTACCGTATTTATTACTTTTAAAACTTTGACCCTCACTGTTCGCGCAAACGCCCAGTGTGCACACTTGGCTCTCTCCCTTGCGGCGTTATTTTTCGCGTCGTCGGCTTCGCAAGCAGTCATCAAATTCTCCTCGAGAGTCTTTAGCCAACAAACGGTAACTGAACACGTTTCACGCTGTGTGTTTTTACGATCTAAGAACTAGCAGCCAAACGCTTGCTCAAACGCTGGTGTATTACAAAAAGTACGACAGTAAAACTGTTTTGCATCACTGTTGACGAACAGAAGCACCGCATTTCGGGCTTATTTGTTGCGTAGTTTGATCGAAAACATCATTTTTAGTTTATGAATCCCTTTTTTAAGGGCATGAGGAAAGGGGCAAGATATCCGGGAGAGAAAAAAAAGAAAGAAAGAAAGAGAGGGAGCAAAAGAATGAAGGAAGATGTGGTGGTGTTGTGTAGAATATTAGTGGTTATATCGTGTTGTTAGTACCGTTCAAGTGTATGTGTGTGTGTGTGTGTTTTGGTCGAAGGTGCCGAAAGGGTGTGATTGTTCTTCCGTTTTTCTTCCAGTTGCCAACAACTGGCCCAATTGGATTGAATGAGAGAACGAAAGCATTCCTTTCGGCTGCTTTGATTCATTGACAAAAAAGCCAGTTGTCAAAAAGTTCTTAACGTTAAAAAATCGCAAACTCCCTGGGGGGTGGGAGTAAGGGCAACAAAGCAGCATTTTTCTTAAGGAATATTCAGCGTTTGTACGGTGTGCTGAGTCAGTGTTGTTTTTTTGTATGTTTTCTCTTCCAATGGCCACGGCATCATAACGAGCCACAAATAAAGCCACACGCTCCTCTTCTGTCTCGCTTGTTGGAAGGTTTGGACGGAGCTAGGCCGGTGGGGTGTGGGGCGAACGACCAACGATGATTGTATATTATAAGTAGGATGGCAAGTAAGATAGTTTTGTTTCATTTCCAGCAGCATCAAAATTTACAGTGCAATTCGTCAGATGGCATACGAGTGAGTTGTTGTTTTAAAAAGAAAAAAAGAAGCAATAAGGCAAATAACGTAAATAAAGTTGTGTACGCGCAATACTACACACGCCACCAAACCTCGGAGGCACAACACATAAGCAGTAGTATAAAAATAAAAGCGATCACCGAGTGCGTGTGTGTGTGAGAGTGATTGTAGTGTGGTGTGTGTGCGTGTGTGTGTTTAGAGCGAGTACCAGCGGCTAGTGGAGAAGTGAAGCAGACGGGATCATCGATCGCGAAGCCAGCAGTGCAGTGGTGCGAAAGAGCGCGAGATACAACAAAAATGGCTTCTTTCCGAAATGCCGCACATCACCAGAAGAGCCTGTCGGTGGAGGAGCGGGCAGAGATGCGGGAAAAGTTTGAGGAGGTAAGTGTGGAAAAACGTGCGGAGAGACGTTTCATCATGTTGCATCCTTCCGTAGGGGGAGGGGGGGGGGGGCAAGAATTTTCTATCCTCCCTCGCTCCACCTCCAGAATGCCCCCATGCCTGCCGGCAGAAAACCTCGTACATAGCGGGACCTTTGTGTCCGTACGGCGCCGTTCACTTCTTTGCGTTGCGGGTGGTGACCATTGGGGTGGTAACTGCGGTCTCAGCCGCGCATCGAGATGCCTCCCGCTGGGGGAGGTGAAAAACACTGTTTTCTGTGAAATTGTCACAAATTTTAAGAAAAACCTTTTTCTACCCAATATAACTGTGCATATTGATTAAATCTTCATCTCTTGGTTGAATTAGAACTAACCCTTCCTACGCCATTTTGCGTACACAAAAACGCCCCTTCACCACGACGGGGTGGCATTTGCATGTGCGGTTTTAATAATATTCACCCTCCCAACGAGGGTGGTGAGTGTGTCCTGTGTGGAATGGTGTCCATTTACATGATTAAATACTGACGTGCGGGGGATGGTTGAGTTGAAGTGAGAATTGTTACCGATTCACGTACACAGCTAACGCCATGGCCAGCTCTTCTAGCTGGAACTTTTTCTGCCCGTACGTCGGGAGCGAACGGTTTACCACCACCCCCTGCTGTTGATACGGGAAAGGAGAACGCTTGTTTCTTGTTTAATTAATTTCCAATTGATTTACGATGACTCATTGCCGGTTTTAGACGTGTAGGGGCGCATGGAGCTACTTACCGTGGAAATCCCTATCGATTGTGATGAAGAACCTACCCGAAAGGGTTCACCGGTATGTTTTTTTGCTCCTCTCTAAAGTCGTTCTTATGAGCCGTTCAATGGTATCGCCCTACTCTATACCCAGCCCTGGCGCCGCCTTACACATCCCCGGCTGTATGTGTGAGTGTGTGCGTTGTTAGCCATATTCCCGTTGCTATAGCATAATTGTATGCCGGTACGGCGCGCGTCTCTAGTGCGCTTCTCATTCAGATCCGACCGAGCAAACCAGACGTTTGACCTCATTTCGGTCGGACGAAGTCGTCGTCGTCGTCGTCTCCGTTGCCGGCATTCCGGCTCCCGGCAAAATTTGCCGAACGAACCCGTCTCCAATAACACGCCACTGCTCCGGCCGAAGCCGCCGGGCGAAGGTTGCGTACGCGCATGCCACGACACTCCCAGCGTGTGCTTCCCGTGGGGCGTGAGAGGCACCAACCGAGGTGTCCGGGATGGTTTTCGGTTTTTCCCTCGCCGCGTTTAAGATTTTTCCGGCGCTCTCATGTTCTGTTCATGTTGTCTGCTCCACCGTTTCAATCCTCTTTTGCCTCCCAGCGCTACAAATTCCAAGGGTGCGGCATGACCACCTTTTCTTCCCGCATCCCGGATGCGCGTATACGCGCGCCGGTCGTTGATTTTGTTTGCATCCGGAAGCTGCCACCCGAGCCCACACACCGACGAGCTTCCTGTGTGTGTTTGTGTGTTCTGGATTGAATTTCTTCTGGCATTTTTTCATCCGGTCGATGGCTTTTGGTGGATTCCGCGCAGGCGGGCTTACTGCTATCGGGCGGACTGTCTGGAACACGTGTACATACGCTCGGTGCATTGAGTTATAAATTGCACGGTCTGTGTCTTGATTGAATTGATCTTAGGATGATAAAATAATTATTCGCATTTTTTCTATTTTTACTCTGGACGAACGGTCCAAAAAGGGCGAATTACACTTCAGAATATTAATAATCTATTTTGTAGGCATCTGCTTTGTAAGTAGTCAGTGGAACATTTGCTGATATTTCAGTCCCGTCGGGGGCAAGCTGACATTTCGTCTAATAAATTCCAGGCGTAAGATTTAGTTCCTTTCTGAGGAATTGGGAGAAATTAAAACCCCCTTTTGTGGATGTCGAAAACCCGTTGAGATCAGTGTATACTTCTTCATGCCAAGTACACAGCGTCTATGAACATATTTATGTTCGCCAACGCCCTTAATGCTTGAAACCTTTCATGAAATCTCTTACACATGAAGCGTGTACAAGCGTTCATCAATTTTAAGGCAAAAGTGGGAGAAAAGTTTTGTTGTCAAAGGTTTCTCGAAACATTTCCGTACAATGGCCATATATCTTGCCCATATATACCACCCTGGCCATGTTTAGTGCCATAAACTACCACTCGAAAGTGGACTGCAAAGCCTACACAAAACAGACAGTCCTGTTTTTACATATACACTCAGTTACACCCACGCCCCGATGCCACTATGGGGGAGTACTCGGACGTCAGTAAGGACCTATTCAGATCGGAGGTCAGCTTGCAAGCCGAAGGTGATACAACACGGCACAAAGTCTTTTCTGGAGCTTCACTATAAGAAGGCATTAATTTAACCCAAAGAGCACAGCAGCAGCATGTCTTTCTGTGTCGGTACTTGTGTGAATGTGTGTGGGAAATCGTTCAACATGCTTTGCATATATTTTCAACCGAGAAGTGCGACGGTGTGTTTCTTGGCGATTGAAATCGCTCAAAGCTTTCTCACTTTTGGTGGTTGGAGGGGCTTAGGCTTGTGTTTTTATTTTGAAGATAACTTTCACTTCAACCATTCCTCCGAGAAGATGGCGCGATGATCGCCCCGAAAGTTTGCCACCCTCTTCCCTGAGCCATTGGATCGCGGATGCTTCACTTATCAGTGTGCGTTTTCCCACTCCGCTGAAGGTCACGCGCATATTTTATGCTTCCGCATCATTCCGGCACCGTTTGAGGGGTGTGGAGGTGGTGTGGGGTCGCCAGGGGGTGTTTCTCAAAGTAGCTTATCGTGCCGCATTCCGGAGCGCACTACCTCGCACAAACACTCATAGCAAAACGAGAGCTCTGTTGGGAGTGTGCCCAACCGGATAAACACGTTCCATTCCAACCCGTCTGCACATGAGGCTGGGAAGGGTGGGGAAGCCACCTAGATACTGATACAGCCCGCCCGTCCCGTGGAACAATGGTCCATTGCAATGTTGGGTGCATTCCCGAGATTCAGCAGATCCCTTCGACACACGACCATAGAGCCATATTCTTTCTTGTCAGCAAAGTAACGCTGTGTGACTAATTTGCACACACACACACACACACACACACACACACACACACACACACACACACACACACACACACACACACACACACACACACACACACAAACGCGGGGCGCTTACTTTTACGATCAGTGTGGGAGACAAAGGAGACACATCGCACTACAGAGAACGCGATCGTGACATCACCTGCCAGCCAGGGCCGCTACCCGCCAACCCGCCAATGCTGTGTTGCACTATGTATGGCTATGTATGATCGCGACGCTACGACGCAATTTGAATATTGCCTCTTAAAGATCAGCTGGGAGGGAGAGGTAGAGTATGCGTGTGTGTGTGTGTGTGTCAGCGAGAGTTAGCACACTACAGGCGCACTTCCGTGTGCTTGAGCTGTTATGAAGCTTTAAAGTGTTCGGACTCTTGTTGTCGCGACGGCCCGCGTGGAATAGAAAAAGGAACAAAGGCAAACACACGCATACACACAGAGAGTTTATGTCTCATCAACAGTTATGAGTCAGGGGTATGAATCGACAGCGCCGGCTCCAATCAATTCTTTTATTGACTTTTCTATCACGTTCGCTCGTTGTGCGCAGCAGCGCCGTTGCCTTTAAGGTGCAAAGGTTGTGCATATGATTGTTATTCCGCGGCTTAGAGGAATGCAGGGAGTGACAGGGAATGCCAGCAACAAACGTTGCCGTGTGGCCTTCGTCCTACAGCTGCACAATCGCGGAGAGTTACCGCTATGTGGGCGAAAGATCAATGGACACAGCACTCCAAAGCTCGATGGAACTCCTCCACGTCCACGTACGCCACCATCTGCCTGGCGGGTTTGATTTTGGGAGTGGATTTTATTTCGTGCATACGCAATGTCCTTACAGCGCGTACCAAAAGCGCTTACAGCGTTACATCACGCTGCGCTGGTAGATGGTGGATCTGTACAAACATGACATCAGCGGCGTGCTCCAAATAGAGTCACCGCTTACTAAAGTTTGGGGACAAAAGAGGAACATTATGCCATCCAAAGATCGGTACCGTTTTGGCCTTCTTTGAAATGGAAAGCACAACAATCGGGGGCAAGCCCACAGTTTCGTCACTTGGCGCGATCGTGTGCACGATCATTATAAGGGAGGGTAGCGAAAGTAAGCAACTTAGGCTCAGCAGCTGCCAAAAGCTCCAAATGAACTGCGTGACTCCAAGGGTAACGTGCTCTGTTCAATTACCACGCCGAAAGAGAGTTCCTAACAACTCGCCTCGTTATGACATTGGCGATTCAATCGCGACCACGTTAGACGAACCCGATCGAGGAAACGCTCATCAAATCGCGGGCATGTTAGCTACTGTGGTGTGTGTGTACCGAAAAAAAACGGTTCCATCACCGCAATGCTAAACAATATTGTCCCACTCACCTCTCTTTCACCTTGTTTTCAGGGTGGCCACGAGCCCAAACGGACAGTGTCGAAATTGATAATGCGAAAGACTTCGTGCCACTATGCCCACAACTGCAGCTGCTGTCCAGCTCGAGCATCCAAAAAATGTGCAAACACTGCAGTCGTAATGTTCGTTTTGTGTCTGTGCAACGGTAGCTTTTTTGTGCTGAATTTTCGGGGTCACCCGCCGGGCATGTACGGGGAAAAATTAGGTAATGAATTAAGCTCGTCGGTTGGGGAGAAACCGATTTTTTGTAGCAACCAAAAAAAAATCAAGTCTAGTTCCATTCGCAAACTCACGAATGCAAACTAAACAGGTTCAAAAAAGCTTTAACTCACAGCAAAAAAGCCGGCTCCTCCATCCAGTGTAAGTTCTTCAACAAAGGCTTTTATACAGGCCCGCGAATACAGGGCAAAGAAAATGGTACGTTGTTTTTGAATGTCTTGGCGCGTGTATGAGTGTGTTTGTGTTTATTTTGCTGCTCCCGAGGCCAAACATATCATTATCTCGATTCATTATCTAATTTACATGGAATTGGTGTTTACCCACCAACCACCCGAGGGGGCCAATTGCTTTGTAGGAGCGATAGTGCGGCTGATCGAGTAGTTGGGTGGGAAAACAGGGTCAGTTCGATCGATTGCAGTTTTCTCCGCGGTGCAGTTGCTGCACTGGTGGCCATCGCATGATGCTGCCGCGCTGCTGCACCTTGAGAATGAATTTGAACTCTATGGTATTATAATTGTACATAAATCTCTGCGTCTAGAAATGGATGAAAACCCGCACAAGGTTGTTTGGGAAAGGCATGCAATTGAGAGCGGGTGCCGGTTGAGATCAAGCGATTCAATTTGTCATTGAAGTGTGCTTTGAAAGGGAATAATAAAATGATTTCTCTTGCCGTGTGTATTCAAAGTGTGTGTATTGCAAAGAATTCGTAGATGAAAGTGTTATTATTTGAACCATGCCCATTAAGTTCAAAGACTATTAAACTGCGAGCTTTTTACAACAACTGTAGAATAGCTGTTTAGCAGCAGAAACCTTCCTGCAACTTACCAGTTAGTTTAATAGTTATTCTGAGCGTCATCTTGCCATATACTATTCATACGAGTCATGGCGCATCTGTATTGTCAGACAGTAGACTCGTTGGGCTGCAGTGAGCAGGTCACGTAATTGCAATTTATTTATTTATTGAATTGATTGATTGATTGAATTGCATCGATTGGCGGCACAAAGACAGTATGGATATTATTCCATCGTAGACAATTTCAGGGACTTTCATCTTAAGACACCGTCAATGGAAGACCAAGACAATACAGGGAGATTGTATTTACATATCCCATCACCTACCAACAATTCCCATCAGTCTACATATTTGAATGACAAAGAAAGCCGAGAAGACAAAGCAAAATATTATTGAAAATTGATAACATCGTTCAAAAATACCGATATAATACTATCTAAAAATGTAATTAGATTAGTAATACTATATGGAAATAAAAATAATACTATATGAAAATAAAACTGATTGCAAACTAAACTCCAACCGTTGTGAACTTCGCTATAAACGCACTCCAACAATTGCAGGCTCTTTAATAAAAGGGCACCCGTAGTACAATTTTTAACACCCTTTGCGGGTGGGCCTTGCGATACTCTCGGCAATTTATCGACCACACTTGAAATTATCAATCACACCGACGTGAAAGAATTGCCCTCCGCCAGCTTATAAGCAACACACAAGGCACAAACCCCTATGGGATGTAACTTGCTGCCAACAAAATGTGCGGCACCATATGTTGTTTGTCGACCAACGGAGCTCCGGGCGGGAGCGATAAGGCGCAACATGCTGTCTCTGTGGCTGTGTTGGTGGTACTATTTGCATACGCGCATCGTTCCAACCGCGAATATGCGTGCGTATGTTCATGCCTCTATTTTCAGCGTGGCTCTGCGGATTCTCCCCCATCGAATCAGCGGCGTCGTGTTCTGTCGCGTTTATTTTTGAGTTTATTTACGCACCATGCTGCAGCAGTAGCTTGGCCGATGGAAATAGAGATGGATGGAAAAATAATTTCACAGCCACTCGGTGGTCTCCATCGACCACAATCGTCGGTTGTGGCCATAACGGCACGACGACGAGTGTGTGCTGCGCTAAAGAAGCAAATAAAGAAACCACTCGCATCTTTGGGCAATAGGCAGCCGATAATGTATGTTTGTGTGTGTGTGTGTCTGTCTCTCTGTGTGGTGTAAAGCCAGGATGGTGATGATGATGATGATCATAATGAAGATGGGGGATGTGATGAAAAGTGGTACGTACGAGCGAGGATGACGCTATATCGACGAACCAGGCACAGCACCCATGCCATGCTCAGGAGGGGTCAAGAAACTTCGATGCCACGTTAAGAACGGGGCACACACCGCACCATTCTGCCCAAACTAACGCTTAGGGTGTTGGGAGTTTTGTGGGCCGATTTGTTGTATGTGTGTTGTTGTTGTTGTTACATTGTGTTAATTGGAATCTTTCGGCAGAAGTGTGCCTACAGACGATCAACTATGCGTGTTTTTTTTGTAATCGCGATCTTTTGAAGCTTATGAAGATGGATGATCAAACTGGTTATTACGTGCGCGATCTGTGGCTGTGGGTTTCGTTGACTTTTGAAGGTGAAAAAAACAAACAACACGTGGAAAATCCTAACCTGTATTGTTCCATTCGTTTGCAGGTTCTCGAAGCAGTACGCAGAAATAATTCACAGCTGTCTGAGAATAAAGCATAAATTGATTTTTGCTACCAATTTACAACACATTTGTCTGCGTACGACTTGTGTACACGTAAAGACTCGCTTAAAATAACCCTTAAAACAGGACGAAGAATGTCAACTATTAGTTTAAGATTTGTGCATTTAGCAAACGTGTTAAACACCCTCTTTGTGCAATTAATCCCAAGTGCTACTATAAAAACAAATCGTTTACTTTTTGTTAGTTGAATAAACACAAACAGCTACCAATACTGTTCTGTTATAGATTCAGATAACACCGCGTTTAATTAGCGAGAAAGGTCATCCGGTAGATAAGCCACGTCGCCAAGACGCAAACATTCATTCGCATTGCTAAACATTGCAACAAGGCCCACCGCCACTCTACCTCCCTTTCTCATGATGCCGTCTCGGTTGCATTGACGCTTCAAACCCTGAACGGCGAAACGATTCATTTGGATGCAAAATTTCTTCATCAACATTCATCATCTGCTGCTGCTGCTGCGGTGTAGTGCAAACTGCTGCTGCTGTTATTGCTCCCGCGACAAGCCCGACTGCACGCAAGCTCTAATAGCTGCAATTCTACTGGAGGGACCCGCACACAACACACACACAATGGCCCGCATTATTCTCACAGCAGTGTGCGACGCAATGCACCACTTCGGGGATCGTTGACGGACAGCTTCTCATGTTGCTTCATCCGCCCGTAGCGATCATTCAGTTTCTCTGATTACACAGTTGATTAAGCATCTTTTTTTTATTGTTGTTTCTCCGGTGTTCTCTGGTCAGCATCAACCGGATCAGTGGGACGATCATAAGCTAGCGTCCGGCAATCATACTAAAAGCTCTAACAGTATTAGAAGTATCTCAATGTTCCGGGAATGTATGTTAGTAGCAGCAGGTTTTTTTTCTGTGATTCCGGGTATAGAAATCCGGTTTGACAACTGGGAAAGAACCTTAGAACTGGATTGGAGGGAACGATCTTCTCCCTTCATCGTACCCGGACATGTGTCGGGATCGATTTGTCGCCCGATCAAGCACGAATTACGTCCGCACCCGCGCGTTCTTCTTGTCAGTTGAAACGCTGACAGAGCACAACACCGTCACGATAATGTACCGAGAGTGTGCTGCAACGATCATATCTTCTAACCACAAAGCAATTGGTTGACCGTGAAAATCGAGACACGTTACACGGAAGCGCAAAACCACAAACCGCCGATCCACCACTGCACCGTCACTCTATCCTGCCTCACCTTGCATAATTGATTGTGATTGTCACCGATGGGTAAAGATATGGCCAAACCATGTGTCTCGCAATATAAGTGATCGTATCTAATTTAAATTCCGGGTTTGCTGGGGAGTTGCAGTTACTTTGCTGTGCGTGTTTGCACCTTAAGTAATTGAAAACAGGTTGATGATGCATCCTTTTCCTATCTTTTTGTTTTATAGCATGCTGCAACGAGGTTGCAGGAGGTGTGTGAGCGCTTGCATAACAGGAAGCCACATACACATGGTTTCGGTGTCGTATGGCTTTGGTTTACGATTGGTTTTCTTTTCGCACTCTGTCTGAGGCGCATCCGTGCACAATGGTGTACAGCATTATGGAATCGTGCTTTGCGGCGCTAAACACAGCACAAACACACACATATATAGTGTAAAATAGTGATAGGAAGTTACGTTTGCTGCCCGCCCAGACGCCCATTGAATGTTGGATCGATTCGAAAGAAACAATGCTCTAACAGTCATGCGTTGAGTCTAGAAGACGAGCCGTTTTTGATTGATTTCAATCAGGTGGTGAAAGGAGCTATGGCACCCTTATTTTCAAATTAGATACAACTTTGATTTGGTGGAACATGACGTGGGCAGACAGGGTGAGTCTTACAGGGGTTTTTTAGGAGTTTTCATAGCTGTGAGATACTTATATTGACTTTTTCTTCCGTGAAATGAACTTAATGTGATAGGAATTGGACTCTATAGCACCCTTGTTTGATAATCCAATAGGAATTTGCAATGAGCCTGTATAACAAGGATCCCGTAGTCCAATTTCATACATATGAAGTTCACTTCCCACAAGAAAGAGTCAAGAAAGTGTCCCACAACTACGAGAATCCCTTTAAAACTCTGTAACATTCGTTTTTAAGATTTTGACCGATCACTGAGTCTTCGATTAAACGGATTGGTAACGATTACAGTTGTAGCTCTCGTAGTATATGATAAGATGAATAATAATTAGAACAGAACATGCATTCTATCCAGTCTTAAATTCTATCCATTAAACTTGATGATTCTTTCTATTCTTTCGATTATTGGCCCCAAATTCATCTTTCGTACGTTACAGTGCTCGTTCGCGTCATTTCCCAGCGCATTGTGGTAGCGAGTCGTAACTAAATGCAATCGTCGGTATTTTTTGCGCACCCAAAAGAATAGAAAGGGCCGAAAAAGTGACTAGCAAAGGAAAACACTTTCCCGTTCCGCTTCCTCTTTGTTGGTTGTTGGTCATATGATTGAAAGCGGCGATCAATCTTGCTGGGACTACATATACCTGCTGCATAGCAGCTGGACGCTGTGGGCCTCAATCACAGATTCGGGGATTTTGAAAGCGTGAGTTAAAGTACAAAAACAGTGTAAAGCCAGTGTACCGGCATGAGAATGGTTGTGGTGGTAGTAAATCCACCGTGGAAACGTCTTGGGGCACGAGATTTCGCCCTCTTCCGGTTGGTTTGCAACGGCAGCGGCGGCGCCTGTGATTCCCTCTCTAAGTGAACCGATCAGTGCTGCGCCACTGGGGAGTCGCTCGGAAGAGAAGGGCGAGCCACAGCGCGTTCTCCCCAACCAATTTCCGATGTGTGAACCGCGCCGTTCCAATTTCCACCCGACAAATGGGGAGGATTGCTGCCCCGTCCCAGTGGGAAAAGATCGGTACAATCTGTACGCTAACGCGCACACGAACCAAAACAACCTTGAGCGCGAGGCGTGTGATGCGAGTTTTGTCTTAGATTTTGTGGATGACTGCACAAAGCCATCCCCTACCCTTCCCCCCTCGACTCCGGTATGTTCTCTGCCGGCGCATTTTAGTTCCATTCGCTTGATCGGGAGGGGGCAGAAAAGCGAATTGGGAAAACGATCGTACAAGAAAAGCGAGATGAGCGGATGGAAGCAGCGGTCTGTTCAATTGTTGCTCGATATTCGTTTGTTTCTGTGTGTATGTGCGTTGTTTCAAATCACGTGAGCTGCACCGATTGTATGGTATGTGGTAAAACTGTTTTCCTGACAACGTTTAGTTTATGATGAGCTTAATGCTGTGGCGCTTTTATCTCACCACTTGACTTGAACTGTCAAGTACTAGGAGCAGTAGAAGTAGTAATAGATATTTCAAAATTATCAATTGAGATATCTCAACTTACTCTGAAACTCAATGAAGGAATTGCTGCCACTTGACGCCAAAGGCGCAAGGAATGTGTCGAGTGGTTGCCGGTCGGGAGAGCAAGAGGTTGATTTTTATGATGGAATACGAACGACGGAATTGTGTTATAGAAATGCATTTTCACACTTCATATTTCGTTTGTGACACGTAATGAAAGTGATTGCATAAGGGAAGATGAATTATGAACTATAAATCAAATACACTACCCTTGCACTCAAGTCTATTGCAGGCCTTGATTGAATTATGTTTTGGGATATGAAGGTTGAATTGTTACATTCAGCTTTCTAAAATTTCTAGTAGGATAAAGCGAAGGGTTGATCAGCTGGCAGATGGATGAACACATTTTAACATTTATAAGTTTGGGTCGATCTTTTAACACACGCCCTAGCTCGGTCAGCTGGGTTCAATTAAACATTGCTCTCCGCTCTTTTTTAATGGCTGGTGTTGGTTTGTTGTAGTTTTCGTTACTGTGAGTTGAATTAAACTACAAAAATGGTCGATTTTTTCCCGCGCCTACTACAACCTTAAGCATTGTGAACTGCAATTCAATCCCTTCCTGATGATTCCATTCACTTCTGATAGTGCTGATGCTGGATTTTTACTGTTGCTGCTGCCATTAGAGTTGGTAGTCCACACCTAAATTGAACGGAACGCGTCAAGCTGACGGTGCGGGGAATTCAAGAGAGTCCGCCACATGGTTAATAGCTCACAAATTGCAATCATTAACATTTCTCTCGACTGGTGCCCGCGGGCCCCGACAAACGGGAGGGTGTATTTGGAGCCCCTTTGAGACCTGCTGCAACGCTTGGTGTGGTATACTGTGCAGTTGAAAATGAGTCCAAAGCGCATGGAAAGTGGAATATTACGGTACACTCCAACACACACACAGGCCAGGAAATCGTCAATTTACCTGAGCTTGGGAGGTTGCTAACGACCTTGCTCCAGGAAGGTGGAGTGCTGTTGCTGCATACCATTCCCGAACTGGAAACATCAATGATTTTTACCGTAAGGAATTCCAACCATAGCCAAACCGTCGATACTGGGTATCATTCGTTTGTTGCCCAAGTAGTGAGCAACACTTTTCAGAAACATGTCTACATAGTATGGAGTTTGCAGCTTTCCAATTAGACACCACAGTATGCATAGTGAACCATAACTTGTTCTGAAATATCTAGAGCCTACCTTAACATAATCTGTGTGATTGTAGTGCTTTGTTGATGTGTCCCAAAATGTACCTGGTTGAACCTGTCACTATTCTGGCACCCTTTACCGATTCTTTGGTGCTCGATGATCAATCACCGTTTCGTTGGTGTGATGTGTAGCATGTTAGCATTCAAATGTACGCTGGCAAAGTAGCTGACGTCATACGCACACATATAACGCACCGATCCCGCGCTATTGGAACCGGCCGTGCTAGAAGAAGCTACAGATATATCCGCCTGGAAATAACAGCTCATATCGCAAACATCGCGAGACACTATCGCGACATCGAATCTCCATTTGTTTCCCGCCCCGTGTGTTGAAGTGTTGTGTTTTGTAGATGTGTGTCACATCAAGCCGGTTGTCTCACATGTTCCTTCTGCCTTCTCCCTCGCCCACCAACCACAATATGTGCTGAACGAAATCGATTTTACACATGAATTTCGTTTGGTACATTTCGTCTGCTGCGACGGACGGTGATTGGTATGTTGGCTGTCTACCCTCGTTGAACGAAGGGCGCAGATTGTATCGATTTTGTGTATGAATTATTAGCACCGATAAGCTTTGTTGGCTTCAGGCAATAAATGTGTGTATGTAGTTGTTACACGCTCAAGGTTATAGGCTGCAATAGTTGAGTAGACGATAGCGAAATATCGATTTGCATTTTATTCGTTCTTTACGTTCCGTACGCTTAAATCATGCGTGTATGCAAAGAGAACAGTTATTAAAATTGCTTGCGATAGTTGAAAAAGTATCCGTAGTATGATTGATAACAGTGCAATTGTGTCAGCCAAAAAAGGATTGGTTCTTGTCAGAAGTGGGATTCGAACCCACGCCCTCAGAGAGGACCAGAACGCTCGGGGAGACCCGCATGAAGGCGGGCAAGATTGCTCTTGAGTCTGGCGCCTTAGACCGCTCGGCCATCCTGACATGTTGAGAGGGGTGTGCTAGAACAGAAAGTGGACCCATACGCCGTTAGAACACGTAATAGATGTGATTAACTAAGACAGTTCGGTAATTATTTGTGCTTATTTAAAGTTTTGTTTCATTCTATGTGTGCGCAATATTATCGATGGAGGAATCGTTAAATTACAGGATTAAAGTTCTATAGCAACTATTTAATTTTTCGAATTGGGAGCATGTAATTCTAGTGCAATGTTTATTTGTATTACGTGAGTGATGTAAAGTTACTGTTGTGAACGAGTTGATATGGTGAAGTGCGTCCTATTGGATAAGAGCAGTGCGACGAGCGTAACGTGAAGATGTATCTATCTCTCTGTCTGTGTGTTGGGTACAATATGGTGGGACTCAGAGCACAATGAGTATAAATATGTGTGTAGCAGGGTACGGGAGTATGGCCCGGATAGCTCAGTCGGTAGAGCGTTGGACTTTTAATCCAACGGTCTAGGGTTCAAGTCCCTATTCGGGCGGGTGAGATTCTTTTTTGTGGGAGCTTTGATGCGTGCTGGTTTGTTCTCAATCTTAGTATAGAGTTTTATTTGTTTCCATATTTTTTTGGCTTTTTTGTTGGACATAACACAATTTCTTCAAAATCGCTTCAGATACGAGGCCCGAAGCTACAGTGCAATATGTGCAGTCAATTTTACATTGCTTTCATTTTCTTAATACCGCATGACCAAACTGTATAATATTTAATTAATTTAGCAACATATGAATAGGACAATTAAGTATATATATTATGAAACTATGAAAATATATTTCGCTTTATCCTTAAATAATATTTAATTCTTAAATTAAATCTATTTGTACAACATATAAATTGTGGGAAAGCTCTATAGAACATGGGAAGGGAAAAGAATCACCATCTAGATAGCAAAGTGCAGCATGCGGCCCGTGAACCGTACTTTGCCGTATCAATGTCCTAACTAACATATTTTTCGATTCGACAATTGCCACATTTTTACGATCTGTCCAACAATGGTGTTCTTAAATTCATAATTTAGAACTGTTTTCTGTGATGACATACTGCTAAAATAAATAAGATGTATTAAATACTTTTAACAATAATTTACAATTTAGAACAGTGTTTTAGATACTTTGTATTTATATTTTCAAACCCGGGTTTAGCTAACTGAAATACTTATATTCAAGACAAAAAAATGGAGCAAGAAAGAATAATACGGAATCACATGAATGTGGTTGATCTAACTGTCGTCTGTAGTTGATGGTACGTTTGTAAGACCGACGGAAAAATGTGGGTTGTGTTAATATGATTCATTGGCGTCGGGGATCGTAAGAGCCCGGGTAGCTCAGTCGGTAGAGCGTTGGACTTTTAATCCAACGGTCTAGGGTTCAAGTCCCTATTCGGGCGGGCGAGTTTTTTGTGGTTTGCTTTTTTACAGTGCGGTATGTGTGTAAAAATCTCATGGTTTGCCGGAAAAAAAAAAAGATTTTTTATATGGAAAAACGTACTAACTGAAAAGCACATATTCAATAGTTGGCATGGAATCGCAGCTCAACAAGTGAGTTCAAATTGTAGTAAGTTTGTATTAATGCATATTCGCTACTTAAACTATCGCAATTTTATACTAAGTGCTCTCCGGAATAGTCCCTAAGCATATTAAAATATATATGAATCGTAAGGTTCTAATTAGTGTCTTCTTCTTACTTTGTTCATAACCTAATTATTGCTGTAAAGGTCGGAGACCACTGCAGCATATAATGATACAACACATAGCTTTAGTTCTGAATTCATACAATTTATACCTGTGTTAAACTAATTGATTTCAATGAGTTGATTTATAAAAAAATAAGCATTTAAGAGTAGCTTTATATATAATCAGTGTATAGTATGTTAATTAATTAAAAATGTTTTCATTATTAATATAAGGAAAGTCTTCATAAAAACGTCACTTAAAAGCGACAGGCTCAATAGAATAAAATATTTGTAAAATTTAATCATTTGGCATTTGTTTTATCAGCTTATTTGGAATGTGTGCAGCTTTTTTACATCATAACTATTAAAACAACAAAAATATAAATAAATCCATGAGCCAAAAAAGAAACTTTCGATGTCAGAAGTGGGATTCGAACCCACGCCCTCAGAGAGGACCAGAACGCTCGGACCCGCGCAGTAGCGGGCAAGATTGCTCTTGAGTCTGGCGCCTTAGACCGCTCGGCCATCCTGACATGTTGCGTGGTGCGTGCTCAAAGCCGTACAAAAACCGGTCAATATACTTTCCACCGCAAAATGAACAAAACAAACAGTCACGTTGTTAACATCGAAAACATCGCATGACGCATTTTTCACTCTCTTTCCATGCAGCGCTCTCGCAACTGACACGCACTACTAATATTTGCTATTCGCGCCAAAACTTCGCCAGATCGTTTCCGCAGCCGAAAATTGCTGAATGAATTAATCATGAACGGCTACTTAACTCCTTCTTCTGCTGTTTTTGCCCTCAGAAATATGGATGCACATGGTCCAGCCAAAGAGAGGTGGTGGGAGCACGTTCCACGAGCTATTTTGGTATGTGTAGCTGGCATGGATGGACCGTCCAGATATAACACACGTGCAGTAGTCGTATAATCGCATAGGAACAATAAACGTGAATTCAAACGTTAAAGACTGATCATTGGTATTGGTTAGGAAAATAGTTTCGCTATTTACAGATAATTTTCGTCGCTACGTCTGTGTAGCCACCACTGAGGGAAAGCGATTGCACGGGTTGATAAGAGTTGACTGGGGCAGATGATAAACTCCAATCGAAAGTTTTATTTGTGCCAATTTTTATAGTAGGGCCAATAGCCAATTGCTTCGTCGGCTGTGCTGATGAACCATGCTGGCAGTTATCAGTAAAATGAACCATCAACGGGGCTATTTTTCGCCGTTTTCCTTTTCCCCTGGTTCCCTTGCCGTCGTACGCGTGAATGCCGCAAGCAAAGCGTGGTTGCAGAGGACGAAAAGGGGACCGTAAAACTAATATGTATTTACTCAACAATGTACAACAACGCACAATGGAGATAGGCCACAACCAGGGTACAGTAGAGAGAGACAGAGAAAAAAAAAGAAGATGCGATCTATTGGTAATGGTAAAAAGTAACTCTTCTTGCTGTACCTCCTCCACGGTCAACACTCCAATGCATTCGCATGCTGGTGTACACGGGTGATATGCAAGACCGCGGGTGACATTGTACGGGCTCGTTATCGGTGCCTCCCGCCCAAGGGATGCAGCAAGCGGTGAACTAGATGAACAACGGGGGAAGCGGAGGTGCACCCCGGGAAGTTAAGTTTCTTGGCCACGGGAATCGGCCCTACTGATTGGGGCTGCTCCCCATACATTGCCCGAACCGATAAGCCAAGGCATACACGCACACATACGAAACAGAAGAAGTGATAGAAAAGAGAGAGAAAGAGAGAGTGAATCGAGGGAGAGAAAAGGAAAAAATCGCTGCAAAAGGGAGAAAACGTAACGTGGCGCTGGCCGAAACCAAAAGAGGAAACGAAATAGAATGACAATCGCATACCAAGTGTAACCGTTCGTGACCGTTTCGCGGTTCGCCGGCTTTGCCTTGGGGCCAAAAGTGCAGCGGGACGGTCGGACAGTCTGATGTCAACATTTGCCCACAAGCGGTCGCTGCTGTTTCCATTCCATTCCGAGCTCGCGGTATCGGTATCGGTCCTCGTCGTCGTCCGCCATTCCTTACCCTATTGAAACCTTGTGGCGCACTCTGCACCCAACCCCTCCGGACCAGAAAGGAGGTTATAGTTTGGATTCGTTTGTTTATGCTGACGCGTGCATCGTGTGGGCATTAATCATCACAGGACGCACGTATCGGCCGTTCGAAGGATCGTTGCGCAAAGTGCCCCGTGGACACACAGTGACTACTACCATCGTTACTTGATTTGCAGTGTTTTGAGTGTGTTTAGTTTTTAGGTTGTTTGAAACACAAACAAGTGATCAATCGCCATGGATATACATCAGATCGCCAAGGAAGATGAGCTACTGGAATTCCGCCGCATCTTCACGCCGGAGCTATATGATCAAGTAAGACAAGATCGAACCGAGCAACTGCTGAGTTTAAATATATCATCTGCAAGGTGGTGGTTTTGTTGCGGGTCAGGACTGGAGATGTATTCCTAAGATGACCGGCAACCTTCCGATGAGCTCACTTATTGTAAATGAGTCATAATATGGACCTAAAAGACAGACAAAAAACAACACTGATCGAATTCCGTCCTGTTCCTCACACCACAAAGGTTCGAACACCAGTAGATGGTTGCAATATTGATTCAACCCCCATGGGCGTGACTCATCGCTTTGCGTTGGGAATGCCGCAATATCCCTCCAAAACGACTTCCCGACCAGTGCCCAACCTGATTTGCAACTTATCAAAGCTGTCATTAGTCACACCGGAAGCCGAAATAGCCGAAGATATGGTGCTTGGACGGATCGAACCATTTCAGTGCAACCGGCCAACAGAAGGTTGCAGTTAAAGTTTTGTTTTCGCTTTCCACCCATTCGCGCACTCATTTCGCATTTTTAGGGGAAGAGCTAGGTCCTCCAATTGTAGGAAGAAACCACATTGCAGTATTAATTCTTCTTTTTACGTTGCTGACAAACGGTTTCTGTTTTTGCCTACTACAAGCACGATAACAGGATTAATTTGTCGTTACGTATGTCGGTTATTATTTATCATGCGTCATTGGCACTGGTCTTTTTGGATACGCGGGCGTCCTTGTGGGGAGGGTTATGGAATTGGAAGAATTATATTGCTTTACCACACCGTTGCAAAGCACAGCGGAGAGAGTATAGTTATAGTATAGTTAGTGTGGCATAAAGCAGGGAAAGGTAGTTTCACCTCCACCAGTGTTTCAAAAGTTATTTGTAGTTTGTGGCAATTCAGTCTTTACAGCCCTCTTATCAGGACCGTTCAAATGCTTTTAACCGTACCATTTTTGATCAGGTGTCTTATCGTTTGATTGGCTTCGGCGCTGTACTCGAAACGGGAAACCTCTGGAATCTGGTGGCTAACATTTTTTTACAAAGCAACTATTCTAGGAACTTTTCATAACCATCACCCAGTAACCTTGGTCGGTGGAGCGGCGATAATCCTATATCGAAATAGGAAGTGATAAAATCCTTCCTGAAAAGCTCTTACTATACATGTGTAGGGTTGCGGATGGTAGATTCTGCCACTGACCAAAACATTGACCGGCAGCATATCTTATCATACATTCCTTGGTAATGTAATAATATTTTTGTTTCCCTTGCTTGTGATGAATCTATGAACCAAAAAACGCCTTTAGATACATTTCAATGTTATGTTATTGGACTTGTACATCATTCGTACATACAGCATATGACCCCCTGGAATTTTTCAACCTTAAGTATATTGTAGCTTCATACAGATGTTTTACTTGTTGAAGTTGAAAAATCTTACTAAAATACTTGTTCTGTACAGTTGTGTTATTTAAAAAAAATCGTAAAAAATACGACAAAGAGCATTGCTTATTCTAATTCCAACTGTGCAAACCCAAGGACATGTTCAATCTCTGCAAATGTGTAGCCGAATGAATGTTAAATTCTTTATTTATTTGTATGCTTCAATGTATGCGTAATTGGACATTGACATAGTTGAAAGATAAGATTAGGCCCAAAAACAGGGCAAGTCTACCAGTTCCACCTGTTTGTTTCCTGCTGTGTTCAGCGCGTGTTCCTAAACCGCAACCTGGTAATGTGTGTGCGCGGATGGTCGTTGAGTTCTATCGTGAAGTTTGGCATTGGACGTGGTGGTGCTTCAAAGCAAACGGCCCGGACCTACATCGCCCGAACCACGGCGGTGCTTCTTTTTCCCATTTCTTTCTGCATCACACTGTTTTTCATGCACGCCGCCGACCCCTGAACAGCTGAACACATCACAGTCCTCATCATGCGCGATCAACACTTATCAGGGACCGCTAGAACCGACTGGCCAGAGATAACTTCAGTTGCGAACCACTCACGTCACACGAAGTGGTCTTTCGAGTCACAAGTATCTACTACCGGAGTGTATGTATGTGTTTGTGCGCATGAAGGAGGGCACTTTTCGGTCAGGGGCGAATGATAGAATCTTCATGATCGCACACCGCACAATTTGTCAATCGTTTCATGATAACACACAAACACATTTACTGGGAACCAGAGTGCTTGAGACAGAGGAGGGTGCTGTAATTTCGCAATCTGCAACGATAGGCTTGGCCGCCGGTGGCACTGCACGTTAGTTAAAAAATGGAGCAATTGTCCTCGCCGCGATTGAAGCCACCCCCACGATGAAGGGCCACAGGGTCGGTCGATAAGCAGAGAGGGGATTCGCAAAGGTATTCGCAAATTATCGCACAGAGCCAAAGTTAATTGCCCTTAATGCGCGAGGATCAACAAGAAGCATGCACATGCGTCAGTACCCAAGAGAACGAGAGAGAGAGAGAGAGAGAGAGAGAGAGAGAGAGAGAGAGAGAGAGAGAGAGAGAGAGAGAGAGAGAGAGAGAGAGAGAGAGAGAGAGATTGTGAGAGCAATAGAGATCCGTTTCACCCCGTTGTACATGGAACTGGATGCACTTTTTACTTATTATTTTGGCAATATAATCGAAAATGACTTGAACGCCGCACCATGAAGGGAGGGAAAACGCACAAGGAAAAGCTAAAGAGAAAGGAAATTTTCTAACCGCACTGACTACGCTTTATGGGGTGAAAACTCTACGAACTGTTAAAAGGACACACATACATCTGTAAGCGAGTATCACAAGGGATTTTCGCTCGGGTCACGATCAAAAGCTGACGCGTGCCAACGAACGTACGAGATGGGCGTGAAAATGGTGTCGCTTTTTAATTTATTTCACTCAATATTCATTGCATATGTTCAAGGGTGTCTTTGGGGGAAGTTTTTCGATACCTTCCGGTGTGCTGTTGTTGTTGTCCGGTCGGATGTCAAGGTCTGGTTGGCAAAATTGCAGAAGAGAGGCGCAGGTGCGTGATAGCGAAGTTATAAATATTAAACGCACGAAAGTGGTGGCAATCTGGCGCAGGGAAAATCGTCCATCCAACCCCCATCCCCTCCTCCTCTCCTCTCCCATCGGGGTCATTTATTTGAACTGCGCGGTTGAGATTTTTATCATCGCTTTGTGCGGCCTCCTTTTCCACCTTTCTTCCGAATGGAAAAGCCAGGTTGCTGATGCTATCGGTCAGTTCCTACTGTAGAAACTGAAACGCAAAGCTCGAAGCATTTTGTTTTATTTATTCCAGTTTTTGTTTTGTTTTGTGGTTTAAATGTAAAGAAAATCAAAAGTGGTACCAAAAACCTTGCGTTTGCTGTGGTGTAAATCGGATAATAAAACACCTGATTTACAGCACAATCCCTTTCGTTGAAGCTTGCTGATCGATTTGCCTGCCTTTATTGATAAAACATTCACTTGACTTTCGTTTGCCGTCGAACCGTCAAAAAACGAAAAGTCAGTCAACCGTTTCGCTGCCGACGTAAAAGCCCGGACGCGCCCCGGACGATATGTAAATTCACAAGTTCTACACTCATTTCCGGGCTCGAATGCTAGAACCATTATGACTCCATCCACGATGAGTAAGCGCCAACGGGTGTGAGACCTTACGGCGAATGCGCCATCCCTCGCATAAGCCCTTCGTTCCTCGGAAGCTTTGCAACGGCGCACGGCGCAGCACAAGCCAGGAAACTAAGCGACCGTAAACGAAGAAAGAAAGTCAGCCTTCGGCAAGGTCGATGCACGCGCCCCTTGCTCCATTATAACCCATTTTACCACTTTGCCACCCATTATCAAGGTTTATTGTTTGTTTTGTTTCACTTTCTATCGCTTGTTCTGTGTTCCCGTGCCGGAAGTGTGTGCCAACTCCGATAGCAGTGCATGACCAGCGCATGAGAAGCATAATTTCCCAAGAAATGTCGTTACAGGATCCGTGGCCTGTGGTGGTGCCGTACTGGGACTGGCGATAATGTTATTGTCTTCTCCCCACGTTGAACGCGAAATGACTCATTGCGAATTCTTAAAGCGCACCCTTCGCGAGGGCACGTACACCGTCGTCTACCGGTTAAATAATCATCGGGTGACAGTTTGTCTGGGGTGTGTGCTTGGCAGGAAAGATGCATAAAACAGTGTTAAAAAGATCGTCTTTAACAAACCGCGCTATACGCGCGAAACTGAGTCTATTTTTGCAGTACTCAACATCTCTTTATTGCTTGTTATCACCTGTACCTACACGTCATGTTCAATTATTCATACATTTTCTCCTACGCTTTATTTCCTCCGACAGATCGACACCAACAAAGACGGCTTCATCGAGCTGAAGGAGCTGAAGGATGCACTCGACCAGGTGGGCTTCAAGCTGCCCGGCTACCAGGTACGCCTGATGATCGACGAGTACTCGAACAAGCAGCGATCGCAACACGTTGGCAAGCTGTCGTACGACGAGTTCGAGTCACTGTGCATGGACCTGAAGGCGAAGGATGTGGCGAGCACGTTCAAGAAGGTGGTCTCGAAGAAGGAAAACCTAGAAACGCTGGGCGGCATGTCGGACTCGTCCGCCGCCGGTACGACACATTCGGTGCGCGTCGAGGAGCAGTTAGCGTTTAGCGACTGGATCAACTCGAACCTGGTGCACGATCCGGATCTGAAGCACCTGCTGCCGCTCGATTCGGAGGGCAAGCTGCTGTACGACAAGATGAAGGACGGCATACTGCTGTGCAAAATCGTCAACCACTCCTGCCCGGACACGATCGATGAGCGGGCGATCAACAAGAAAAATTTGACCGTGTACACCAAGTTCGAGAACCTGACGCTGGCGTTGGTGTCCTCGCAGGCAATCGGCTGCAACATCGTCAACATTGATGCACACGATCTCGCCAAAGGCAAGCCGCACCTGGTGCTCGGTCTGCTCTGGCAGATTATTCGCATCGGGCTGTTCAGTCACATCACGCTAGACAGCTGTCCGGGGCTTGCCACGCTGCTCTCCGATGGTGAGCGGCTCGAGGATCTGATGAAGCTGTCACCCGAAGCGATCTTGCTGCGCTGGGTCAACCACCATCTCGAGCGGGCCGGCATTGCCCGGCGCTGCACAAACTTCCAGAGCGACATCTCCGACTCGGAGGTGTACTCGTACCTGCTGAATCAAATCGCTCCCAAGGATGCCGGTGTGAACGTGGAAGCGCTCAGAGTAAGTGTCGGGGATGTGGGCGACAAAACGGCAGGATTGCTCAAGCATCTAATTCTCGTGTTTGTGATTTGCAGGAACAAAACGCCTTAAACCGTGCCGAAATGATGCTGCAACAAGCGGCCAAGCTGAACTGCCGATCGTTTGTCACCCCGCAGGACGTCGTCAACGGAGTCTACAAGCTCAATTTGGCCTTTGTAGCTAATCTGTTCAACAATCACCCGGGACTGGACCAGCCGGAAGAGATCGAAGGGCTAGAGTCGATCGAGGAGACGCGCGAAGAGAAAAGTAGGGACAGCGAGATCAAATACAAGCCATTTTTCATAGTATGTGGTATATAACGAGCGTCATAAATTTCTGTCTCTGCAGCTTATCGCAATTGGATGAATTCGATGGGTGTCAAACCGCACGTGAACTGGCTGTACTCGGATCTGGCGGACGGACTCATCATCTTCCAGCTGTTCGACATTATTCAGCCGGGCAGCGTGCAGTGGAAGCGGGTGCATCAAAAATTCACACCGTTACGGAAGTTCATGGAAAAGCTGGAAAACTGCAACTATGCGGTTGAGCTAGGCAAGCAGCAAAAGTTTTCGCTGGTCGGCATTGCCGGACAGGATCTGAGCGATGGCAATGCGACGCTTACGCTCGGTAGGTGAAATTAATTTCTGTCCTTGCCAACGGACTTATACAGTGAACGTATTGTAATGAATGTTTTAACCACCATTTTATCGACAGCACTTATCTGGCAGCTGATGAGAGCTTACACGCTTTCGATTTTGTCCCGCTTGGCCAACACCGGCAATCCGATCATCGAGAAGGAAATTGTCCAGTGGGTGAACTCAAAGCTGCAAAGCGCAGGCAAACGGACGAGCCTGAAAAGCTTCCAGGATCCGGCGATCGCTGATGGCAAAATCATTATCGATCTGATCGATACGATCAAACCCGGCAGCATCAACTACGACAACGTCCGCGACGGTGGCAACCCGGAGGAGAACTTGGAGAACGCTAAGTACGCGGTGTCAATGGCACGTAAGATCGGTGCACGTGTTTACGCCCTGCCGGAGGATATCACCGAGGTGAAGGCAAAGATGATCATGACCGTGTTCGCCTGCCTGATGGCGATGGACTACGTGCCAAACATGGACAGTGCGAAATCGGCACCACCGGTCGCTGCAGTCGTGCAGGCTCCGGTTCCCCAGCAGCTTCCACAGCCACCCGTGCTGGTAGACAACGAACCGACGGCAGCAGCTCCTGCAACGGTCGTAACCAACGGCACAAACGGGAACGGTACCGTCGGTGACGACGAAGAGGAGCATCATTTGCAAGAGGAGCCGCAGGAAGCGTCAGAGGAATCCACCACCGTACCGACGACCACGGCCAGCGAAACGATACCATCCACCTCACCTACACCGCCGCAAACCAACGATGAGTTCGCAGATTGAACGCCTCACGTCGTCCAGGGTGTGTTGGAAATTGAGCATAGATCATCGTCGGGGTGGGGTGATATGCAACGGATTTGTGGCAGTAGCAACGCAACACAGTGGCCACAACAGTCAATATAATACCAGGTTACAACGGGGGACAAAGTGATGCTGTGTAGAGAGAGAATTAAACCTTTCCACGCATGTCTATCGTGAGAATGTGAGTTTGTTTGTATGTATGGTCATGTAATGTATGTATGCATGTATGTGTGTATGCAAGCAAACAACGGGTGACCGGATGGCTTAAGCTCGTAGCTACAGGTTTGTGTGCACGTGGATGTAAAGTAAACAGGGCTAACGATCGTGTAATCAAACTTCTTAGTTCTGAAGTGTAAGAACAACATATACAAGAATATAACGCGTATGGATGTAATTGGTTTCGGAGGTAATGCAATAACAATTAGCTATAATTACATTCATAACATTCGTAATAATTGTAGGGATAAGCAGGCAAGATCATCTACCAACCGTCTAAACCCCCACACACATACACACACAAGTAATGTGTGGCAAGAGATATCAGCTTCAAGCGTTTGAATTATTATAAACTATGTGGCCATGATGCGAGTAGCCCAAACATATTTGCATAGGTCGCACGTAAGTCAACGTTCTTTGGAATGTTTTTTGAGTTGTATATTTGATTTCCTTCTTTAATTGATTTAAACTGAACATTTTCATGCAACTAACCATTAGTCGCGGGCAACGAGAAATTACGAATAGCCTTCTTGACAGCCGCTGCAAAACAAAATACGTGTAAAGTATCAATTTAAAATGTATAACTTAGGCTCAGATTAACTTGCGCTACCGGCGTGGAGGGACATAGGAGAACAGGATTTTTAGATAATTTAATTTCAGAAATAGTACTACGATTGTTTAGGCAACCACATAGTTGTCACAAAACGTTGTCGAAAAGAAGATAGAGATCAACAACTGTCCGAGAACGGTATAAAATGAATCCACTTTCTGAACCAAAAACCAATGGAAGAAGGAATTGCACAGCACCAGGGAATTTAAAAGCAGAAACTTTGAAAGAATGATTGATTGCAATAACACATCCTTTCGCGCAATCGTTTGTGGCAATATTTTTACCCTTTTGTATTCGAAACTTGTTCACTGAACGATGGGCCATGGGTCCATTTGTTTTATTAAACCAAAAGACAGAATATTAAAAACAAAACAAAGCAAAAATTAGCAGTTATGTGCCAAACTGAAATTAAATTGTTCACCCCCTTCACATAATTCACGAAACGGTGGCACATTATATGCTTAGCAATGCTTGCAAGTAACACAATGTTGCGCCCCATTAAATGCACCACGTTTCCAGACGTTCCTTTGCGCACCCGATTAAAGCTCTAAATGGTTAAAGAATTACATCAACTATTGGAACAACATTGGAATAATTTAGACGGAAGAGAAATTCCTATAGGAATAGAAAGGAACAACTAACACATGGTTATATTGCTTTGCAAATTTACAATTTGATTGAAATAGGTTCTTAAATTTTATTTCACTTCACTGCAATTAGTACATTCGAATACAATGCAGAGAAATGTGTTCTCCCATTTATTCATGTACAGCTAGAATAACAATGGCGGGGAAGGGGAGGGGAAAATTTATGTTAAGCATAAAAGAAACGCTAAACCATGTAAAGGGCGAATAATTAGCGTAAAAAGGATGACTAAACCATTCAGAATGAAAAATCTATCTGTAAAATGCAGTATTAGGTTCATTATATCGTTCGTCAGCGTGCATGTATGTGTGTGTGTGTATTGCATCATTCATACCGATGGTGTTTTATCCGCACACGCTCACACATAAACACATAAACACAGATGTGCATATCGAACCACGTGGATTGAAAAGCTTATGTTTGATGCTTCTTTGAGTTATTTTATTAGTGTTTGTTTTACCAGTAGAATAAGAAACCGGAATACGAAGAAACATCTAAACATTGGACGTAAAGTGTAGAAAGCATTACGGAAATCAGCTCGCAACTCAATCGATTGATACTACAGTCCGAATGCACTGAATGAACTTTGATTGCAACTATTGAATTTGTGCCAGTTAATTGGCACGCTTTTTTTCAAACAGAAAAAATCCAGATTTTGTTCTTGATACGTCTTCTAAAATGCAAACTATTTAATTGTGTCTGTATTGCTTAAAATAATAATTATTCAATCGTACCTCACCCAGACAAACTGCACCAATTATTGGAAATATGCGATTTTTCTCCCAATAGGAAATGATAATTGTATCAAGAGTGTAGATCAAAAGACTTAACCGGGCGGCTTTGCATTATAATACAGACAGTGGATTAACTTACAATGAAATAAAATCAAACATCATCCGATTACAAAAAACAGGCTTGTTTTACATGTTGTAGTTTTGCGTGATGCAGTTCGTTTGTGTTTGTATAGGTCCACACATATCACCTCTTGTCATACTGCTTGAACGCTTTAGAACTGTTACACTGTTTGGTGAATTGTGTTTGAATAATTTTATAATAGTATACTTCTTCTCCAAAGAGCAACCTCATTATTTATCTTTTTTGTTGTCGGCTTCACACTCCACCGCATCATTTTCACCCTTCTCTTCCATAATTGTCTCGCTCGTTGGGCCTTCATCCAAAGAACGTTCCTTATTGGTACATTCAGCAGACGTATGGTCACGTGCTTTTGAGCTGGTCTTCACTCTATCAACTTCCTCGTCGGGCAACATTCTCGATCGTTCTTCGACCCGTCGATACAGTTGTTCCTGATTCTTTTCCAAATAACCCGGTAGCCAGAAAATGGCCTGTACTAGTCTGCAATGTGTAAAGATTTGTTACATTTCGGGACGGTATGAGAAGAAAGGAGAGGGAATAACAAAACTTACTTAAATAGTACCCATCCGGAAAATACCAAGCAGAGACACGTGCCGGAAGTTTTCACCATGGCCGCATAATCCGGTACCACTTGTTGATGCTTCATAGTACCAACACGGCGGCGAGAAAGAGGCGGATTTGTCGTGGGTGCTTTTGATAAGAACAATCCAAAGGCGGCTAGCGAGTTCTGAACACTTCAGCAACTGTGTGCAGCAGGAACGTCCTCACACACGCTGTTGTATCTATCGATTGATCTTTGCTGCAATTGAACAACTCTTCAAGCACAGCTAAATGACACACACGACACGACGCAACACGGATGCTCGGCGAGTGGGTGTTTTGGTACATCATCGTCATGGAGACCGAATGTTGTCCTGAGGTTCACGTGTCTTAACTCACCTGGCTGTAATTGCTTGCATTATTGTATGGAAAAAATGATTCATTTCAGTTTTTTATTATTTTATTTTCTCAGTTGATCCTTTATCAGTGACTTACACTGCTAAACATAACTTGGGGCTGATTGTTAGAGGACTTAACATGCCTTGGAAGCATTTTAAATACTACTTTTGTTTTGTAGAAATATTTGAAAACTTCTTCTAGGAATAAAGCGAACATCTATCGCACAAATTTTATACACACATCAACCAATATAGATGTTCGCTTTCTCCTTCACAAGCAAAACAGGAAAGATGTTCGTACATAGGAGATCTTTTGGCACAAAAACGAAGTTATCAGATCATAGCAACCATAGCAACAAATACATTCTCTTTCCAGTTTATGAAGCTGATAATTATTCTTCTTGCCGGTCTCATGGTACAGTCGTCAACTCGTACGACTTAATAACATGCCCGTCATGGGTTCAAGCCCCAAATAGACCGTGCCGCCATACGTAGGACTGACTATCCTGCTATGGGGGGAAATCAATAAGTCACTGAAAGCCAACCCCACAAGTGGGTTGGCAGGCCTTGACCGGCATCGGTTGTTGAGCCAAAGAAGAAGAAGAAGAATTATTCTTCACAATTGGAATGCTCAAGATACAAGTGATAGATAATGATGTGTGTTTCCTTGTGCTACTTTCTGGCGCAATATAGGACGTAGTAACTGATCAAGATCTTCAAGCAGACCGTTAATATTCCGGAAATTCTGGTAATGGTAACAACTAAGGGACGGTACCTTGGTACAGTCATCTACTCGCACGACTCAAAAACATGCCATATATCAACCGAACTGTCCCACCGTAGCAAAGTCATGACGCCAAAAATAAAAAAAAGAAGAAAACAACTAATATTAGGAATTTAAGAAAATGTAATGGCGACCTAAGTAGATTTCTACTTCACAAATCATATTAGTAGTTACTTATTAAAGTTATTTTAAAATCTATTCCGCTTTTTTACCTCGAGCAACGATTCTAGGCTTATTGGAAGCAATATTTTTACCTTTCATGCATAATCGCAATTAAATAATGGAATGCAACCTCCCCTCGACCACTTACTTCTAGATATGTTGGAATAAACCCGACTACATAGCACTGGAGCCGGGAGAAATATGCCAAGCACATAGCTCGATACAAAAAAATACACACTTTCAATTTCGTCGCAATCAGTGCGTAAAGGAAAACGAAAAGACATTCGTGGAAAGGGGTTAAAAAACCAAAGGTGCTGGGGCTGTACTGGGGCGCCTACACTATTACATCTGTTTGCACCCTTTCCCCCATTTTCCTTCCAGTTACAATTAGCACCGTTTAGGTGGCACCGATTTGCATAGTGTGAACATGCACACCACCCTCGATCGCGATGCTGCTAGCAGCTGGGAGTGCATTCGGTGCAACGCCACATCATCCAACCGCCCACCACCACTCACCGACTGTTGATGCGGAACGTTCTTCCCGGCTCGTTCAACCGCACGCGGCGTTCCCCATTGTCATGCGATCGATTCGCGAACATGCGTGACCAAATCGATTCGACACCAAATCAATTCGCGCCGCACGACACTAGCTACAAACTCTGGGCTCGGTTTGTGGAAGGATACGGTTGATCAGTTTCGAAACCCCATGTCGTATGGGTCTTAGGGAAATGAGGAAGCAAGGGAATTGACTGTGTCGGTTACCGAAAATACCACGCGGGCGTCAAATCGCTTACTCTGTTACGCAGAGATATGCGACTTTTTACTATAAGATTGTATTATTATAGACATTCTTCCTCTATTAGTAATTGTATAGTGATATATTTATTTTTCTGGTATCCAATTTTGATTTCTGTTGACTTTCTCAACCCTAGCGACCGTTCCCCATTCTTTCAGGCAAGAATTGTATCAACAATATTCGACACACCTGCCCACCAAATCTTGAATAATCCATCGCGAATATCGCAACGGTTGGCAGCCAAAACCACCTACTTTCTGGTGAAGTTTTTCACTGCACTTTTTGTCGCGCGGCCAGCTCTGTGTGCATGCCAGAGAGTGATCGATTATTCAACACCGGACAATGACAACAGTCTGTGCTTTGGTACGATTGGTTCGAGCTGGCTGAAAATGGTAGGACAATTTGCGACACCACGCTTATAAAATTCCCTATCCCCGGCACTATCCGGAGTCAGTTGAAAAATGGCCTTCGAGCGTTGAAGGCAATCGGCAGTGTAGCTAGGTAACGGTAGCTGGTGGAATCTAAAGCAGTTTTTGAGCGGACATTAAAGCTGCCCGTGAATACCAATCGTTCGCGATCTTGTAGTAATGGCTTCTGCCACAAGTGTACGGTCCTTTTCGGGACAGGAGTGGTTTGCGACAGTGTTTCTGCTAATTGTGCTTAGCAGCAGTGGTGTGCAGTGTTTCGAACGTTTCTCCCCCATCAATGAGCTTCTGTTATCCGAGTTTGAGTACGACACCAATATCGATCGCGATCTGTTGCCACTAGATGAACGATCGTACTTTTCTTACGATGAGCCGCACGAGCCAACGTTTCACACCGACTACAATCTGGCTAATCTGAAGCCGATTTCACCAACGCCTGGATTTACGCTCGATCCTTCCTACATATCGCCCGAGGATATCGTTCCGGCCCGTGCCAAACGAGCCAATCTAAGGGAAAGAAGGAAACCATCGATGCACCGCAAACGCGAGCAGGAAAAGGAACTGGTCTCCGATGAGCACGAGGAAGATCTGGAAGAAGATGATGCGTACGAAAAGGCCAGCGAGCCAGAGAGTACGGACGTGGACGATTATGCCGCACGGTACGAGCAGTTTATTGCGAAACATTTCGAAGATTTGGAAAGCAAGCGGAAAAAGTCCGCTCCGCAGCGTAAAGCACCTAAGCCGACCGACAAAGAGGACGACGACGACGACGACGACGGCGAGGAGGAAGAAGAGCAGGACGGTGATTACCGGTTTGATCGGGGCGACTACTCCTCCTCGGAGGACTACGAGCGAATAAAGGCAGAGTCTGAGGAGCAAAGCCGGCGGTTGGCGAAGGACCCCAGGAACTGCCGCACGTACGAGAAGGACGGTATGGTGTGTAGCGTGTGTCACGATCCGGCCAGCGACAGTGCGTCGGAGAGCTGTGCGTACGCTACCGAGCCCCACCATCGCAAGTATGCGTACGTGAAGGAGCGAAACTACGACAGCAAGAAGGATGCCGATCCGAACCGTGGAAAGGCAGAAGTGGACGAGGAGGAGGAGGAGGAGGGGGACGGTGATGAGGAGCCGGAGCACGCCGGTGCCGAAACACGCCCCGAGCGGCAGACAGATGGTGCGGGAGACGGGGTTGCAGGTTCCGCCGTACCCACCACACCCTCCAGACGGTGGCTCCCGGCGCATCCACTGCGCAAGCCGACCCTGCGCTCGAAACCGCACCAGTCGGCGACCAACGGTGGCGGGTATCGCTACCAGCCGACCGATCTTCGCTCGAACCGGGCCAGCATGAAGCTGAAACTAGCAGAGGGCAGTGGGCCAGCTGCCGAGGATGCCAACATTTACGTGATGAACTACGACAACGAGCCGGAGGAGGTGGCGAGGGTGCTGGCCGAATTTAAGGCGCGCGACTGGTCCAACTGTCGCACGGGTAAGCGGATGGAGGACGGCGAGCTGACCTGCTACCAGTGCACGGATGCGGCCGGCGTTAATCACGAGGAGTGTATGTACGTTTCAGAGTCCCGCCCGATCGCGTCCGAACCGGTGCGACCACCGCCCTCGATGACCGGGAAGCTGCAGCTGCAGCGGCAAGCACACAAGCGCAAGAAGGTTGTGGCACTGTCGCGCAAGGAGCTGGCGGCACTCGAACCATCGGCAACCAGCGCAGCCGGGGGTGGGCCGGTTAAGGAGAAGCAAACGGTCAAGCGGACGGTTTCGTTCCGCAGCTTCATCACGGGGTCGGGACGGGGAGCCCCGGGGTCATCTTCTTCAGCGTATGTGGCGCATGCAGGATCTGACGGAGACGAGCGCGTGATTCACTACGAGCATCACATTTCTCACGAAGTTCCTTGAGGGACGAAGGTACAAGGAGGACAGACGGGTGTAGGGAGCCGGAATGTTTCGCCAATAATGTTCAATGCGCAATTTAAGTGTTTCTTTTTAAGGCCGAATATTTGAAGAATGTTCTAAAAGAAGAGGCCCGCACACTGGGAGATCCGTTTAAAATATCCCTTTTTGCTCGTTAACTTACTGAAGGATCGATAATTACGTATGTACTATTGCAGCAGTATTCTTTTGTGCTCCGAATAAACAGGCCGTTCTCATCATGACCAATAATGGATTTTCACTTAAAGTTATTTATTTAAATCATGTATTATCTGCATCATATCATCAATTCGTCAGCCCTTCGCACTTCTCTCTCCTCAATATGTTTTTTTCTATGTAATTTGTTTTTAGTTCCATTTCAAATTCCCTCGCAGCTACTACTTACTGTTTACAGTAGTTGTGTTGCTGCTGTCTTTGCACGTGCATTTTGTTTTCCATGTGAACTCGAGCCTTATCTCCCTCACTCGTCTCGAGCGAATTGGGCCTTCATGTGCCCCACCCCTCCCCAGGTGCATCGATGTGCAGGAGGATCATCTGCTTCCCTTTTTCCATGGCATACACGCTTGACCATTTGTCTCCCTTGCTTCATTCATAGTTTCGGCGGTACGAAAATGTTGTAATGGTGGTTTTCTGTGTTTTCCTTTCCTTTCCTCTATTACTGCTGTAACGCTGGTTCAGCTCGGCCTCCTGTCCTGTTAACATCACGCGAATTTTCGTACAATTTTCGTCGTACCTGTATTGAAGGTCTAGTAATTGCATGAATCATTCTCTACTCTATATAACGCCATTCTAATGGCATTCGTCATCGCAAATGGGCATTCACACTGAAAGCGTTTTAAAATTAAGTATTGCAAATAAAACGGCTTTGAGATGAAGGTGATCGATCGGTATGAGATGATGGGTTTCGGTGAGATGATTTAAAGAAGTAGACCCCTCTTGCATCGGCAGCGCAGCTCTGACCGCTCTTTCTTATCACGTTTGTTGTTATATATGAGTGTGCTATTTTATTTTTTTTACGAAACCCAACACGTTTCGCTTTTCTATAGTTTTGTTTACTCGATCATTATCCACTATCAAGTCAAGATGCTTAGATGTGTATGTAGATAGAGCGATGTAACGGTAAATGGGGTATGCAACTGTTGTTAACGCATGAAACACCACATCCCATCCCATGAAACATATGTTCATAGGTTTCCAGAATAAAACAAACCAAAACTACCGTTCGTAAACGTACAAACAGCGAGCCCCCCTCCATCCTTCCTTCCTTCCTTCTTCTGATCCATCGATAGTCTTTAATGTTAGGCATTACACTTCCAGTGCTTGTATTACACCACCCCCTAAATACCAAATTGATCCTTTGCTGTTGTGTTGTGTAATGTACTCTTTGCTTAAAAGTTACCATCCCCCTCCCCTCCCCTACACAATTTTTAGTCGATGCTTTCCACACAAACATGTCTCCGCTTACAATCAGATGCGATTCATTAGTGTATCATGGGTGTTTTTGTGTTGTTTTTTTGTTTGAAATATATATGCATATATTTTGTTTTTTGAGTCATCTTTAAATCCTATCAAAGTATTTTACACTGATTTCTGTTTTGCTTCAGCAGAGTGCACTCCTAGTAACATCGTGTCACGAACCAAATAAATCATCTACGCACCTAAATACTACAACTTAACATATCAAATGATTGTGCAGAGTTTGAAAACAATGTCAGTGTGTGGTGTGTGTGTGTGTGAGTGTGTTTATGTGTACACAGGAGCACAAACAATATACACTGGCTGGTTTATCTGCCGGAAGAACGGGTGTGCCAAGTACGACCTTATTGCCTTTATCGTGGTGTAATAATAGAGAGAACATTTCTTCTGCTAGCTAGCCCTCTCCGCCCGAAACCCCTCGCATGAAATTTGCGAGCGTTACGCGCTTCATCAATGCGTAATTACTAACTAAACACACGCACTCACGTTATGCGAATCCAATACTATTATACACGATCATATTCTTCTTCTTTTCTTCTTGGCGCAACGACCATCGTGGTCATGCCGGCCCGATACAAAGGGCTTTCGGGTCTTATTAGTAGTACCACGCAGCCGGATATAGTCAGTCCTTGCTATGGGGCGACGGTCCATATAAGGTTTGAACCCACGACGGGCATTGGTTGGCTTGATAAGTCGTGCGAGTTGACGACTCTCCCACGAGACCACCCTGATCATGTAAATTTATCTAATTGTTTGTGTTTTGCTAAGAAAATATAAAACTATGTCCGAAACATCACTAACTTCACACACATTAGCAGTTTTTTTTTGTTGTTGTAAGGGAAAGGAAACAATGAACCTTCACTACGCACGTAACTAACAACCCTCGCCATACATGAGAGAAGCAGGTTAAAGCGAATAAAGGATAAAATCAGAAGTGTGACGATCCTTTCTCAATCGGATTTGTAAATTAACGTCGTTGGGCTTTTTAAAACCTCTGTAGCCCTTCTTTCTACTGATGTGCGAAGAGATAGTCTCGAGCAGTTTGATTGATGGAATTTTACTAAAATAAATTAAACGTTACTTCTACATCTCTCTCTCTCTCCCTCTCCCTCTCCCTCTCCCTCGCTCTCTCTCTCTTTCTCTCTCTCTCTTCTTCTTCTTCTTTCTCTCTCTGCCAGGTTTTGTTCTACACCTTAACACTGTCGCACTGAATTTCACAAAAATTTCAAACATACGACTACGCTTAGGTCTGACCAATGTTTTGTTCTAGTTATATGCACTACACGCATACAACTACAATACGCGCATACGCACTACAATGCATGCACATATACAATAGGAAAGTAGCCCTTGTAATGGAACCGCACATCAAGGGTACAATGCTGCATTTTCTTCTTCAACCATATCATTTTATTCTAACAAGGTTGGACATCATAATCGGTCGTCTTGCGTTTTTCTGCCCCGAAACTTTATATCTTAAAATAAAAGATAATAGACATACTTGCACAGAACGTGTGGTCTCTCTAACATCATACTAAAGAGTGTTTTACGCCACGGGCACGTGTAAAACGGTCTCCTCAACAGATGCCTTCAAATCTTAACAAATAAAACTCTAAATGTATATTAGAATTGCGTACGGTTTGCGAATCTTTCATTGCAAAAGTGCATCGCGACTGGATCGATTATGACCAAGCTGTCGCGAAACTGATCCTTTCCTAGGTATCTAAAGGAAGTTCAATACCACAGCATTGTGCTGAATATGATAAATGGTGAACAAAATGATGTTTTTCATTCGACACGCATAGTACGAGTGTCCATGTAGGACGACAGCTTCGGTGGATTGCTGTATTTGCAAAAACCGCCGCAACGCGCCCGTTGTTGTTTTTTTCTTTCTTTTAAAATACGTAGTTTTCGTCGGCCATATCTATTGCCCATCGGAATTTGTCGCGCTGTGTCTTGTTGAAAATCTTCTCAATCGGTACTCCGAACTTCTTACACCTGCAGAGGGAGTAGAGGGGTAAGCAACGGCAATTATAGATAAGCGCACATCATTGGTAAAATACTCTCAGCGTAGGTGTAAAACTTACCAAGCCACGGAGATACGCGGGTCCAGATAGTTCAGCTTGGATGTGCCCAGAGCGATCGTTTTATTTTCATCCCTATCCGTTTCCTGGAGCTCCAACTTCTTAAGCTGCTCCTTTAGCCTTTCCAACTGTTTGCTCTTCTTGTCAAACGCGCTCGGATCACGAACATTACTTTTCTTGAGATCCTGAAATGGTGTAAACCAAAACCAAACGATTGAAATTTCCGTCCCATCTCTTCCAAAGCGCCCTCCGAAGGTCTTCTTTGCCTTACCTTGAATTCCTTTTGACACTGTTCAACCTGTTCGCGCTTCACGCGAATCTTTTCCTTCAGATTGCCCATACTTTTCTCGTGCGTTTTTGGGACGGCCCGCTGATGGTTACACAAAATAGCGACCGCACGATTTGCACGATTGTAAGCAAGCAGCTTTTCCGGTACGGACATGTTAGGATCCGTCAATTCTTCCAACTGCTTTTGCAATGTGTAAGATGCGTTGAAAGTACGGAACACTTTGGCAGTGAGCCCTGAAATGAAATGGAGCAAGCAGTGACCAATTAGTAAGCGAAACAATGCATACATGCAATAGCACCTTTTTTCATACGCACCATCCATCAATCCCTTCAGATATTCGTTCACTACGGACGTGTTTAACCGGTCAAACAGATCGTCGCCCGGCTTTTTGTTTTCTTTAAACAGCTCCAAGTTCTTGAAGACACGCTTCTCTACCTCCACCTCATTGTAGTAGCGGATGGAATCCTTACCGAGGAAATCGAACACAACCACGTTCTCTTTACCGTTTAGCTCCTTGTGCAGCGCTATGTGCTCGTAACGCAGCGAACAGCAACCGACCGTATCGGCCTGATCGTCGTCCTTTTCATTGCCCGCTCTCAGCGCAAGCTTATCGATAAAGTACATCGCTACCGCACGCTGTCGGATACGCATCTCCTTGCTCTTCCACTCGTCGCGGTACGTGTCTCGAATTTTATCGATGTGCTTCAGCAACCGACGCGCCGTTTCGTACTTCTGCCAATCCTTTTCGCCCTTCAGCTTGGAGCTGGGATTCAGCATGATGTACTTCACCTGCCCCTGCACATTTTCGACCCAGGAAGCTAGCCACGATACAGTGTTGTCGTGGCGCACCTCCTTCCATCGGCGACCTGGCGGTGGGGACGGTATTTTGCTGTCCTGGGAGCAATTGATGATGACGTCCTCGGGCATAACGCGCCTCTTCACCAGGCCCATCTTCGGATGCTCGCCACGGCCGCGGAACAAACCGGGCGGTTCTATTTTGAAGTTTCCAATCTTTTCCTTATGCCCATCGATAACGCAAATACCGTACTCCTTTGTCAACTGCTCGTTCGCCGCCTTCAGTGCAGCCTTCTCCTCTTTGCTGCGATTCCGGTTCTGCTCGGCCATTTCCGCGAAGTACGCTGCCATAGGACGGAAGTTACACTTTTCCAAGTCGGTGATGCGCTCCCGCTCGTGCGGCGTCATCGTTTTGCGCCAATCCTTGAAGAAGTTATCATTGAACGCTTGCTTGGATGTGTAGTCGTGTTCCAGCATGCGCGCGTAGAAGCCTGCCACTTCCTCCGCATCCTGCGAGAGCTTCATTTCTTTGCCATCGTACATGAACTTCACGTGCGAAGGAAGTGGATCGTACGGTGGTGCAAATACAGGCCCCTTGTGCTCCAAATATTTCCATTTGACGCCGTCGTCGCGCTTTTCCTCCTCCCACCTGAATTTGGAGAAGAAAATAAGCAAAACAAAAATCACAGCATTAGCGCATTTCGCTAACAATGAGAGAGCTCTCCGTATTCTTCGCACACCGGATAAGTGTTCTCGACCTATTCGTTAAATGTAAACGTTTTGGCACCCGGTGCAAGAGGGTTGCACTGTTGTGGAAAAGATGCCGGGAATCACCATTAACGAGCGCACATGTAATCCGTGTCAGTAGTCGTTTTGATTGATAGCACATGTTGTATGCATTGCGATGCCCCGCAAGTGATCGGAAAACGGAACGAAAAGCCGACAACATTCACTTGTTACGAGTGGAAAATTTCATCCAGCACACACTTTTTCATTGGACGAGCACGACTGTGCATGCACAGCCCCCAGCTGTCACCTGGTCTGACAGCTTACTACAAAAGCACCATTCCGCATACGGCGGTCAGTGTATGAACTAACGTAAAATTTTGCCACAGCCAACCAACACATATGCACCAAACACCCATACATCCACACTGCGTTTCACTTCCTCATCTCACAAGTCTTGCGCACTCTTCCACCAACCAACGTGCAATGCTCCTCATGGAACTACCACCGGTGTACCGAGTGGTTTGCCGGTCTGATGTTTTCAAAACATTCCATTTCTTCTCCATTAACCACACACACACACGCATACAAACAACTCGTATGCTAACCAAATGCATCCACTTACCATTTCCATACTTCTTGCTCTTCTTCTTCCTTCTTTACCCGAGCTCGTCCAGTCTTGCCGGTTCCAGCCTGGTCGCCGGTTCCTGCCTGATTGGTTCCAGGCATTGGGGGAGCAGCCTTGGTATTCTGTATTTGAGTGAGTAAAGAAATGAAACAAACATTGGCGTAAATCGGGCCTGCTTCACAATGCTGCAATAGGTTGACGCAACGCATATTACAATCATTGCCCGTCGCTAGTGCATATTTACCTTCTTCGCATGTTGGGTAGGTGGTTCTACTCCTGGCTCCTTTTTTATTTTAGTCTTCTTCGGTTTCTTCTTGCTGCTATTGACATCATCGTCGTTCTCGTTGGCATCATCGGAATCATGCGAGCGCTTTTTGTTTTTCTTCTCTTTTTTCTCCGTCTTAATTTTCTTCTTTCTGCCATCTTCATCGTAGCCTTCTTCAGCCTCGCGTTTCTTCCGCTTTGATAGTGGTATATCGTCCTCGGACTCTTCCTCCCCCTCCTGGCCAGATTGCGGTTCTTCTTTGATATCTAGCGGCTCCATCTTGATACCGGCCTGAACGTTCGCCTGATACTGTTCGTGCTGCTGTTGCATGCCACCAAAATATCCTTGCTGCTGGTGTTGCTGCTGCTGGTACAAATGGGGCTGTTGTTCATGGTGATGACCATTCTCAGTGTTAAAATCATTATAACGGCTTGCGTCATCTCCCTCCTCGTCATCGTTATTCTGATAATCGTCGTCCTGGTTGGAAGTGGTTTGGTCCATCGTTTCATTTTGCTTCAACGCAAATGGTGTCTCGTCGGCGCGGAACTGCGACATCGAGTAATCGCACGAACTTGCCTGGGAAATGTCCAACTTTCCTCCCACAGGTCCTGCGCGGTTTTCCACCATTGCGTCATTCTGCTGGGGTATATACCCTTCTCCGTTCAAGAATTCCGTCGGAACAGGCTCCGGTTCTTCCTTCACCTTCACCTCGCCCGAAGGTACTTTCTCATCTCGGTGCCGATCCTTATGTTTGGAGGATGACGACGACGAGGAGTGCTTATCCTTGTCCCTTCTCGAGCTGGAATGTTTGTTCTTGTCCTTATCCTTGTCGCGGCTAGAGCTGCTGCTGCTACTCTTATGCTTATCCCGATCCTTGTCTTTGTTCGACGAGGACGAGGATGACGATTTGTGCTTGTCCTTGTCTTTATCGCTTCGACTGCTTTTGTCGCGATCCTTCTTGTCGCGATCACGCTCACGATCCTTGCCATCTTCGCGGCTTCGATGTTTGTCTTTTTCCCGTTCCTTATCCTTCGACCGATCCTTATCGCTTTTGGAACTTTTGTGCGACGACGAGCTACTGTGGTGGCTTTTTTCCTTATCCTTGTTGCTGCTACTACTAGAGCTATGTTTTTCCTTGTCAGACTTCTCTTTATCCCTAAAAAGATTACAAAAATACATCAAAATCGTTAAATCAAGATTCACAAGCAGTACATTAAAAATCGGCGAGCTCTTTGCATCACACTCACTTCGATGAGCTGCTACCACTTTTTGAAGAAGACGAATGGCTGCTGCTCTTGTGCTTATCGCGATTCTTGTCCTTCTCACGATCGCGATCTTTGTCGCGATGCTTGTCCTTATCCCGATTTTTGTCACGATCTTTGTCACGATGCTTGTCCTTGCTAGAGCTTTTGTGGCTTTTATGACGATCGCCGTTTTCACCTCCACCGCCCGAGTGACCGTTGCTTACGCCGTTCGGCCGTTCCATCATGCCATTCATCACCTTGGAGGAATCCTTTGGAAAAGATAAAGTATCAATAATACAGTCAGTTAATACAGGAAGCCACAAGTTCTCGATAACAATATCTTATCCCACGAAGGATTGTTCAATCTACACCATTTGCAATACAAACAAGAAAAGCAATGTTTAAAAATAAAACCTCCTTTTAACGCGTGCCTCGTTCGCCTCAATTGCCAAGCTAATCACGCAATGAAAACGTTTAATCAAGTAAAAAAAAAATAAAAAAATACCCGCGTACTATTGAAATGGCAAATCAACAGATACGTAAGCCTTTTTCATTATATTTCATTTAATAATACTAATAATAAAACCATTTGTAGCAAATATATATATATATATATATAATATTATAAAAAAGCTACATACACTAGCCGAACAGTCAAAGGCTATTCTTATTTACAATATAACTACGCATAAGTGCGCAACAGGCAACAGTTACTGAATTTCATACTCAACGAATCCTAAACTGTTTTATCATTGTATGCATGCTGCTTTAGATTGTCCACGCGTAGCATAGTAAATTGCTTCTTTGCTCTTCCAAAATCGGCTAAAATAATACTAATACTATGATACGGCTATACGAGCATTACCATCACCTTCAACTTAACCCACGAGATGCTTCGACGATCGATTAGCATTTGCAACACCAGAAATGCGGTCATTGTCCATGTGTTCGCTTCGCCACGCAGCATTTTACAAAACAGAATTGGGTTATGCTGCCCTAAGACTGGTCTGCGAATCCAACATCAACATGGTGCGGTGCCACTATCTATGATGATGATGGTGGTGTTAACGTTTTCCGCCACACTTCAATGTATGCGCACCATACTTGTTATGCTAATACTCAAGCACATGTTCCCTACACCGCATGCAGCCTACCAGCTGATCTCCCAAATCTTCCCCTTAGTCAAATAATACATGATAATGCCGAACGGTAGAGAGGTAGAGGAGGGGAGAAGACTTAAAATGAAAATAAAAATAAAAAGAGATTGGCTAGCGCAAACGAGGTTAGAACGATTTCAGTTCAATTATAAGAATCAACGTGTTCTCATACAAAAATCGGGGTTATTGTATTCCAGTTTAAGCCGACCGGAAGAACCCATCCGGTGTGGTGTTAAGTGAAATAAAGGTAAATTAAAATGTGGAAACATTTGCATCGTGTAAGTAAGTGGTGACGATGATTTTGCCTGCACATATTGTCCTTTTTCCAATTCCAATAAAACATTGTTTATAATAATATTATTAGGTTTAGGTTTGGACAATGTTATTTAATTTAGATTTAATTACACCTCCAATCAATTGCTGAAACAACAGAATTGAATTCCTTTACGCAGGACTTGATATCCGGCCACGTTGTATACTTTCAATTTCACCATAATACATGCAGCACACACTAAATTTCCTCCCCGTGCTACCATACATATAGCCGCAATATACACGTAGTGCTTTTATTCCATTCACCTTGATTGAACGTTTGCTGTGTGCTGAATTTCGTGTGTTCATGTGCGACCGTGTGTTAATGCGCCTCTCATGTTGCAAATACTTCCTCTTCCATTCAAGCGACGAGAAAACGTTCGTTCGGCTGATAGTGAAATGCACCGCCGACTTCGTTCACGCGAACAAGTTTCACGCAAAGAGACAAAACCAGCCACCGACTGTGTCTTTTCTGTGTCGAAAGAGGACCAATGTTGGGTGCATTGCGCGTTTTAAAATACATTTCACTCTTGTTCTCTTGTATTGGCAAAGGCACAGACACCAATAGTCTGGCCCGACACCGCACATCTTGAGTGCGTCACTGAAGTGAGGTAAAAGTTGGATAAAAAAAAAATATGTTTCATCCTTAGCAAATCTAGAGAACACCTATTTCATCTCCACACGCTCATGACCTTTCCGTGTCAGGCACAGAGAATGCGTAGCCCTAGTCACATTATCACTTTTCTTGCAATGCCATGTCTGTGCCGCACACCACACCAATTCCAAGCAAAGGTGCGCCGTACATATAACAAGGGCAGGCAGTGAAAAATTTTCTAAGTCCCAAAAAAAGTTGGGACTTAGACGAAAATTGACGAAAAAATCAACCCACTCTGGAATGATAGCATTTTCGCTGAAACGCGTTTTGCGCCAACTCCCAGCACGATACGACCAACCAAATTGAAGATATTCGATTTTTAACTTTCCTTCACTGTAGGCAGCGACGTGGGACTTAGTCTCCGGACGCCATTTTCCTCGCTGGTTCGGACGGCTACGCTCTAACATCAGCGAACATAGCCGCCGTACACACACTTGTGCTCGAATAGACAGAAACGCACCGCACCGGACACGACCGAGAGCCCGTTCGATGGACAGGGCTTGAATGTCTCGGAAACAAGTTTGGTAGATAAAAAATGCCACAAAAAGCTATTCTTTTGCTACTTTCACTAATCATTTTATCGAATGTGACACCAATTATGATTGCTTTTGAAGGACTTTACATTTTCGAGCCGAGGACGTCGTCAGAGTGCCAGTGTGACACAAGCACGAGCGCACTGTGTTCTTTGTTAAGGGGCTGATTCTATATCAAACGATAGCGAATCCAGACCCTCAACCCAGGGATTTTTCATCTATTACGACGAACCACAAAGGCCATACAGGCCCGGTGCAAAGGGCCCAATTGCGAACGAGGCAGTACATGGCACATACAATGAGAAAACTTCGAGAACGATTTCTACACCGTCGCCGAATGGGACAAGTGTAAATGTTGCGCACAATATGAGAACGATCTCCTTTCGATTATCATTGACACGGCCGGGTCACTTACCGCGGGTTGAGGAACGGCAGCGTCGACACTCATGTTGGCACCTTTTCCACAGCTTTTGGATTCCGGAAAGCAATGATTTTTCGACGACGGAAAACTACGGCGACCACAACGACAACGGTGTTCGCGATACGGAAGAAGAGCTTCACACCAGCACCTCGGTTGTTCGAACAGCACGGATTATCCCGCATGCCCCAGTGACGGGAGGGTTTGTAAACAATGCTCCGTTTATTACCTGTTGTTTAGTGTTCACTCATCCTTGTTGATACCTTAAAGATCCTGAGCAAGAAATATATTTTATCTTTTCTTTCGTTGATTAAACCTGTTCTATAAACGATTTTGATACATTGCATCAGTTCTTGCTAGGTCAAATTATGTGCAGGGTAAATTACTTTCTCATATCGTACTGTAATTTATATTCATAATCTCTTGAAAGGGTCATCAAAATGTATTTTACTTCCCATTGCAGTAATGTTGAATGCTTTAATTTGCTAAATTAAATTATCAACTTACGATTCATATTTCACCCTTTTCAGCTTTGGACAAAAAAGCATCACAACAACGCACACACTGCACGTAGCACTGCTCGAACCCTTCCGAGCCGCTATCATAGTACGGATCGCGTATGATAGCACCAGGCTGTTGCGGATCGAAATCACCCAGCAGTAGTATTTTCGCTTTGCTGTCTCCCTTGGGCGCGCGTTCCTTCAAATCAGCAATGTTCTCCCCGTCCATTCCAAAAATGTAATCGTAATGCTCAAAGTCCGCCTTTTTAATCTGCCTAGCCTTGTTGCTGTACGGTAGGTCGTGCTTTTTCATTGTTGCCAGAGCCCGATGGTCAGGGCTTCGTCCAACGTGCCACGATCCTATGGCCGCACTGTCTACTTCCCACTGATCTGCTACGCCAGCCGTGTCGATTGCTTTTATGAACACCGCCTCCGCGATAGGTGATCGGCAGATGTTTCCTGAGGGTAATGAATTCCATATTGATTAATTACTTTACATCTCTTTTAAACAACATGCGACGAAAGAATGCTAGAATACTCAAATGGAAGATGCACAACTTGAAAGGGCAATTGAAAAACACATCAAACATAGTGCAAAAAGTATGTTGTTTTCTGCAATACTGCAGCAAAATTACACCAACCAACATCAGACCTTACCGATGCCGGCGGTTTGATTACACTCTAGTTTTCAATGATTTTACGAATCGTATGCATCGCGAAGGCTATCACAAACTTAATTACAAAAATTATCAAGAAGTTAGCTTACCCAGGCAAATAAAAAGTGCTTTCTTTTTCTCACTCATGTTGCTCGCGGTTCTTGTAAATAAATGTGAATGTTTTGATTTAATTTACACCTTGCTGATCTGTCAACAACAGGGTGGTCCAAAACATACACCCAAACAGCTCCTAATATTTTTTAAATTAATCGCGTGATTAGCAACGCATGGATTGAGGAGTGAATTAAACACGTTGCAGGATTGGATTATGAAAATGGATACATAAAATAATAATATGCTTAATGAAACGAAACCAATCTATTGCTTCGAAAGCTAGAAATGCTTGTTTCGAATGTTTTTTACAGAATAATAGCAAAAGGTAGTTGCATAGTGTAAGGTCCGTTTTAATGATATTTTCTAACAACTCTTCTTCCACCATTTACTCCTTCATTTTGATACACGACCATGCCATAAGCGGATCTGTTGATGTGATTTGGATACGTATGTTACAATACTCCTCGCATCCAGAAGATATATTTTTACTTTGTTGGTACGTAACGAGTGTTTAACGAGCTTGAAAGTGCAAAACATTCGGTGGAAGGTTTAATGGACAGAGAGAAAAATCGAAATGTTGACGGTTGTTGTTGGACAGGCTTGTTAAGGTACCGGAAGGTTATTTAGCAAACATATTTTAACTGGTGACTGTTGTTGCGTCGTAGGACATCCGAATAGCTGCTGTGCTAGAGGTTGGATAACTACATAAAAACGTCTTTAATGTTTTTAAACTGGCGAATTGATAAATCGACTGGAAGATCAAACCGGTACTGTGTCAAGCAATCCAACGTTTTTAAAGCGTCGCGAAATCCGGTGTTGGCCACATAGCTCCAGCTGGCATAATGCGAGCTAACCAGTTCTTTGCACTGGAAAATAAGGTACAGCCATTGTGTTAACTTCTGGGCACTGGTGGAGAGAGAAATAAATACAACCAAAATCGATTACTCAGGACCTTATACAACGATCTTACACAGCGTCTACTTACTTCAATCCGGCACATACGAATGCCTTAAACTGTGAATCGTAGCTTCTCTTGTAGGGACTGTGTAATGCTATGATCGACCCAATAGCACTGAGAAGACTCTGTAAATAAGCAGGACGAAAGTTTAAAAAGTGTGCACAAACTACACAATATGTTTACAGAATAATACCTGCTTGTTCGACAACGGTCTACCGTCAACGATGTCCAGGTTGAAGCTTTCTGACAACTTTCTAGCCGGCGTCGAGTTGTAACGATCACCATTTTTTATATTGTAATACACCAGCAGCAACTCCCAGACATGCATTTCGTCCTTGTTATTGCTATCGAATTGTGGTTCCATATCCTCTTCTTCATCGTCATCTAGCTGAGAAAATAGATTATCCTCCGTGACGACCGCATTCGACGTATCCTCCTCCACATACGACGATTGTTTCTTCGGCGCAGTAGTCGTTGTCCCGGTACTCTTTCGTCTAACTTCCGAGCGGTAGAAACTTTCATTTGCACGACTGCTCATGCTGGAATGATTGGTACCACTATGGCCGCTGCCCGTAGTAGAAAAGCACCCGGAAATGAATGGTACAAGGCTGTGGCTCGCACTCTCGGAAATGCTCCGCAAACCGTGTTGCATTAACCGTTGGATAGTTTTCGCCAAACGCTTGCGAACAAGCAGCGTCAGCTCGTAATTCTTCCTATTGTCACGTCCGGGACGGTTCGAGTCCTCGTCTTCCTCGTCGTTGTGGTCCGCTTCCTTGGGTGATATTTCATTTTGCATAGTTAGCGCCAAAGACGCTATCTCCTGCACATCGTACTCCAGCCTTGCTCGAATGTCGCCCCAACAGTTTTGTCGCGTGCGGGTCATCATCTTGGATTGATAGTTTGTCTCGCTGTTTCGATGCTCACTTCCACAAGTGAATTGCGAGAGGGCGAACATTTGCAGCAGCGTTCCGGCCTTATCCATCAAACCAAACGCTTTGCTATTGAACGATTCCCGTTTCGCTGCAGCCTGGCTTGCACTGGTGCCGTTACTCGGGTGAGCAGACATAGGCTTTGAAAGAGTGTGACGGTCCGACGAACGTTGCGATCGGCCCTCGTTTCCCTTGCATGCCTCGGCTCTCTGTTCCTGTTGCTTTTGCTGCTCCAGGAAACGTTTTTTGATTTCCGCTTTCTCGTTTGTCTGCAGGAAGCTGATGAACCGCTCGAGGTCCTGAATTTGCGTTTTCAGCTGCGTCACTAACTGTTCCTTCATCTTCAGTGGATTCACTAGCTCATCGAGAGCGCTGTCTACTTGCTGGCGCAAATCTTCCGATGTCAGCTGTGGCAAGTCGAGCTCGTTCAAGTTAAGGTTGATTTTCTTCTTTATTTCCTCGATGATTACTTTCTGCTTTTCCAGAAGAATCGTTTGTGGCAGGATGCCCGCCCCAGACTCGTATGCGTAGCGCTCCAGGTCCATTAGCTGCGACTTCAGCTGCCCGATAAGCTCCTGTTGTTTTTCGCGCAGATTTTCCACCGATTCGGGGCTCTTGTCGAGATTGGCCACAATTTCGGGAATGTTTTGCTTCACCGGATTCTGTTGTATTTCCGGTATGCCAAGGAAGGCAAACTCTTCCAGATTTTTCAGCAAAGTATCCCGCTCCTGCGGTGGCGCTTCCACTATTTGCCTCAGTCGTAGCTGCACCTGAGCAAAATGTGATGTCAGTGCAATCAAATTCGACGAAAGGATTTCATGTTCGTCTTCCAGGGATTTCAGCCGCTCCCGTTCTACTGCACCATCTGGCAGCATTCTGTCCTCCAGGTGGTCAATCGTACTTTCATCAGTGAGCGCTTGGTTCGATTCGGAACTGAAAGCGGAATCAAAATCGAACTCCTCTTCCGATACATTCCGAGGCATCGAACGATCAGTATCCACGAACAAACCAAATTTCATGTCCACTTCCACATCGCCATCGTCACGACACGCTTCCTCACACGTCGCCTGTCCATCGCAACCTTGTTGGTCATGTTGGTCCCCAAGGGAGCGAGCCTCATCGATGCGTATATTCACAGACATATTTGTCGTGCTCCTCACTTCGATGACGCTCTGCCTGCGTGTCGAATGAATTCACATTCACAGATCGCTTCGAGTAATTGAACCTTCTGCGGGATTATATATTTAGTACACCTGTGACGTTCGCGGAAAATGCTCCTTCGTGTGGGCGCTAGTATGACGTGTAGCCAAACTGTATTTTTTCTTCTTTGACTGCTGCACCATATGCAATCACTGAACGAAAGCCTTACTCAAGCACGTATTAAGGCGACATGCGAGCACGGATAGTAGCATACTACCCGTTGCGAGTAACTCATTAATTAAGTGCAGACTATTGTTTATTTGTACAATGCGTAACGTTTCACTGCCCGCTTATAGTTCTGTACTTGGGGCACTTGTATAATAGAGCTGTCCTTCTCCACGTCCTACCATTTTTACTGTGCTTATTGACATTTTACAAAAGCTTTTATGCTTCGCAAGTGTTGGTAAAATGTTTCTGCTATGTTTATCTCTCTGTATCAATGCTTACATGAGGCGCATGCGCACAAGGCAAAAACGTGAACCGTTTCGAACCACGTGCGAGCTATCGAGGAAATGGGAATGAAAGCTCTATTTGGAATTTATGTTTCTATACATTTTTTAAAGATAGTTTTTCTCTACAAATCTAGAATGTCCAGCTATCTTAGAACGAATAGTTCTACCCAACTGTTTGATAATTATTGTTTTTAATTTCATACTTTTTTCAATTTTATCGCAAATCTACCAAGAATTCTTAACGTCTCTTATGAGAATATGTAACGTATATACAAAGTTAAATTTAAATTTGTTAATATTACCGTAATTATTCAATTACTCTTCATTCTTCTCCCATTCTTCACATTCTTCCCATTGAATGGAAGCCATTAATTGAGATTGGCTATCAACGAATTAATTATCCGACAAACTGAATAAACCACTTTTCTGATGGGTCCGATATTTAAAAACGCCGCGACAACCGTAATTGGATTAAGTTTGCCAGAAGACGCTTATGTTCTTGGCTATCTATAACCTATTGGTGTATCTATAGCAGTACAATCAGTCTTACACACGGGAGCTAGGTCCATGTAGGGCTAAAACCCATAACAGACATGTTGTAAGGTCGTGCAACATACACCAAGTGTCCGAGACTTCGAATTGGAGGTCGAATATAACAAAAAATCTCACTACGTTCGTTAAGTACAACGTTATCACTGAATGTGAAATTGCTCGTGTTTTTCAATATTGCACGACTGTTTTCCTATTTTGAATATGTTTGAACAGAACAAACTGAATACACACTTCTCAATTTCATTTAAAAGCGCAATCAACCTTCATGATCTCCATCGATATTCATTATAGTTTCTGAACTATTATATTTCGTTTCATCAAACAACACACTGGTTTGAAAATAAGACTGATGGGTGGTGGTATCGTTTTGTCCATCAAAGTGTTTTCCTTTGATTGGTTTCGTTGCCCATTCCGCTGGAGTTCATTTTTTACGATCACCCAACCTTTTTTGCTTCGGTGTTGAATAAAGCTTGACGCCCTCGATCACCATATTGTGCACGCGTATTTTGTGTTGCGTCAACATGTAGTTAAACCTGCAATAAACAGAACATACAATTGTGCGTTCGTTTAACACTTTCCATTATGAGCAATAGAAAATACACTCACCTGTATCCCTTGCCGCAGAATTCACAGTGAATCCGGTCGCCTGTGTGCAGCATCATGTGCAGCTTCAGCTTGTGTGGTACAGGAAATGCTTTACCGCACACTTTACACACATGCTTCAGTGTGTTTCCTTTGTGGGTATTCATGTGACGCTGCAATCCTTTCTTCCAGCTGTACGGCATGCCGCATATTTTGCACGGAAAGGTTTTGCGCTCGTGTTTCGACTCGATGTGCTCCACCAGCGCCCGACGCTGCTTGAACTCGTGGCCACATATAGTGCACTGGTGATCGCGACGCTCACTGTGCACGAGTAGGTGTGCTTTAAGTCCGTTAAGCGATTTAAATGCATTGCCGCACACTTCACAAATGTGTTTGGTTTCCGTAATTGGTGTGGTGGCATCCTTTTTAGCTGGAGCACGATACTCGTCCCTATCTGATGATGACAGGTTGCCCGTAAACTCTTCAGAAGAGGAATCGTCTCCGTAGTCAATCGAATAGTCGTCCGAAATGAGCTGATTGTCGGGTTCGGTTAGTTCGATAACTTCTTCGGATTCCTCCGCTGTACCAGCCGGCAGCTCCTCACCGTACGATTCAAACTCGTACTCGTTGGCAAATTGCTCTTCCGTGACCTGCGTTGATGTCGTGTCGATCACGATTTCTTCACATTCAGCCGGAAAAGATTCTTTGGTTGCGAAGATGCCCCCTTCCAGATTGCTGCTTTCTTGGATAGATTTCGTTGCAACAGCTGCCTCCGTGGGTTCAGGACATTTTGCCACACGTGGCTTGCTGAAAATTGCCTTTAAAGTTTCCTGCGCTTGGGTACACGTCTTCCAGAATGCTTGGATCCCATTGGCCGTTACTTTGCAGCTATAGCAAACACCGACTGGTAGCTTGGAGGAATCGGAAAGATGTAACTGATGTTGAAATATCTTATCGAGCTTCAATAATAAATCCGGTTCATCCGAAATGTGCGTGGTTTGAGCTTGCCCGCACAACCGGCAGTAGGATTCTCTCTTCACGTTCGGTGCATTGTTTTGTGTAGCTCCATCGTTTAAAGGATTCGGTGTATTGGCTGGACATTCAACGTTTCGCGTAGGTAAAGCTCCTAGGGCAAGCCTCGGCACCTTATACCGCCTGTTGATGAGATCCTTTTCGAAGTGCTCCTCACATATCAATATTTTACTCGGCAGCTTGCTGAGGGGGATCGCATTTACCCAGCCGGACTTAATCCACCAGTTCTCGAATTCTCGCGTACGAGTGAAAGGAAACACCACGAAGTCGCGAATTTTCGGCACACACTTGGGGAAAAAGCAAATGCTTCCCATAATTACTGTAATAAGACGCTATTGTTGCGCGTCGCTCTCCGTACAGTGGATGTTATTGAGGTATTGACCTAATGTTGGACATATGTGTCTATTGGTTGTTGACAATTGTCATGTCAGCATGGACTATGGGCGAAGGAAAGGGACATTTTAATCATTTTCTTGGCCCAACACAATTCAATGTTTTTTCCACTTTTTAATGATTACTTTGCAAAGATGTGTTAGTATATATTTAAAATTATATGTTATTCAAAAAAAATGCGGTGCCTAAGAGTTTATGTTAGGAAATTCTCACATCCAGTCATTTGCACTCACTGTGATCTGACAGGTAAACAAACTACGCAATTGTCATTCCATCTAGTGTCGGCAGGTCTGTTGCTCGCCAGGGGCTGCGGAATGTTTGGTGAAATACGTTGCATTTGAGCAAAAAGAGAACTCAGCACCAACGGGGAAACGCACCGCCATGGGAAAGGACGTGAATCTTGACTGTACGCAAAATCTGGTACATCCCGACTGGGAAATACTAGATCCAACGCCAGACATTTTCTCCCTCTTCCCGCTGTTCGATCGGAAGTTCTTCCAGGGCCGACTGTCTTGTGTACAACTGGAGTGGAGTAAGAAAATGTACAACTGTGCTGGAATATGCTATCAACGCTCAAATCGACTGGGGAAAAGCTGCATTATAAGACTGAGCGAGCCGCTGCTCAAGCTGCGGCCACGGAAGGATTTGATCCAAACGCTCCTGCATGAAATGATACACGCCTACTGCTTTGTGTTGGGAATCCGCGAAGGAAATGGTGGGCACGGACCGACGTTTAAAAAAATTATGAATGGCATCAATAAAATAGCAGGCACTAACATTACGGTAAGCATTATTTGAAGAAAATACAATGAACCAATTCGGTCATTGTGCTAACTACTAACTCCATCCATACCCATTGCAGGTTTACCACAGCTTCCACGACGAAGTTGACCTGTACAAGACGCATTGGTGGAAGTGTAACGGCCCATGCCAGCATCGGCATCCGTTTTATGGGCTGGTGAAGCGCACAACCAACCGCAAACCGGGTACGTACGACTTTTGGTGGCAAGAGCATCAAAATACGTGTGGCGGTGAATTCATCAAAATACGCGAACCCTCCCCTAAGCGGAAGCGAGCCGTAACCAACAAGGAAAACATACTGGGATCTCAGACGCCCAGTCAGCCACGCCGGTCGCAGGATTCGAAACCGAGAGCTACTCCAAATAATCAGAAAAATGTTATATCTAATTACTTCAACAACTCTACCACCGTCAGCATTCCCACGAAAAAACCGACCTACACGACTGGAGCAAAGCCAAACTTTGGTGGGGGTACGTTAGTGATTAGAAAACCGCCGACGACGCAGACGCGTCCCGTAATCCCAAAAAAAGAAAAGCCTCCTTCGCCCATTCGTAAGGTACCACCTCCTGTCCAGAAACCCCCAGCGGAAGGTAACCTACGTAACGTGAGGCAGTTTAAAGATCTATCGAGCGACGAGGAAGGTCCGCCAAAAGCAAAGAAACCTCCAGTTCCGATATTTTCGGGTACGGGATTCGTGCTAGGGACAGCTTCCACCGACAGTGCTGGTGCGCGAAGAAGTCGACTTTTGGACAAATTTTCTTCAACCAGCGGCGGTGCCAAACCATCTTCGACTAAAAAACCGCGAACCGAGCGAACAGAACCCAAGCCTAGTAGCAGCAACGCGGTAGAATCCATCCTGCTATCCGACGACTCAGATGGCGTATTCGAGGAGATAGATTTAACCGAGGTTGGGCGAACGGTAGAAAACATAAAAAAGGAACGGCAAGATGCGATCAAGAAGGAAATTGTTGATTCGCTCACAAACGATGATATGGATGAGATTGACCTCATTGACGACGACTACGATGACGAGCTGGCGGATGAAGGGCTCTCTTCGATCGACGATACTCTGCTCGACCGATCGGTTATTGATGAACTGTTTAACGATAGCGATGAGCTGATAGAGGACTTCAATCGTACGAATGCACAAATCAAGATTGAAAAGCCGGACGACGAAATCGTTTCGTGTCCGATGTGTCTGAAAAAAGTGACCCGCGGTAAGATCGGTGATCATCTCGAAGACTGCTATGCGCATATTTCCGGTGAGCCGAAGACAGTCACCAAGAAAAAACCGCCTGTGACAAGGGAGCAAACCTCGAGCGCTACATTGTCTGGAACGAGCCGGGATGGGAGCCGGCCATCAACATCGCGGGCAACGAGCAACGATGAAAGCCGACCGTCTACATCGGGGGCAACGCCTGCCAGAAGAGCATCAGCTGTGTCGAAGAAAGCGGATGATATGATTACGGCTCACCAGCAACTTCTGCGTGATTGTGGGTACGGAGAGGCAGACATCACGGCTGTGCTGCAGGACATTAGTATGGAGGAAATGCCTGCACCAACCATGACGTCTTTGAGACAGCAAGTCCTACGGGACTGTGGCTACTCGGAAGAAGACATATTACGCGTGCTCGATGATGCATCGCCCGAGGAGTTGCCGGACAACGACGTGGAATTTATCTCTGCAGTGGAAAGCTGCGACTGCCCTATCTGTGGTAAGAAGGTGGCACTCAACTTAATAAACCAACACCTCGACCAGTGTCTTATGAAGTAAGGTTGGAATGTTATGTTTGAATAAAAAATAACTCATTTCGAAACTGTTTTTAAGTATCTGTGGACGTGGATCTGTTAATTTGCGAATACTACGCTTCTAATAAGGAGCATAATTGATGTTGGTAGAAACGAAACGGTTTTTTCTTACGTGTGTTTATCTCGATCATTTCGTAGATTCTCAACTAACACCGGCATTGTTCTGTGCTATTGTTTCGATCTCTATGCACGCTTCGGGAGGATATTCCTGCACGACAGTCTGGCGATCGTTGGTGGTACCATCATTCACATCCTCAATTTCACGTTTGTGAGACTTTAAATGGATGCGCAAATTGTTCTTGGTGGAAAAACACTTTCCGCAATGTTGACACATTTCCGATTTTTCACCGGTGTGTGTAGTGTAATGCGCCCGCAGCTGCTTTGCCGTCGCAAACAACCGCTTGCACTGATCACACTCATACTCCTTAAAGTGTGCCTGCAGATGGGAGATCATATTGTTGACCTTATCGGTGCTGTACCTGTCACAGTGATTGCACTTGTACTGCAGCGGATCGCGGCTCAGTATCGTGTAGTGCTCGACCCACGATTTGGCCGGCCTGTAGTTGTAGTTTTTGGCGTGCACCTTCAGGTGCAGTATCAGATTAAACGACGTATTAAACTTTTTCGGACACAGAGTACACGGATAGCTCCGCTCCTGCGAGTGCTTCTTCAGATGCACGTCGTACGATTCGATCGTTTGAAGTACCTTTTTGCAAACGACACACTCGTACCCCCGGTCCTCGTTGTGCGTCAGCTCGTGATTGCGCCGCTTGTTGGGATGGTTGAACACCATGTCACACCTGCTACATTTCAGCATGGTGGTATGGTACTTCATGTGCTGCTTGAGTGCAGCCTCCGAGCCGTACTGCTTCCCACATATCTCACAGTGCACGATGCAGGGTGCCCCACCAGCCAGATGGTACGTTTGCGTGTGGTAATATTTTCCCGCCGCATTGCTATAGCGACGATCGCAGTAGTCACATTTGATCGGCTGTTCGTGCATCTTCATGTGCGTGTTCAAGGTGCGCACCCGTGTTAATACGATCGTCTCCATGACACACTGCTTGCAGGTGTACGGAAGGTAATCAACGTGGGTAGCTAAATGTTCTATCAGCGCCTTCCGTGAGCCTAATGGTTCGCTGCTACAAATATAGCATTTAAAATCGTGCAGCGTAGGCACTGGTTCTGCTTTGTCTTTCAAGTTTCGTTTCTTCGGCTTTGAAGAGGCTGCCTGCTGTCGTACCGATGTTACAGTCTCCATGCACATATCCTCAGTCGTTGTAGAGCTTTGATTCATTTGACAGTCTGTAGAGGAACTTTCTACTGGGATATACGATCGATCCACACTATCATTGTCGTATTCAAAATCATCACTCGATTGTGGCTCATCATGTGTTCCCGTGCTGTACTCAGTAGTAACGGCTAACCGCTTACTTTGAGTGCGAATACGTTTCGATCTACGGGATGGTTCGGGTTCCATCCGATTCTCCTTTTGGAATTTATACTTAATTACCTCTGCATTGTTGCTCATATGGGAGCTTTCCAAGGCAGATGCCAGGGCTTCCAAATTGGATACTTCATTAGAACTGCAAAATGAACGGATTATTTCAGTTATCCTATTTCCTAGCGAAGGTAGGATCCAGCATCCGTATACTTACTGTGGCCCAGCTACTGGCAGCGTATGATTGGCAGAATCTTTTCGATTGTCATTCAACCGGGTTGTAATTGCGTCTCGAAGCTTACGGTCGGATTCACGAAACAACTTTACATGTTGCTCGATCGTTCTTAGCTTTGCGATGCACGTGCCACATACCATTTTGGAAAATGGATCATCCGCTGCAATCTGGAAAGAGCAAACTCTTTTCACTCCACTGCATCGTTTACCCGCCGTGCATTTCTGCTTGTCCACATCACATACCTCCAATCCTACATTGTTGCGTATGATGGTTAGCAGTTCCCGATCTACGCTAGAGCCAAACAGGGAACACACATCTTTCGACGAGCCGAGACACAATCGGCAAGCACAGTTTTCCGATTCCATTTCTTTGGATCGGCTGCCGCGAGCAGCAAGAGTTGGCGATAAACTGTAAACATAAACAAATGGTTGAAGTTCCGCTCACCTCGTTCCAACAACAGCTTTGACAGCTTCTCTCTCTTTCGTGAGAGCGGTGTTTACTTCTCATTCTCACTTTGCTATGCTGCCGCGCTGTTGAGACGATTTGGCGGGCTCCAAATACTTTCATGAGGCAAACAGCCACATCACGTTGTCTCCAAAGCACGTTTGTAATCGGATGAACAATTTCGTCATTTTTTATGCGTATTCCAGCTACGCGGGTAGGAAATTTGAATTTCTATGCAGAAGCCGGCTGCTTGTGTTGAGGATCGTAAACTGCTACCAACGCCCTTACGCGTATGGTGACTGGATGAAACAGATCAGAGCTTCAGCAGCTTTTGCGATTGATGACTAATCTGTTTGTGCACGCTTTGCGCAGAGAACATGCTTCGCAAGGCACAACTGTGAAAGGAGCACATACTAGTGATAGGCGGGTCGACCCGGCTCGTAGCCATCCGTAAGCGACCCGGAGTCGTTCGGGTCGACCCAAAAGGTGCAAGTAGGTTCAGTAGGTGCAACGACTCCGGTAGGTGCATGAAAGCATAAGCGACTCCGACCCATTGATGCAACGAGTTCGGGTCGGGTTGGGCCAAGGGGGGTTTATTCCGACCCGCTGGTGCACCGAGTTCGGGTCAACCCGAATGATGAGTAGGTGCAAGAAAGCATAAGCGACTCCGACCCGTTGGTGCAGCGAGTTCGGGTCGGGTCGGGTCGGATTGAACCTATCTTGACTCATCACCTACTCATCAGTCGGGTTGACCCGAACTCGTTGCACCAGCGGGTCGGATTTGATTCCGACTTCGACCTAGCGCACCCGCTGCACCCACGGGTCGGAATCGATTCCGACTGACTCGCACCCGACTCCGGGCCGGGTCGTGAAATGAATCGTACGAACCACCACTAGTCCATACACATCTCGCTATTGCATCGATGCCTGTGACCCTACCCAACACTGCTTCACGTTGTTCTTTAAAAAAAGCGACAACACAGCGAACGCATATGTGAAAGAGTGTAGTTGTGGCTTTCAGTTGTACTTACGTGCCTTTTCTGCAATGCTTGAAAGATTGTTGGAGAATTTTCTTATGTAGAAGGATCCCACCCACACATTATGCTTACAATTCAATGCTCGCCCAAACTCAAATGCAATAATGATTTGTTTACTTATCAACGACAATGTATGAGACATTACCATGCTTTCAAACAAATTGCTAACGCAGTAATGCAAAGACAAAACAATCATTCTTCTCGCCTTACCTAAAGAAGAACGAACGAACACAGGGATATGAAAAAAAGGCCACACCCAGATAACAGTATTGACTGTGCTGTTGTCTCAACAATGCCTGAACACTGCTTCTAGACAACAGCGCGGCTCTCGCATTTTGCTTCATTTTAGAACTTTATTTAGAAAAAGTGGAATCAACTCGTCATGTAGAAACAACAACGTTAATGCCTGAGGTCTAGAAAAGGTTGTGGCTTCTTCTTCTTTTGGCTCAACAACCGTTGTGTTCTTTTGGCCCAACAACTACTTATGGGCCCCGATCCATTCGGGGCTCGAACCCATGACGGACATGTTGTTATGTCGTACGAATTGAAAACTGTACCACGAAACAAGCTGGTGACTACATTTTTTAAATGTGAATTTTTGCCAAAAATTTTACAAACGATCTGCCAGAATGTGCGTATCTGTAATAAACTGTGATACGAAAATATAGTCGTGGTTCCCTCCATTCACACGAAATCCAAAACGCATCTCAACGTCAACGAAAGAGACGGTAGCACAAGTCGAGAAAAGGAGAAGAAAACATATATTAGAATTTGTCTCATGGGTACTGCGTTGCGATGATAGGCTCCCACAGTCCTGAACAACCGCTAGCAGTTGCCTCCAGCAGTCTAGTTTAGTGTTCAATTCTCAGTACTGGTGGACTAACGGGCGATGGAAACTGCACCATGCACCATGGCTAATTCCGAGCCAGAAACTGCCCAACTTGTGGCCGAACATTGGTCGTATCAATTAGTGCGCGAATTAAACGATGAAAGTCTACATTTAAAAAGTACCAGCAAATCCATCGCCATACGTGATTTATATCCTAAGGCTCGCTATCACTTTCTAGTGCTGCCAAGAAAGGATATTGATACTTTGCACGAGGTAGGGATAGGCAGGCTGTTTGGCGGATTCTTTTGGTTCGAAACACTAATCTCTGTTTACTACAACCCCACCGTTTGACTTACGGTTGGATGCAGCTAACAATTGCAGACGTTGCGCTGCTGGAGGACATGTACGGGCTGGCACAAAGTGTGATCAAGGAAAGCGGACTGGATTCGAAAATGTTCAACTTTGGATACCACCTAAAGCCGAACATGAAACGGTTGCATCTGCATGTGATTTCGAAGGACTTTGATTCGCCGAGCTTGAAGCGAAGACATCACTGGACAATTTTCAATTCAGACATTTTTCAGACGCACGATGGTAGGTTTGTTTTTTTTCTCTCTCTCCTCGGTAAGGACTTTCTAAGCTGATTTTAATATTTTAATGATCTGAGTATGGTTTTTCCTATTAGCGGTATTGACTGAGCTGAAAATGCATGGAAAGATATACGAACGTCCGGATGCCTACATTGCAGCATTACGCAAAGGGCCATTAAAGTGTAACGTCTGTTTGTATGAAACAGATAATTTACAGACGATGAAAAAACATATCACCATTCATACCAAACCGCAACTTATGTTACCGTTTTTCCCAATCAATACGGCAATAATGTAGTGTACAGGACATTCAGTGAAGCGTTTAGTTTCCCTAACCTTTGATTTGGCTTATAGCACTCAAGATACAAAGGAGCTGATCAGTACAAAACATTTACACATGTTCTTCGCAAAGAATAATTCACCAGTAGAATAAGTTTATAAAAATAAACTTTGCAGAAAGCATTTAAGTTCGTACGTATCGGTATATATTTATTACTGTTCACATCAAACTATTAAACAAATATGTGTAATTCAAAGCTGTACAATCGTCTAATTAATGCTATGAAAGCTGGCTTGAAATGCGCTCTATGTTCATCGAGTACACCGAGTGCGAGGATATTAAATTCCGATCTTGCAATGCTCTATAAAGCTCTAAGGCGTTTATCTTGCGGCTGACACTAGGATACCTGTAATCAGGCAATACAAAAAACATATATTAATTTTCTGTCGTGCACAGAAATGGATGCTAATTGTATGTTATAATAGATGGCGTGACCGCGTAAATTATACGCGACATACGTGTTGCATGACTTACAAGTTTTCACAGCTCGCCAAAAAGGTGGAATCCGTTGGTGGCGTTTTCACGTAACACAGAATTTCTCTGTCCAGTTCCATCGGTTCGTCATCGATTTTGGTTTTGGTAACTGTGTTCCGCACATCCATAGGATCCATCCCACGACCCACGTCATAGTAGAACGTCCCGTTAGCAGTGACGCGGTAATGCTTGCGCGCCATAATCACGGCGGAAAGAATGTTTTTCAGCAACACTTGCACCGAGCTTACGATAAGCTCGACCGCAGCATCATCGGCACTGGCTAGCCCGTGCTCCCACGCACCTACGAGGAGACGACCGAGCACCAGCCCATTATCTGGCAGAAACAGTTCCTGTGCGGCGTAGCGCATCGTTGGAAGCGTTGCGCCACACTGCGTGGAAGAGCCGTGATCCTGGTCTGGACCAGTGGGTTCGCGTGGAATGTAATCATACGGTGACATGGGTTCGAAGGTGGATCGATCAGATGACGATTTGGAGGAGCGTTTGCGCTTCTTGCTGCTGCGCCCGTCCGCCTGCTGCATCGATGACAGACAACTGTAGCCCGTTCCGTCACCGGCGGCACCGTACACACTGGACGGTGAAACCATTTGCGCTCCATCGAAATGATTGGCGGACGATTGGGGAACGGAAACGGCATCGATTTTGTTCAGAATTGCCAGCAGGAAGCGGTTGTGCAAGTGCAGTTGATTTGGGCTGAACAGTTTGCGGCATTCGAGGTCGAACTCCTCTTTGGAGAGTTTCTTGCGAAACCACAGCTTCATGTTGGTCAAGTACATCGTCCACTTGTCGCCCAATACCAACATGAGCGCTTGTTTGGCGCTGTCCACTTCGGTGCTTTCGACGCTAGAGCTCATTTTATTGCATTGCACTGAAAACAGGGGGAAATATTAAATACAATTTTCTCTACGAACAAAAACAGTCCTTCGGAGCACTCTTGTTTACAAAATGTTGCGGCTGTCAAAGACCCACAAGCTAAAGCCGCGTATAAACGTGTGTCGCCGAATGCACAGTAAGAAACATTTGTAGGGTTCTGAAGGCGGTTTCCATGGTAATTGGGAAAGCTTACGATCACCGTTGGGCTTCTGGTAGCAATAATAATTGTAAAAAGGTCGATAGTCCCTACAAAAAAAGATTTTGAAATGATTTTACAAAATTTTTGATGATGATGATTTTACAACATTTTTTGCCTGTTTGGGAAAATTGTGGTTCAGAAAATTGCATTGGAACTACAATCAGTTTTAGCTAATTACCATACTTTATTATAACACAAAACATTTCTCAAAACAGTCTTTCTCACAATGTGATGTGACTCGTGTTCATGCTTTTCGGATTCGAAGTGCACTCGGGTGTTCATTTTAATTGTTCCCCCTACTATTTCCTAACAGCACAGTTTGTTGGTATGTACCATCTGTATGTGGTTGTAATTGTAAATGTTGTAACTCGAGCGAGTTCTGGGATGGCATGGAATAAATTATTCTAGATAAGAAATAGTAGCGCGCGTAATGGCTAGTTTCATTCATCGGTGTATCTATCTCACTATTTTGAACAGATCGCTTTGTTTCAACTGAAATCGTGATGCAGATTGAGTTTTCTTATACAGCTTATTTTGAGACAGAAAGCCTATAATAACACACGTACGGTACGAGGGAAACAATTAGGATACCACTTAGTCACACTAGAATGGATCGAGTTTTGTTAAATAAGCAAGACATAGAACACATACGTATGTTAAGGGAAATGGAACAACCAGGCAAGTAGCGCAATGGCACAATCGTCTCTTCTCGTAAAGTTATAGTTCACCAGCCCAGAACAAATTGTTAGTGTACCAGCTTGGCGTTGTTAGCGTAGGCAGTAGGACAATCCACCCGACCAGCCCGAGCACATAAAATCCAATGAACAGATACTTTTTACGTTGCGGTTGCGATTGCACCTCCTGGACGTCGGGAAATCCCATATGGTTGCAGAAGGCATGCACAACGAACGGTGCGACAAAATGTCCCGACCGCACGAATAGATGTGCCGAGTAGATGCCAAAGATGGTGGTGTAGAAAAATTGGAAGAACGATATTATCAGCACCTCCCGCAGTGGGCGCCCGTTCTGCAGGCGCTCCTTAATATGGTGCAGATGCGCCAGCCCGAACAGAAGCGGTGTGATCAGCATTGCGATTGATGGTCGAAACGTTTGCAACAGCAGGGGCAACATACAGGCACGAAAGGTGAATTCCTCCGACAGTGGCGCCACCAGGTGGTTCCGCAGCCACACCAGATTGCGCACCGCATTCATCCAGTACATCGGCTCGGAGTAGATGCGCCAGATGCCGTTCGATAGCTGTACGCTGAGCGGACCGAGAAACAGAACCATCGTGAGGAGCAGGGGAACGAACGTGGCGGTAAACAGCCCTTCCTTCCGGAAGCCCATTATCTGCCACATCGTGTACCGCTGGAACACATCCTTGCTGGTAAGGGTTAGCACGAAAAATGGAGCTACGAGCATTACCACAAACACGCTAAAAAACCGTCGCTTTATGGTTGAAGGATGATCGCTAAAATGGGACGGATATTAACACAGGCGTTGGTTACCGTTGGTCGGATATGGATGAAGCGTAGACCTCGGGGTTGGGGATGTTGATGTATTGCCAGCAGTGGGAAGCAGCATTATCTTACCGGTCGTGTTTGGAGTTCCATACGTACAAGCTAGCGACATAAATTACGGATATCGCAAAACAGGCCCCAACCGACACCAAGGGCGATAGGTAAACGGTCACTGTGCCCGCGGCCTCCGGATGCTGTTCCGTGGTTATCTCGTTTGCCATACCGGCAGACCAAATCCTCACGAACAGATCCCAGCGCTGCAAAATCGGTACCAGCTGTTCCACTTTGGCATTCGTTTAGCAAGCTAGTGATGCGGTATGGCAAGTACCGCCAGGGAGTTCGACGCAGGACCGAGGGGGAAGCAAACGAGCAAAAAATAATCGCAACGTTTGAATAATGCTCTCCACCGATCGTTTGGTGTGGAGAAAAAGTTATGCACAGCCGTAAATAGTGCACCAAAGACAACAAACATCAATAATAATAACACCTCCCTCTGGGCAGCTGAACAGCTGTCATTGTGCAGCTGTTTTTAGCTGCCCATTCGCTAGAAGGGTTAATTCAGCAGCTCAGCAACAGCTAGTAAAAAACAATAACAAATCAACGCAAATTTGCTCCAAGTTCATGGCGATAATTTAAAGAGCGAGAAATTGCTTTCATGTACATTTTTGGCATAAAACAGTACAAAAACGAATCCATTTGAATGTAGTAATGCAATTATGCTACAAAACAGCAGAAATGCGCTGAATGTCACGGAATTGACAGCAGCGCTGCTTTCGAGCGAGCCGTCAACAAACTTTTTCCCCCCTGCAAGAACATTTCCGTTCACTTTTTGTTGTGAAAATTTTCATGTTCGTAGAAAGTTTACCGTAGGTGGAAAATATGGTGCGTAAAGTGTCGCTAAGTTAATGAAGTAAAAAGTGGAACGATCGGCAATGTGATTCGATTTTGGGAAGAAGGGACAGGACTTTGCGTTGTGCTGTGCATACACGGTGGCATAAATCTGTTCCATAGCATCGCAAAGGGAGGCAGGGAGCTGCTCCAAGATTGGTCTGCACTCTGATCGATTGTGGGAAATCCCACTTTGTCGTCAGGAAAAATGGCCTACACGAACAACGTTGGAGATATAGTCCACCTGAACGTTGGCGGTACAAGATTTTCCACTTCGAGACAAACGCTAACTTGGGTTCCGGACACCTTCTTCACCTCCCTGTTGAATGGGCGCATATCTAGGTGAGTGTTGAGCGGCCACGCAAACAAGCTACACGAGGCGAGACATAAAAAAACATGTCCCTTATGCTACTCCATGCAGTTTGCGAGATGAAACGGACGCTATTTTCATCGATCGGGATCCGAAGCTATTTAGCTTGGTACTGAACTACCTGCGAACGAAGGAAATCGATATCAAGTCGGTCGACATTCGGGTGCTTCGCCATGAGGCCGAGTTTTACAATATTGCCCCCCTGATCAAACGGCTGATGCTATGCGAAGAGATGGATCAGTCTAGTTGCGGTGATGTTCTGTTCTATGGCTATCTTCCCGCTCCAAGTAAGTTTTTGGACGGTTTTGATTTGAAGTTTGATCCATTAAAATGACATTATTTTTCACTTGCAGATATTCCCATTCAAGAAATTTCCAACGGCTCATCCGGCTCATCCGGTAGCTCGATCAGCGCGGGAACAGCCACCACAGGCTCGTACACGTCGGCCACAAGTTCTTCAACGCAGCAGGGTAAATCGGATTCGATGCCGGGTCCGTCGAGCAGTCAGCAGAGACATCAGCAACCAAATTCAAATGCAACAGCTCCGCCATCATACAACCCCAACGTCCCAGGGTCGGCCGCCGGTACTGGCAGTATTTGTCAATCCAATCCGCGCCCCGGATCGATGGTTCGAGTTCCGGAACTATCCCAAGGCGCACCGGGTCCCTCAACCAGCGGCAGTGGCGGAAATGGCAGTGTAGGAGCAGCAGGAACATCTGGCAGTAGCGGAGGAGGCGGGAATGGTGGAGCCGGTAGTGGGGGCAGTGGCTCTTCGCGGCATGCCGGTCACTCGCGCAATTCGTCCTGGGATTTGCGCGTTTCCTACAGCGGCAATGGCAACCGCAACTCCCAGTGGATGCCAGGCCATTCACGCACGGCCTCGCTTGATATGATGCGCCATTCGCGCAACTCGTCCGTCGACCTGAACAAATACATACGGAACGAGGTGGGCTTGCTCTTTGGCCCCGGCACTACGGGCGCGGGCTGGGCCGATCCGATGAGGGTGCAGATCATCAAGGCGCACCACAATTGGATCTCGGTAGCGTACGCACACTTCGTGACGTGCTATCGGTTGAAGGATTATTCCGGCTGGCAGCAGATCTTCGTGTCGCCGTACATCGAAACTACGATCGAGCGGATCGCAATCAACGCGAAGATGAATCTGGCCACTTCTGCTGGCGAACAGTCGCACAGCAAGATGGTAGCAATCTCGTACGGCAGCCAAATTCGGCTGTGGGGAATCTCGGAGGACGGCAGCAAGGCCGAGGTGGGCACGTTTAATTTGCATGTGCGCGTGGAGTATTTGTTCTTCATTGGCAGCCAGCTGGTTGCGTTATCGTCGTCCGGCAAGATCGGCGTTTGGCATGCGATGACGCAGCACTGGCAGATACAGGATCTCGTTCCAATACTTTCGTTCGATACGGCCGGTTCCTTTTTACTGCTGGGCTGCAACAACGGATCGATCTACTACATCGGTAAGTATCTGTCGTGAATAAAGCAGATTGGGGAAGCTGCTGCTAGTGCAAGACTAATGTGCCGCTTTTATAATGTTTTAAGATATGCAAAAATTCCCACTGCGTATGAAGGACAACGATCTACTGGTGACAGAGCTGTACAAGGACCCTTCGAACGATCACATCACCGCCATCTCGGTTTATCTAACTCCGAAAACAACAAGTAAGTGCTGGAAGTACCAAAGCTCTTGTTTCCTCTTTTGTGTAGACAGTTGTCTTCGTCCAACGCACGCCGTAACGCAGATTAGTTTGCCGCTAATCACATTCGTGTTCTGTTTGTAGCGCTATTGGCTTACCTCTCCCCCTTACCACGTTAGACCACCTTTTACCCTCTGTCGCCCACATTTTCATCGGAAACTCTACGCTAGTTATGCACGTTTACTCACAATTATATATTAAACACCACCACCATCACCACCACCACCATCACCATCACAGCTGCTGCGTTTCCGCGTCGTGGCACCAGGAAATCATGTGTACACAAACATATAAACACTCACACTTTCCACCGATTGCGTTGATTTTGCCGGAAATGAACATGCTTGTTAGTGTTGTTTTCCGACCTCTCGCTCCATTTAAAGGGTTAATACATTTTTTTCTATCTCTTGCATTGCTTGAACTTTCATCATCTCTTTTCGAATCGGAATTTGCTTAGTTTGTGTGTTTTTGTTACACGATTTTTGTTCCTGAATTTAAACGCAAGATGAAAAAGCAACATCGATAACCGTTAAAGACTAAACTAAAAAAAGGAGGAATACATATATATGTGTGTGTGAGTTTGAGTCCCGTGAAAAACGAATTAGCTCCTGTATCACACATGAACACATAATTTGCAAATGCGATACCGTTTCCGTTACGTACACTTATTCTCTTTCTCTCTTTTATTTCCCTTCCTATCGCCGTGCGTGTGCAATCGGTATTTGGCAATTGCATTGTGATTGCATTAACTTATGGTTTCGGCTCGTGTTAGCCGCGGATCGGGTGAAGGAAGGTAAACTGTCCCTGTTTGAAGCAGAGAAAGATAGAACTTCAGCAACAGCTGGAAGGAGCTGGCCAACATTTCGCTTTTTGTTGTTGTGGACGTTATTTTTTTCGTTTCTGGGCAACCGTGGCTGGCGCCAGACATAATTGTTTCGTTTTGCTATTTTTCCTATTTTCGTTGCCCTTCTTGATCTGTCATGTTTCACCTTATTGTTTCGCATTCGCCAACCGATTGATCAACATATCATACCCATAATACGTGTACCCATACCCATCCACCATGGCGCATGTGAATGATTTTGTTTGCGTGTTTTCGTACCGTGTTCGTGTTGCGTTACACTTTTTCGGTTGTTTTGTGTTGTTAAACGTTGGTTGTACTCTCATTGAGTGAACGTGGTTTTAGTATCTTCCGGGGTGGAACGCTGGTGGTGGTAGTAACTTTTGTTTGTACTATGTCATTTAACGTGTCGTCGTAATGCACATTATTTCATTTGGTCCATCGTCTATGTATGTTTGAAACGTGTGTGTTTTTAGTTCCATTTTGGCGGATCCTTTTGCTTGTCGTTTTTCCTAGCTTAAAGTTATTTTTAACGCTAATGTATTGTTTGTGTATTCCTGTGTTGATTCGATAGGCCTTTCGGGGAACTGGATCGAAATTGCGTACGGTACACGATCTGGCTCGGTACGTGTCATTGTTCAGCATCCCGAAACGGTCGGGCACGGGCCTCAGCTATTTCAAACATTCACCGTACACCAAAGCCCGGTGACGAAGGTTACTCTGTCGGAGAAGTTTTTAATTTCGGTATGCAGCGAGTACAATCATGTGCGTACCTGGCAGGTGCCCCGGTTTCGAGGCATGATCTCCACTCAACCCGGCTCGACACCAGAAGCATCGTTTAAGGTAAAATCGATCTGATTCCGAAAGACAAATTCATGAATTTTACTTTTTCTGTATCTTTTTGTAACACACCCCTCAACTCTGTTATTGTAGATCGTTTCACTGGAAGCCGTTGATTCGACGTTTAGCTATTCGGCCGGGAACGATTTCGGTCCGTTCGGCGAACAGGACGACGAGCAGATATTCGTGCAAAAGGTCGTCCCCGACACGGACCAACTGTACGTTCGGCTGGCCTCGAATGGCGATCGCGTTTGTTTGATCAGATCCGTGGACGGTACCACAATAACATCGTTCTGCGTGCATGAATGCGAGGGATCGCGGATGGGTTCGAGACCGCGCCGGTTCATCCTGTCCGGCCACTGTAACGGTGCAATACAAATGTGGGATCTCACGACTGCGCTGGAAATTTCGAAAAAGAAGGATCAACCGAAGCGCACCGTCGGTGGACCGACGGCCGACGAGCTGATCCGAGAGTTGGACCAGTGCGACCTAAGCAATAGCCACTGCTCGACGCCCTGCATGTCACCCTGCCCGTCAGCATTTTCGGGCAGTATGATGGAGGCGAACACTGTCGGGCGACTGAAACCGTTCAATGTGGCTTTCTTGAATCAGTCAGCGGCAGCGGCAGCCGCAGCCATGGGAGTTGGTGGATCACAGGCTGTGCCGGCGCAGGGTCCGGGAGCGATGGGAGCGGCTGGTGCGGCTGTTGGTGCGGCTGCTGCTCCGCAACAACCGACAATGGCTGCTCAGCATTCTAATCAACCAAACTGATCTCTATTCCGCCGGCGGAGGGACATTTGAGAGTGGTTCCTGTGTTGTTATCTCGAGGTGGAATTTTAGTCGAGGGATGGAATGTGGCGAATGGTAAAGCCTCACCGTCCTTCCAGCCCAAACGCAGTGTTTAAGCTGTGCAAGAAGTCCTTATAGCTAATAGGTAATTTTCTCCCATTCTCAGATCTACAAAACTCTCACGCGATAAACGTTGTGCGTTCAAGTTCATGTTATATGAATCAGTGGAAGGATTTTTTTCTCAGCACACGCTCTTGCCCAACAGGGGCACCAGCATGCTTTCCGTTGCAAATCTATTGTTTATTGTGCTGTTTTACGCGTAACGTTAAATATCGCCTGTTTAGAGGTTCAATTACAATTATGTTTAAACTAATGAAGCGAGTTAGGCCGAGCAGGTGAACGGATATATTTTTGTATAATAAATTTTACTGCAATATAACTGAACATTTCACCATGCATGGTTCGCTGGCCTTTGTTGCCGTAGCAATTATTTGTGAAGTAAACGGAATAAGTTACCGGTTGCAGAATCATGCGGTAAGTGTTGGGCAATCTGCACCACCGTTAAACCTTTACTGTCGGGAACATTACACAAATCTTGCCGATACTTTAAAAGCAATCGAACTATTGGACAATTGTCTGCCTCCACCGCGTAGTGTAAGGGTAAACGGCCACGTGCATCGGTGTGTGATTGCGGAACTTGCAAGGTTTGAAGCAGGAATTCAATTTCGGCCCGGGCAAAGAAGCTATTTTTAATTACCCGGTGATGTAGCACGGTTTGTCCATTATTGTCCGCAGCACATGGATCGAACTGATACCGCTCGATTAGCCAATGGTACAGTTTCGACTTTACCGGCATGTAGAAACTAATCGTTCGGCCCCGTTCATCGCGCGTGTTAACATCAAACCCGTACACGTCGAGAAGTTGTTCGATAATTTCCTTCTCAGCGCTTCCCATAACGGCGAAGTGCAGCGTTGTAAGCCCATGCCGAAGCGATTTCGCATAGATGTCGGCACCAGACGCGAGCAATATTTCTCGGCACCGTTTGTTCCCGCTCTGATATGCCAGATGTAGCGGAGTTTCTCCGCATCGCAGTTCGGACGATACGTCCGTTCGAATGTCGACGTTATCGTATTGGGCTAGCAGAAACCGGAAAATATCATCATCCGGTTCGTCCACGTAGCGTATGTAACAATGGAGCAATAATTCACCACCCTCGTAACGATTATAATCGATGCTTAATCGAGCTAACCTTTCCCGATCGCATGCTATCAGCGCAAGGAAATCTTCGGTATCAATTTCGCTATCGTCAACTGCGCTTACGTTTGAAGATTGTTGCATCCAGGAAGGATTCACCGTCGCATTATGTTTGCGCAGAAAAAGAACAATCGGCTGATGGCCTTGAACCATCGCTTGCCGCATTGCCGTAAAACCGTGCTCATCGCGATCATCGATCCGGGCGTGGAAACCGTGCGTCTCGCAAAGGTACTGTACCAGTTCCAGATTGCCGCTGGATGCTGCTTGAATGAATATGTTGCTACCATCGTACTCTTGCTGAGCATCGAGACATTTTTCTTCGATCATCTGTCGTACCATGGCAAATGCTCCGTCCCGGCACAAGCTATGCAACCGTTTGTAGTCGTTGAACTGTGGGTTCTGCTCATACTGTTGGCGCAGTTCATTGAATGCATCCGTCGCTTCAAAGTGAAGTCGTTCCACGAGAAAGTTGGCCAGTTCGAAGCGCTCATCTTCGACGGCATTGTCCAGCGCGCTATTGTCGAAAATGTACCGATACGGATCCCTACCGGTCAGTCCTTGCTCCTCGGCCAACGTTAGCAGACGAAAGAGCAGATCAGCATCGAATTCTTCGTACACCGATAAGGTGTACACGTTTTGCTGGGTTATTCGGTAATCGGGGCGATTTTCCAATACCCACACGATCAACGTTGTGCAATTTTCGGCAATACAGTCACAAACCAATTCCTCCAATTCAGACACGGGCATGGGGTGCAGCTTTGCTTGACGGGGTGACAGCTTGGCGCCTTTTGCCAGCAACCGATCTACGAGCGGCCAATCCTTACGCTCTATCGCCGCCAGGATCGGTGTCCAATGGTTCAGCTGGCCAACACATTGTTGCTCCAGGGGTACTTCCGCCGAAAGCAGTAGGTCGGCTATCTCTTTCGAACCGTGTACCACGTGCAGTAGGTTACGCTGAAGGCAATCGGTAATGGAACGCAGCTCCTCCACACTGCTTTGACGTACCGGATCCAGATGATGGTGCAGCACGGCAATTCCGACCGTGCTGTATCGGAATAGCAAAAGATCGATTATATCGTGCCCGACGCGTTGGAAATGTGCTAACTTTATCAGTTTGGGATGTTTAACAAGATGCTGCACTGCCAGCAGTGTTTGAAGCGTACGATGCTTTATACGACTGTGCGAGGAAAAGTGTTTGGTATGGTCAGTCGAAGGCAGAAACACGCGCTCGTAACAGTACTCCTCTAGTTGCTGCAATTCGTTGCTTCCGGCTGGAACGATATGCTTCCATACGTAATGCTCCATTGCATCAATCCACCAGCAGCACAGCTTCCCGTTCACCATATCATCCGCACGATCGGTAATGTATTCCGCTAGGACTGTGCACGCAAAAATGGTACCAAAACAAGGCAAACCATCCAGGGGACCGTTATTAGCGGTAATGTTACGTAGAGCCAGTTTTGCGTCTACCTTGGAATCTTTCGGTAGCATCCGAGATAACCACTTCTGCCATTGCTCGTCGTCATTCAGCTTGGGCATGGTATACTTCATGGCTGAATGCTTACAATTGGCTGCAAATCGTGTCCACAGCACATCGTCACCTGCAATCCATACGGTTACCCGACGTTGAATGGTGCTATCGTTTATAGCATTGAAAAATTGAACGAACGCTTCCGCCATAAGGTCTGACCCATCGTCCGCTATTGCGTGGTCTACAAGCAGAATCACCGATACTGTATCCACCACGTGTCGTGTATGTTCGCTTTGTTGCGCATCGATTAATTGACATAATTTATCAAACCAGGACAGTAATGGTTGCAGTAAAACTTCCATCATATCGATTGCTTGCAAAAGTATGATGCTTTGAAACGGGTTCGTGCGTTTAGCGCTTGCAGCTAGATGCTCCAGATAGGTGGTGCTGCCATCGGAACTATTTGACACCAGAATATTCAACCAACCCGGTGCTGGTGGTACCGCATCATACTCGTCCCAGCAGCTCACCGTAAAGTGGGTTGCAACGGGTGTCGGTGGTCCTCGGCTCCGCAACCAAAACACCAATCCGTAATCGGTCACGTATGCTACCTCGTGCACTGTTGCGTGGTCGGGAAAGTTGGTCTCGAACGGAATAGTTTCACTCACCAGAAACCAAGTACTGTGCGTAACGTCCTTCAGCTGATCCACGCAGCATTTTTTCACATACAGCCTAATAGCTTCTAAATTCGCCTGCCGTACCAGGAAAAGCCCCAAAGGAGGTGGCCCTTCTCTTCGCTCGTTGGCGTTAAGCAGGGCAGTTAAATCTTCCAGTTTGATACCATTCACGGATCTCGCATCGATAGGGAATTGTGCCGGCGTGTGTGGTGAATCTGCTTGTGATACCATCGTATCGGACTTAGACAGAATTCGCTGAAACACCTGCCGGATCGTATGGCCAGAACACGATCCAACGTCGAGCACGTTTCTGTTTCTTGCATCAGATAGTTCCCGTGCGGCACTTATGGCGCAAAGATCGCTTGTTGTAATGGACGATATATCGAAAGAATGTAGATCTCTATTTCGTAACAGGATCATAGGTGAAGCTACACTCTGCAGCGTTGGCCATTCGTTGGTAATGTGGAGGTAATATTGGACGGAGCACTGTGAAGATGGCACGTTTGAAAAATGCACCATCCGATCGATCGTCTCGTTTCGTGCATCTTCTGGCACCGCTTCAAATTGAGCTTTGGTCAGATGGTGCTCCAAAATTGCGAGTTCAAGAATTCCATTGTTTTCAGTTCGTGTAAGTGCCACCATGTAGTTGCATAAGTCCGGATGAACGTTTTTCCCGTGTATGAGATTAACAGATGCTGCTGACGATGCTGCATGCCTGCAAAGACACCAATTGGGGGTTAAAATAATGATTCGTGTTATTTGCATTGGCAATCAGCGCCACAACGGCTTACCGCAAGAGTATCCATACGGAAAATCTATCGAATGTGTTTCGCAATTCTCGCAATTCCGACGCTCGGCTCATGTTTTCATGGACTAGCAGGTTGAGAGGTTTTAGTCATACGACAAGACTCTCTTGAGTCTTCGTTGCTTTTTGGAGCACTCGTACCCACTCGAAGTTTGTGCGGTTTTAGATAAACACTGCTGACAGAATGCAAGTCACAGTAAGTAGGTTCATGACGTCATCCAGCAAATGTGCATAATGTTGTTGGCTATGACGCTTTAATCGTCTTTTAAAAAGCCTTGAAAATTGCTTAAATGATAAGGATACTCCTTGAGTAAACATTAGCATGTAGCAATGAACTGATAACGATTAATGATACCTGCAAATACTTTGGCAACACGAGCTCAGCATTAATTTCAGTTTTGAGAATATATTTTCACCTTTGGTGGAATTTTTGCTCCCATCGTCATGCACACACACATATACACAACATTTAACGGTTGAATACTTCAGTAGTTTTGTAATTTTCTAACCTTTACTTTTGATTACGTTCGTTTAGGAGTACCTTTTATTGGATGATCACATTATGTACAAAACAATCAGCATGTAGAGATATCAAATAACATAGAAAATTGATAAATAAACACGTGTCTGTGGGGGTTCAGTAAGCGACCGTGCAACAGATGTGCACGGCTTACGTCGAGAAAACGAATATGTTCTGGGGGGTGGGGGGGAGTCAATCGGGCAACGGTCGGTAGATTTTGAGTTTAAGTTTGTAGTTTTTTTTTCTCTCTCTCTTTCTCTCTCTCATCTCCTCTGCATTATTGTTACGACGCCCCGTTTAATTCGGTGTATTGCTGTCGGCGAGAATAATGGTCGGCATCATGATCAGGAACGTGGTGGTCGTTACGATCAGCCCAATAGTGGAGTTCAAATTGAACAAGTGTCCGTAATGAAAGCGACAGTACCATCCGTACAGTATGACCGCAGTGACTGCTAGCGTGCCAATGTAGATGAAGTACGTTCCATACCGTGTACCGGATCGATTGTTGCCCATATCCGTGTTGCGGCGTCCATCGGCTATCCCATCGGGGTCGGTTCCATCGCCATGTTCCATCCCACTGATTGGGCCGTGCTCATGGTTGTGGTTCTCGCCGATCGTACCCTCCGTGGTGGGTCGCTCGGTACTGGCACCATTGAGGGCCGACTTTTGGTTGTGTATCAAACAATGGACAACACAATTATCAAACAGACCGCATGCGGCCAGCGTCTTACTATCCGGTTGCAACACGTGCCCGTTGAATACTAATCGAACGAGTTTATGGGCAGCCAGCTCGAGGGTAAAATTGCGTCGTTTAAACTCACCGACACCCTCGTTAAGATTTCCTTCCACAAGCTTCGAATCGTCATTCAGATATTTCAGCTTGATTCGAATAGGTTTGGTCGGTAAAGGCGGCTCCGCTAAACTGCTGCGCGATGAGCTTGGCTTATCAGTGCTGCAGTCAACGGGGCTGGAGGATTTTGCCTTCTCGTGCGGGTCATTACTGCTGACGGTGGCGTTAGTCCGCTGTCTTAATCCGGTCGCTTCAACCGATGGACCGACCTGCGGGGCTTGAGCGCTAGGTTCGCTTTCTGTGGCGTCCATCTGTCGAATAATTTCCTCCGGTCCGTTGTCGTGAAACGTGTCCACAACGGGGGTACTGACAACGCCCGGGTATCCTTCGGTGTCGCTTAAATCAAGCCCAGTAGCAGACTCGGACGCTTCCGTTAAAATTGACTGCGTGATGTTATCGATCGAGGAGGCTATGCTATCGTTCTCGAGATCTAGCTCTTCTGTTTCGGTCACATTCGATATATTGGACTGCTGTGAGGAGCTGCGCACTGCAAACAAGATGATCTTGTGCTTTAGAAAAGACAGATAGATCGACAACACTCGTGCCCTTGCTCTACACTTACGTATGATCGTCGTGACGCTATGTGGCTGAATGCTATTCAAACGTCCTAAATTGTTTTCAATCACGAGTACTGCTGCATTCGGGCGATCTTCCCGGACGTAAGTCGATCGCCACGCGAAATAGATAACGATCAGCACCAGTAGCCTTAGAATCCAGTAGTTGAACAACTCGTCAGTCTCATCCAGAAACGGCAACATCTCCTCGCGATACTATTTCTGTTGCCAGGGTAACCCGGCACGAATGGTGGTCCAGCAATCGTGCGTTTAACAAGCAATCCGTTCCTGGTGTATCCAAGCCAATGGGCACATCCTGCGAAATAGAAAAAGGGTACAATTTTCACTACAGCATGATGCCATCACGGGCGGGATGTAAACAACAACAAATCGCCAATAGATTATTCCTTACATAAGCTGGATCCTATGTGTGTGTCTCTATACTGTCGGGCGCACCACTTACTCGGGCTAGAGGACTGTCTCCCTGGAAAATTGCACACACGGAACAATGTGTTGGTGGTTTCCTTTTGCTTATAGCAACTTTCCACTGCAGCGGTGCTGTCCGATTCACAGATGACCTTTAGTTTCCTCGGTACGTTGGACACGCACCGTAGATACGATCTGTGCGACTACTTATATGATGTACTGACATAAAACCAAGGAAAGCAGATTCCGATGTCCCGAAAACACTCTGTACTGCTGTGAAAACCAAGTTTTCACAAAATAGGTATTGCCCCGATGTGTTGTGATGACGAAAATTTTGACGTAGTTTTATTTTCCTTTCTAAATTCCAGTTCTGCCTTGCACTGTTTATGATGACTACAGGTTGGTAAATGGTCTTGCGTCACTAGAAACGGAAGTCTCGTTTATTTACAACTCAAAATATTGATTGGCACTTTATCAGACCAGCAATCATGTCTACACAAGCTATCATTTAAAATCAAGTTAAAAAAATAAAATTGAAACTTTACGTACAATGAAATTGCCAAATATTAATTTAAAACCAATTATTTTGCGTCAAAGGTAACCTTATGTCAGACAAAGGTACTGTCAATCACAGTGAGATGTACGAACCAGGCCTACTGTCGTTGTACCACTTAAAAATGTTTTTTGTTTATTAATGATTTATTATTGGCTTATTTAGTACTTCTTTGGAACAACAATCCACGGATTTTTTTTCGAATATATTCCCACGATTTTCCATTTTATTTTACAATTAAAACACTGCGGTGCTTTCAAATGACAAGCGCTTGACAGCTGAATTGTGACAAGCGGAAAACGCGAGGCGTTGACAGCAACAGATTCTCGTGGGAAAGGTTTGCAAGTGCGTAAACACGAGAAGGGCACTGATAGTGAAGAGATTGTGAATAAATTAGGAGCTAAACATTATCCTACCAAAACCACCGCAAATTCGTCCGCATCATGGGAGTACCAGCATTTTTCCGCTGGTTGTCGCGTAAATATCCGTCCGTGATAATCGAATGTGTCGAGCAGAAGGTGAGTGCAATTGCGTTTTGGGTGAGGAGTGAGGTGGAAGGCTAATGTGTAAACCGCATTGTTTTCCCCAGAGGATAATTGAACGATAGAGTTATCTGTTCTCCGTTCCTTGCGTTTTTCTTTGCAGTCTGTTGACGATCAGGGAAATGTCGTCTACGAAAATCTATCCGATCCGAACCCGAACCGGGTGGAGTTCGACAATCTGTACCTGGACATGAATGGTATTATTCATCCGTGCACCCATCCGGAAGATAAACCGGCCCCGAAGAACGAGGATGAGATGATGATCGCCATCTTCGAGTGCATCGATCGACTGATGAACATCGTCCGGCCGCGCAAGGTACTGTATATGGCAATTGATGGTGTAGCACCGCGCGCCAAAATGAACCAACAGCGATCGCGTCGTTTCCGGGCGTCGAAGGAGACGGCCGAGAAGGCGGCCGAGATGGCTCGTATCCGCGAGGAGCTCGCGGCCAAGGGAGCCATTCTGCCGCCCGAGAAGGAAAAGGGTAGCCACTTCGATTCGAACTGTATTACACCCGGCACCCCGTTCATGGACCGGCTGAGCAGGTGTCTGCAGTACTACGTGCACGACCGAATGAACAACAATCCGGGATGGAAGAATTTGAAGGTGATCCTGTCGGACGCAAATGTACCCGGCGAGGGCGAGCACAAGATCATGGACTACATCCGGAAGCAGCGTGTGCAGCCGGATTACGACCCAAACACGCACCACGTGCTGTGTGGTGCCGATGCGGATCTGATCATGTTGGGACTGGCGACGCACGAAACGCACTTCACGATCATCCGCGAGGAGTTTTTACCGAACAAGGACCGACCGTGCGATATTTGCCAGCAGATTGGCCACGAGATGAAGTCCTGCACCGGGCTGCAGTCGGAGCGCGAGCTAGCCGACAAGCCACCGCCGATGCCGGGCAAGGAGACGCAGTTCATTTTCGTGCGATTGAACGTGCTAAAGGAGTATTTGCAAAAGGAGCTGGACATGCCGAATTTGCCCTTCCCGTACGATTTCGAGCGTGTGGTGGACGATTGGGTGTTTATGTGTTTCTTCGTCGGCAACGACTTTCTGCCCCATCTGCCCAGTCTTGAGATTCGCGAAAATGCAATCGACCGTCTGGTGACGCTGTACAAAAAGTGTGTGTACAAAACGCGCGGCTATCTGACCGACTCGGGAAGCGTGTTGCTCGACCGGGTCGAGATGATCATGACGGATCTCGGATTCGCGGAGGACGAAATCTTTCGGCAGCGTAAAGTGAGCGAGGATCGCTTCAAGGAGCGCAACAAGCGGATGCGAATGCAGAACGAGCGCCAGCGGCGTCCCAATTTCGAGCAGTACAACAACTCCCAGTTTGCTCCGACTCCGCTTGGCCGAGGCGTGCAGCCGCAAGCCGTTGTGAATGCCCGTAAGGAGGCGGCCCACTTTCGGATGCTTGGACAGGGTGGAAACGATAACGAGCGAGTGGCGGCCGGCAACAACAGCTCCAACGATCCGAGTCCGCGGGGCACCAAGCGGAAAGCGGAAGAACCGCTTGCGGTAACCGTGACGGAAGACGAGGAAAAGGAGACGCCGGATGAGGTACGGCTGTGGGAGGACGGTTTCAAGGATCGGTACTACGAGTCGAAGTTTGACGTAATGCCACAGAACATAAAGTTTCGTCAAACTGTCGCCTGGGAGTATGTGCGAGGACTGTGCTGGGTGCTGCGATACTACTATCAGGGCTGTGCGTCCTGGGAGTGGTACTTCCCTTATCACTATGCACCATTTGCGTCGGACTTTAAGCATTTGGAAAACGTGAACACCCACTTCGATCGTGGCACACCGTTCAAGCCGCTCCAGCAGCTGATGGGTGTGTTCCCGGCAGCCAGTCGCAGCCACGTTCCGCCGGCGTTCGCCGAACTGATGGTTGATCCGCGCAGTCCCATCATAGACTTCTACCCGATCGATTTTCGCATCGATCTAAATGGTAAAAAGTTCGCCTGGCAGGGTGTTGCTCTGCTCCCGTTCGTAGACGAAAAGCGACTGTTCAAGGCGACAGATCCGAAGGTACCGTTGCTGACGGAAGAGGAACGATTGCGGAATGAGAACGGCGATGCGAAGCTGTTCGTTCTACCCGGGTCTGCCGGCTACCGTACGCTGGCCGGTCTTTACGGTGGCGATGACGTGGATTACAACCGAGAGGTCCCAGTCACGGTAGACTACGTGGAGGGTTTTGTTGTTCCCACCAAGGAAAATGTACCACGAGAGGGTATGCTTCCTTCGCCCATCCCTGGCCTGCCGGCTGTGACGGAGAATCAGGTGTTGACGGTGCGCTTCCAGGACCCAAAGTATGCGGACGATTTTGTGTTCCCGGCACGCCGACTGGACAATGCAAAGGAACAACCGAAGGTGTTGGGCGCGAACGAAGGCCCGGTGATTGGGTTCGGCCAGCGCACGGATCGTGCGGGGCTCGGAGCGGCCGGCCATCGGATGCTTGGACACGCGGGAGGTGGCGGAGGCCGCGGCAGAGGATTCCAGGGCAATAACAACAACTTCCAGGGACGAGGAGGCGGTTACGGTGGCAACAATCGTTTCAATGATCGCGGAGGTAAGATTACGATTTATTGTTTATCCTAGACGGTCATTAGTGATGGAGGGATTTGTTTTAACAAAATTTAACATTTTTGATCGACAAAAACTCTGTAGAAGAATTCGTTTGGAGATTTCCACGCTTCGGCAGAAGCAGCGTGCTGTAAACCGCCGGAAAAAGTCCAGATGATTTCGAACAACAGCACCAGAAGAAGAATAGGAACGTTTCATATCTGACGATCAAGGGTAACAAAATTATAAGTGAGGTTTGCACATGGCCAAGCTAGTCTGTGTTTCTGAACGTATCTGACAAACAGCAACGCTAGCATCAATTAGGAAACGATTGGAAGTCAGAATACAGATAATGATGAATTAGCGATGCCAATGGTAGACAGCGGGATGGTTTAGAAGTCCGTGATTTCCCCTGCTCCATCGCCTGGTCGGAAGGCGAAATGAACGATAAGTGTCCTCTCTTGAGAGAATCGCTCATTGTCGGTGAGGCTTTTGTTTCTTCCGGTGGGCGAGACGTTACTCCATTTCCCGGACCCGGGATTGCCACTTTGGCACGTTTTTTACCGCTCCATTCTGCTTCCCTCCGGATGGTCCTACTACAGAATGCTCCGGGCGCGACAAATGCGTGCCTGTGTTGCCCATTTCTTCAACCAGCTCATCCATCCCGGTCCAACAGCGGCAGGGTTGATATGGTTTGGTTAATTAGTTGTGACTGTGGTTTGTGGCAGTACTGGAAGGGTGTTTTTTCTTGTTTGGTTCGTGGACCGGCTTGAATATATTTCACTAATGAGTGTGCATGCATGGACGGAGCGGCTCATTTGGATGGTATTGCGGCTTAATAATGATGGCGTTTTGGTTTGTGGGTTTCTACTACTTTTTTCATTGCGCTGCTGGGGATGGGGTATGCTGCTTTATAGGTAGCTAAGCGTATGCAATCAACGTCAACAATCGCCAACGCACGTACACACGGTTTGCATTGTCGCATAAGGCTTTTGGGTACTTTTGGGACCATTTGGCAAATGATTCACGTTCCACCCGCAGCTATTTGGGATTTGAGTAGCTTCCCTCATGGGCGAAAGATATTTGCCTGTGTTGCGTTATAATTCTGCAACGAAATTGTTACTCCCAGAAGAAATGATGCTGTTAAGGAGAAAGATGCAGCTGTTTTGGATGGGTTGCATTTTTAGGGACCATCTATACGTATTTTAAAGTATATCCTTTATAATACGAAGTTTCTATTGCATTCTACGCATAGAATTGTCAGAAACCAATGTATAACGTATTTATTGATGATCTTACTCGCGTTACTCTAGGCCACTAGGCAAAGCATTTCTGGTTTGCTACCGGAATGTTAGATCTTGTATTGTGCTGTTATGTTGAAACCATCAAAGATATTCAACCTACATCCTTTTCTCTATTTTTTCTCAAAATACACGGGCATCCGTAGTTTTTATTTATTTTTAGGCTTAACAAAACATCAAGACCTATTTTTCAAGTGCAAAGGGTTTGCAAGTAAAGCACGACCACACAGAAAAGGCTCACAGGCGCAAGGAAAACGAATGATGATTTGTTTCTAATAAGGATATCTTATTGAGCTTTTTTCTCCACTATCCGTGTTAGCCGTGCTGCTGCGTGTGGAAGAAAGACAAACAAAAGGCAAAAGACGTTCAGATAAAATGGAAAGGAGAAAGATTCCTTGCTTTTGTGTGGTGTGTGGATCCCACAGTACTCGGAATTCCCAGGAATAATGCGTGGTTTTTATATATGCGTGGACACAGCTCATGCATGCTTGGGGTAAATCTCATAAACATAGCACATGAGGTATTGCTGAATGTTGGAGTGTTTTTGGATGAAATAATCGAAGTGTACGATCAAAACATAACGCTCCAAGATGCAGGTTGAAAGCATCAATATTTATTAATGGGACCGAATTTTCCCTCCCCGGAACTCGTAGAATATTTGTCAACTAACACACCTATCGCAGGGATGTAGAAATATATTTTACAAAATACAACTGTGCTACCAGCAGTGCTCTATGTTAAAGACGTTCGCCGTATGTTAATAGCAAAATAGGAAGCAATGTTTACTCCTGGATTTGCTTCAAAGCAAATCTCATAATCAGAAAATAATGGAGGATAATGGTAGGTTTTCCGGGCATTAGCCACAGTGCAACAAACACAATGCCGCTGCATAATGTCGAAACGAGATCGGATCGATAGCACCCGCGTGACTTGTCTGCACTGTAAGGACGCCGTACAACGGATAGAACAATTGGATTACGGCAAGCATTAGCCTAGAAGAAAGGACCAACAATGATCCGGTATGACAATTGGTTTGAGAATGTGCCCATCGCGGAGAGAATGCTACCGGTGTAAGCTGATTCTATCCCGGGCTTGCGCCACGTATCCTTTCTTTTTAAGTGTGTTAAGCTTTTATCGTGGCTCAAAAAATATATTTTTTTCTTTTTTTCTTCTTTCCTTTCCGTTCCACTTTCTTCAGCCATGATGGTCTTCTTTCGTATAATTTCAGTAATTAAATTTTAACTTTGTTGAGTTAGGAAATAAATGGGGATTGATGAGTCAACTTTCGAAAGCAAATGCAGACACGATGTCGGCACGCTGCTGGAGGCATGCTGGACAAAAAGATCCGTTCGAATCACTTCTATTTTTCACGTGCATTTACGATTGGTTTTGTTAACCCAAAACAAATGCAACGGTGCATCACTTTTCCTTTTACCTGGTTTTTGTTGTTGGCAGCTTGGGTCGTTTGAGTAAGACTCGTCCTTCTGGAAGTGCGCTGCTACCGTGTTTTGGGTTGATTTCAGATTCTCTGGATCAAATTACACACTCTCACTGTTCCAAGAAACGAGGATCAACTGCATGGAAGGGAAGTGTAGCGTGTAGCCAGAATTGAAGAAGAATTTGCCATGTTTGCCGCGGTAAAATATGTGTTTTGTGTTGTGATCTTTGTTGCTTGTAATCCGATAACGATCGCTGCTCGGTGCGAAAATCGAACAGCGTGTTTGATGTTTTGAACAAATTCTATTCATAATACTAATTATTAGGGATGATGAGGCTGTACAGCAAAGAGGTCGGTTACTCTTTGATTGCGATTTGACTTATTTTGTCACCGGAATGCTTTTGATGCGGTAATAAGCACGTACAAATGGATCAATGATCAATTAGCGATTCTCCGATGTTTGCACATAATTTTTATCTCTTTGTAACGAGTGTTTCATATAAAAAAATATTCATTTGAAATCATCTGCCCAGGACCACTATTTGTCCTTATATATTGAATATGCCCTGCTTTGTAATATGTCATTATGAAGCAGCATAGGCTGCATACAACATACAATATTACATTTTACTCCCAAAAAATGAAGAAAAATTCACATACTCTAACAATCTCAAAGGATTTGGAGTATATGTTTTAAAAGCATAAATCAATGGTTCCAACGAGATTATTTTTATTCTCTTCGATGTTTCTACTATGATCAAATGTGTTCCTCGTTTTTTTTACCAAAATTCTTCCACTGCTACAAATTTTCAACGTTCTACTATCACCTACTATGCGCCCGTTATCCTCATTCACCTTACCTCACGGGCGACAATCGGACAATAAATTGCACATTGATCTCGAGTGCGGCTTATTGCTCTGGGCTGGGCGCATTTAAGCGGCGAAAAGTGTACTCTTCAAACTCCCTTTTCCTGGGGCACGCTTGGTAAATTCGAAACACCGTTCGTGGTAAAGCTAACCCTCGGCTATCGTCCAATCCGGTATCTATTTGTCTGTGCTTTACACATAGAATTTGCTGACGATTTTCGCTACACTCGTGTCGGCACGGCTGTGTGGTGTGTACGTGTGATACGGCAATTCAAATGAGAGAAAGAAGGCGATGTAAGTCGAGTGATTTCCCGCACCCTGATGATGATCGGTGCAATAACGGTGCAGCATCAGTATTTGCATAGGCACACGGTAGGCTGCAACGAAAACGGTGGGTGCATCATGTCCGATGGTTCGTTGCAGCACTTTTGTCCTGCTAATAATGATGCACAGCTTTCACAGCATTACCTATAAATGATTTGACTCATTTAAATAAAAAAAAATGTTCATTTTAATATAAGTAAAATCATTCATATTGAAAATAATATATTTAAATGAACAAACACTGTGTCTCAGTGATACAGGCATTCACAGCAAATATTATTTAAATATTAGCGTGCTGTTGCGTATTCAATTACATTCGTTTTATTTTGTAACAATAGTCTCATTAATACCCATCTTCTTCTTACGACACGGATAATTGAAAACTGAACAAACGAAATCGAACGCCGGTCGGATGATGGGCCCCATGCTGCTGCTGCTGTTGCTGCTGTTGGGAAGATATAAAAACGAGGGAAGAAGAACATAATAAAGCAAAGGCTTGCCACCATCGCCAAAACCCACAACCGCTCCTGGGAAATGGGTTTGAAATAGGGAAATTCGGAACAAATACAAATTGTCAGCAGTGGCTGTGGTTTGGCCACTTAACTCTCGATGCGCGTGCTATTGTTGGAGCCGTAGTTTTCCAACCGGTCGATTGTCAGGGGCTATCTGGAGGCGCAAAACACGGGCCCTGTCAGGATCTTCTTTTGTCTGCTCGGTGCTCGGTGTGCCCAATCTGTGGTGTGGAAATGTTCGGCACTTGAACATTTTCCACTCCATGCATCCTCGTTGTGTATGTGTATGTGTGAGCTTCGTTTCTAACCAAACGGGATGTCGTGCGATACAAAAGTTTGACGGCAACACTGTTCGATCTGATTCCAGGGAGGAAGTGGCAAGGATTGGAGAGGATGCGAGTCGTAGTTGCATACGGAACGGAACAAGGGGGAGGGGAGGGGCGAGTTGCTCCTTAGTTGGGCGAATTGACCTTTATTCTTTGTTGGTCGAGGTGTGCATAAAGCATATTGGTCGTAATTATGCGACGAGTGCAGTTTGAAGTGGGTGGTTCTAGAGTCGACGAACCGAAACGTGGTGTGCCTGGTCGCTGCAGCATTATTTTCGTTTATTCAAATCTTCGAACAAGCAGAGCAAGAGTTGCCACTCGAAAATTACGGGATCAGTTCGCATATGTGTGTCCACCGAAGCTCAAGTGAGATGTAATCGTCCCAGGCACACGGTGGTGTACTACTGCTGATCGATGAACGTTGTCAGTGTAGGTTAGGGTTGTAAAAGGGGTGTAGACGTGAACATGATTTCCGCATTGGTAGACACATTTGAATCTAGGAAAACTAGTTGCAATAATTATAAGCTGCGAACGGTTGTATCAAATATTAATAAGCGCTTTATCTCCATTTATTCTACCAGCTACGCACAACAACTACTCCGGCGGCTATCAGAGTAATGATGGCAACAGCAGCGGTCCGTACGGCAGTGGTGGCAACCAGCAGCAGCAGTTCAACCGTCAGGGAGCAGGTCGACAGGGGGGAAGTAGTAACGCGTCGGAAGATTCGAGCGTTACAACATCCGCGACATCCGGACCGCCCGCCGGTGCCAACCGGAGCGTGTTCGAGCAGCTTAGCAGCCAGATACAGCAGTACCAGCAGCAGATGATGAACGAAATTTCGCGCAATACATCCCAATCCTCCCCGAACCAGTTCGCCAATCAGGTCCAGTACGACTATAACAATCACCGTGCAGGCGGCAACAACTGGACCAACAACAACGGTGGCCGCAACGCTAACTATAACAATAACCGGGGCGGCGGCGGTGGTGGTGGCGGTGGGTACAATCGTGGTGGTGGAAGCGGAGGAAGACAGTTCCAGCAGGGAAATGGGGGAGGTGGCCAACGAAATAACAATAACAACAACAACAACCGCTACGGGCAGAACAATTATGGATCGGCGGGAGGCGGCGGTGGTGGCGGAAATAATCGGTTTAACAATCAGCGAAGACAGTACTAATCGCGGGCAAATCGGACGTGTGTCGTTCCCTTCCGAGTTGCATTTTTCTTTTAAATTTAATTACAACATTTGGGAGCCGCACAACCTTCCCGGTAGTAGTGGTGGGAGTAGTAACAGAAGTAGTTGTGGATAAATGATACGTAGTATGGGCAACCGGAGACGACCATATAATGCCGCCAAGACAAGGAAGCATCAATCACGATCATTTACTATTGAGACTCCCCCCGAACGTGTGGTACAAATTGGAATATTTCGTATGGATGAAAACGGTTCACCAGGAAGGGTTTGTGCTGCAAAACGAGAAAAACAACCAATTCTCGATTTTCTTTACAAACATGTTTAGGGAATACGTAAAAATTTTCTTAGATCAAGAATTTTTTTCAAAGGATTTATAAATGTAGGCGCAAGCAGCTTAGGAACTTATGAATCACACTACCAGATGAGGATCGTTACCATACAAACAGTGCATTTGTATGGATCGAAAAGCTCTTTTTCCGTACGTTAAGATATGCGTTAGATGCAATTTTTACAGGACCTATCCTGTGCTGGTAAGTGGTACCCGCCGCCCCTCACACATCTTGCGTGAGAACTTTGGTAAGAGTTGTCTTAAGCTAGTTAAGAAGTGTGTGAATATGTCAAACATTTGCTGATTAGTTAACACATGTTAACGGAAGAAAAACAGGACCATTTTGTTTGCTCAAATGAATAAAATGGTTGACGCAACTTTTATCACGCAACGCGTTCTGGAAAATGTGTTTTATTTCTCTTCCGAAAGCTGTGTTTGTAACGTTTGCGTTTCAGCGTTCAGTTTGCTTCAAGATTCGAGCAGAAATCTATGACAAGATAAAGTAGTAGTGGAAGCCTTATCAATTTCAGCTGGTCTACGTTACAGTACACTTATCTTAACACATAACTAAGGGCAAGTGTGCAAGTGCCACTAAATCTGTCCTTGAAATAGGGATAATTTCCATTCCCAAAACAACATTCAGCTGACCCACCAATATTTACCATATTAACGATTTTTCAACGAAATATTTCAAACCACATTCTCAAGAGCGATTTCTCACGGTCCGTTTCCAATGAAACGGGTGCTCAGTAGGCGGTGTAGTCGAAGTGGTTAAAACAGCAAGGAAGTTTCAACCGATTGCGCGATTCCATGAGAAAATCCATGTTCTATGCCAGTGGAACGATTTCCGATACCGGCAGCGGGACGACGAATCGACAATCGGATTTTCTCGCGATCTTTTGACACTTATTATTCTGGCCAGTGATGTGAAGTAAAACAGTTCCCAGCCCAAAATGTGCTCCTTCCTGTCCGAACTCACAACGGTGCACTCACTCACTTACTGTGCGGCTCAAGAACAATCGAGTGGTAAAGGTCATCCTATTGTTTTGCTGAAGTATGTTTTCTTCTCTTCTTTCTTCAAGAAAGTAAAGGCATAACGGCGACTCCTAGCTGAAGGCGCGCCCCGCGCACGAACATGCTGCATTATGCGCTGCGGGTGCACCATCCGGGTGTCGCTTCGGTGCGCCCAACGACATAAAGGTAAGGAATTTTCTTTTCCGCTTGTAAATGGCCCTGTTTCTGCTCTGCATTGGTTAGGGTAGGGGAATTAGCGAAAGCAACAACAATCGTTACGCTGTGCAATGTTTCTTATCGGTCAGATATTCGTCCCTTAGTGCGATACAATCTCGAGTGTTGAATTATGCGACTATGGGGATGTTAGAGTATGTGTCGAAATGCTTGCTAAGCAAATTATATTTCAAAATACATGTTTCATTTTTACTACAATTGGCTTGAGAGTTGTAGTAGTTTTTATAGGATGCAGTAAAATATTGTTAGATTGTTAAGTTGAAGAATCGTGGGGAAAATGATTGTAACTTACCAACATTTCTAATTGTGCTAGGCAATGTTCAACTAATTTAAACTATTAAACACGACTTGCTTTGGTACAGTCTTTCATTACTATCTTTGATGGGCAACATCGCTACCCTAAACCATCAACGAAGCACGTTCGATGTTTTTTTCGGAGGCTCCACTACTCTTAGTTTGTCATTTGTCAGTTTGTCTTAAACTAGTCCAATCGCTTTGGAAGACAAACGACATGCTCACGGTATCGCGTAAGAAAGCAAATCGCACAAGACCACCCGTCCTGTTCGGCCGACCACCATGTGCGACTGAAAATGAGACATCAATTAGCGAATAAGAATGGTATACAAATATAAAAAGAACCAGTAGCAGACTACAGGCCGGGGAAAAGAACACCGGTCGCATGGTCTTGGCGTTTCCCTAACAACGGGGCTTTTTATTTCGGGACAGGAACAGGGAATCTTAACTTGCGCTGGTTGCTAACAAAGCCGGCGCCACCAACTGGGCAGTCACACGACATTTGAAGCCACGTTCCCCATGGTCTTCAAGCGTTTGTCGGCTGGTAAGGATAGTAACGTCGTTTCCTGTCACCAAGAAGTGTGCCTATTGTGTCGTAAATTAGTGTAAAAAGTTAGACTCAACAATTATATCGCAACGAGAATGGTTTCGGGAAGCAGATTTTTTTTCTTCGCGCTTGGAATATGAATATATCGATACTTTAGGGCCTTTCTTTTAATAGGTAACTACATTGCTTTGCATCATAAGATCTTGTTGGTAGATTTTGAATTATTTAAAAATCAACATGAAGATACAGGACAAATTATGTAAAGACGGACACATTATAGAAAATATAGATATTTATGTAAATGTTCTTCTTCTTCTTCTATTTGGCCTAACGTCCTACGCGGACATGCCGGTGAATGTAGCGACCATGATAATGTGCAGACGTTATGTTACACTCATATTTTATCAGAAAATGTGACGACACTTTTAAGTTTCTCTCGAATGTGTTTTTGTCATCAATTAAAAACATAGTTTTATTAGTTGGTATATTTAGTTTCTGGTCAGTTTTGGAATGTTCTGGTAAGACAGACACATGATATGGGAAAGAAGGACACTATGAAGAGGGTGAACACACAAAACGATGAAAATTTAAGTTCCACTTTCTGGTACTTGTATAAAATAAATCTTGGTAATTTGTATCGATATGTTTCTTCTGACACGAATTTAGGAATAATACGCGTCGCTTACAACACATCGTAGAATGCAGAATCTAAGGCATTATTGAAACATCGTGCATCAGCAGCTGACGTTGCTACAGAAAAAAACATAGTGTAGGAATTATCTTTAGAAAATCATGTATGTCCGCAACCCCAGTTGTATTGTTTCCAAATAGGCTTTTCAGGGCATTGTTTCCACCAAGTCAACATTCAACTTTATGATTTTTGAAATCGTATAGAATCTGTTATCTTTTACTGAATGATATCATAGAAATGCATTTTCTTCTTATTGATTAAACACAAAAGAAGGTTCAAGTGGTGACATGATTTTGGTTTTCGTGAGATGCCTCATCCGCCTCGTGCGAGTAATAGAATAACGCCTGGCTGCTATTTTGGCCGGCTGTCCGTTTCTCGCATATGTCTATGCTTTCTCTACGTATATGTTGTTGTTGAATTTCATTTCCGTTATGTTTCAAATATTCTCATCTAGCGAGTTATTTTCCCACAGTAAAGCAGTAATGTTAATCTTTTCAAGAGATCCTGCTACTGTTCGGATTACTTTATGTGGGTTCCTTAATTGTTTCTCTTTTCGCATGTAAATAAAGAATTTCAGGTCCCTAGATGATCTGTTATTTTACTACCGACGAAACAACCCATTGCACTCATCTAAACCGTATGGTAAAAAAGTTGATTAATTGCCGTAAATAACCGTGCCCTTTACGTACGGAGATAGGGCGCTTACTAATGAAATTGCATTGCGCGTTAATTTGTACAGGTGAGCCAAAACGGAAGAAACCGTACGAAGCACGTGAACGAATATTTTCCTCACTAACACTTGTAACGGTCATCTTGTTTGAGCTGGGCACAATCTAGCCAGAGTTCTGGGCTAGTTGGTCGGGAAAATGATTACTTGGTGTAGCTAATAGGATTTACCGACTGACGGTACCGATGACGATGACGGCGATGAGGATTGTTGTTATGGAAGCATTGAAAGATATTAGAAATTTTAGACCTGTGCTGTGCATTCGTCGAGATTAAAATTCTTCCGAAAGGATGTTGCGATGGTGGTAAAACCGAGGTCAGTAAGCTTCATTTGGAATGAAACTATGGGGAAGGTCTTTCTTGAAAAAAGGAGGATAGCTGAGCATCGTGTACCTCAATCATATTATCTGCTCACATCGATATATGTACAGGCAGTCCCTGAGATACACAATGAATAGGGACCAAAAACGGCCGCAAAATACCGCCTATCTCGAATTTCCGCGTAATTCTAATTTCACGGTTTCCAGCCTATCACTATATCACTAATTTTCGTGTAATTTTGCTTGCAGTAATTAGCTTTAGCCAATAAATTAATTATTTGATATAAGTCTGACAGCATATTACAATTTTAAATCTTGTCAAAAGAATTATAAAATTCGACCAGGTTTGCGTGCTACTGAAAAAGTCCCGACATGTATAGGCCGGCATGTCCGCGTAGGACTTACTTTACGCCAAATAGAAGAAATGAGGAATAATAATAGTAGATCGTCGTTAGCTGAATGCTAATTGTACCCTGTAGTTTACTTACAGTTTTTTTTGGTGTTTTACTTAGTGTTACTTAGGATTCACTTAGTGTTTAAGCAGCCAGTTTTTATTAACATAATAAAATTATTCTTCGTCACTTTAATTCTAACAATACCTACAGTCAGTCCAAAAAGTATTCGTCCAGCTGAATATTTTACAGAAAAAGGTGAATTATGGCCGCAATACGTATGGAGCGATAAAAGTAATGATGAGGTTTGATAAAGGGACCATCGATACACACGTTTTGCTAAAAAATAAGCATTTAAATAGTGCAATAGCAACCAAAATACATAAAAAACTAAAAAAAAGTCGTTTGATGGGCGCGCAAAAAGTATTCGTCCATCTAGCTTTTTAATTATTTACGCTGGACAAAACTACGTAGACGTGAATTAAATTTATTATTATCAATCTGCTGGTGACTTCCTTCTAAATTAATGCATTTCTGTTGTTTCAATTGGACTTCAAGCGGTCAGAAAGGCACTAAAAGCGGGGGAGTTAAATGATTGGAGCATGATTGCGAAAATCGTATATTTAACTTATGCATAACCTATCCTTCTCATTTTTGAAGGTTACAAAAGGTGTGGGAGACCTCGTTCCTTCATTTGATCAGAGTTTGACCATTTTTCTGACACTAATTGTGTTACAAACTGCCATGTAAGCAGCCATTCTTGACGGTTAATCTAACGAAAGAAGCGGTTTAATGTCCAAAAAATAAAATTTTACCAAGGAATCAACGCATTTTGTGATGGCCAATAAGATCAGGAAAAGAGATGGGTCACATTTGGTTGATGGGTCATGCTGCATTTCATCGTAGCTGGTCATGTAATAGCTTGAATGAGTGAGTTGTTACATACATGTTTTGTTTGAATAATACCATACACAGAAAGTGGCCAAATCTGTTAAGGTGCATCAAATAATGCAGGAATTTATTTCAAATTAGGCTCTACTAACATTTTAAAACATGTTTAAATCGCCAAGGTCATACGGCCGACGTCTACCATAGCGAAAACAGTCTACTAAGATGCAGCAACAAACTCTCGTGTAACGGTAGCACTATGGTGTCATGATACTAGGACTCAGTGAGGAAAGGTGAGCTAGAAAAATGATTCAAAATGATTGGAGACGAGATGGGGAAACATATTAATGCAGTTTTTAAGTACTTTGAGTCCCAGTTCTCAGAAATTTTACTTAAAATGTATCACATGTTTCAAGAACAGTCGAACTGGAGAACATACTGGGCATTGTCATTTGCCCGAAACGTCAAACCAGCTGAAACCAAACTGATGAAAATGATTTAGTAGACTCTCAATATGATATCAGTTGCCATTTTTTCAATGGAACTTGGCCACGTAGTCCGGAAATGCAATATTTCTACCAGAGAATAATTGGAACAAGTCTTGTAGGATAAGTGGATCAAAAATACGCCTTTTTGAAGGTTCAAATGAGTTCTTGCGTTGTGCAAGTAGTCACCAATAGTCATAAATGCAATAAGAAACACGATCAGGACATTTTTTGATTCTATAACCTTTGTTTTCTTACGCATATTATGCCAAAAGTCTGATGGACGAATACTTTTTGCGCGCCCATCAAACGACTTTTTTTAGTTTTTATGTATTTTGGTTGCTATTGCACTATTTAAATGCTTATTTTTTAGCAAAACGTGTGTATTGATGGTCCCTTTATCAAACCCCATGACTACTTTTACCACCCCATGCCTATTGCGGCCATAATTCGCCTTTTTCTGCAAAATATTCAGCTAGACGAATACTTTTTGGACTGACTGTATGTACAAAACACAATCGCAGAAGTACATTTCACAGTTAGTATATCCCAGTGTTGGCCGATGAATAGAGAGGGGAAATTGCTGCCGAGGAAACTCTCAAATTTCTACGGCGCCTACTTGGCAGCCGCCAACGCGCTTCCATCACCGGTTGACAGGTGGAGCACGCCATCTTGATTGTACGGCGTTGTGCTTCCAATCGCTACGCGCACCAAACGGGTTGATATCTTCTCTTCAACCTGAAGGGGCAACTGAGCGTGTCCAGCGGAATGGACAAATGGCGCCTTGGAGTGTTTCAAGAAGCTACAATGAGGCGCACACATTCAGAAGAGGTGGCTGGCCGTGGGCCTTGCGTTGTTGGGGTAGGATTTTTGGGGCGCTTCTTCAAAGGCGCATGGAGTTGGATCTTAAATGTCTGGTTGAGGAAAACAAAATTTCTAGCCTCTTCTGCTCGGTGCAGGTAATCAATAAGTCTGAGTCTGTTTGTGGTGGCTTAAGTCACAGGAACTGGTGAGGGGGAATTGGAAGCCTCATTGTTTGGCAAGAGAAGTCCACGCTTAGTGGTAATTAGTGTGAAGATGAAGGAAATCTTTCAACTAAAGTGAATCTTAAACGCTCAACTGATGGACGTGTTTAGTCATTTGATTTAATCGGTTTGTAAAAGATGTTTACATGTTAAAAATATTAGAATATCTGCCACTATAATTTTTTAGCGATAATAAACAATATTTAAATATTGTTCTCACGTGTTTTTATAGCTAGTAGTAATTTGTTTTTTTTATTTGTCCTTTATTGATACCTTATCTACATTATTGGTTTGCCTTCGAGAATTGAGACCTACTCCAGGGTGTGTTGTTAAGGCGTTACGTTTAACTAACATTTCACGAGGCTGGTTAAGTGATTTATTTATTTTATTGTCCTTCACCTTACCTTTTGCTTACCCTGTTAAAATGCTATTAAAATATTCTACTTCTGCAGAAGTAGAAAATCAAATATAATTCACCTTCTCTTAGGTTATTGCTTTGCTCGATGTGGAAGCGAATCAAAAATAAGCTATAGATTCTCATCTCTTTCATGAACTTCCACGAAATACCCTTCTTTGCTTTAGACGTAGAGCAAAGAAGATCGAGATGATTTCTTCTCGCGCTGTGCCATGCCATGTATGTGTCATTTTCCACAGCATCCTGTTCTGCCACATACAAAACGCATCAAACAACTAGCTTGATTATCATGGCAGGATTGACAGTTGATTTCCGCCAAAGATATCCGGGCCTGTCGACACGAACGTGGTTAGCTGTGAAGGTGCAGAAATGATTAAGTAGAAAGGAGACAACACATCGAAAAAGAAATCCAGCTATGGCCATTACAAACGGCGATCTGAAAACAACACACGTCGACGGAACGTCATCAAGTGCGCTGTTCACCGTTTGCCACTCGAAAGTAGGAAAAACTACTAACTTTTCCTCAAGCTCTGCATGCCATTAGCTGCTTACCGCGCCTCACTTCTAGGTGATGAGTACCTTTGCTATCTTTTTCTGCTTCTTATTTTACATTTGTGTGTTCCACTCTCGGTGGGTGTTGATTGGAAGTGTTTAGATGAGAAGAGAGTGTGTTTTTTTGTATGATTTCTGTCGCCCAGGAGTCTGTTTTGCATATCGTTACTGAGGCTTTTGTTTCAAGCTGCGCTAGTGCTATTTTGTATGCAATCTTGACTAAATTTTCAATTAGTTTCTAGCATGAGCACTTAAGTTTGAAAAGTTCCATTGAACTTTCGTTTTCGAGGTGTGATTCCAGTTGTTATTGCGGTTGAACAGCGACTCGTTTCGATGAGGATAATAGTGATGAATGGTAATGGATAGTATTGGAATGGTTGACCTAATTGTACCTTAATTACTGAATAGCGTCAGGTTGTTGTGTTATACAAGAAGAAACATTCTTCATTGTACGAATGATCGTGTAGCAATATCTCGATTAAAATGGTGTAGAATTAATGGAGGGTTTTTTTTGTTAAGTTTACCTTTTGGTTGTATTAGAACCGGAAAAACTATGTTTTAGGACTTTGGATCCTTTTTTTATCAGTGTCTGTAATTTTGGCCCATAATTAACACGAATTGAAGATTGTTTAAAACGAAAATAATGCAAACAAACAGTGCATTGGTACTAGCATAATTTGCATTCACGGTTGTGAGTTGAACCATCTGCATACCATCTGCTTCATGACGTTTATTGTTATATATGTTTTACTACTCATGCTATATGAACATCGTGGTGCCTAGTACCAGTTCTATATAAAAATGATATTGATAGCTTCTGTAAGCAGATGGCAACTGGACGTTTACATGTATACCTTCTTATTCTTCTATTTGGACTAACGTCCTACGCGCTTATGCCGGCCTATTCAGGCTTTCGAGACTTAATTCATTACCACGTAGCCGGATAGTCAGTCCTTGCTACGGGGGGACGGTCCATTCTGGGCTTGAACCCATGACGGGCATGTTATTGAGTCGTTCGAGTTGACGACTGTACCACGGGACCGCCCCCATGTATTGTAACCACAAGATGTATTGATCTTGGCGTTGACAGCTGGGCATGAGATCTTTTAATTGTAGACCATGTGTGAAGGTTATAATGTTGGAATCCTTAACTACATAGATATGCTGTCAGCAACCCATCCTCTAAGGAGACATTTTAGGAGATAACTAAGGAGAGACTCAGCTCGAATGACCAACACGTCATGCATGTTGCTGAGGAAGGTTCTCTTGGGAGGACTGGGGGATTTGGTTTTACTCGTTCTCAATTAGAACAACATGAAACAAGCAAATTTGTAGTAGGTAATGTTTAAACGCTCTCTAAAATCATAACTCTGTCTTCGTCTTACATTATATATGAATAGCAATTAGCTATGTCTACAACATTAGAAGGAATTTTACTAAACGATATGTTTAATCACGCCATTTTACCATAATATCCACCCCCCCTCTGCAACATGGCTTTCCAAAAGTGTCGCCAAACCCCATAAGCCCAAACAACGCAACAAACATATCATCTTTAAAGGATCCTTGTCAGATCCATATCATTTCTTGATTTCTTGATTTCTGGAACCGATTATTCATTAACATTTGGAGCCTTTGAAACTTTACGCAACGAACACACACACATACAAATTTAAGTAAAAACCTACAATCATCACTCATATAATCCACACGGAATCCTTTCGGAGTCCCGTTGGATCTCCTCTGCCTGCTTGTGTACTGACCGGGAAAAGCGTTTTAGCTACGATTCGCCCTGCTAACGCCTGAAACCGGAAACAGCCCGTCAAGGGGCTCGATGTGTGTGTGTGTGTGTGCGATGGTGGGGTGGATTTTTTCTCCACTCCGCCGGCGCATACAATGCGCACATGGCGCAAAGCAGGGGCATATGCTGCGCTACGGCGAGCGCTGCAACAACGGTGAGATCGCGCTCCTTCAGAAACAAAATCTTCGAGTGGCCACTCATGATCGAACAATCGATGAACAACGAGAACAAGACCGGGACGGCTCGTTCGGTGGTGGCCTCATATGGTGCGTGTAGCGACGCACGGTACCCACCCGTTGGTAGCATGCACAACCTCCGTGCGCTGAATGGAAAGATGGCGGGATGTACCGTACGTGAGGAGTGATGGGGTGTGTGGGGCACTGGTAAGGACTCTTCACGTTTTCATATGCCGTTGGCCGTTAGTACCGAGGAAAATGGAGAAAAATGGAAATTGAGTCCGAGTCGAACTCTCGCGCTGTGGTAAATGCAGGAACAAAAAAAAATGTCAAAAGCAACGGAACAACGAAAAATATGTGTGTACATCCGCTCGAAAAACAATGCATACTTGGATTCAGTAGCAGCAACCGTAGTTAACCGATATAAAAGCGATGGGAATGAATAAAGAAGAAAAAAGGAGAAATGAAGGTGATCGCAATTGCTGCAGAAGTTTGACAGCTTGAAGATAGGAATGCCAGCATGTCACAAAAGGTGTCCATACCTTTATCAAAAGGATTACTAGCCGATTGGGGTAGGTGCTCGGATGAGGGTGAGTAGTGGTAGAGAGAGAATTTTGTTAATATTATTGAATTAATAAAAAACATGGTAGAAAACACCCAAATGCTGTTTAAGAGTGAACTTTTTACATAAATACGTATTTAAAATCAAACACATTTTTATCTAGCCAACAGAATAACAATGGATATTGGAAATTGTTTATTTGTTGAGGATCGGTAATTAGTGTACGAATACAAAACATGTTAGAGTGAACAGCTTACAACAACAACAGCAAGTGATGTACTCTACGCGCTTGTGTTTAATACATAAAATCCTGTGTTTATGATTGCCGGTGTGTAGTATTTTACCATAATATATCCCCTCTCCTTTTTCTCCTGACTGCATACTATACTTTTATTCTATACACAAAACCAGCGCTACTAAAAGCTTGTTCCCGAGGCTTTGCTGTAACATCGACTATTAATCAATACTGCCCTGAAGCATCATCGAGATGATGTTTGTGGTGGTTCATTTGAATACGTGTTTAATTGTAGGAAACGGTGCATAATAAAATATGTCCAACACATCCTGCACCTATATTTTGAGCGACTTCGTTAGCGATTCTATGTGGTTGAGTCGAGTGCCGCTTGTTTTGCCCGGTGAGTTTTCTCTTCTTTTTTTGCCTTTTTTGAACAACAGTGGTACAAATTATCGTTGGCTCTAAAATTGGTTCAGTGTGTTGTGCGGGGATTTAGAAATTGCTATGTCAATGCAATGCAAAACCATAAGTGCTGCACTACATTTTTACAGATAATACATTAGCGCTGGCATTTAGACCATGTAAGCTGCACGGACACGAGCACAGGTACATGCTGGTGATGATTTTGAAACAGGGGCTTTGTGGTTTTGATAGCACTCATATTCATACATACATTTGGCAATAGAATGCATACACAACAGAATCCTGATATATTTGTGCATTTATAGCAGTTAAATATTAGTGCATAGATTGTGTATATGTACTGTGCAGTATGTTTTTACACAATTTATAACACTAATCGTGTAATTGATTGAAAATGTAACATCTTTTTGTAAAGAATAATAATCTTCATTTTGTGTTTTTTTTAAATCAATTGTTATTGTTACCGTTGTGCCATATACTAACAGGAAGATAGACCGTCATTGATACGAGGGAAGAGTCTTATAGGGCTTGAACCCACGAAGGGCATGTTGATAAGTCGTAGACTGTATTGACGATGCCTCTAACTCATTCTCCATTAATTTCAAATACATGCAATACTACAATACATTACTCAAGACTTGCCTCTGCACTACAAGAGAGTGAAAGCAGTTGTAAAATAAATTCGAATCTATTCTGCAGCTACTGAATCTTTTATTATTACATTTATTGTTTTCATTTTGAGCTTGACAGCTCTCTTGGGCTTGAGCCTATGTGACTTTTTGTTCTGTAAAGAGAACACTCACAGACTTATGTCGGCTTTGTAAAGCGTATCGGGACAATCTGGATAAGAATAAACCCAAGTTTATGTTTGTTGGAGCATAGACGTGTTAAACTATTGCGATGCCATGACGGAGGCTCTCGCATTTAAAATTTGTTTCAAGTGATAGAACAAAAAAAAGGAGTAAATGTGGCATCATAAAACAATTCTGTCGTTCTCAGTTAATTATTCTTACAAAACTTCAAAAGATTTCAAAACAGTGCTGAATGATATTGTTCTCTTTTCTCTTTCGTTTAATGGAACAGTACGGATGTTGGCCTCAAAACAATTTAACAACATTGTTCCATCGGTTTTGTTCCTGCTAGTGTGCGCACAGCACTCTACTCTACTCCGCTTTCCCGGGTAGAAACTCCGAGACGCTGCGTACCGGAAGACAGGCTCGATTTCAAGCTCGCCTCAATAGCGCTGTAAATTGTGGCTTGTTTGAATGTGCACTCAAAGCTGCACTGCGGAAGTGAAAGGAATCGTCTAAAAGGCTGAAGCAACCATCCGGCCACAGCGATACGGCTTACAAGCGGGAGCGTTGGGTCTGCAGAACCGGGTTGAGAGTTGCATTTTACCGGAGTGATGTTTCCTCGCCGCTGCTACATGCCGGCTTACAAGAAGAAAGGAAATGTATCGCATTTGAAAGGCACATTTGGGATATGCACATTTGTATGAAAAACGTGAAAGAAAAGCTGCCGGAACGTTGTGAGGCAGGAAAACGATAGAGGGGACTCCATTTGCTCTGTGGCTACATTAAAGGGATAGCGATTATTGAAGTTGTATCATGTAGTGCTCAATTGGGAATGTATTGTTTGTTTTTGTTTGCTTCGTGTGGTGATTTTACTTACTTACTTACTTATCCGGCGCTACAACCGTGGTGATTTTGGTGGTGGTGATTTTAGTGTTAGAAATAATGGAGTATCATATAATTTATTTCATTGTTTGTTTGATTGATTCATTGTATTTCATCGCATAACATTTTTAAAGCCGGCTACTTGCAAATCCAATTTATTGATTTTCTGATTTTCAAAAGGTATTTTTTAGCAATAATGGTGCCCTGTGTTGCCAAAAATTCATTAATTATCTAGGTATTGCTACTACTTACTTACATACTTACTACTCCAAAGCACAATTTAAATGTTTTATAGCCTCTTCTAGAATTGATTATCAGCTATCCTCCAAATAAAGAAGGTACCACAAAAATAAAAGTGCACAAATACTGCCAACAATCCATAGAACATGTCTAAAAATAATAATCTAAATAATCAGCACTTCAATATACTTTTAAAATTCGTAATCACATTATGCTTTCCAAGAACTACTGTGGTACAAGTCGCCAAAAATCCAAAAAAAAAACTCTATACACAATTTAAGTGAAAAACACACATGACTTTCACCCCTTTGATGTGTTTTTATCAGGAATGTTTAACTAAAACGTCACGCATCTTAGTTCGTCTTAGAAGAGCAGTCCGAATATCTCAGTAAATAGTATGTGTTTTCAAGAACGATAATGTTTTGATGACTGTGATCTTGATGGCTTCTTATATGGTACATCGATTGTAATATAGGTCTAGGTCTGCTCTAGGTAACACCAATGGGTTTGGCAACCGGCGACTTTTAGAGGTTCCAGTCCCATTGGGTTGACGACTTGATGACCACCAAACCTTCGTTTATTCGTCTAAAATTGTTTTCTATTTCCATGTCGTTGTCCTGGTTCAAAGATTTCTCCAATACTTAAATGTCTGTGTATAATACGTTCCCATAACATCTACGAGTCACTGGAAGAAATATTTACACCAGTTAGTTCTAGTTTAGCTCTACGCGTATTTTTAACAACGTAAATTGTTAGTGTTTGAGTTTTTGATTATATCAAGTAAATATTCTATTGCTCACTCTTGGCATCAAAAGTGGTTTTCTATGGATGTACTTCTCTGTGGCTAACACTAACACTACTTGTCGTAGCAGAACCCATTGAGCTATTTTTCATGTCAATGTGTGCCGATTCGCTCGGCCCGTAAAATCAATAAAACCCCAATTCCATCGTGCTATCGTGCAATTGCATGTTTTTAATACAACTCACCTTTGTTGCCATGCTTTGCTGTCGTGATTTTGAAATGCAATGTTCTTTTCCACGCGTTCCGCTGGAGTCAGAAACAAATAAACAAATGAAAAATAAAAATAACGCATACTACTTCACAATCTATAATGCTCCCGCAACGTCACATCGGCGGGAATGGTCTGTGAAGGGGGATATCTTATCAAGTGGAGCGCATGCTCACGATCCGAAGGTATCGAAACTGTGTTCATTCTGCGTCCATCTTCAGCCTGCGCTCGGTCGTTTGCGTTTGTTTCTGCCGGATGAAGTGGGGCCGCAAATGGGGACACGCTAAAGGGACCATAGTAGCGGGGCATGCCGTTGGGCGGATGCTGTTTGACAACAACTGGTTTACGGGACCGAATTCGAAATTCACCCCGTATCGAACCGAAACAGTCCCATGCTTAAGTGTGTGAGTTCTTTTGTGCGTTCGATTTGGTAGTAGTGGTGCAAGCTGATTGTATTGGATGTTACAAAATGTTGCCTTTTTGACTTCCTCCATTTTGTCATTGTGCATCTCTTTCGAACCTTCGCTACCGTTCGGGGCATCTGCCTTCTCGCTCTTCGTTATGTTTTGCTCCTTTCTCGTACCTGGTCATACAATCCCAGAAAACATTACGCTATTTTCCACTGCTGCTAACTACGGGGATGGAGAAATATTTTGATTTGTTGACTACATTCCGTTGCTATTAAGAGCATCTTTTTTGAAAAAAAAAGTTCTTGTTTAAATCTCTACACAGGACGAATAAATTATATTAGAAAACGTTTTATAAATCTGTAAACTTTTGAAATGCGTGTTTTTTTTTACATAAAAACGTATGCTTAAATTTCTAATTTGGGATTATTTTACACCATTTTACTCACTGTAATAATTTAATTCGGTCTCGTGGTACAGTCGTCAACATGCCCGTCATGGGTTCAAGCCCCGAATGGACCGTGGTCCCATACGTAGGACTGACTATCCTGCCATGGTTTAGTTTAGTTTAGTTTAGTGTTTATTAATCGATGGACTATAAAGTCCTCTCGAGTCAAATTTGGTTTACAATAGATATTAGACAACGAACAGAACATTGAAATATGGTTATTGTTGGTAATAAATATGGTTATGGTAATAAATAAGTAACTGACAGCCAAGCCTACGAGTGATACAGGCAGGCCTTGACCGACCGTCGTTATTGTGCCAAAGAAGAAGAAGAATCATTTTATCCTACTCTTCTTAAACATACAAATATGCACATGTTTTAGTACGTTCAAATATTTTATTACGTTCTGTTCCATATGGTCTACCTTTTTGATGATTGTATTAAATTCACTCTCTTTTTAATAGCAGCAATAGTATGATTTAAATGAGGAAAATAGGAAAGCTAAATAAAACCGAATATAGTTTTAATTTAACAATTTTCTTCTTCCATTACAAACACTATTATCCTTTCACATTTTTTGTAAAAAATAAGATAGAAAAGAATGAGCCAAAATATACCTCAAATGAATTAACAACAACGAGTGAAAGGCGCACAAATGGAATGTGGTCCGTTTCATTACTGACCACTGGGCATGAAAAGAAATGCGAAAGATTGTGCTTAAACGAAAACATCGGTAATGTTTATGTTGCCAGAAGGATGTGGCTGTGGTTCTCCCCGGTCATCCTTCCTCTGCCATCACTGCCGTTCGGTTCCTTACCGGATTCGGCCGGCCTAGCATTCGCTGCCTGACAACCTTCATTTGTAAAGTCAATATTATTTGTGAAAATAACCGAATATTTTCACTGGCCTTCTGCATTGTTCCTCTCTTCTTTCCCCTCTACATTGCTGATCGGTTTGATTCGTGCCCGTCAAGGTTTCGATTTCCTGGCAGTGCATGCTGATGGTGACGGTGGTGGTTTCGTTATGCAGCCTCATGGGATGGATTATGGTCGTGCAGAGCCGAGCGAACAAAAAGACACGAAAATCCCGAAGAAACGAACACTGTAGTTGTGGGACGAAAAAGCTAGAGTTAAAAAATAACATTTCGTCCATTGTCCTGTAACGGTAAGGCCGTAGGAGTCCGGACGTCTGAGATTTCATAAGGCAAGAAAGTTTAGCTCACTTTCTCGCGCAGTGTTTATCTTTGACTGCTATTGTGTTGCGATGGTTCCGATGAGGCTTTTCCCTAAAAAGCTACTATGAAACATGCACAGGTTGTATTAAAAATTATCTAAACAGGATGCTCCTTCAAAATGTGTGCAACATCGGGCGAGTTGCGTTATTTTCATCACGTTCGTATTGCCAATGCCTTTTTTGATTTCATTGTCTCGTGCGTATCTAGAATCTAGTTGAATACATTCTTCTTCTTCTTCTTTGGCACAACAACCGCTGTCGGTCAAGGCCTGCCAGTACCCACTAGTGAAGTGAGCTTGGCTTTCAGTGACTTATTGTTACCATAGCAGGATAGTCAGTCCTACGTATGGGGGCACGGTCTATTTGGAACTTGAACCCATGACGGGCATGTTGTTACGTCGTACGAGTTGACGACTGTACCACCAGACCGGTTTGAATACATTAGCCGCTAGATAAATATTACTTTGTCTAGGAACTTATTTCAAAAAGTATTTTATTTATAGTTAACAATATAACACCGAAAGTAACTACAGAAAAACTTACGGCAAGTATTTTAGAACGTTTTAATACTGTTTCAATAAAAAGGTTTAAAGTATAAAGCTGTTTAGTTTGTAGAAAACACATGCCTGTCATAATCTACACTTGGCTTGAAACATGATCACACCATGAACGTCTTATAACGGGATTACAAAGCGGGCTCATTGAACTTTATCAACAACGGACGGCATTTCCTGTCTAGTACTGATTGAAGTTTGAGCAATGTCCTGAAAGAAAGTTTTTTAGAGGCTTGTTACAAATACTAAAAAAAGAACAAAAATTATCGCTTCGAAACTTCTTCTTTTTCTTTGCTACAACAAACGCGGCTTTTAGTGAGTTATTAATTACCCATAGCTGGGTAGTTATTTCTATTTATGGTGGTACGGTCCATTCGGGGCGTCGACTCTATTTTAATATAATTTCTCTATTAGAACACTCTTGCTATGATATTCAAACATTTTTAACATTGTAAATAATCTGATTTCTCTTGTTTTGTTTTTGTACGTCTCTGATTTTTCAATTCGGTTTTGATATAAAGTTCGGATGCAGGATACTTGACACTTCACTTTGGAAATCGATCGTTCCGGGTTTGCAGTGCTCAGTTTCGCATTCAACTGCTGCCACGTGTCGCAGTAGATGCGTCACTGGTGCATTATTCTGGCAACCTGCTATACACATTGCTTAACCGTATACGGTTCCTTGCTGTCATGTAATGAAACCGATCGCTTTTCGTAGCGTGACGAACTTAAAACTCACCCACACAGGACGAAGGGAGAATTGATTCTGCTGCTCGCTATCGTGGTATCATGTGTGGTTTCGTATGGCTCACGTGTGCCTAAGTGTCCTGCATATATCCCTGTGAGCGATTCTTCACGACAAAAGTGCTCATGTGTGTATGTGTTGGTTGTGCTATGACATTCCATTTCACGCCACATCCACAACAGAAGTCGGCAATGTCCAGCGTTAATGCGTTTTCCCGTGATGAGGTTTTTTTGCGACACCCATTAGGGCGTGGGCATGATAGGTTCATTTGTCCAGAAGCGGCTACTTTTCTATAGCGTGATTTGAAAGCGACCCGTTAAAGCGTACTGTAGTAGTTGTCTGTATTACTGAAAGCGTTAAAGTAATAACAAAGGAGTAGTTTCGTAGGTCAATCAACCAACGAAATAGTTATTGTTATATTGCTGCGACTATACCAGTTTTTATTGTAGTTAAACATTTGAATTATTTTTTTATTCTTCTGAGTTTACACAATCACTTTTAAGCCATAGAATAGTGTAATATTGTTCAACTGCAGCCCTGTTTTTAAGGAAGATCTCGTACGTAGGTAAAACTTACTTATTCATAAAGTGATGCCGTCCATCGTTCGCAGAAGAAATTCACAGAGAAATCGAACAGAATGACCAGTTACGGACAAATGACTAACCCACCATATCTATCCTGTACGGCTCGTCGCTCTTTCTCTCCCTAGCAGCTTGTCCACAAAACCCCACCAGGAAATTGAAAACCGTCGGTCAGTGGAAAAACCTGTCATCGGCAGATTCAGCTGGATTTAGCAGATTTTTCACCCGAGCGAACCCACCGTTCCGCTTCCAATGATGCTCCGGTGATGGTTGACTGTGACCTAACCTTCGTTATGTGGCATTTAGCTTTTTTGCTTTTTCGGATGTGTATTCCCCCAAATGCTGTCCAGTGCGGGTCACTCCACCGGCAGTGAGGGAATGTTTTATGGCAATTTTGTTTTTACGAGAAAAAGGGAAATTTTGTACCATTCTTGATGAGAGGGAGTTTGTGACATTATGGATGGAATCTGTGAACCGAGTTTTGCCGGTATTTATGTAGATTTTTGAGGTGCTTTTATGCATATTAACCGAATGCGAGTTTTGGTTTATGATACAAAAAAGTGGAATAAAGTACGAATAATTTAAGATTTACTACCTATGAAGTGATAAAATGGAAAGAGATTGAATAAAAATAGTCGGTTTTACTGCTAGAACCTATAGATGTAAACTAAACACGTAGTTTCCAGTGTAGATGAAGTTTATATTTCAATTTATTAGTTTATGCAATCTAGTTGTAAAATGTGTGCTATTAATAATAATTTTCTGACACAATTACTAGCACATTGACGTCAGGCATGCAATGGATAGAATTAGCTTTTCATACGCATGTCTGAACTGTCGGGGATACCAATTACATGTGTATGGAGCTACAAATGAGTATCTTTTTTCAAATGTTCAAAAAAAAAAAAAAAAAAAAAAAAAAAAACAAAAAAAAAAACAAGGAAAGTCTGACGCATTTCGAGGATCTGGGCCGAGAACCGGACGACGAACGCCAGAGCCTTCCAGGGTTCCCGGGTTAGGAGAAGGAGCATCGGTTCGGTTTGAGAATTTTCAATGGGTGAATGCCAATTCGGGTTCGACCACTAATTTCAGCCTGAAGCACCCATAAAACCAGGCAACCAAGCAGACCGCATCGCCACCCTTTGCCCTCACAATTGCCAGCGTTTCCGGTCATCCGAACCGTTGGTGAACCGATTAGGGTACCGACTGATGGAAATTGATGAGAAATTTCGGGTGCTTGTGGATTTGGTTGGAATCCATCGAACCGATGCGATGGGGCGCCGATGGGACTATGAATCGGAGAGAAAGGTTCAGTTGGATGGTTTGATTGGTGGCTTTCCTGGATGAAAATTCGGTCCAGTAAATAAGTGTACAGTTCGTTAAGTGTGCGTTTTTGCGAGCGTGATGGGTGACGGGAGCTGGTGTGGAAAGGAAGAAGAAATTGTTTTACATGATATTGCGAAGCGAACGGTTCACTAGTACGAATATTGTGGTTGAACTCAATGTTGGAATTTGTAGAACGAGATTTATTTTGAAATACTCGTATTATTGCTGGAAATACTCGTATTATTGGAAGAACATATGAATATTGCCAGTAGATAACACATTCATCTAGTAGCTATTTTAAATGAACTGTGATGTAGAACGATTGTCAAAAGAGCTGGTCATCAGTTTTAATTCTTATTTGCTCTTTTGTATAACGCTATGAATGTAGTATAGAATTTACTTTTTCCAGCGTTATACGCAAGCATGAAACAGATTCCGTTAACTTTATTGCAGTAGATTTATATGAGGTATGCATTCACGTTTTGTTTCTTAAATTGATTGTAAAGATATGGCCAATTGTAATAAAACGTTTATACAGCTCGGGCTCATATCTATTTCTATGCAAGTTTGTCTTATAAAATAAATCTTTTTTACAATTGTGATGATGTATAAGGGTTCATTTTAGTAGAACTATGTTGTCTGGTGATTAAAATTACAGTCCATGTCAATGATCTCGTTCCAGATCTCATTATTGTCTCAAATAGTTGCATTTTAACGAATGGTGCAAGATCACTGACAGTCTCTATCCTAGTGTGTTGGCTATAGTATATTTCTATTTCTGTTCAGATTACAGGTAAAAGAAGAGGTCTCAGCAATTTCCGTCATCTTATCTTAGTCCTAGATAGGGTTGTATACAGAAAACTTACAAATATGTAAATAAAACTACAAAGGGGAAATAAGTAGTATCGTGCATGTATTTTTAAATACAATATTCACATAAATCAACAAGGAACGATGTCGTTCGATTGTTTTTTTTTAAATCTTCCTGAACACTTCGCCAATTGATCTTGGAACAAACTATCCAGCTGTGGGTAAAATTAGGTACCATAGATAGTCATATAGCATGGTCCCGTGATACAATCGTGAGCTCGTACAGGTTAACATCATGCCCGTCGTGGGTTCAAGCCTTATATGGACCGTCCCCTTGAAGCAAGGACTTGATTGTATATCCGGCTGCGTAGTACTAAATAAGTCTAAGCCTGTATTGGGTGGCTTGACCGCGTGGGACGTTACGCTTAACAAAAGAAGGTGAAGATAGCAGTAACATAATAACAGTTCTTTCAGGATAGAAAAGAGCTTAACAGAACTTTTACAGCACTATAGAAGTTGATGAAAATTTAAAAAAATATTTCACTGAACAATAACAAAAAAAAGCATATTGCATTAATCAGAGGGTCTAACTAGTGTCACTTGAGTCATTAAACAATTAATGCTAGAAACTTGTTGTTCCACCACGCTCTCGACCTCACTGCTACTTGTATCGAATACTATGCTTTTGTCCCATTGCAAACGCTTTTGTTGTTTTACAAAGAGGCTCGAAACGGTGAACGGAAGCACCCTGCAAGCCACAGTTGGCCAAGTTCAAGTGCAGAATACATTTATTTCTCTTTGCAAGTGTCGTGAGCAGGTTTTTTTGTACCGCCTCCCTACTCCCGATGTCTCGGTACGTAGCAGCTTTAGCAAAATGGAAATAAACAACAAATCACTTCATAGATCAATAGATAGAGAAGCTAGCTAGGACGGTTCATTTACCACTAAGGGTGAGCGTGCATATGTATGTGTGTGGTGTATTTTGTTTTTATTTTTCGCTTTGTAAGATGGCCAACAGCAAGCCAAGCAAAGGCGGTAGAAGAGTGCACTTGAGCGATTAGCGTAGCGTAACGCGAGAGGTCACCGATTTTCCCACCAGGAAGGGAACGCTTCCGTTGACCAGATTGTGCTCATTAGCACGGAGACCGGGGAAGGCCTGCTGGTAGAGCGCAGAGGAAGGAAGGGACGAGCGAGGCGACCGTTCAAGAGGTGCGAAAGGAAGAAAGAATTTGAATTTCCAAAACTCCCCATGGCCAGTGCCAACAGTGGCCAATGGAAATCAAACTCATCAGCGCTATTGTGATTGTGATTCGTTGTTTTAACGAACGGTCGAGCGGACGAATTTGTGTGGCAGCTGGTGTACGATGGCCAGTAAGGCCAGCATTTGGTCTGCACTGATGTGTAGAGGCTATGGGACGGGATGGACGAGGGTGGCAGGGATGCCAGTTTGCGTGCGCACGTTAGTTAGCAAAACACTTCAATTGTTACGTAAGGAGTGTATATTTCTAACGCTGGAACACTGAAGGGAAGAAGAAAAAAAGCAAAAGAAGAATCAGAAACGCTTCCTTGGTCCATCGTGTAGCGCTAAACGTAAGGCGCTCCACGATGCCTGAATGTTTATGCTGCGTATGCAAAGTAGACGAGGGTCAGTATGGAGAATTTGTTTCTTTTCTCCTTTTCTCACTTGCCCATTGCGAGAAAACAACACACTGCATCTTCTTGCTGTAGCTGTTGTTATTGTTTTGCTAGCAGCATCTTGATCGTTTTCTTAGTATTTTCGTAGAGCTTTTTCTCTCCCTTTTCCCAGCCCTTGCCGTCAGCGTCTACCAATGCACGAACAGCAAAGGTACAAAACGAACGAGCGAACGACCGAACGAACGTACGAATGAATGAGTGATGGATTGATGAATTTGTGTGTAAATTAATTTCGATGGTTTTCTAAGTAGAATCCACTTGGGACCGATTCGTGATGGTGCAGTGCACCACTAGTGTGGCTGGCGTCGCCGTTTTGGGGTGGTGCGCTAGGTCACGCCGGCTGCCCTGGAACATCGAATAGCCCCCTAGGATTTTTTTTCATATTTTATTTTATTTCGTATAGCCCGTCTGCCGTCTTTCAAAAAGCGTTGAGGGCAAATATTTGTTCGGCGCTCGTCCGAGCAAACGATATCATCACTGAGGCTGTAGCAGGAAGAGGAGTAAAAAAATATATCTAAATTTATTAAAAATACAACCTCTCACTGAGATGAAGTTCTATGCTCGGTGCGTATGGTAAGAACAGTGCAAACAAACTTTTATGGCATTCTACGTAATAGCTAAACATGACGAACATGTACGTAGAATTCGTTCCTAGGTTTCCTACGCTCCTATGTTTCTTAATAAAAATGAGAATCGTTCTATAATTTACATGTACAGAAATCTTCTTCTTCTTTATCTCAACAACCGTTGTCGGTCAAGGCCTGTCTGTACTACTTGTGTGCTTGGCTTTCAGTGACTTATGGATTTCCCCCCATAGCAGGATAGGCTGTCCTACGTATGGCGGCACGGTCTATTCGAGATTTTAACCCATGACGGGCATGATGTTAAGTCGTAGGAGTTGACGACTGTACCACGAGACCGGGTTAAACAATTACCACGAGAGTGCTTAATTCGTACAGCATTAAATATGTTTAAAAACTAATTGTCAGATTGCTTTAATTTGTATTCACCAAGCGTAAATAAGAAGATCATGTTTTAATATGTAGTGAAGAGATGCAATTGAGGTAGAATCTCACCCGAATATGAAATCTTTTTATATTGGGTTTATTTAGAGCATACGCCATCTCACCGCAACAACACATACATAAATTAGGTCAAAGTCGAAACATAGCAGACATGTTGTATAGTTGTAAATAATTCGGTTAAAATCCCTGGTTAATCCCTGTGTGAAATGGTTTTAACAAAGGTTCGTTTAAGTAGGTCTATTTCTTTAACATCCCTTTCATAAAACTGTAATTACACGAAATAATTTACTCATTTCGACCCATTTTGTAATACACATATTGTTACAGCGTTTTCCTGCATTTGTTGATGTAAAATCTTGGAGATGCGCTACATTTTTGGGTTTTAAAAAAGAATGCCAACTTTAAATTGAAGCGTATTTATACATTTCCTAGATGCAAGGTGACAACAATATTCCAATGAACAGATCTTGACTTGGTACTCTGTACACCACTAATTGAAAATTTGCCTTTTTTGGAGGGATGTATTACCTTTTCAAGAACTACGTGGAGATGTCATTGTTTTTTGACAAAATATTTTTTTTTATATGATTTAACAACATTTAACTAATACACGCCAACTTTTTCTCACGATAACTCACGATTCTCATTATAAAACAATACACGCGAAGCGAAATAAAAACACCTTTACCCATATCATATCCATGGATTCCTATTATTCTCGACACAATACTGAAAGCATCTTTCTTTCAAATTTCCTCCCACATTTCCCGTAAGGTGCAACGCTTGCTCCGAACGGCGTTTTAACACGTTCTGCATCCCAGGATGCACGGTGGCAGCGTGTCAATTAATACGGTGTGGCCACCGTCCGCTGCTGCACTCGGGGATGCCGCATGTCACACGGAAAAGGTGTGGCTGGGTGGGTGTGTGTGTGTGTGGTTGTGTGCAGGCGCACTAGGGAAGCAATTATTTTTTAATAATCAACCACTTGCCCCGGACGTCCGGGGATGGGTAGATGGGGTGAACAAGGGAATGAAAGGGTGAACAAAAAGAAAAGAAAAAACTGTATGCCGTCCTTTGCAGAGAAAAACAACAAGGAAACATTCAGCCTTGTTGAACGCGCTCATCGGAAAACAATTAGGAAATCATAATTTGTTTTCCCAAAAATATGACATTTGCCTCCGAGATTGGAGGTCGGCTGTGACCGGCTTTACCGGCACGTGCCGGGCATCAAAACCCCGAACACCACCGCGTTGACATACGTGTCGCCCTCAACGTGCCAAAGGGAAACCCCGCCGTACGGCTAAACGGGAAATCTTTGGGAACAATTTGCACGACACGTGCATACTATTTCAAAAGTCAGGTTAATCGCTGCGGATGAACCATTCGCAAGGAAAGAGTACCGGGGATAGTAAATGGATGAAAATAGTATGAAAAATTCACACATATTCATGCAATAATATTTCTCTTTTTTATCAATTATACCTATGTAAGAATGCGAGTAAAGTCGTGCTCTTCAAATTTACAATTTCTATAGAAACAGTAAAAAAGTGGAACAATCTCAAAATAAGCAATTTGTCGTTACGTTTTTGTTTAATCGCTTTATATTGAAAAACCTTACCTTTGCTAACGTAATCTGACTTTTATTACGGAGAGTCGCCCCACAGGGGCGATAAAGGAGGCCGCAATAGCTATTACAAAACGGCATACACACACACTCATCTCGAAACACGTGATGAAACATGGTTCGCTTTACAAAATCACTTTATTAAATTGCCGTTTCAATCGCAGACTCACCCGTGGCACACTCTGCTTGTCCGCCGTACGGTGAGCCGGTGAGAATTGCATTCTTCAAGTGAGTCAAACGGTTCTGAAAGTGAGTAATGCATCGCTGAGGGTTCATCTTCGCACCACCAACAACCAGTGAAGAAGCATTTTGGGTGAGAATTTAGGGGTAACTTCAGGGCCGGTGTTGTGCGGCCCCTTATATCCTGATAGCAATACGCATGTCTGCGCCTGTACCACCAGCAGAGGGGTGCACCAAATCAATCAAGCAGTCCTTTTCGAAGCGGGAGTCGTGGTTCGTTTATCACTGATAATTTGTTTCATATGTTCGGATTAAGCTAGAACGGTTGCTGAAACTAGGCGGCCTCGGTTACGGGTCGTCACGGGCATGATTTGAGTATGGGCACGGTATGTGTTATTGCCCGGTCCTTGCAGTTATCAGTTCGAAGGGTGTAACAAATTGAACTGGTTTTTGGCCCCTTTGAATTTGTGGCCACTTGCTGTTCAGTAAGAAACGGGTTAGTTCAAGGGGGAGTGATGGGAATGTTTTGTGATGTAATTATTGTAACTGTCAATTATCGTATCGTTAAGCGCAACAAGAAATGTAAATCAGATGCTATGAAGATATCAACAAGATGTTAGCGAGTTGCAGTTCAGATTTTGATTGAATGGTCTATAAAATTCATTTAAAATTATTCGTTGTTTCTCGTCAACTCATTTTTGCAATTAATCAATAATGTAATAATCAAATGTAATAAACATCGTAGTTGTTCATGCTGTTGATGCAGTTGCAAATCGGCTCTGGTCAAGCACAGACGTACTTCCAGATAGCTCCGAATAACAAAACTAATACGTACTAACGCACAAAATCACAAAGTATACGAAGGTACGCAAATACTCTTCTCTCGCAATGGGAGGAAGAGATAGAAGGGGAAGAAAGCCCAAAGCACCACCAAGACAACTACACATAGACAAAACCGATACGCGCAGTCGTTCGGATCTATCCGAAAACAGTTTCGCTCTGCTTAGCGACAACGAAGAAGAGCCACCTAATCAGCAGAGTAAGAGATCTCAGCCAGTGACCAACACTAATACGTCAAATACACCAAGCAGTGATACCGGTAAACTACCACCAATAGTGGTTAAAAGTTCATCAGTGGGTTTTGTACACAAAGCCGTATTAGCAGCAGGAGTAGTACGTTACAATACGAAAGCAACGTATAACGGCACGATCGTTCAGGTCACCAATACAAATGATTTTAGATCAGTAGTAAATCACTTCAAAAAAACAAATATCCCTTTTCACACGTACCAACTGGAAGAGGACAAAACGACTAAAATCGTTCTTTATGGTTTACATGAACTACCAGATGAAGAAGTAGAAAACCTGTTAAAAGAGGAAAACCTAGTTCCAAAAAGTGTAAAAAAGCTTGCACTAAGACAAAAACGCTATGACGAACACGCAGTATACCTAATCCACTTTAGTGTGGGTAGCGTGTCTATGCAACTGCTACGAACTATCACCGCTCTAGATCACTGTGTGGTAAAGTGGGGATATTATTCCAAAAAAGCCGGACCCATGCAATGCAAAAGGTGTCAACTATACGGTCACGGAGCAATGAACTGCAACCGCGTAGAAAGATGTAATAAATGCGCCGATGAACACGCATCATCGGTTTGTCCTCTTACCGCGGGGACATCGTCGAGTGATGGTAAAGTACCAGAACATAAACTGAAATGTGCCAATTGCGAAGGAAACCACACAGCGGGATATATGGACTGCCCAAAACGTCCCGTCGTAGCAAAACGCATTACAAACACTACGAAAGGCTATCGACCGAACTTAGGAGACTTTCCTACACTTCCTCAACCTAAACCGATACCGGGTTGGAAAGTAAATTCACGAGTTGACAAACCTACACAACACACATCTAATTCGATACCAACGCGCATAGGTCAGGGTGAAAGATTTAAGGCTCATGAGGAGCTGTTTAGCGCAGAACAAATAATTCCTATTGTTCAGGAAGTATTCATAAAGCTGGAGCAATGCAGAAGCAAACAAGACCAGATAACAGCAATCTTCCAAGTGGTTGCCAAGTTTTGTTTTCCGTGATGGATTTCCAAGGTAATGTACGAGTTTCATACTGGAATGCCAACGGCATTGCCAATAAAAAAACAGAGTTGTCCCATTTTTTAAATGAAAATAACATCAGCATCATGATGTTAGTGGAAACGTTCCTAAAACCGGTGCACGTGTTTAATATGCCAGGATACAATAGCTATAGACTAGATAGATTATCGGGCCCCAAAGGAGGAGTGATGGTTCTTGTTAGTAAAAAAATTAAACACCAGTTGATAAAACACTTAAACCTTTCAATAATTGAAACAATAGGAGTTAAAATTTTCACGGAGCAAAATAGTTTAACATTTATCACTGCATATCATCCCGGCGCGAATATTAATATGCAGACATTCAAAAATGACATTATAAAACTAACGTCAAGAAAAGATAATTTTTTCATCTGTGGTGATCTTAATGCTCGCCACAAAATGTGGAATTGTGCTTCTCGTAATCAAGCAGGAAAAATCCTTTTTGAGGAATCACAAAGAGGTCAATTTTCTATTTATTACCCAAATAAACCAACTTACATCCCTAGAGATCCCTCTAGAAAGCCATCAATACTTGACCTAGCTTTAACTAATAACCTTAACCTTTTTTCTCAATTAAAAACAATCACAGCGCTAACTTCTGATCATTTACCGATTTCCTTTACAATTTACAATTCTAGAGCAAATATAATCCCTGAGTATAAAATCCCTGACTATAGCAAAGCAGATTGGAACAATTTTAAATCCCTTGTTAATCAATCTATTGACTTAACCTCAACGCATTTATGTAATATTCATAATGTGTCTCAAATCGATGAAATGATTAAAAAATTTACTTCAAACATAACCAGAGCACATGACAGAGCCATACCAACAGTGATTCCAGGTAAATTTAACATTATACTACCTGATCTTATAAAAACCTTGATAAAACTTAGAAATCAATTTAGGAAAAAATGGCAAAGACACAGATTAGATTCTTCATATCAAAACTTTTATTATTTTCTTAAACGGAAAATTGAATACTTAATAACCCTGGAACGGAATAAGGCATGGGCTAATACCCTAGAAAGTATAAATCCCCGTCATAATAACACGAATCGCTTCTGGAAGCTCGTAGGCACTATAAAAAACCAACAAAGAAATATTCCTATACTCAAAAACCACAACCACTATTTACTTACGACTACAGAAAAATGTGAAGCTCTTAAAAATCATTTTCAAAATGCGCATAATATAACACATCATAATGTTAGTCCCATTGAAAGTAGGATAGTTAACAAAAATGAAAAATATTTGACTTCCAATATGAGAAAACAACCACATTCATCTGAACTTATTAAACCAAGCGAGCTTACGAGATTAATTAAAAACTTAATAAATAAAAAATCAACTGGTTGTGATAGAGTCAACAACAAAACCATTAAGCATCTCCCGAGAAAAGCCATAGTCTATCTAGTTCTTATTTTTAACGCATGTCTACAACTAGGATATTTTCCTTCTGAATGGAAAATTGCTAAAATAATTGCTATTCCTAAACCTGGTAAAGACCATACGAATCCTGAAAGCTACAGACCAATCAGTCTGCTAAGTTGTTTGGGAAAACTTTTGGAAAAACTGATTGCTATCAGAATTCGCAAACATGTCGATAACAATAATATTATACCTGAATCTCAATTTGGGTTTCAGCCTGCAAGATGTACAACACATCAGATCCATCGATTAAAAAATAGTATTGTTGAAAATAGGGAATTAAAACAATCTACTGGTTTAGTCCTTTTAGACAATGAAAAGGCTTTTGATTCGATATGGCACCAGGGACTACTTTTCAAACTTAATAAGTTTAATTTTCCTCCTTACATAACAAACATAGTAAGATCATTTTTAAATAACCGGAAAAACTCTGTACACATTGGAAAATCCAAATCGAAACCATACCATAATGTAGCTGGTGTACCACAAGGAAGCGTGCTGTCTCCTCTGTTATTCAATATTTACTTAGCAGATATACCTAACACAAGATATTGTTCTAATTTCCTTTATGCTGATGATTTCGCTATATCGTCCTCAGCGAAAAATCCTAAAACAATCATTAGACGCTTAAACATCGCACTAGAGGCGTATGCTAAATATTGTATAAACTGGAAGCTCAAAACCAATAGTACCAAGTCAGAAGCAATCTTTTTCACAAGGAATACGTGTATGAGAAGACTTCCCCAAAGAGATCTAGTGATGAGACAAGAAAACATACCATGGAAAAGGAGTATAAAATACCTTGGTATGCACTTTGAACAGCGTGTTACATTCAAAACACAAACTGAGAATACCCTTATAAAATTAGACAAAATGGTTAAAACTATGTATCCCTTCTTAAACCGGAAATCGAAATTGAATTTAAAAAACAAATTACTCATTTATAAGGCATTTTTTCGGCCAGTAATGACATATGCTGCACCAGCCTGGAAAGGAATTGCTCAGTCTCATTATAAAAAGTTACAAATTAAGCAAAACAAAATCCTTAAAATGATTATTAATGTCCATCCATGGTTTAACACAAGAGAGCTTCATAGGATTACAAATATGGCTACAATTAAAGAATACATTGAAAGAATCTATAGAAAATATCACGATAATTGTGAATCGAGCGAAATTCCCATATTAAATCAATTGGTAGCTTAGCATATAATTTAGCTAAATGTTAGGCTAAGTTATAGGTTATGGTCTTGTTTGTAATATTTAATGTAAAGTTAGTTAGTGTAGTTTGCATAGCTAGGTTAGTTAGTTTAGTTAGCATAGTTAGATAGGATAGTCTCTAAAACAAAATTTGTGGGTTTTTTTTGTAAATTGTTCCCACGCTACTACTCAACATCAGAACAAAATCGAAAAATCCAGCAATTGCTACACAGAAAACATTAATGAGGAAAGCTTAAGAGTCGAACCCATTATCGCAAGGAAAATTTGTAAAACATAATTACATATAATGCTTCGAATTCAAATAAACTACTACTACTACTACTACATGCTGTTGATGGAGTATTCTGAGACTGTACCTTTTTTCTTATTACCTCAAGCTAGCTTGCTTAAAGATAATGCTTCTGCAGCAATGAAAGTCCACAGTTAAGTAGTTCAATGCGCTTTTGGCAATACTACGCACAATTAAACGGAATAATACTGTGCATGGTATGAAGTGTGTGATAGAAGGGAGCGTGAGATTTCGTTCTGCCACCAGGGCAGCAGACACCTTCCCGAGCATACTCCGATCGAAAACGGAGGGGAAAATCAAAGCCCGCGGGCAGATATGATGGCCTACTGTGGTGCAGAAACAAACATCACATTAAAATCGGCTAATCCCTCTTTAGTAAATGCTGCTGTTGCTGTGGGAACCCTTTTCGGCTGTTTGATGGCACTGGTTGATTGGGAATTGAGGAAGGAACGGGCGAATAAATCGGGGATTCGACACGCTTGTTCGTGATTTACATTTGAGGTGTCCAATATGCCTTGGGCTGTCTAAAAAAAAAGGATAAACCTGCTAAACTCACAACAACAGAAAGTAAAACCACCGACAAACCGACGTGACACTTCGAACAAAATGAACTTCAAAAGTTGTCTCCTTATTTCAAATGAAAATACGTTAAACACTAGCGCCATCTCTATAATGATTCGCTTACTACACTGACACGGAGAAGAAACTGCTAAATCCCCTTTTTGTTTTTCTTCGCAAATTCCAATGCGTATTGTTTTATGTATTTCTCACATCTTTTACATTGATTTGGAAACTTATAAAATGATGTTCCCGGGTGTTTTGTCCAATAATTCTCACAAAATTATGCCTCACACTTCCTTCGCCATTTGTATTTAGAAAAGTTGTTTACATCGAAGCAGCAGTGAACAGAGCTTACTTTGACAGAAGTGTTCGCCTCACTGGTAAATGACAGTACTTTCGTGTGGGACACTTTTGTAACGCCAGTGTCACGTCGGTTTGTCGGTGGTAAAACATCCAATGGGATTTTCGACACTTTCATCGGCGTTGAAGGCATTTAGCATAGCGTAGGATCATCCTGAGGATGACGCTGATAGCATAGGAAGAGCTGACGAAACTGATATCAATCGACGACCGCACACAAGCGCAATTTGACTCTTAGCTTAACACCTTTACTCGACACGTTTTGTTCGGGGGAAAAGTCACGATTGACGTATCGAAAGGCGCACATAAAGGGAGAAGAAAGAAGAAAAAAGTGACTCCATTGTCCAGCGGCAGATTCTGAGAAGAATGAAGCCGTTGAAAAGATAGCTCGGAGGATAAAAATAATAAGACAGAGTACACTAAAGCCACACGGCCGACTCCAGAGTGGACCAACCGACTATACAACGGAACCTGTCAAGTTGCGCAGACGAAAGTTCTGGGTGGCCTTTGCCTCGCCAGTCAGCGAACAGCGTTAGAACACGGAAAGAAGGGACGAAACCGGTCAACCATTGGACCAACGAGTAGTGAAGCGTTGGCGATGATGAGAAGCCAGAAATGTTGACGACGATTAGTCAGCGAAAAATGGCGCCCTAATCACACATCCCGACCCTTCATCGCCCACCGCACCGATTGTCGATTGTCGTACCGTGCGCATTTCTTCAGAATCGGTCGGGTTTAATATTCGCAGAAAATCTTCAACACGACAGCGTACGACCGCGCTGGTAGGAGGAAGGCCCACATTGTGCGCACTGAGGAAGGGGATCAACACAATCAAATTCGGGCCTGACAACTACTGTCATGGCAACGGCTTTTTGGCCCCCTTTAGCCTTCCCCGTTCCGGTGGTGTGTTGTGTTATGCGATAATTAAATAATTATGGGATACTTTCCTTTGCTTCGACTCGAACCAGCTCACGGCTCGTGCCTTGCTGTTCTTTGCTGGAGGTGGCGGGCGCGTCATCGTCGTGGATCGTTAGTAAAAATAAAACCTTTCTGATTCGTTGGATGTTTCATTACAATCTTCTCCATTTGTCGGATGGTGCTAGTGATGTTCGGTCGTGTCGAGAGTGCGGGTGGGTATGGTACAAATTATTCATCACCTCATTTTCACCGAATGAACCGTTGATCTCAGTGAAACGTTTTCCGATTTCCCTCATCGAAAGACCCTCATCGCGACCAGATCGCTACAAGACAACAAGATAATCAATGGCAAAGAGAGAGAGAGATAGATAGATAGAAAGAGAGAAAGAGAAAGAGAGAGCGCAACGTTCGCCTGTCAAACGGGAATACCGCGACCGCGTGTGCTGTCAAACAGGCATAATCGATTCTAATGTAATTGCTGGCGCAATCGCTTACAATAGTGTCTCGTGCTTTGTCTGCCCACTTTTCCGTACTTTCCAAGTATTTGTCCGCGCCGGTTTTCCCTTTCTGTTTCGAAACGGATTAGGTACTGGTGGAGACTGAGACAGATTTCATATATTTTTGGCTTTCTGTTCGTGCTCGTACTTGGGTTATGGTTTTTTATTATTATTATTATTATTTTTGGTGATTTGGAGTTTCGTCAGATCATCATTTATTCAACCGTAATTTTACGCAGAACATGTCACGATTGCCGACGCTAATCACTTGACAGTGATCCGTGATCGTTGCCCGGCGCTGATGTGATCCGTCGTCACGATGCCAAGCGTAAAGGTTCGCACCAAACTCCCCATGATGAGATATGGCTTCGTATAGCGTGTGCACACATTTTGCCTGGCGTCATTGAATTATTATTATTTTTTATGTGCTATTTGTTGGGATTGAAGCGTGGCACGATTTTTAATATTATTATGTTGTACCGGAACGTGCCAACGTCAAGAAGTCTAATTTGTTTTGTTGCCGGAACAAGTGCTTGATTGAATAGTTTAGTGATGGAAGAGAAAATAAGAAGATGGAGCCGAATTATTGCCCACTCAATTATCATCCTGTTAGCAAAACTGTTAGTTCAGCGGATTTTCCTTCATTTTTGTTTTTGTGTTCAATTTTGTGGATGCTGACAAGGTTAGGATCTGAAGAGCCTTAGGAATTACTTACAAGATGAACTTTAGTTTGATTTTCCACATTAATTGTGATGTAACAGTTCTATTGTTTCATAAGGGAAATAATTTAAATGGGTCAATTTCTTCAAAAAAGAAAGGGTCTCTTCTTAAATTTTATTAAATTTTACTTGTATCCTTAAAAAGATGCTTTGATTGATTGTTTGTATGAAAAGCGCGTTCTTAGTTTTTATGAAAAATTAATTAAATAAAATAATAAAATAATTGTGTTATAATTTAATAAAAGTTTATAAAAAAGGGAATAGATATTTTCAAATTGTTGAAAACCAGGGCAAAACGAAAACATATTTCATAATAGCAGACATTTGTAGAAGTAAGTGAAAGATAAAAAATGTATGTTTTAGCAGAAATAACAACTAATACGACTGCCGAAAGTTAGAATGAATACCCATCACCTCAAACCCCACCAGCTCCATTCGCTCTCCCTTCTTTAAAACGTCCTTTAGACATGGGCCAGGGGCCCAAGCCAACTGCCGAGTTCAATTGTCTAAGTCACGTACCAGAGTTGTCCTGCCTTCGTTAAATTCCCCCTCTGTGGCTTGCTTCCTTCGGGAAAAGGATCCGGTACATAGGAACAATATGATCAACACGGAAGCAGCAATAGCTGCGGGTCTTTCCAGACCAAAACGTAAGACAATGTCACGATTGTTCGGAAACATCAAGATTGCAGATCTTCTCCCATTCCGCCATTCCGGTGCTTCCTTCTCCTTCCCTTCCTCGCTATCTACGTCCTACGACCGGGTACGGAAATTGCGGTCTATCTCTTTGGTTCATCAACTGGATACTTCCCCCGTGCTGGCAGCCGGTAGCATGGGGCCAGGAACGTGCCTTTCCGGTTGTTTCTTGCAAACTCTTTCACACACGCACGCATGCACGCACCCAATCACGCACGCAATTGCACGGAAAGTTCGTGGAAGCGACAGGGCCGTTAATGTGGTTGTGATTGTGGGACTGCTGACGTTGGCAGTTTTTGTCGCTGTCGAGTTGAAATCCTTGCACGGGCCAAGGGGACAAGTTCGTTAAGGTCCTTTGCCAAAAGCGGGAGGCAGTTGTGATAGACATTAATAGCTGTCTACGGCTGAAAGGATATTCCCAAAATTTTACTTCAATTATTGCATTGGTTTGGGCAGGTAGGGTGGTTTGAATTTTACACGTGACTTTTGGACGATGAGCGATGGTTTCCAGTTAAAGCAGTTGATCACAATCAGCACTTCAAGCAAGAAAACAGATCGAGAGTTTCATATTTTGTGTTATGCAACTTTTAGCTCTACTCATAACTCATTTCTCTTTAACAGAAAAAATTAAAGAATTTATATTCTTACGCCTCATTAACATGACCGTCATGGGATCAAGCCTCATATGGTCAGTCTCCTTATAGCAAGGGCAGACTATCTGGCTACGTGGTACTGCATAAGTCTCAAAGGCCTATATAGGCCAGCATATCATTGATTTGAACTATATGATATTTCTTTTAGACTCATTAGCATTTTTGTTTAGTTTTGCGATTTTATATTCATGGCCAGATATACTACTTAAAGCATTATTTCGTGATAATGTGTGATATGAAATATACTGGGGATATTTTTTCCAAATTATCATAGAATCATGTAATAACCATGGATAATTTCATCTTTTGTACATTCTTTTGAAAAACAATGCTTTTCAAGTAAGCCCAAAATTACACGAATCGGAATTTCGCGGGTAAGAAATTCCGCTTACCTAAAACCTATGTAGAAACTGTGAACTGTAAAGTTTAACAATTTGGCTTTTTACAGTGATGTATGTTTTATCCTAATGTCTGTACAAGACTTTGGATTTAGATTACAAATGTACAATTATGAAATTTTGTATTTTGTATAATAGTCAGGGATTACTCATTTGTAAGAGTTGCAAGCGAAATAAAAAGAATTTTATTCCTACCATGACATTGCATATTATATTACTATATAATTAGCTATCTGTATTGCAAGATCCGAGTTTCAGAGGCTAGTTCAGATAATAATGAATGGGAGATTAAATATGAGCCAGTTCGTTTAACCGGCGTACTGTTCGCCACGATTGAACAACTGTCAAATTCATGCGCACGGTTAAGCTGCCCGCCGGTTAATATGCCCCCGGATAATCAACGTTCTACTATAGTACATTGCTTGCTGTAGGACGTGAGATTAATTTTCAAAAGTTCTTAGATATGCGTGACAGCTGTTGCAGTGAACAACATTTCTCAAGCGGTGTATAATGGCTTTCCCATTGCAAACTGGCTCGGAAAACTTTGTAAAAACTAGCTTCACTATATTTTAAAAGAAAATCATTTTAACTCAAAATTGAATACCTCCAGTCTTCCATGTTTTGTCGGTTTAAAGCAAAAGAAAGAATTATTTATTCTGCTTTTTGCTTTATTTTATTTTTAACAAATGCTCTAAAGCAATATGGTCTTGCCTTTTTTGTTAAATATATGAAAAACTCGTAGTACAGTCGTCAACTCGTACGACCTAACAACATGCCCGTCATGGGTTCAAGCCCCAAATGGACCGTGCCGCCATACGAAGGACTGACTATCCTGCTATGTGGGGATCAATAAGTCACTGAAAGCCAAACCCACAAGTAGTGTGGTACAGGCAGGCCTTGACCGGCAACGGTTGTTGAGCCAAAAGAAGAAGATATGAAAAACTGAAAACAAATTGATTAATTATCGTTTAATTCATGCGCACGCAAATGTACATTTTTTTCTTCGCCAATTTCCTCATTTGCTAATCATTTGTTCTTAATCAAAGTAACAATTATTTGTTTCCTTCCACGTCAAAATAAACAATTTTATAGAAACCCCAAAAATCGAATCTGAACGGATAATCGGATAAAATGCAAGCATAAATTTTAGTATAGGTCAGTATCAGGCCATGCTATCAATAAGCGAGTGATTCAAACGCGAAAGTTATTGGAGTTGGATACCTTTCTTTAACTATCGAAATAAGGCAGCGACTCTGTAAAAGACAGGGGCTCTGTGTAAGACAGGGGGAATTTTCGAACTAAATACCCCATTCCGACTACATAGGCTTCCCAACCTTTCGATTAGAAGCAACTAGTGGAAAGCACTGGTTAGTAGGCAGAGTGTCAAAGTCTCTGTCCAAAAGTGCGCTGTTTCTTTCTGCTCCTCTTCGACCTCTGCTCAATCCTTCGTGTGGCCTGTCGGATAAGCTCAGTACGTAACAAAAAGCCTATGCTCCATTGTTGATCTTATTTTTAAAGCTATCTTAATGTAAACAAATAAATTGATTATGAATATATTATTGCTAAAACATCGAAATCGCGTAGTACCTTTAATGATGAAACCTACAAAATTTGAAGAATGTTATGATAAATGACATCGATATGGTGTAAAATACATCCCCCTTTTATCTTGATGTGTATTGTACTTGAAATGTCAAAGCCCTTCGTTTGACTTGTTGAAATGGGAGGATGACATCAATCATAGCTTGCAGCACACTACAACAGCACGACCATCTTCTGTTTTGGCGAGATGCTGTTAGATTAAAATATTCATAACCGACCGCCTGTTTCAACACTTCTTCCTGTCTTCGAAGACGATAAATCTTTACCGCGCTTCCTGTTTTGCGCTCCAAGCAGTTTGCATCATCAACGTCTTACTACCGTCAAAACACATAGACAAAGCTCAAACCAGACCGGTCGCCATCATCACCATATTCGCGATGCTGCTGCCCTTCCGGTGCCCTACGCCAGCAAACAGTCCGATAACGATCAGGGTGGCAGAATTTCTGGCCATTTCCTTCGAACTCTTTCAGCTGCGCGCCTGTAATGGGGGATGGGCTTTCGTTTAGGACTATTCAAAATAAAATACCCAAACCGGGCAAAAGATTCCCGTTTTGTAAGACGAGCTCACCAACCATGCGGGAGGCCGTTGCTTTGCAAAATTCATCCCCAATTTTAACGAATATAAAATGCACACACAACAGCAGCTAAGAAACGATGATGGTCGGCACGTTTCTGTCTTTTGTGCCGCCGTTCCCAAGTTTCTTAGCAAGGAAAAAATGCCCGAGAACCCCTTTTCTAGGGCGGTTACGTTTACGATATGATTTTCAATGTCTTATTCGTTATCATCCCCCGAAAATCAAACTAACCCACACATAGAAGCAGGAAAATGTCGTCATCGGTGTAGTATGAATACTAATATTGCTGAGGTTCTCTCATACTTTTCGGTGATAGTGTAGAACGTTACGTTTCTTGAATGATGTTAAGAGTTGGTAAATTCTTTTTTTTTGCCTTTCGGCTTTGGCCTGTTTCCCACACCAAAGCGTTGAAAGACGTTTTCCTTTGGTTAAGAATTAAGAATAAAGATTATATCGCGCAGTGTTTTAGTATTCATCAATGTGTCGCCATTGAGGTCAGTGGTTAGTTTTTTTAAAACTTTTATATCATTCACGTGTGAAGAAACTTTGAAGAGGCAAGAAAAATAGTGGAAAATGATCTATAGAAATCTAACATTTCACAAGACTGATAATTTCTTTCTTAAAAATGTTTCTATATGGTACAGGTAAAGGTTATTAAATACGTTTCAACAAGTTTGATGGTTTAAAAAATGTTATCAAAAAAGAAAAAAAAAACACACTGCTTGGGCACATTTTAAATCCGTATATTTATTTTCGCAGATTTATACTTTCTTTTACAGTTTTTCTCGTCCATTTTCTTTTCATTCCATTCGTATTGGATTCCATTTTTCTCACCTACGGCTGTATGTAGTTGTGCTGCGTGTGCTGTTGGCACAAGAGCCCACCTACTCCATAATTGCCATACGAGCATGTTGCAAACCTTTGCCGCCTATTTTATAATCGCTTACACAACGTTCCTCCTTCCTGCAGTTTCGATCGTACATTGACTAATCATTTGAAGTAGCAAAATAAAAAAAAGACCCTTTTGAGTTGTTCTTCCAACAAAATGTGCCAAACTGTGACTAATTGCCCACATCGGGCTTAGCAGAATTCGCTCAGTGACTGTATAGTAAAATTGCAGAAGTTAACGAATGATACAAATGTTTTTGCTTTGCTTTAACGTTATTAAGTTAAATGATCGTGTTGAAAGTGAAGAATTTTTTCCATTATTCGTCTCATCTTTGCCACCATTTGTGAAGCTGATCGTGTTCGTTTGCCACTCTGTAGAAACTGTCTTTGCACTTTTTAGCTGTGTAATACTATGTACCGTCGTTGAAATATTTCTACTATACTTATCTGCTGATATTCAACGGCAGCCGAATCATTCTCAATCAATCACCGTGATCAATCTGATGCCTCGAACATACGCTCACTTCCTGTGCTTCATATTTGATTTGGAAATTTTATTCCATTCCCCTATTTCGGATCTTGCCACTTCCACTTTATAGTTTGTAGGTATGTGCTACATGTGCTACAGATCGTTTGACACTTTGTTCTACCCTTCTTACCCAAGACGAATCGAAGCGAAATTGGTTGGTTGTTGCCGTTTTGTGTTTTATTTTTATCATTTACTCAATACTACCGTGCTTAAATCAAATGCTCGATAAAACAGCTATATACAATCGTGTACTTTTTGTGTCTGAAGTGTATCTAAGCTTTTGTGTTTTGTGTAATTTACTTGATAAATTCCGGAGATAGGTACACGTGGAACATGATCTTCTTTGCATGGTTTTTTCTTCTCTCTCCCTTAATATAAAGCTAAACCGTTCAACTTGTATAAAAATCAATGACCGGAGCCTGATTCAGCAAATCAGAATAAAACAAATGCAGCCCAATTGCCACACTTTCCAGGGGGAAACATACCTTACATTACCATGTCGAACTGAATGATCAAATTCATGCGTTTTCGTAAGAGAAAACCACTTTGATAAGGACATGCTTCAACTGAACAATCTTAAGCCAAATTTGATTAGTTTGCATGTTCGCTACCCTCTACTTACTTCGACCATATTGCTGTCGTTATGATCCCCTTTCCTTCTAATTTCCACACAAAGTACCTAGCCTCCCCACTCCTCCCATGACATGGGCATGCGATTGCTGGTTTTATATTAAAGTCTTCTGGTTGCTATTAAAACAAATCTATACGTATAATACACAAAATGGGTTCGATCGTGACGTGACAAACGATCGTGCTACAATTCCTTTACACCACCGGTCCAAGCTTACTCGGTTATCTACTTGCTGCCCTGATCCTGACACTTGCACCGCCTCGAGTTTGAGTTAGCTACAATCGCGCTACTGACGTTATCCAGTTCCGTTTGTTTTGATTTGTGTGAAGACTGCCTGTAAAATGATTACCGTACTTATTCAAACTAATTTCCTTGCAGCGAAAAAGGCTAAAAAGATGCTCCGCGTCTGTCATACTACAGTAAGAATTTTAACAAAACAGTTGAAGAGGGAACAAAGTAGTGATTGTACTGCTGGTACATTTTGCGGGCTATATACAGGTATGTTTAACCCGGTTCAACAGACCGTTAAAGGGAACTCACTCCGACGCCCTTCTTGCTGCGCGAAGCACTCAGTCAGCATCACAAAATACACGCACACACACAAACAACGTAAACGCATAGCCCGAGCACTCTAAATTCGCCATGGAAAAAAGGAAAAAATGCGCCCAGAGGCACACACCGCTTGGACGATTGGCAAAGGGAAACAAACAGCCCGTTTTGTCCTACGGCAAACCAGCCCGTGGCAATGTTTATCTAAAAACAAAGCTTTTTGCTAAAACTAAACGCAACTAACACCGGCCTCTTAACAGATCACACCCGCCGACCGGTCGGCACGGAACCGGGCCCACTAATATTACCAGGCGCGCGTCTGCAGCGGCAGGTAGCCGCCGCACTGCTGCTGGTGGCTGTTCGTCATGAAGTTGTTCTGGTTGCGGTAAGCCATCGCCAGGCTGTTCGACATGAGCGCATTATTGCACGGCTGCTGCAGCATCTGGTGTTGGTGGGCCGCCGCCCCATTGTACGACGACAGCAGTGCGGCCGTCGCCGTATCGGGCGAGTGGGCGTTCGAGTCGTTCAGCAGCACGATGCTGCCGACACTGGCTGGACCGCCGCTACCGTTGCTGGTGCCCGAGCTGCCTCCGCCGGCACTGCTGCTACCGTTCGAGCCGGGTCCACTCGCTCCACTGCCGTTAGAGCCCCCGCCGGACCCACCGGTCGATCCTGCCCCACTCCCACCTACGGTCGACTGCTGTTGATGCGTGTGTTGCTGCTGCTGCTGCTGATGGTGCTGTGCTGGATGCTGCCCATGCTGGGACGGATGCTGGCCATGCTGCTGGTGCTGCTGCTGCTGTTGATGGTGCTGCTGCTGAACAGCGGCAGCGGCGGCGGCCGCCGCTGCAGCAGCTGCGGCAGCTGCAGCACTGCTCCCGCTACTGCCGCCGCTACCGTTGTTGTTGTTGTTGGCGCTCGCGTTCGAACCGCCGGAGCAGGGTTTGCCATCTTTAACTAGTACTGGTACGGCCACACGTCGTGGTGAGCTGGCTGACTGGGATGAAAAACAAACCGCGCATTAGTCGGACGAAGCGGTGCGGGGGACGTTCCCGGGGGCAGCAGTGGCGGCATCATGCCGACCAGCATCGTGGCACCGGGCCCGTAGTGCGCCCCCGGAAGCAGCTCGTCCGGCTCCGGCTCGAGCAGCTCGTGGTCCGACACGCGAAGCTGTTCATGGTGCGCTTGCTGTTGCTGCTGCTGCTGCTGGTGGTGGTGCTGGTGCGGTTGCTGGTGTTCGTGCGGGGCTTGAGGCAAATCGGTCGGTGTGGTGCTGGATTCCGCCAGAATGGTCATGGCACTGGCAGCGGCAGCAGCAGCCCCACCAGCACCAGCAGCAGACGCGCCGGAACCAGTGGAAACAGTTCGACCGATCGTACGCACGGGGTGGTGCTGAGCACGATTACTAACCTGATTATGTTGGTTCTGCTCCGCCATTGCCTTTTCCTTAGCCTGCCGCTTGCACTTGTATCGATGGTTTTGAAACCAAATTTTGACCTGAAAAAAAGTACAATGGTAAAGAAAACCCGTTGAGAATTTCTGCTACTGCACTCGGGCTTCAATCGTAAGACAAAGGGTCTATTGTGTTGCACAAAAATCGTTTGGCTATTTTAAACAAATCTTATTGTCGTCTCTGTGAGTCTATGAGAAATCAGATATTCTTTACGGCTTTCAACGATGTTTGCTAGCGGAGGAGTGTATACTTGACACGCAAGAAATTTAACGCATCTTAGCGTTTGAGACGGTTTGTTATTTCCTTCTCCTTCGTGGTGGCTCAAGCGATGCGGTAGGTTTTCTAGCCGATCACACGTCCCAGTAGGCATGGGAGTAAAAAAAAAAGAACCATCAGCGGAACAACACGCTCGTTGCCGTTCGTAGCATAGATGAGACGCGATTTAAACCGTCGTGACCAAGCCGCAAAGCGTTAGAAACTTGTCGTTTAAGGATAGGGTAATATGATTTAATATCACCGCAACACAGCGCAGGAAGTTGCTGCGAATGCGGATGCAGGAAGTACGTTCGTGAGCAAATCTTCCCGGCAACGACAGTCGGTGGTCTGATGCCACACACATTCTTCAAAGAGTGTGCGGTCTCCATCCCCAAACCTTGCAATTTGACCTCCGCCGGCTGCAAGAAGCCAGAAAGCACCCATCGTTAAGGGGACCATTTCTGCGCAGGCTAGATCGCGCGATTTTTTGCCTTGCCTTCCTGCATGGGCGTTAGCTCGCCGCTTTGATGATAGTTTGTGCTTCTGCATGCTGCGTGTGCTCCCGTCGGATGGCACGTCTCATGTGTGTGTGTGTGTGTGTGTGTGTGTGTGTGTGTGTGTGTGTGTGTGTGTGTGTGTGTGTGTGTGTGTGTGTGTGTGTGTGTGTGTGTGTGTGTGTGTGTGTGTGTGTGTGTGTGTGTGTGTGTGTGTGTGTGCGCCCTAAAGTGTGTTGAGTAAAATTACACATAAGAGTGCACTGGGCTTTGCCACTGAGGACCCTTGTGCTAAAGACCCCGAAATAAGTGATGCAGTTTTACACTGCGATACACACACAGGACGTTCGGGGTGGAAGGGTTGTGGGGTTACAAATTAGTCTCGATTTGAGAGGAATTGCGTAACGGTTCTATGGACAAGGATCCTGTGTGCTAGGTAGATTTTCAGTTTTTCCACTATTTTTTTAATCTGGAAAATTTAAACATTCTTTGTAAAGCTTTGTAGTATCAGACGAATTGTACTTGTGGAAACTGTAATTCATATTTTTTTGGATAATGTCAACTTTTAATTTGAATATATCACATGTTTGCTTCGGTAAAGTTTGTTTGATACTTTTGTTCTTAAGATATGAAATATGATACGATACTTTTGTTGGGAATAAACATTCAACGTTCTTGACCGCGCGGCTGCACGAGGTGAAATATTGAAAAAAGCGAAATGAACTATTTCACAGGTAACATATCTGCCGGATAACGCATTACAGCAACCAGCTGATGTGCAATGTAAACAAATAGCGTGTACAAAATTGCAACTAAATCCAATAAATAGCTTCAATATCAAGTATTTCGTCAATTTCCAGTCAAACATTCTACAGTTCTTCCAATTAGGGAATGTTCTGCTTAAAAAGATATTCCTTTGAAGTGAATTTCAAAAGCGGATGTTGCATCTCCACCAACCCTTTAGCTGTATCTGTCATATATTTCACCTCGTGTAGCCGCGCGGTGACCAATGTAATTGGATCCATCCCTTCTGCCTAAATTACTAGTCATTACTAGATGCATTGGTTCTTGCGTTTTTTTATTTGCTGGACATTAAATCACTCGGTCTGTAAAATTTACCATTCCGTTAGGAATTTCAAGTTGGCTACCTAGATATTAATTTGACCCCAAATCGGTGTTACTAACATGACCAAACGAAGATAGGGGGTTGTTCACTGTCGCGATCGTTGGCATAAATTATTCAATATTAAGAATAATAAGTATAAAGATTCAGAATTATTAGAGAAAAAAATGGTTTAAAGGATTCATGATTTTTGAATCTTGCTTTATATAATTCATCCCTTATTGCATTCATTTTCTTGATTTGAATATTCATATTCAATGTAAAAAATAATACAATATCTTCTTTGTTCCCATCTTCACATTTCCCTTCATTTGAAACATTTAGCCCCTAATGAAATGTACAATGTGTTAGCGGTGCAATTGCATTACCTATTAGTAACAAAACAGAAGCTCCATTGCCATCATACATGCTAACCCAATGGACGAACGGCATGCAAAGAAAACACCTGAAATGCATCTACTGACCGCACTACATACTGCACTACTACATCTTTCCTATTCGGTGTCTGGATTACAGGCTGCAGTGCTGCTTAGCTAGCCGGAACCGTACCGGCAAAGTTTAGCATCGTCGAGAGATTCTTTTGTTGCGCTGAAAAGGCTGCAAGTATTGCCGCGGGGAAAAAGTACGCCACACCGTTAGGCAAAGAACCTACTGGATGCAGTCGCAACACGTGCTCGTCAACGTGTAAACATTCATTTAGTATTCTCTTTGAGTAAATAAAAAAAACTACCTACCATCGAAAGAAACGTAACACTACATGGGACTGACCGACTTGCCGCAGTAAAGCATTTGCCAATGCACTAAGAAAAAGGCTTTCCCCCACACATAGATACTTTTCTTTGCATAATCAAACATTAACCATGGACGTTGAGCTTGTGTTGGTATATTTTCGCGTGTAAACCCGTGAAAAGGTGGAGGAAATTGGAAAAGTGACTGATAAAGGGCCACGGTGCACGGTGAAGCGTGAAGCAAAATCGCCCTGTTGAGATTAGGTACATTTGGGCGATTTGCTGGCCTTCTATCAAAGTAACCATTGTGCTATTATGCGATCGAGGAGCGTTTTTTTTTTTTGCTCAAGGGTCAAACCTTTCGGCTTGATGCATAGAAGACAACATTGGTGGAGGCTGTACCATGATGGCCTATACCACCACCGGCCGATGAATAGTGTGTGCTGCATTTAACACACGCGTAAGCATAGAAAACTGCAGGCATGCAGGCAGCCAGCCACTTTCTTGGTTTTTAATTACGAGCAAAATCAACCACTACATTCAACCAATTCATCCTCGCGAACGTCGTGACGGCGGGCTGTTCGGTAAAGGAATAGGAGAGCGCTTTTTGTCCGTTTCAGAGCACTGGCCTCGGACGTGCGGGAGGCGAGAATGTGTCTATTTTAGTGCCTAGCCAACGATAGGATATCCTAAGGCTTTGCATGTGTGTGTGTGTGTATGTGTAAATGGAAAAAGCGAGAACAACAACCGTGTGCTGACGGTGCTGTATGCAAACAGCTTCGTCAATTCAATCCCTTCCCGAAGTGGTTGAGATGTCTGCCTGTTCGCTTCACTACCGCAAGGGACGAAATCGGGACAGAAGCTTTTCTGCGCAAGATGAGTGTAATATTATCTCATCAGCAGCTTTCTCGTGCCGCAATTAGTAGCGTAATCAAGCAGCACCCGCGCATCGCGTCCCTGCCAAGCCATGTGGACTTGGTTGGTATGACGCTGGCAGTGAAAATTCTCGGACAGAAAGAAAAGGACACTCGAATGAAGGCAAACACTACACATACTTGCGCACCCTCCGACGGCCTATCCATCAGCGGGTGTGAGGTAGCTTTTTTTCGCAATTTTGTAAAAACCCATCCTTCATTCATTCAGGGTGCGCAGCGTAGTAGCGCATGAACCTATTATAGCAACGACCAGCCGTGGGAATGTGCGCCAAGAGGGGCAACGTGTGAGGTGCCCTTTTCCTTTTGCACACACACAAACACACACACACATACACCCAAACACACACACACACGCGGGAGAAAACGTTGATTATGCCAGCTATTGTGGAATGCTCGGAACTCTAGTGAAAGGTATGGGAAGCCATCTCACTCAATTAAATTTCGCTGCATTTGTTTCAGAGATTGCTTTCATTTGCAAAAAAACAATATCTAATTGCGTGTGTGTGTGTATCTCGATTTTCAAACAAGAAGTTGTGCTGTGTGTATGCTCGAATTGCTGTGCTTTGCTACAAGCTAGAGCCATTCTGGCTTGCGCACGCTAAATGAATGTAGCATAATTTGTATCTGTTTGTAACATCGTAATTAAATAAGTAGAGAGATGCTATGCTCTCTTCTCACCTGTCCGCCTCGGCAGAACAATTAGCCAAATGGTGCAGCAAATGTATAGTTCCCCCCGGCGTACAGCGAGACGGGTAAACGACTAAAGAGGATTGCAATGACATTTTATTATAAAACGCATACATTTTTAATTGGATTCTATGGATGTGGGAATAAATGAACAAAATGCATTCATTTTGTAAAATCTCTGCTTCTCGACTCTTAATTATGCAACGCATGCGGCGGTGTGGAGCTGAATAATTATGTTATTACTAATTTTCAAATAACTGTTACCCTCCTGTCCGGGAAATACTTAACGAAGTAGCCCATGTTTTTACGAGTTTTTTTTTATTTACCCACATATTATGGTGTTTTGTGTCTGTTCAGTGCTAGCTTTTGATTTAGCTGAAAGGCGATTCGCTAACCCTCTGCACGTACCATTATGCGCGCTCAACCGTGCTTGCAACCGAGAAAAATGATCCTATCAGCGGATCGTTTTCATCGCTTTTAATGATTCCCATTGATGATCATAATCTATATCGAAGCACTTGCTAATTAGGGTAGGGTAGGGTGTAAGCTGCGTGGGAAGCGATGCGTCTACTTCTAGCCATACAGGATGGAACCAGACCGGAAGTGGAAGGAAGGAAGGAAGAATCTGAGAAGGTTCACGCATTCGCTCGGACTGCGGGTTACGGGTGGCCGAACGATGTAGATACTGGGTACCTGACCAGCAACCGCAGGCACCCTGGGCACGGTCTGTTTATTTTAGATTCAACCGCTACGCCGCATCACTCATCACCTCCATTGGGTAGACCTGTGAGCACGCTATCCTTGAACTCCTTCGGTTTTTGCCTAGGTTGGGCAAGGGATTAAAAAGGTAGCAATATTTGCGGAACAACTGGCGTGAAGGGAGGATGCAGAAATAGTCGGGGTTTTTTTCGACGAATCATCCCAAATTCCTTACCCCGCCCGTGTGTGGAACATTTCTGTTCGCCAAGTTGTAGTTGGTGGGTGCGAAAACATTGAAAGTTCGTGTTAAAAAAAAGCTCCCAGCGCAACGTCTCAATCATCGGATGGAAGAGATTAGGCAAATTTATGAAAAATATAAAACAGAAAAGGCAAAAATAACAATTACAAAGCTTTGCGTTAATCAGTCACATCCGGAATGATGCCGATTCGTGTTCGAACGATGATGCGAGCAAAGAGGGAAAAGGGGTTTCCCCTTGGGCAGAGGAAGGATATCCGTAGCGTTTTGCAGCATTCGCGCAAATAGTCGAACTCGAAGGAGCAAAAATAACACGCAAACAAACATGCCCGTGCAGGGTTAATCTCCTTTCGAAAGAATGGAATGAAGACGATGTTCCACGGATGGAAATTCCATGGATAGCTTGATCAATGAAGCAACCCACCGGAACAGAGGAAAGGGTTGTAAGTTAAAGGGAATTTCTCGTAGCAAGCAACCAATACATTCCGATGTGGTTAAGTGTAAATAAACGCGTGCAAGTTATTTTATGAGCTTTTAAAAGATGTTGATTGGAACATGTCAGTTGAGTTAGTTTGGTTTTTGGAGATTTAAAACAAAGGTGATGTAAAACTTTTGTTTATATCTTGTATGAAATATTAGCAAAAAATAAAACTAATTAATCTTGATGTAAAATTAATGGTAAAGTTAAAACAGACGTTCATTGTTAAAGGAATTTGCACATACCAGTATACCAATAACAATCAAAACCAAATACAATGGAACATCTTCGAGCAATTAGTAATCAAGCAATTAATGACCAGTAATAATACTTACAAGTTCATACTTGTTTTAACAAATCAAGCTTAGTATATGATTTTAGTTAGGAAATTCTGTTGGCACATTTTTTTCAAAAAATTTCATAATTAAAAAATGTCATGACAAATGCACTGCAAGACAACCATTTTTCCGTCGGGTTCCGTCGGGGCCACGCAACCCGTGTGTCTCTGTTACTCTCATGTACCGGTTGACAGTGATTTTACATTCATCATTTTTCGTTATTATTTTTGCACTGTGTTCCTGTGCCCCATCTGCCCGCCGTGTTTTGGACTCTCGAATCCATCCAATAGGACGCCGTTTGCAGTCGCTTTCCAAATCCGTTCCATTACCACCGCCTCATCCGGCAATTGTATTGTATTTAAGGTTACCTTTCCAAACAACGAGCTGCTGCTTTACCTTGTCCGTAGCGCAATGCATCACATCACAGCCACGCTAAATAAGTATGTATGTCTAACACAGGGACGCTCGGAGTACGAGACAAATGAAAAAAAGGAAAGAGAGAAAAAAAACTGCAAGCTTGAACCTAAATCCGTAGGGTCATGATTACCAGATGTTTAAGTGAAGCCCCGAACGCGTCAAGCACCTCCGGCTGAACCTTGACGGCTCGAGAGGTTTGTGGAATCGCAAACTTTAGTGCGTTTGTATGTGCGCGTACACTGCTGTTACGAAACCCGCCGGAAAACGGGGAACGGTTTATATTCAGGGCGAGTACGGGCATCAACAACAACAACCGCAACAACAACGACGACGACAGCACCATTCCAAGTCCGAGTGTGGAAAGAGTGAAAAAAAAAGAATAATAAAGAATAAAACGTAATGCGCACGAAGAAAATAAGAAGCGAATCCACTTGAACTGCTTTCAAACCACTTCACCGCACGCTGGCTTAGCGTTCGATTTCGTCCTGATTTTCCTCCTGATCCTGATGGGGAGCGAACTGCAGCCCAGCCATATCCGCATCTGCCCTCGATCGATAATAAACCGCACGCAAATATTATGTTCACGTCCGGAACAGCGCTATACTGCATGGTGGCCACCACTGCTACTGCATTCGTTGTAGTTTGAGCAGGGGAAACAGGGAGAGCCAGCGGCAGAACATGCGCGGCGGGAGAACAAAATGGATTCTTCCCCATTTGCCAATTCGCAACATATTGTTGTCGATAAACAACGTCCCAGCATCATGCATCTGATTGTGCCATTAATCGTTTTTGTGGCAGAATGGATTTATTTTTAAAGCTGTCTCCAAGCTAACGCTGCGGATGCGTATCTAAACGTCTACAGGCGATCAACCATCCTTTTATGTGTTTTCAAAACATAATAATCGCAACAATTGGCGTTTCAATTATGAGTGTTGCGGCGGGGCATTGTTTTTTAAATGAAAAATGGATTGATTGATTATTGTATTGCATTATCACTTTCCCTATCTCTGCCTACTACAACAAAAAACAACAACATGGCTTCTCCTTTCTAACATTCTTCTCCTATACCTTTCAAATTTTTCTTCCCTATCCGATCATCTTATCCGGTGTAATGTTTATTGTTACAGCGTGCCAAATCTGCTCTGCCAGCGTGGTTACCATCGAGCTTCTACCCATGTTTACGTACGCTAATCCAAGGACTCTTTTGCATGGCAAGACACGCTGCGCGACTGCCGGGGATTGAGAATTTCCGAACCAGCTTCCGGCGGTACCGAATGACTTTTGACACTTGCCCCTAGGCGGATGAAAATTTCCCACCCGGAAAATCCCATTCTGAAATTCCCATTTCTAAGGAATGGTTTGTTTTTACTTGTGATGTTTTGCTTTTGTATGGGCTCTGCTGGAAACCTGATTGCAGATTATGCTTTGCGGGGTTAATCTTTTACTGAACGTTTACCATACCGTTGCTGAACAATGACTGCGTTTTGATAAATTTCATTGCCAGAAAAGATTGTCAATGATAACAATTTAAAATCTAGGATAACAAGTTTGATCTAGGGTAGTAAATTGATACAATTCTCGGCGTTTTATCTGGATTTTGTATTCAAAGATCATGCATATAGCTTAATTGATTTAAATCGCAAGAATTGAAGATGCAGAATTGAGAACGATTAAAAATGATTGTAGATATTTATCCGCCAAATTGAAGATAACTTAAGCCACTATCAATATTAATTAGCATTAAGTATAGAGTAAATCACGTATCCGTATTCTAATCTAACCTAAGCACGGTATTGAACGATTGTAGCAAGAACGTGTGGTATTGCAAAACGTACGAATGATTTTTCGATTTTATCGTCGACAACGATTTAGATTTTTGATGATGATTTGATGATGATTTTATCGTCGGTGCGTTTTTCAGTTGAATCTCTCTTTCACGATACAATTTATGCGATCTAACTGTACACGAAAAAGGAAAGGAGAGAATTTGAGTGAAAGAGGCAAAGCCAATTTTCATAAACTGCAAACATCGATTGGCACTCCGGAGTACCGGTAGTCACACATTTATTCTATTTTTTGTCGACATTCATTCACCACTTGAACGATACATCAAGCACCGCAGCCATCGCACGCTGCCTGAAGCGCCCAATAAAAAGATAATAGAGCCGACCTCGAACGCCCAGAATTTGACACCCAAATGTCCAGTTCCGGTTTCAAAGCAGACGCACATACGCAAGGCTACGAGATTGGATCGTTTGGAGCTTGGGTAGAATTCGCTTGCTTTGTTAATGCCCTTTTTTACGCTTGTGCGCAGTGTCGCATGTCATGGCGTTAGTGTGCTGGTGTGCCAGCTCCCCAGTAGCTCCAAAAGTGACGTTTTAGTATCGGAACAGACAATTTCGGCTTCCATTACTCTCTATCTCTCTCTTTCTCTCTCTCTCTCTCTCTCTCTCTCTCTCTCTCTCTCTTTCTCTATCCCTCTCTCTCTCCCTCTCTCTTAACTTTCTCTTTCCTTTTCCATGCTATGAATGCGTGTACTTTCGGGGAAATTATTTTTTGCAAAGAGCGCTCCTGCCTCGGTCGAGGTGAGAAGCCGGACGCCATCTACTACAATGACACACTTGACGCTTGTGCTCCCACATCACCTCGGCGCATTTCCGCTCGCCGGCTGCTTCGATTTCAATTGACAGTCTCGTTTGTCAAATTGAATTTCTAAAACGAAGTGTCACTTGAACCGTTAATCAAAAGTGACATCGTCAGAAAAGGGAAGAGCGGCGATTCAATTCGAAACGGAACGCGTGTATATGCGTGTGTGTTTGTTTGCCAAAAGCAGGCAAGTACATGTGGATGTGTCTGCACATGAATTTGGAGCAGCAGAGGCAATACAAAGCAAGAGCTTTTTTAGAGCATTATAGATATTCCAACCCCAAAACATAAGCCCATTTCGTAGCCGTGGAGCGATTGAGCGATGCAATGGATGACATTTATGCATTCAAACAAGTCTTTACATGGAAAACGTTGTGCCAGTTTTCCATTTTAACACCGCGCGCTAGCCGTACCCACGAGTCCAATGTGGCGCGAGTTTTATGTGCAGCTAAAAACCCTCTCCACAGCGAGGATCACAGTTGGCGAGAAGCATCGGATGAGTGGTATCAGTCCCAATAATAGCACGAAACCCCCGAAAATGTATCTTTATCGAGTGAACGGGTGAGTGCGAAAGCTGCTCTAAATTTATGGTACATATAATACAAAAAACCCATCAGGTGCTATAATCCTTTCCACTTCAGATTACATTGGAAAAAGACACCTTTTTTAACGGTCGGGTGTACCATGCCACTCGTGGACTCGTGCTCAACGAAACCGTCTTACAGAGTGGCTCTTTTGTGATGAGATTTAAGTTCAGTTTCAAAGCTGACCCAAGCTGATGTTGTTTTTATAACAAATTATCAATCTTGAATATTAGCTGTGCGCATCGTCTAGCGACGGCTTTCGTCGCTTCTCGAAAACTGCACAGCGTAAAGTTACGTTTTTTTTTATTTTGTGCACCCACTCAGCGGGTTGTTTCTGATCCGATCTGCAAGAGCAAGCAATACAACAACAATTTCTCCTTTGCTGGTTAGGGTTTTTTTTAATGCGAAAAAGGGACCTGTGGCCAATTTTTTGTAGCCTCGCTTGGATTTTCTCGCATATTGTTCATCGATTCCACAGGAGATCCTTTCCGCTCGCATCCCGTCGGTAATCTGATTAATGTGCTGTTATGTTTTGTTGTACCACTGCAGGGCACATACTTGAAAATACGTGCACAATGTTCAGAAGAAAAAGGATAAAATGTATTTTTTTCCACCGAATCTACACACTACCAAGTGATGCGGTGGGACTCATGCTGAGATGTTTGTTGGGAGGGAGATGGTTCTATTGTTGGTAGGCGATTGGCCTAAAAACCATATTACGCTGGATTTGGTAGGTCTGTGGTAGCAATGGGAAAGGGATTTTTGCGCCTACAACAATAACAATGAGTGTGATGTAATATAAAATGATAATGAACAGAAAGACGTCGTAGGAACGATTTTTCCTTTTTAGAATTGGGTTAAATTAAGATTGCCGTTGATAATAATAAATGTGCACTTGGGTAGTGGGCCTATTTTGCTATTCTTCCGACCTAATTTGGTAATTACCGATGAATGTGTTTATTTGACAACCACGAGAAATATGCCGCGAAACGAATTATTCCAAACACAATACTGCCCCCGATGGTACTGATTCAGAACGACTTTTCACACATCTTCTTCATAGCGCCCCGGCTCGAAACTCACTCGAAATTTCCGCGGACCGTATTATTTCGCCCGGCGCACGTGAACGACGTGCCCGGGCACAAGGGGCGCGCGGGTTTGTTTGTATGCACGCTTCCAGGACGCGGTGTGCGTTCGATTGCGAAAGGGCAAACAGATGCAAACGGCAGCCAGGAAGCGATTAGAATCGATTAACCCACCGTCCAAACAAACTGTCACCGGCAGGAAGTACCGGGCGACAGCATCCAATATAAAACCAACCGGAACGGAATTCGGTGGCTGTCATAATCGCACGGACTATTAAGAATCAGGTCCCTTCGGTACGCGCACGCACGCACGCACGCACGCCCAAAGGAAACATTTTTCTATCCCCCACGCGCGCGTGTGCTGTGCTGTGCTGTGTCGAAGCTTTTGGGTTGTTGCTCTGTTCGCCAAGGGGATAACTGTCAAATTCAAACGGGCAACGGGGTTTTCTTATCCCTGCTGTTGGAAAAATAAATGACAAGTAGGCGCCTGGACGCGCACACACTGTCAACGACACGCGCATCGAATTGGATGGGCATATTCGTATTGGATGGAATTGTTTATTTTTACACTCACACGACCGCTTGGTATTTATTGTGATAAGTGTGAAAATAAAAACACTGCCCGACAGACTGTTGTCCACAGTCGCGTTCTCCCTGATAACGTTGATGCAATGCTCTCCGGGTGCTGCTTACCTGGGTTGGTGTGAGATGTATTAAGCTGGCTAGGTGTTCACGTTCCGGGGCGGATAGGTATTTCTGCTGCTTAAATCTTCGCTCAAGCTCGTAGACCTAGAAGCGCAGAAAAAGTGGTTAGAATTAATTATCGTTCTTCTGAAGGCTACCCGTTTCATCTTAATAATGAACAATGAAGTAATCTTTGTGATCGTTAGCTTAAATGTGCTTCGGCGAAAAGTGTAACCTCGTTTTATGTCTTATCTTTGATTAACCTTATCTGATTACTTTAGCATTTTATAATTGCTTATCGCTGCTCAAGACGAAAATTGTGCGCTGCAACAAATTTCGATATGATGCCAGAATATGAACCGGATTCGTTCAAATAATCTCCGCGTTTGAATACATGCAATGATTGAATTGAATGAACATAATAGTTCTAAATTTATATCCAATCTGTCGTTAAACTAACCGCTGTAGAAGCAATTCGTTATGATTCAGATTATGATAGATTGTTTGTTTTATGCTTTAGACCTATTAATTGATAACTTAATTGTTAATCTCAATTATTCTTTCCCAAGCCCCCTACCTATGGCTATTCGTTACAGTTTTAAGGTTAATCAAAATTCACATAAACTTTACAACCTCGTTGCCAAACATAATCCGAAAAACAATTAAAAAAATGAAACAACGCGTAAGGCAAATAGTATTCAATTACATTTAGTGCAGCTTTCAAGCAGCCGCACGCACAGCATGAAGGCTACGAAACGCTTCTTCCCACTTGACCTTCTTCATCAAACGCGGGTAGCATTCATCTGGCTGAAATTGCATTTCGACAAACCAAACAACGGAAAACGAGCTGATCTCCCACTCTCTCTCTCTCTCTGCTCGGTATTATTTCTCCTTTTTTCTACAGTAGCACACAGGGTACGGGTAGTCCCTTTAATGGTCCCCGGGCACGCACGCCCAACCAGGACTCCAAATCAAACTTGCCGGGTAGGATGCCCCCAGCTCCTCCGACCCAGAGCAGTCAGTGCGGTTAAAGTGCCTAGAAATTCTCCCGTGTGCTTCTCTCGTACAATGTACATCTTGGTCGAGCAAATATTTGCCCTTTCGGTAGGCAACGGCCGGGCAACGAACATGAAACATGCATAAAAGTATTGACAAACAACAGCATGCCGCTGCTGCTGGTGCTGCTGCGGCGCACGGTTTGGAGCAAAACGACAGAAGCCGAACCGATATACTGGTAGCATAAAACGGGATACTTCCTAGGACCGTGACCGATAGGACAACGTTATGATAATCCCTTTTCCCTTTCACTCAACAGCCTCCCTTTCTTCGTCCTACAGCGTGGCCGCTTAAGTCGTTGATTGTTTTGTAGTTAATCGTACTCGTTTTTATTCCAAAGGGAATTACAAAACGATCTCACCATCGAAGAAGGCCACGCAAATGGTACACGAATGCAAGATAGCAAAGTAAGGATGAAATTTTGGTAAAACCTAGCAACGAGTTACTAATCGTCTCGGTTCCGGAGATTTCATCACCAAGCGACAAACCCCCTGCATCACCAAATCAGACAGACAGACAGTACAGACCGCTGCAGTGAGAAAGTTAATCAAATATTGAAACGAACTCAAGCTAGAAAACGAGACCATGGGGTTAAGCTGGGTTCCATTGGGACGATTATTCTATCTTACCCCTTGTGCAGCGTCAGCAAAATTATTATCCATTGAATAATGAAGCTAAAGTTGTTGATTTTCTCTAATCCACCCACTAAGCGCGCAAGGAACCGTTTTGTCGAGTTTTATTGCAGACACAGCCAGCCCACAGTCTCCCCAGCTAAACGATTCAAGTGGCAAAATATTGACAAATCGATCACGACCCACGACGTTGTGACGTTATGCTATGTTGTTGTGCCTAAAAATGGGTGATTATTTAACATATTTCCAGTTACACGGACGGCCGGGGGCTGATGCTGGATCTGTACGTGGAAGCGGAGCAGAAACAACACAGAAAGGCAGCGGAGGGGAAACGGATGGCAAAACAGGTTGACGATGGGAGTGAGTCCTGTGGCGTACTTTCGGTGACAACCACTTAAAATTAAAACTGAAGTAAATATTTGAACCACGGGCCGTGCTTCGACGCATTTTGCTTGCCGCTACCTAATTCCCCCCCCCCCCCTCCGTCTGATCGGTGTGTTTTGACATCTTTGTTTTTCGTCAGTGGGCTACCGATCCGGGTGCCAGACAGTCCGGGTCAGATAAACTGGCAAACTTTTCGGCTTCAAAGCATGTTTGGATTTGGCTGCTTGTTGACAGTTGTTGAAAGCGCTTGTTCGACGGCACGTCCGCCTAGTACGTTGTCGAGTGGTTTTGATCGTGATCATACTCGACCTTGAAATCTTCAGATTGAGGTTTTTGTTGTAGTTTTTCGATATTGGCGTTTGTTTTTTAATTCATCCTTTAATTCATTCAATACTCTGCTGCAAAACGGTTCTCGCAATAATTAACGGGGATGAAATGGTTTGAAAACGTTGTTCATCATACATCATCATACAAAGCATTAGAACGAGTATTTTTGGCAAATAAATGGGACGGAAACATACATATTTCGCTCTGCTTCGCACAGTCCAATAAAAAAAGCAATTTAATAGCAATAAAACAGCGAAATGAACAAACTGCAAATTGTACTATAAAATTTATTACTTTTCTACACCCATTTCTTTTCATCACACCGCAGTTGGAGAAGAAAAACTCATTACAATAATTATTTGCACTGGAAGAAAAATAATTCTTCCCCATTAACAGTGCACACCAGTGTACGGTTGGCATGGACTCGGGTCACAAAACTTTGACTTTCTGCATGCTGTGGCAGCCGAGGTTTGCTGGTCAGCTCGAGCTCATCCGCCCCCCCCCCCTCCTCCATTCCTCCCCCTCTACTTCCCATTCAACCAGTTGGCTGCAGGCCGTTCTTAAACTCTAAACAAAAATCTAAGTAAAATATTTGACCGCCCGCTGACTGCCATTTATATTTGTGTAAGCGCACAAGAGAAAGAAAAGCGTGCAACACACGATGCACAGGGAAAACGGGATTGGAAATAACTACAACCCCGGTAGCGCACGCGGGAGCAGCAAAGTCGAAGGCAGTTCGCTCCTTGCTCGGCGGGATGGAACGGTTTGCTCCGGAGGCGAAAGGAGGCCGGTGTGCGAGGAGAAGGTGCAGGTTAAGAATGCTGCTGCTGTTACGTTTTATATAAACACAATGTTAGATCCCTGGTGGACTGGCGGGCTGGCGTGACGGGAAGGAAAAACCGTCCGCCAGGAATATCTATTTACAAAGCACTTGAAATGAAATGCCAAGTTTCATCAGCAAACTAATATAGGAAGAGACCGGTAGCAAACCGGTGGTCGCAGTCAGTGGAGTCCCGTTTTGCCCCCAGACGCACACACACACCCAATCACACATACACGGTAGCCGAATGTGACGACAATGGGATCGACAGACCTGCAGGGACTGACTCAACTTTGCTCTGTGGGTGTGTGTGTGTGTAAGTGGTGCGTGGATGGCACCAACACTACAAAAGGCGGATGTTGTCTACTAACGGGCAGGATGGGTGTTTGGCTGACTTCTTCCGATTTGCCCAAGGTATTGTGTCCTGGAAGTGTTCATTCTTACAGGCTTTGCTAACTGCATACCCCATGTGTCTGGTTAGTTGTAGGTCGTCAACTGTCAAAGCCTAGGTAGCTTTCTCACGCAATGTGTTTGACATGCCCACACAATAAAGATATCGATCTGGGGACAAGGATAACATTGTAAATACAAAAAATACCGACTCAGTGAAGAATTTTTACATCAATATATTGCTCCTTTTCATGACCGATCTTGTTAACAGTTAAAAAAGGAATTGATTTTTTACCGTACATACCACCATTCGATCGATTGCTGAGCGATTCCATTAAACATCGCCATGCACAAACCCTCGTTAGTTTCATAATCACCTGCCATCACGTTGCGACACGGATGTAAATAGTGACGCACCATGTAGAGGCGGTATGCGAAAGCATTTTCTGTTGCGATCATTAGCAAATGTCTGGCACTGTGGTGCAGGCGCTGTTTTTCTTTCGGTTCAGCTTAATCTACGTAATAGCTAGCGTAAACTACGTAATGCAACGGTAGCTAACAAGAGATCGACGACGACAACGACGACAACATTCGATCTGCAATTCCTTACGCGAGATCATCCGTGATCAAGGTCGTGTATGATTGCATTGCGGGTAGGGGCCACACACATACACGTTTACTCACCTGGGCCTGTGTGAAGAGTACGCGCCGCTTTCGTCGCTGGGCAAGCGGGAACTGCATCGGTTTGGTGTCGGACACGCTGCACGCTGCCAGGCTGCCCATGTTGGACATGGCGTGGCCCATCGTACCGCCAGCCGAGCCTCCCATCAATCGGGATACTGAAACGATAGTGACAGAGAAGAATGAGATTTTTTCAAATAGAAATTTCAAATAGAGTTTCGCTTTCGATTATGTACATTCCCCGCAATTCAGGAAATCCTTGTTTTAGTATAGCTTAAATCTATTGTTTTATTTAAAACAAATATATCAATATAAATAATTCAGTGATTTATCATCAATCTTGCATAATATGGCAAAACTGCTCACGACTAGGATCTTTGCGGGATCATTTGCATAATAGTGTGATTCCAAGTGCTTGGCAAACGCGCTTGCATCCATTCAGAACAGTAAGGCAGCAACATGTAAGCGAACCAAGCTGACATCAAACCCCCGGAACGGAATGTATTGCCTACTCGCCAAGGAATGTGCTACATGGTGTGCTAGAAGGAACAAATCAATGCCCAAATTGAGCTGGGGGCGGGAAACGAACGAAGAATGGTTTGATCAATATTGATTTGCAGCACTGCACACATTAAAAACAGCGCGTGGCCAAAACTTATCCCCACTGAGCCCATCCGCTGCAAGATGGGAAGACAATCACAGCATTCTTAATGAGCCGATATCGTTTCGGTCATTCTCACTCAGTGTCAGCACAGTCAGCACCTTCTCCAATTACCAGCCCATCCAGCATCATTATACGGAGAGCAAAACCTAAAACAACTACCCAAAGACGTTTCCATTCCATTCTGCCGCGTGCTTTCTTCTTGCATTGGCCCCCTTTTCATCCAAATGCCAAATTCAAATCCTCTCTAGCGAACACACACGAGCGATTAGTTTAAGTAGCTTCATGGCTCACGTTCTACCATCGGTGGTGGAAAAGGATACACGAGCTGGACGTAAAAAGAAAAGGCTCCAAACCACAACTATTCCCAGAGCGGGTTTAGGGAAAACCTATTCAAACATTTCTTCCGGAGCATTCAGGCCTGCATTGTCCTGTGGGCCGATATGGTCGGATTTAATCACCACAAAAGGCACGCCAGCAAAGGCACGCTAAGGCTCAGGCGATGGAAAGGCTCATGTTTCATGTGTATGTACCGAAACACCGAAATCACACCAACTAATGGACCTTTTTCTTAAGGAAATTAGCTGAAAATTTGACTTCCTAATGTTGAGTACCAAGTATGGTGTGGCTTTTGTGAGAGCAGGACGCATGTGTGTGTGTAAATTTTCCCCGCGAACAAGAAACCAGAGGAAAAAGCAAAGGATCGGTAATGCAATCGGATACGATCCACCTCGGCAAGTGTGGGCTTTTGTGACTGGCTTTCACCTTCACGTGGGGTTTGTGTGCTTACGTACGTGTGTGTGTACGTCGAGTGCTTCGCTCTGTATCGCTTTCCTTCCCTCATACAGTACAGTAACAAGAGCATCCCGGTGTCAACACCATCAACACTTTCTTGAGGCAATAAAATTCTCCAATTTCAGGTCAACATTCTTCCGCATTTTCCTCAGTCTCGTGGTATGTACCCTCAACTATGTAGTGGTGGGGGTGGCGGTGGCAATGATTCGGCGATAAGTGTGATTTTTTTTTCTTTACATTCGTTTGGAACAATAGAGGGATGATTTTGCTTTTTCCTACACGCCACACGGACTGCAAATGATCCTCGTAATCACGTCAGAATAGGGTTTTATTATGCACGAATCACGATGATGAGGGCCAGTCTCGTGATACAGTCGTTAACTGATACGACTTAACAACACGCCCGTCATGGGTTCAAGCCCTGAATAGACCGTTCCCCCATACGTAGGACTGACTATCCTGCTTTAGTTAATAAAAATAACGTCATTGAAAGCCAAGTCCACTAGTGTGTGGTAAAGGCAGGCCTTGACCGATATCGGTTATTATGCCAAAGAAGAAGAAGAAGAAGAAGAATACAGTGATGATTAGAGCACTCGTTAATTTAAGTTTATATCGTATGGTTGGTAATGGTGCTTCTTAAAAGACAATACATTTTCATAGGACTGGTTTACAGTTTATATAAAGAAAAAATTACGCAGCCGTCGCGACACCTTTAAGAGCGCCGGTTTAAATGCTAATGCTTTCATCAGTTCCTAATTGCTCCTGCGCTACAGCAGGGGTCTCCAAACTACGGCCCGCAGGCCGCATGCGGCCCTCAAGAGCTTATAATGCAGCTTATAATGCGGCTCACGATGACTTTGTCAGAGTTAATATAAATATTACGTTATTATGACTTTTTCAAATAAAAATGTATTTTTTACTTTTCTTAGACAAAATCAAGCTTTAGTAATACGAAACTGTACAAATATCGTTAATATTTTGTTATAAAAACGAGATTTAAACGTTCCCTCATCAGTAAAGGTAGCGTCAAATGGCTCTCAATATAGTTATTTTTGAAGCAATGCGGTCCGCGAGCTGAAAAGTTTGGAGGCCTCTGCTCTAAAGTGATAGTCGAATAGTCTTGAATTTTCGATAAATATCCTTGTCATAAAACTCCCACCGTGCGTAGAGCATCGATTATTATAAGATTCTAGGAGGTTGAGATAGGGGGTTTCCCAGTGTAGTCGTCAACTGGTACGACTTAATAACATGTCCGGCATGGGTTTAAGCGTTATATGGACCGTCCTCCCGTTGCAACTAACTAACTATCCGGATGCGTGGTATTTCATTCTCTCATATTTCATTGAATGTAATAACATCCACGCAAACATCCTTCAGTAATAAATAAAAATATAAACTTAATTGCAAATAATATATAACTGAAGATGATAAGCGATTGATTGGATTACTCATAACAGGTAACAATATTCATATTCACTGCGCACAAACCAATCAATATCATACGACAACACCGAACGAGGGATGTCAAATGTCGTCGGCTTCCTTTTACATCCCATCGATACCGTTTTCAATTCCCCATTAAGCACGTGTGTAAACGCCAAACATTCCTGCCAGCAAATATCGATTACTTTTCAATTTTCGTCCATAAATCCCTTGACCATGAGGGATTGATCTGGGCGCTTGTGAGACTCGAAAAGCCATCCCCGCGAGCCAATAACATTTGCCATCCTGATCAAACACTGTCCCGGCTCTACCTGTCTTAGCGACAATCCGCTTACCTTTGCACCCAAACTTCTCACACTACGTGCCAATCTACGAAACGATCTGCTAAAAATCCACCTGCAAGCAGGCCACGTTCAGCGCAAAAAATAAGAGGGAATTTACAGAGCACGATGCCATCACGAAGAATGTAATCCTATTTTCTAGTGCTGATGACCTCTCGTTTTCTGTCTTGTTTCTACAGTGGTGGCTAGGTGTGATCGATAGAAACGACCAGGCGCAGGTAAGACAAGAATAATCCATTCAAAAACGGGCACGATGTTAGTTTCATATTGTGCAGCTTCAATGGTTTGTGTATAAAAAAGCTCCAATCAAAATCACGTAAAACTCACACTAGTGTACGAAGAACGAACGATGAAGAGGGGATTGATCAGTACTGTGGGGATTTTCTCCTACCGGACAAACAAGGCTATGACAGCATATCACCTTTTGTGATGCTAGTACGCCCTAGTTCAATATGCAAAAGGACACAGGAATAGACTAGCCCCGGTTCACGTCCGGACACTCGAATGTAGAACTTGTGACATGGGCGGTGAATGTGTCGAACGATTTTCCCCTGTCAGCATCCGTTATTATTCAACCAATTTGCACCCGCAGCAAAGAGATCAGGGTTCCCATTAGTTTTTCCTCCCATCGCTCGTACGACCGTTTGGTCGGCCACAAACACAATCAGACCCTCATCTTTTCTGGTGGCGCACATTCATTCAACCGCAACCAGAAGCAGACGATGATGCGAACGCCGCCGCCCCTAACGAAACCACTTCAAAGCGGGTTGCACTTAATCGAAAATTTATTGTTTCCATTTTCCGGTTTCCCCGGGCTCCGGGAGGGATCTGCGTGTTTTTCCACCCAGTCCGAGGGCTCCGGGAATCAAAGCCATTACGGCCTTCCTTCGTACACGCATAATTTCATTCCGGTAATAAACTGTCATCCGAGCGACCGAGAAGGCTGGCGGACAGAACGAGATGAGAAGAGTATCCGTGTGGTGTGGTACTAGGGTATACGGAAAAAAGTACGCCTCCTCTCGGATTCAATTTGTGCAGAGTTTTTTTTCGTTCTCTTTTCCAAACAAAAAAAAAAAACCAACGGGAAAATGGTTCAGAATCTGATTCGCCTCCGGGCAGCTAGGAAATTGATCACTTCCGTCTGAGGTTGCTGCTTTTGTTATGGCAATACGTGTAAGTATCCTGGTATACACCCTTCAGCACACTATCGCAGGATCTGGAGCAAGGGAGATATCGGTGGCCATTGTTCGGCGTGAAACAACGCGTGAAATAACAACACCCGCACACGCCAGCGCTCCGCATACGGTCGACCATTGCTACTGGGTCTTCCTCAGAAGTGAAACACAGATGGAAGTGATGTTTGAATTGATAAGTTCAGTGGTGTTTTTCTCAATTTATTCTGAGCATTTCAATGTAGTTCATGGTAATATGTAGTTTCTTGCAATGTTGCAATCAATCCAATAATGTTGCTGGTAAGACGCTCGCTATGATTAACACAAAACTGTTAAAACATAGTTCAAATCTCTCTTTGTTGAGGGGGAGTGTGGTTCTTATTGAACGACGACACTCTTCCAGAAACTGTTCAATCAATCCCTTTATTTCACGTCTGTCTCCCGTACTGGGGCTGTCCCTAGTTTAGCTGTCCTGTACATAGCAAAGCGCCCAAAACACTAACGCCCCTCGCCCTATTATGCTGTACCGCATCATCCAATAATTATTATTCTAACCCAAAAATCTAATTTTCACTTCACGCACCCTTCATTTCCTCTACGTTTACACTACTACGTATCCTCTCCTTGTAGCCGCCGCAGACTCGCCCCATACATCTCACTTTAACGCCGACTGAATGATCCATGGTCGCATAATTGTGCGGCAAATTGGTTGTCAAAATATTGCCTCAACAAGCCATATCCAAGAAGGCGGGGAAAAAATTCACTTGTTGGGATGGAGGAGTCTTGTCCAAAGTGAAACCAGCTAAGGGATACGAAGGAGGTGGGGCAGGAATATGCTAGGAACAACCCCGGGGCACTGTGCTGGTCGAGCGTTTAAATGGGGCTCTCTGGCAGGGCTACTTTGATTAGTTTCAGCTGCGACGCTGCTACGTGTGAGCCGGGTAATTCGGTAATTCGATAGTGGTGGATGAGGATGAGGTGACTTTACTTGCTCGTTCTCTGTGTGTGCGTGTGTCTGCCTGTGAGAGGGGTGTGGTTTTCGAATGGAAACGTTGCACGCGCGGTATATCCCACAGCTTTTGTGGTGATGATATTGTGCGGTTATATAAATCAATCAACCTGTTACCATATTTGGGGTACTACAATAGAGCAATTACGTGTACATGTGCGTGTGCCATGATCGTGCTTTTAGTTCTGTGCTACTTTCGCGTACATGATCAAGCATTTTGGTCATGGATGGTGTCAATGAACACTATTAAAGATTTATAACATCCACTTGGTTTAATTAATCAAAATATATCTAAAAAATAGTGATCAATGTCACAGAAAAAATATAAATAATTTAAACAAACCCATATTCCTTTCCTTAGTGTCTGCTCTGTCTGCTTTCAAATGCAACAATAAAAAATAGCAGACACACAAACTAACTGCAGTAAAATGCAGTTGCAGCGCCGCAGATGGTAAGCGATCAACAAAGACAAAAAAACAAGCCAGCTATGGCAAAACTCGAATGTGCCAGCGTCAATCAACAACCCCCTCCCCCAAAAGCATCACGGTTGATTGTTGTCAGTTTTATTTTCCTTTTCGTCGATTACTCTTTTGCACACATACACACACACACACACACACACAATCTCGCACACAACATGACGGGCACGGACACACACATTCTCCTGCACTACAAACAGTGAGCGGTCTTCCACAATGTTTGCACCACCCTTGGAGTTTCAGCCAAATCCAATCTCACCGGCTCGTTATGCACCGAATGTGCAGCGAATGTGCACCACGATGCACTCACTACCAATCCCCGCAGTTGCCTGGGGATGTGAAACTTGGCCCACCTGCATTCGCTTCGTCAGTTACCGTTTTGTCAACATGGCCCACCGTGCTAAGGTCTGTTTACGCTTGCAAAACGATGCAGTCCGCAATATCGATTGCGGCAGATCCCGGGAACCGGAGGCGAGGAAGGTGTTTGGTTAAATACAGTTAAAATGCACATATTTTGAGTTGAAATTGCACACGGCCATCGTCGTTACCGAGGAGTGGATTAAATCCATTTAAAACTCCATCGTTTGCAGAAGAGTTTTTGTTTTACAAATGTGAAGAGAGAGAGAGAGAGAGAGAGAGAGTGTGCTGTGAGTTCGAGGGCTATGGGCGTGCGGTGTGCGGTGTGTCGTACAAACGATCAACTTTAAAATTTCGTATGCACGCCACTTTCTCGTATCTTTGGCATCGTAAATGTTTCGTGCGGAGATTGTACAGGTAGAGGTGATCCTGTGATACGTTATACTAAACACATTTTTTTATGCGAGAAACATTCACAGTAAAACCAGTTGCTGCAGAAAGTTTTGGTAGTAACTATAAAGGGAAGTTTAAGCAATGTTAACTTACTCGCAAAGCGTGGATCACTGGCGGTGGAGCCGTACCAACCGGCGGCAGCCGAGTTGCGCATATCGGTGTAGTGACCGGCCAGTGAAAGGTTGTCCGTCGGCGCACAGTAGCTCTGAACGCCGGGACTGTGGTACAGGGGACCCATTGCGTACGGGTTCGCCATGCTACTGCTGCCGGTCGTCGTGCTGCCGGTGGTCGTGTTAGGCCCAAGGGCACTCGGTGAATTAACGCTACTGCCGCCGCTGTAAAATAAAGGGAAAATGCGATTTTTGTATTTTTTTTCAAACCACTTTGTATTTGGATCTAACAGCAGTGGTTTATAGAAGCATGGATTGAAATTTAAATAATTTTACATTGTTTTGCAGATTGTTTTTTTTAATTAACTCCCATAGTAGTGCAATTGATGCAATCTACAATTGTGGTACAAATGACGAGCATACAAAAAACTCAATACAACGAAGTAATGGTTCATGGAATTTGTTGATTGCACAAACAATATTCATAGGAAGATTGTGTAAAGTTGTGTAAAGCAAACAGAAATTCATTTGAAATATGTTGTAAATTTTAAACAACTAAATATTATTTCAAATTACACACATGAATGTTTAAAGAGTTATGGGGCAACATATGCTTATTTACCACATTAGTATTTTTCACAGCCCATCGTATATCGTCAACAGAGTATTGGGCTACCGGTTTGTTTTATCAGTTGTCACACTTACTTTGCCCATGTTGATGTAGCATTGTTATGAGTTATAGCTAAAAACTAAACACGATCGTGCAATTTCTGTTAAAGACTGGAAGAAAGTTTGTCAACCGCATGATGCTAAGTGATTAGTCCAGTAAATGGTGCATTGACTATTGCCCTGATGCACGAACGGCTATGAAACACTCTTAAATCAATTGTAGTAAATAAATTACGTGAGTTATTACTTCGTACGATAATGATGAATTTTACGAGAAATGAACATGTGTCATTTGTGCTCAAGTGCTGATCATTTTGAGTTGAGTTGAGTTGATGATTGAAGTTTGAATCGTTCCTGCAGTATGATTTAAGCTGTAGATATTCCCAATCATTTAGGATGGTAGTGTAAGCCAATGTGTAACATTTTTAATTGTTAGGAGAAAAAAAACCCAAAGATCATGCAAAATGTGTTTACCTGTACGGTGAGGGTGGATTCGCAGTCAGTTCCAGCTTGCGGTACTCCTCGATTGGGCTCAGTATGTCGGTGACGCTAAACGGTGTCGAGTGGCTGTGGAGGGCCGAGTTGTGCTGCAGGTTCTGCAGATGCTGCAGGCTGGTCAGATGGTGATGATGGTGATGGTGGTGATGGTGGTTTGGCGCCTTGGGCGACAAGCTCATAACCAGATCGACACCATTCAGATCCGGTAACAGTCCATGCTCTTGCTCGGAATCGTCTGGATACACTCCAGAGACACTCGATAGCGTGGTGGACATGTACCCGAATTCGCTTGGAGCGCCCCGACCGACAGGATAAGAGAGAGGGAGATATTTGAGCCGCCGTCAACTGACCTTAGCACCGGCACACGTTTGTTTTATTTTATCTAGTTCCCCTGTGCGTCGATCGTAGTGTTTGCTTCTTGCTTACTGTGCACGCTTGCTACCACTGTTGTTTCATTGCGCTTAGCCGCGGGGGGTTTCACTAATTCTCTCACTAATTTTCACGTTTTGGTACAATCACACTCACTCTTCAAACAATATTTGACTCAAACTCACATTGTTTCTTTCCAACAACGATGATATCCAGAAGCAGCAACACTAAGCCTTGATTTATGTTTTAATCCAACAGTATCGAACGCTGACAAAATAATTCACCGATGTAGAAAATACTTCATTTAGCACAGACGTAAGACGTAATAACGCGTAAGATTTTCCTAACAGAGGAATGTTCCTTCACACATTCATAAATGCACACATCGATGCAAAGGGGGCAGGGAAAGTTTCGATGCTTATTTGCCAAAGGTAACCAGGGCAACCATTCGCCATAAATACCACTATGAAGAGGGCTTTTGTTTTCAATCACTAATCACTTCGTTAAAAGATCTTTTGATGATTCAAGCTAAGACTTTTCCGCATCCTTATCAAAATCTTTTTGTTCTTCTAATGTATCATACACTACGGGTGGAACTATCGGCACATCACACATTTCCGCAAAACCGTGTCAATCGCGACCGTTGGTTTGTTTGTATCTGCTTCTTATCTACGCCACTTCACACTTCTTCGCCTTTTCTTAATCGTTTTTTCCTCTTCCTCTTGTTTTTTTTTCTGCAACAATTTTTCTCTCTCGTATAGGCCCCCTCTCCTTTGAACCGTGCGGCCGAGGTACGAGCTGGTGGTCACTTTGCGTTCCGCGGTGTGTTTACACAAAATTAGACTCTTATCTCTCGACGACGCACTCTGGCCACTACTACTACACACTCTGGCGTACACGGGCCCGAGAAGCTACCGGGTAGCACCTAAAGGGAGTTTGCATCGATACGGGTACGGCGGTAGGAGAAAAAAAAGGACGCACCACTCGAGACGACGCACGGCGAGAATGTGTCCGTCAAAAGCGGCTGAAGAGGTCTGTCTGCCAGAAACGGAACGAACGTACTGCTGCCATTCGGTGCGATACAGCTTCCTTCATCCCTACTACAGCGGTTCCAACTGCACGCGTCACGGTGAGCGCTACGCTGCGTGTCTCATCGTGGTGAGAAGCGGTGAGAAATGTAGGCGGAGCTAGAATGCGATTGTGGCCGTGTTGCGATTGTGTAAGCGCGCTGTCGGTGCGGTACGGGCAAACGGGCGAAGCGGACGGTGGCAGCAGCACGCCCACTTTACAATCACCATTTTTTTACCGTTCGCCATCATCACCATCTGATTGGTTCTCGAGTGCTCTTGAAAGGCGTGTCTTTCATCGGAAAATTGTTATTGTGTTTTTTTACATCCTTTCTTTTCCGCGGGCAAGTGGTCGTGTGGGGAAGTAAGGGGGCGAAGGAATGGTATTTTTTTGTGCTGTATTGCCCGCTATTTGCTATTATAGTTTATATTATTCGCTCTTTACAGTCGCGCTCTTTGTCATCGTTCGTGCTCTCGTGAGGCACTTTTGCTCATCATTCGTGCAGTAGTTTGGCTGCCTGATACGGCCCACAGCTAATCCTAAGGTGAAACAAAACGCGCCCCGCAGTACCGGGACGCTTCCATTCGATGCCTTCCATAAGCGGTGCGTTTCGACGGGACCTGCCGTTTCATTGCACACGAACACGCATGCTCGCACGTGGGAGAAGGGATGCGGAGCTGTGGCAGCTTTCCCGAAATGCCGTCTACTCTCCGGAGCTGGGTTCGGCATTCGGCACGCTGAGGATACGCCAGGATATTCCGTCCCAGTGAATGTTGGGGTTTTGTTGTTTTCCCTTTCTTTTGGTTGGAGTTTTTTTTGCCCCGTTTCATCTTCTGCTTCTCATGTTTGATGCTACCACCACTCTGTCATCCCGTAAAGGGCAAAGGAGATGCGAAGCACCCGCGGTTAAAGGGAACAAAAGGGAACTGACGACGTGAAGGACGTTAAATCAATAGGCAAGAGGTTTGTGCCTTGTTTGTGTGTATGTGTGTATATGTTGGAAAACCCCGCTCCCCACTTCACTCATGGCAAGGATGCGTGGCAAAGACGAAGCATGGTAGCACAGCACGGAACGCAAGAACAAAGGCATCCTATTGTTCCGTGCTCTTCGCACAAAGAGCACCGGCCTACTGATGCTGCCAGTAGTGCGCACTGTGTGTTGAAAGATTTTCCGCTAAGAAAATTAGCGTTGGCATGGTTGCACGACACAGCGAGAGAGGCTATGTGTGTGTATGTGTGTGTGTCAGTACGTATGATTGAGAGCACAAACAGCGGCACGAGAAAAGTACGATCGAACGCACAGGACGTACTAGCGTTGGATAGGGCGCACGCGGGCTACTGTGCCCGGATGTGATGGAATCACAATTAAATGTTCATCAAACAGCTCAGCTACATGAGAATGGGTCGGGGGAATGCGCACCGGTCAGGGGTAGAAATCTTGTGAAGCACGCCGCAGAAAGAATCAGATTTATGAAACATTACATCCAGAAGAAGGGAGTATTTCCTTCGTATTAACAACATTACCAAATGATCTAAAGTATGATAAATTATGCTTTTCAATTTAATATTGTTATTTTATGCCATAAAATTCAATATTACATGTTCAGATAGCACAAATAACATTTTATTTAAAATAAAATATTTTTGCAAATAAAGAGCAGGCGAAGAAAAATCTCTGACAGCAATTGCTTATAAATGTGTCCTTGTTAGGATTTTAACCGCACCGGAAATGGGAACACTTTTGCATCTCTCTCACACTTACACACATACAGTTTGCCAATCGATGCGGGCTTAGCGTGTAATGAAATAAAAACAAACCGCTTTAAAGACGGGTCAAAAAGACAAAACGAACACACTGGAAAAGGAAAACCAACACAAGCTAGCAAACACATAGAGAAAGACAGATGCGCATAAAGTGATAAAAGAACGAGATGGTGCATTGAGTGAGAAGCAGGCCCCATTGGTGTGGCTGAAATGGAAGGAAACTTCACCCAGAACTATGAGCCAGTGTCCTTAGTAATGATGATGGACGATAGTTGTGCGGCGAAAGGGTTGATAAGTAAGAGCAGTGTGGGGAGGGGCAATAAAAAACAACATCCTCTGTAATAGTATTAGGATCGCTGATGGTAGCTGGCGTTAGTTTTGCTGCTCTTGCTACTACTAACACTGCCACAGCCATTAGCAGTAGTGGTAGTGGTAGCAGAAGTTGTAATGGCAGGTTTTGAAGTTAGTGCCTGACCTGGCACCAGTAGCAGGACCAGCAAACAGCACCAGTAGCAGCAGCAGCAGCATAGATACGGTACGAAAACTAGGTGTCAATAAAGTACGCTTGAGCGCGGTCTAGCGAACTTTGGAGTGGCCACTTTAATGCCGCTCGAATGCTGAATCTGGCGTAGTTGATTTTACCCACTACTTGCGACTGCCGGTCGTGGTGGTGGTGCTGGTGTCCTGGCAGTTGTTGTTTGTTGGTGCTACGGATTTTATTACTAGCCCTTGGCTTTTTTTCCTCTCCCACTCTCTCTCTCCCTCTCCCACTCTCGAAGTTGGGGTTTTTGTTTTTGTGCATCCTCCGCCAAACTACGCCAAAGCTTGGTTTTACGCTATTGCTCGAACGCGCTTTGCACTGCAGCTTCACTGCGATGCGGCTCTCGGTTAAGTTTAGAGCAAAAGACAAATTTTCCTATTTATGTGCAAGTGCAACTCAATAAACGCATTGCAGACGTCCGTGTGTTTGTTTGCATGCCTGAATGGCGGGGCTTATGAAGGCTTTTCGTGAATGTTGCTGGATGCAGTATTTCTGCAGAAAACAAAACCACCTCCATTCATTTGAGCCGCAACGTTGTTGATTTAAGCCATTTCAGCTTACACACAGAAAAACGACGAACCATTTTATAGATCCCTCCTCCCGTTGGCCTCCAAAGCTGTAACCGGTGTTATGATTGTACACTGCTGAATAACATCCTTCAAGCCCACTCACAGACATACCACCAACACCCATCAGCCAGCCAGCTAGGAGTGTTTGTATCGGTAACACGTCGAGCACACCTTAACAGGCTGCTCCGTCTTACCTCACCACGGCTTCGCTTAACAGGCCGTAAAAGTAGCCAATTCTAATGCACTTCGGTCCGGTTCTGGGCCGATGCGCCAACCACCGAAATGCAAACTCGCTCTGATTAATACCTCTTAACATACGCTTCGAAAGCCACTCGTCCAGGCTCGCGAACGCCCTAGCAGCCATCTGTTCCAACCTCACCCGGGTGCAATTTTTGTTGCCTCCACCACTGTTTCCACTACTCCTCACTCCTGGGCCGGGTGTCAAAACACACACACACCACTCCCTGGATGCCTCAAAAGTGCTCTTCATATTGTTCCCTGTGCGCTCTGTGTAGGAAAAACTCAACAACCAGCGCAAAAGTCAGCACAGAGCACGCTGATGCGCGATTCGTTCTCTTCGAAGCGTCCCCTCTCTCATCGCGCAGAATAAGTGCAGAAGCGACGTGGAGTGTGCTAGGTGTCATTGGAAGAAACTTCAACTGCGAGCGGAGGAACGAGACCTGTATTCCCCCCTCCTTCACTAATCAGGTCACGGAGGTTTCGGAAGTCGTAGAGGTAAGAAAGCTAGGGCGAAGAGAAAGTGGAAGTGTGCTACTTTCAATTGATGAGACCCACGTTTAAAGCCCTCGTTCTGTATACTCGTTAAACGGTCCTTTTCGTATGTTGTTTAAAGTAATGTATGCTTTGGTCTATAATTAATTTGAAAGTATGTTACCACATACTCAGAACGGGGAGAAAAACACATGTTGAGCTCATCTGAAGAACCGATCTGCTACTACCAACGATCTGCTGCTGCTGCTGCTGGTGGAGGCGACGGTGGTGCTTGTGCGGGCTTGCGCTCGCGCTGACCATTTTCCCACCGTTGACAGCACTTGATTCGCCCCTTGACATCCGCCCAAGAGTGTCCTCCAAGGATCTCTCGAGCATCATACAGGGAGGTTTTCGTGATCGTACTGATCCTTGCAATTCAAACGATCTTCAAACTTCAGGCTACCACTTGTCACACGTGGTGCGTGTGCATGTGTGTGTGTGTCCGACCAAAGAAGAGAAAGAAGAAGAAGCAACAGAAACGCACAACGTTAGCAAAATGGTCTTTCGCTCGGTTTTACAACAAAATCGTACTCCTTCAGGATGAGTACTGTTGACCGAAAGAGTGCCTCTTACCGCTTACACAATCGGGGAGGGAAGCAAGTGAAGGGCAACCTGTCCCCACGGTACGGGTTAACCTTGAAAATGCACCACGGCAGCTAAAGGAGGACAAGCAAAACAGGATTTTATGTTGTACGAGATCTTGTTTTGCCTTCTTTTTTCTGTCTGCATTAGAGCTATGTTGCATTTGAGCTTTTTTTTTTGGAGCTGGACGAAATGCTCTCCCAGGACGAGGAATTTCTCGGCTCGTGTACAAACAAACTTGAGATTAGAATCGACTACCTTGTACCAATAGGTTAATGGAGCAAAAGGGTGAGGGATGGTGGAGTGATTTGATAGAAGATGAGTGGAGAGGAAAGACTCCGGATTTTTTTTCCTAGATCACACTTTCCAACGGGCCGGGACGATACATTTCCTACGAATCGTGCACACACACACACAAGATCTATCACGGGCGAATGTGACGATGGTGATGATGATGATGATGATGAGTGGTTGCGATTGGAAAGGAATTCTTTTCCAATTGGTCGCAATGATGTGCTTTCACCTGAAGGACTCAGTGAGTGTGAAGAATGGGATTTGTTTTGGTTTTTGTACTCCCTGCTTTTCTGCTTTGTTTAGGCCATGTGTTTATTTAGGACGAAAGTTTTTGAAGCATTTTTATAAAGCTCGATTTTGTAGACAATCAAATTGCACGGATTTTGTATTGTTTACGTGATGTGAAATAACTGTTGTCAAAAATCTCTTCAAATATCTTGGAAAAGTATCATGGTTCCTACAAGAGTAAGCAATTGCTGACTTTCAGACAAAAATAGGTGCACTAGAGTAAAAAATGGAAGTGCACTGTCAAAAATTGATACGTTCGAGGCAAAACTTGATGCGCACTGTTAAAAATCGATGCCTTAGAGCCAAAATTTGGGGCAACGACTGTAAAAGTACGGCATTTTAATTGAAATTATGTTATTTAATTATAAACACAAATAATCCGCGATCTTTAGGTCAATTATGAAATAATTTCATTGTGTAGTGCAGTGGTTTTTTTAACTTTTTGAAGCTTTTCCTCCATGTAGGGTATATATAGGATTTGATTTCCCTTTAACAAGTAAATGAACGGGGGAGAGCGTGGCAACCCATAGTGTTTAGCGAAATTTTGATCAAATATGTTTTATTAAATATAGTTTAGAATTTCATTTTTTTTTATCGAGGTTAGGTTACTGAATGGAGCCATACAATTGACCCTTTCGAAAAAGGACGGACTGTGCCGTCATTCGTCTAGGTTGGAATTAATAGACGACCTCTAGGGTAAGAGGAATAAGGAAACTGATGGGAATAATGGTTGGCTCGGTTTTAGTTGGGTTATTCATTATTTGACATCTCAGCAGTAGAGTCGTAGTGCCAAACAACGAGGTAACTTTGAAACCATGGAAAAGGATTAATGCAGCCAGAAACTGTATCTAAATCCCTTGTGTGGACAGATATAAAAACAGATCTTCCACAACCTAGTAAATTCACATATCTACAAACAGCACACTGCTTGATTGTGCTGGTTTAAGCATTTAATGCTCGTTGAAAAAATGCAACCATTTCTCCTGCCGTCACTTGATTAACAAACAAATACTAACAACATTTCAATACGATCGCACAATTTCGGCTTTATGACTAAAGTTTACCCTTATCGTAGCACTACTTCCCTTTCACACAATTTCACACAATTTAGACTTCAAACGCTGCTTTACTGTGCGTAATTTTACACATTATCAACCTATTCGTACGGCTAACTTCTTGCTTGGTAAAATACATCGCACAAATAAAACAACTAAAGCTTACGCGCTTTCCTGCACGTTTGTTCTGCAAACAAAAATATGTACAAAAACACTCAAAACAGTAGAACAGGAAACGCAGCGTATGCAGTGAAAAATATGCTTTTTTCAACAGAAGGAAGGGACTTCAAATATTTTAAAACATACACACACACACATACATATGCACATACAATTCAACGATACCTTCGCTAAACGGTTCGGCGATTAAAAGATGAAGATTAGCGCACTTGAGGACAGGATTTTAGCCTCCCTCCATGGAACACACGAGCACGATTGTAGCATGTACAGCGTAGACAAAAAAAAATGGGGAAAACCATTACAGTGAAAAGGAAACATACACACAAACACACAAACATGTTCAGTTACTCCTTCCTACCAGGTCGGAAAAAGAACAAATGAAGCCCACCCGGCTCGACGGCTGCACAGGGTCACTAAAGCTGTTTTCGGTTAGCGAGGAAAATGTTTTTTTTTATTACTATTCGGAAAAGCGACCGTTAGCACACCGTTCTGGTAAAAGTATTAAAAGAAACGGTAAGGGATAGGTAAAACGCCGAATTATGATACAAATAGCGCCATAACACTTCGTCGCGACACTCCCTTGCCAGGGGTGTTGTTGGCCCTCTCGCGGTGGGATGGAAGACTGGAGCAGTTCCGCGGGGATGGATTATCGGCTCCATTGCTATGACGTTTCGGGGAAGAGCAAACGAACGATACAAGTAGCATGAGCTTTGGAGAGAGATAGAAATGATCGATTTGGCGATGGCGTTGGGGTCCCTTTTTAGCCCTTTCATAGCAGCGGCTGGTGATGTGCAGCGCTTGAAGGATTAAATGTACATCTGTTTTTGGGGTTTCGGAGCTTTTGTGTTTCTATCTTTTCTAAGCTTCGTCAGATACGAGCGTCCCCCTTCGGCGCTGGTCAAGCGTTAATGGTTTCAAGTATCGCACCACAAAACACTTGTGCTGCGTCGATAAAGTTGCGTCGTGTTTCGCTGCACTCAAGCACAGAATGATACTTTGCGGGGAAAAGATCGACTTGAAGGTTTAAAAATACTAACCGAATGGTTTTATTCGAACGGCATAAGCTTATTACTAAGCTAAGTTTATTCCCCCAAAGAGAAATACGTGTATGTGCTTGTGGCAAAGGTAGAGTGCTGCTGGAGTACTCCGCATTGCAGTTATTTGATCACTTGAAGGCTTATTGTCAGGTGCCAGTTAGATTAGTTCTAGATTGATCAAAGACAGAATTCAAAATGTTGTCCCCTTACAAACACTTTATTGTTAGTTAATTTGTATTTCAGTTTAATCTACATTGCTCTATTATTTAGATATTTCCTCGGCTGATTTTGGTTATTGTTACTGAAGCTCAATCGGAGCTTATTCAAAAATTGGTTAATATTTGTGTAGGTCAATTCTGAAAAATATAAAATGTATTAGATTGCAATGTACAGTCTATTCCCGAGATATGCGGTTCATGCGTTTCGCATAATTCGAATATCCGCGTAAGTCGTATATTACGTTGCTTAGCCTAAGCACATTTGATAAATAAGTTATTTTGATTAAATTTAGTATTTTATACACTTAACCATTAATTTAATACGAAAAATTAATTTAAAAAAAAACATTGACAATTCTTGGGCCAAATTGTACTGATTTGACCCAAGAACTGTCAAATTTTAGAATCCCCCGTGTCTCCAAATCCGTGAATGTCGAGAACCGCATAACTCGACAATTTATTGTATTGATCGAACTCATGAATTGGTACCTATCAGTCCATTCTAGTCTTGATCAGTAGAAAACAAACAGTAGAAAACTGGGAAATTCAAAACCAATACTGTCTACTCATTTAACATTTTTTTCTTTTGAGCGTGGATTTTTAAAGAGTTATTTTTGTCTTAACTTTCGAAAAAATAGCTTTCTATTTTACAAGATCGCTGAAGCTAATCTTTCTATAACTTAACAATCACTCAATCTTTTCAGATACTTAAACAGAGCCATTTAACGCCATTTCAGCACAGCAGGACAATTTCCCGCGATTTCGCGTACACAATGACACAGTTCTTCAAATAAGGACGCATTAAAAAGCTGCGAGCCTATCGCTTTAGCAAATCAGATTTATTCTCATAATCCTGTAGCAAATAGCACACCAAAAACACATCTTTCCGCTAGAGTAAGTGCATCACCAGCACCGACAATTGCAATTTGTTTTACTTCAACTTTCCAACCGAATGCCTTTCGCTAATTGTAGATCAATCTTTCTCCTTTCCCTATTGTCCCCGCATGTCCCAAAGCTTTTGCATATCATCAGTCAGCTAACCTAACCTAAATGCTTTATAAATAGGTGGCTTTGCTACAGTGTCTGGTTGCGGATTCGGGTTCATCTGGTATGTTGCTGCAATCCCAATGCAGGCACAATGTTTGCCGTCAGTCAGACATCCATCCAGTACCGACCACGCTTACCAGAATGCAACTTCTAAAGGGAAAGGTCTGCCCTGTCCTAGATGAAGATTTACGATATGATAGCGACAGTGGCAGAAACGAACTGTAAACATGCTTTGCGTTACAAGGATGCTGAGGGAGCGGCCAATGCCTTCCGAAACGGTGTGATGAAGAAGCACCGTAGATTGACAGATAACATTCAACATCGGTGCCCTGTCTAGTGTCCCGGAATGCGATTACGTACGTATCATCGGCTCATTAGTCCGAACTAACCCAGTGGTCCTGCAGGAAAGGGTCGGCACGGTTCAACATTCTCCCGAAGCAGATACAAATCTGATCCAACAGCAGCCGTTTGAGTAAAACGATAAATGTCATGTCAAATTGCCTGCTAGCTAGTCAAACAAACTGGATGACTGGGAATCTGCTGAATGATTGATGTCGGGTGACAAGGATTCGCAGAATCCAAATGCGAATGCGTCGTGCGCAGGACGCTCGTTTGACGGCCAAAGGCACCTACCCACCGAATGAAACGAATGAGAATGGATATTATGAAAATTTAATTAAGTGCAAACCATAGCCGAACGGGCGACTAAATGCCGGTTTTTCCATTACAATCCGACCCGACACGCGGTAAGTTGTACGCGTAGTTGTTGCGCGTGATGGATAGCACATTTCCACACCACAGTGCGCCACTGTGCGGAGTACGGCAGCGGGATGGTTTAAGATTGTGAGGGAAGAAAATTTGCCATTTTACAATTCCCCTCCCTCGGAACACACACACACACACTGATGATACATTGTTCCATTGGGGGAGGTAAATATTGAACTGTTGCTAAAATAACAAACACCACTTTGGTCCGCTCGATACGGGAAGGGGCTGGTTTGGCGGGGGGAGAGTTTGTTTGAGCCGTTGTGGAAATAATGGCAAATATACCCGCGGATGCACATTAGCACACGTACCTTGAGCCGTGCGTAGAATCCTGGAAAACGTTTTTAATATGTTTGCTCAATATATACGAAATTAAATTCGCATTTGTATTTTGCTTAAAGCACCGCTTATTTTGTAAATATGCGTTCCTTAAATGGTTTCATTCAATTTTCGTGATCAATTTGTGTTTTTGAATCCTATAACCCTCAAACAACATTTCCGAACAATTTTACTCGATTTTACTTTTTCCTCGACGATTGAAAAATTTAAAAAAAATTAAAAACGAAAAATTCAACAAATAGCTATTATGCGCTAACGAGAGAAAGAATTCTGCAGCGATTGAAGTTGCGTTTGCTTCAACAACTGTTACAGCATCTAACCATACTTGGGATCCTTTTATCCTCCACCTCCTGTTCGCCATTTTCCTCTTAATTTTGTTGCCATAACACCCAAAAACGTGCACTGCGAGCTCACAAAAATGGCCACCACATTTATTTGGCGGTAGTGGAAAACGGGCGTGCAAAGCGCTCTCACTCGCAGCATACTATTTTAATATCAATTTATAATAAAACCGTCCCGCCCAGTTGTTTGTTTACACTTTGTATGCCACCACACTGCACTAACTGGCTGACTGGTTGGCTGAATGACGGTAGGACTGACTGCCGCTGACGGACTGTTTGCACGGGCCAAAGGCTTTCGATTGCTTTGGCTCACCTCGGCCACGTGTACCACGTCCGAATGCTTATTTTGTTGCCAGCATCTCCCATAAACCCCTCCCGTCCACCAACCTTCGATGGAGCTTTGTCGATCGATAATGATCTGCGTCAGGGAGGTGCGAGCCGTAGATTTCGAACTGGCAGCCTACTGTTTGGATACAATTTGGGGTTACGAATTCGAATGCGGTGCGCGAACCATTCCGTGTGACGGGCAGGCTTGCAGAAACAATAATAACGAAACAAATCAACACCCAGAGAAGACGGCTAGCGGACAACTACTACAATGGTGCGGACAATAGTAGGGAGCGGTGGGACTGGTTGGGCCGATGGAAAGAAAGAGAAACACTGTCCGCATTCGGTGAGGGTGAAAAAAAGTAATTAACATTCAAGTGTACCGCAAACAATTCGTCGGTAAACGATGCGATGATGCTGAAGCGATGGAAAATTGACAAATACAGCACGAATTAGGAAATCGATGACGCACCTCGCCACACGCCAGTGTGTCGGAATGAAATCGTTCGAAAGGCGTTGCCGGTGGTAGTGTGTCAGTGTTAGCAAAAATGGCCTCATAGTATCGTGGAGCTCGGCAGAGAGTGGTCAGAGATAGTTTATTGAAACTTCCCGTACCTCCCAACTATTGATATTCAAAATAGTGCTTTGTTACAAAACTAAACTGCCATTCAAGTAGTAACCACTTTCCATAAATGAAACTTGTTGTGATTTATGCTGTTCATTTATATTATTTTTAAACAATCCAAAAATTTGAAAATCGTTCTTCTTACCACATTCTAATCAATTTTCATATCTCCTTCTTCGATACGATAAAAAGTAATCGTTTATAAGCACCTTTAGCTTTGTAGCATTCGGAGTAACGTTTATCAAGCGTTACGCGCGATGCGCGGACGATTCTTTTAGCGCTTTGTAGCGCTGTAGTGGTGAATAGCGCAAGCTTTGATGTTTGATGCCAGCGCCAGTACGCATGATAGCCGAAGCGCGACTGTCATACATGTCACTGTGCAATGTTTTGTTTTGCAGCAGCGAACACATTTCTGCCGTCTCGCGGCATTGTTGTTTATTTCCTGTGAGATTGTGGTGCAGAAAACAAATTACCGATGTTTCGAGTTGTGTCGGGCAGTGATTCACTGCTACGAGCTTTTGCAGCATTGAATATCGGGCGCCAAACTGCCTCGCTATGTAGTGGGTCTAGAAACAGCAGCAGCAGTACGTTCTTCAAAGTGCGACCGGCAAATGACGAATATCGCGGCCGCACATTGCTGCAACCCACCGTTCCCACATTATGTAATGTTCGGGAAACAAGTTTCTTCAACAAACGTAAGTCGGATGTAATGTGGCAGCGTTGTACCGCCCAGCTTAACAGTGTAATGCCATTGCAATATTTTTTACGTTTCCAGTTCCCGCGGATCAAATATGGAAGGGTGTCATCTCCGTCAGTAATGCCGGTAAGAAGCGAGGTCGAGGTAAAGGTTCCGGACGCATCACGCCAAAGGATCTGAACAAAGGGCAGATGATTGGCTACGGCAAGGCGAACATCGTATGGCCCGGACTGTCGGCACCGGTGATACGAGGCCGCGAGCTGGTCCAGCAGCAAAAGCTTCCGGAAGACAAGGAGCGTGAGGCAAAGTTGCGGCGCATTCGTGATGAGATGGTGAACTTTAAGCGCCTGAAGCTGAGTCCGCTCGAGCGAGGATGGTCGGGATCGAAAATGCCTGGCCGCAGTATCGGACCGCCGGACGCGGTCGGTGAGGACGAGTTCATAGGCTTCGACACCAAGTGCTTGGAGCTGAAAGCGGTTGTGAACATGAAGGGTAACCATGGCCGGAAGAGGCGCGTCTCGGCAATGGTGGTCACGGGTAACGGGAACGGTTTGGCCGGCTTTGGATTCGGCAAAGCGATTGAAGGCCGCGCCGCACTGCGACAGGCAAAGAACCGTGCCGGTCAGAAGCTGATGCATTTCGATCTGTGCAATGGGCACACGGTTTTCCACGACTTCCACTGCCAGTTCGGGGCAACGAAACTGTTTGTCGAACGAAAACCGGAAGGGTACGGACTGAAATGCCACCGTGCGATCAGGACCGTGTGCGAAGTGCTTGGTATTAAAGATTTGCGCGCAAAGTGTGAAGGTTCCACGAACGTGCAGCACGTCGTAAAAGCATTCTTTATCGGCCTGCTCAAGCAAAAGGATCACCAGCGCATTGCGGAGGAAAAGGGCCTGCATGTGGTGGAATTCCGGCCGGAAAACATGAACTTCCCGAAGGTGGTCGCCAGCCCGACGGTGTGTCGCACGGAGCAGGAGCTAGAAAATAACGAAATTCTCGACTTTACCCAGTACTGCATGGATGGAAAGATTCAGCTGCAGAAGAAAAAGTTCCCTCCCTTCTACACGAAATTCCGCTCCTGGGAAATCTACCTCAAGAAGCAGGAGTACCTCCGCAATCAGGATAAGGTACGGCTACGGATGATGGCCGAGACGGGGGAGGTGCGCAGTTATCTTACGGAGAAGTATCCCGAGTGTCGAATGGGACCAGGTCCGAAGGACGAATAAGATGGTGTTCTCCAATGTTTTGCAGACTTCGACCTAAAAAAGGCAGTTTCCTTGCATAATGCTGTAACTAAGGTGGAAGGAATAACAGAATAAATATGAAAATATGTCCCTAATAAAACGACTATCCAGCCCACTAGCATTTAATTGATGAACTATTTAATTATGCATACAAAAGGAACGAGTAAAGTTTTTAGCCGAGCGTAGGGTAACAGTGTTCGTTGGATCATTTTCCATGTTACACTCTATATGAGTTGTCTACTATCCCTTTTTTGGCGTGACCATATACACTTTATCGAAACTTATTATATGCGCATTGATGTATTGTTAGTTAAAAGATACTATTTACTAGTTACTAAACTATTTACCCGGGTCGGTCTGGTGGTACAGTCGTCAACTCGTACGACTTAACAACATGCCCGTCAAGCCCCGAATGGAACGTGCCCCCATACGTAGGACTGAATATCCTCCCACGGTAATAAGTAAGTCACTGAAAGTCGAGCCCACTAGTGGTACAGGCAGGACTTGATCGACAACGGTTGTTGTGCCAAAGAAGAAGAAGAAGAAGAAACTATTTACATTATAGTATCGTTTATAGGGTACCTTTTATCCGGCTGTCCGTTTATTCGTGCTGTTGAGGAATGACAGTTAAATACAATGGCGACATTGCGTGCTGAGGAGGATATTTGAAGAAGAAGAAAACGGTTATCGGAGCACATTGTCTTAACAAAAAACGCTTCAATTCATGGCACAAAATTATTTGTGTTATTGTAATTTTTAAAAAATGAAAAAAAAACATGTAAAGAATTTAATTTAGATCAAAACTGCTGCTTGTAGTCAAAATGTTCAGTAAAAAACACGTTTTTAACTATGTTTAGAAAATATAACCCATCAAAAATATGAAAAGCGTGCACTTTACGTCAAAGCAGAACAATTCGCAACCCCTAACGTCAAACGTCTCGGTGTCAAATGGTACTCCACGTGCTAACCTGAACGTATTGGTATATAAATCTTGCACCCCTGTGGTAAACAAAGCAGTTCGCAGAAAAGCGCAGCAAAGCAACGTCCATCGAAGAAAGAAACAACGCAAAAAGTATGATTTGCCAGTCCCGCATGGCCAATCGCGACAGTGCAACGGGACAAGAAAAGAATCAAGCAAAAGCAGCCAAAGCTCGCCACGATTGAGGTGCGTACGCTACCGTACGCTTTGCTAATTACGTAAATATAATAATAAGTTTAATAACGCACGGGGACACCCAGGGCGCTGGTGCGAGGTGGCGAGAGGTGGTCGATATATACAGACGCAAATTGAGTGCATTTGGAAAGAGGTGTGAGTAAACAGTAGTGAGCAAAAAGTGATACACGGGGCTGGTGCTTTGTGGTGAAACTTCCCCAAGGTAAGGAAATCGTCCAATTCAGTTTAACAAAACTGCCCAGAATTCGCATCGGATGCCGTGAGTTTGTGTGTAAGTGTATTTTGCGTTTTAGCGATTGATGCGTGGTGGATGAAAAAATGGGCCTGTCCAAACTGGACTACGATGCCATGGCTGTTAGCAGCCTAACAAAGTAGTCTCTGCATTTCTTCCTGGGGGCCATTCCGTCGTAGTGTACATAGAGAGCAGTTTGCAAGGGGTGGGAGTGTGTGCCCGCGACGGGGTTGTTTTCATCGAAACGAGCGAAACAGAAACTACGACGAAACCGATGTTACTGGTCGCTTTCACGCACACATGCAACGGTGTGCATGTACGAGCTACGTTGGTGTGTTGAAATGATGTTGTTGTGTTGATGTTGTGTGTTGTGTGTAAGGGAAAGGGTGTCCGGAACTCCGGAGCAGTGCGTGTAATTCCTACAACAGGAGCGAGAAAGAATGCTGTGTTTTTTTTTTCTTCTGTTTGCAGTATTCTTTTGTGCATTGGAGCTAAATAGAACGTAGTTTGTTTTAATGATTGGGAAACTATCACTTTTGAAAACTCTTCTATTGCTCTTTTCATATATTTTTTTATCTTTTCTTTTACAGGGATATTTTCTCGCAAAACAAATATCCAAAATTTGTCTACTTTTCTGTGGAGTGGTTGGCGTGAAAAAACGCCCGGAATTGTCGGTGGAGGTTTTGACAGATCGCGCATGGTGCTCTGTTGTGTTTAGTGAGCGAACAGCTGGTGGTAAAGAGAACGTACGGTACGGTGTGCGCGGGTGTCTGAGAGCGTGAACAAAGAAATCGCCATACGCAGCGGGCGCAGAACAGAGAGGGCCTGAACCACGCTCCATTGCTCCATGTAGGGCAGAGCGAGAAAGAAACGGAAGAGATTCGAAGGAACCAATACACATGCAAGCAGGGCTAGCAGCAGCACCAGTAGCAGCATCGCAGGCAGATCACAGTAACCAGCCGTTAGAAGCAGAGTCTCTCCGCTGGTGATCCCGACGTTCACTGCTGCCGCCGCCGCCGCTGATTCGGGGCAGCCTTTGTAGCCGTAGCTGGGGTGTGTGTGTTATTAAAACTGCAACGTTCCTAGCCGACTGGGAACGGACAGGACAACCCTTCACCTGCATTCAAAAGTGATCCATACTTCCGCACACACACACACACACCCGCGCCGTCGTAGGTAAAACTGCGAAGATAAGGAAACGATTGAACGAACTTCCAGCACAAACTTGTCGATACAAGTTGCGAACGGAAACCTTCCCCTAAAGCCACCCTCCACGGGTCAGGAGCACAAGCAAACGAAGAAGAACAAGAAGAAGAAGAAGTGATCTCATCGCGAGAAGTGTTCATACTCCGTGCTTATTCCGTAGTGTTGTATGGTGGTGTCCCTTTGTTGGAATAGCATTAATTTCTGTGTTAGCGCTAGCTCTGTGGTGGTGTGGTGGTGTACCCCAGTTTTTCTAGTTTCTGTGACTAAAGTGTAGCGCAAGTGGGGAGCAGGCATTTTAAATCGCGCTCGGAAAGAGTACGCAGCACCTGCAGAAATAGCTGGACATTGACACAGCGCAGAAACCGGGAGGAAAGGAGGGCACACACGCGGACAGCCGAAAACAACGCCCCACACACGAAACGTGTTCTAGCGTGTACAACGTGTCCCCAGGAGTGACGAATTGCTTTGCCCTACCACGGTTTTGGGAGGGCCGTAGTTCGCAGAGTGGCGCGCAGTTTTTTGTTGCGGTTTTCCCCCCTCCCCCAGCGGCGGCTTGCTCCTTGCTGATCAACCCAGTCGTCGATCGTATTTCCGTCATCTGATAGCCGGATCGGCGGCGGATCAGCCACGGACCAGCAGCAACAGCACCATCGTCCGTATCTTTCTGCGTCATCATGCCCTGGTATGCGCCGTGGTCGGACGTGATCAAGAAGAAGATTTGCCGCTTTCTGCTCCAGCGCTATCTGGGCCGGTTTCTGGAGGAGAAGCTGACGCTCGATCAGCTGAACGTTGACTTTTACAATGGCACCGGAACCGTGCACAACGTCACACTGTACTGCCAGGTGAGAACAGAATTAACCCTCCCTATTTTGCCTTTTACACCTATTTTGCCTTTTTTATTTTTATTTTTGCCGTTCCTTGGGAAGTGTCGGTTGGGAAATGTCAATGTTGTTAAGATTGGACGCATGGCCGTTATTTAATGACGATCGATGATATAATGATTGTACTTGTAGTAGTGTCAGAGTATCCAAAAGAATAGAGCGATCTGTATTTTGTCTTATTTTTGTATGTTGTTGTTTTCACTGTCTGGTCCGGACTGAATTGTTCAAAATAACACAGCAACAAACAGAACCAAACCAAATAACATCCCCCCTCTCGATATATGCCAACGGCGTCGCCATTGACCTACAAAGGAAAATGGTCTTGTTTTGATACGCGGAGCGATAAGAAGTGGCGAATTGATTAGATGAAAACGTCGAATAAGAACGCCTTCAACGTATTGAAACGAAATCCAATCAAATCATCATTAAAACACCATCTCGTGGAATGGCAATAGCAGTGTCCAAGAACAGATACACCACATTCTCAGGCTGGAGGCAACACAAACAAGCCCCCAAATGATGCACACTTGCCTGCTGACTAGGCCGGGGTGCTGGTTGGGCCATTTCGCAATTGCGTTGTGTTGTTTTCCGTCTACTTGTTTTCTTTGTTTCATTTGCGTAAACAAACGCGCAGTGTTCCGTGCAGGGACGACACGCGTGTGACGACTGTCAGATTGTTTGCCTTTTCCGTTGTTTTTTCGTATTCTTTATCGTTAGGTCCATTTGGATCAATGATAATGAATAAAACTGTAGTGCAGGTGATGGATGAAGTTGTGCGCAGCTGTGAATGATGAGCTGTTTGATACCGAAGCCAGGAATATAGTAACAAGTAATGTATGTGAACTATTGCTTCCCACTTTTTCGTAAATCAAACAAACTATGGAACGAGCTCTCTGGGCATGGCAATAAAATGGACTGCCGATATCAGCCCGATCCCGTGCCTTGTTTATCAGGCACTGTCTGGGAATAAAACACACCACAGCGCACCCTTTTGCCTGTCGTCTGTTGGCGAATCTGCGACGTAGTGAGTCGTTTGCTTCATTGTATAGCTTTCTAACATTCCTATGTAAAATTGGAATGCAATACGTCTTTGATTAGTCGTCACTGTATGTCGTCGGCAAGAGGCCGACAGGCAGCCGTGAAGAGTAGGAGAAGCGTATTATAATTTTAGAGCTGTTCTCTCCACAACTTGAGTGTGCGGCCGAGTGGTGGAGATCATCGGTCAACTCGATTCCGAATTCGCAAGGGCTTGCAACCCGGCCGCCAGTCGGTGGGAGGAAACAGCTATAAATAGTGCCCAAGGGGTGCGGTAGGAACTGGGGTCCGCGCTACCCCCACCACCACCTAGACAGAGACGCGGCGACATATTTCGTCACGCGGCCGTTGAGTGCACCTTACCTTTGAGGAAGATGTATTTTTCTGGTGTGTGTGTGTATAAGTACCGTTCTCGCCCCAGCTCGCTGACAACAGCACAATCGGTGCAAGCTGAACAAGCCCCAATGCACACTCCCCAGCTGCTACTGCATCAAGTGAAGTTTTGTTTTGATTTGGCCGAAAGATGTCTGCCAGTTGTTTATGGTCACGGCAACAAATCCCTGCCCGCATTCTCCGGGGGACCGGGGCGGGTTGTGTTTGAGTGTAACTGCGGTTGTTGCAACTGATGAGAAGTCGTTAAGGTGTGTGTTGCCCTGGTGGTGGCGGTGGTGGTGGGTTGCGTCGGGAAGGAGAATGTGTTTCCGACGAGTGTCAATTGCGCGTTACCCGGCTGGCTGCGCGCCCCTCCGATGGCGCCGTGACATTCTTGTGCAGCGCAGCAAATGCAAGAGGCTGCAGCGGATTCAAGAGGCGCAAAGTCATTCCGTGAAAGACTTCCCGGTGGCAAGTTATGAATGTGCGAAAAATTGGCAATATATGAGGAAGTGGAATCGATTCCCTTCACAAAACAATTCGAGTAGTTCAATAAACAACATAGCAGTGTATTTTTTATACAACATTTATTGCTATTGCTGCTGCGTTCTTCTTCTATTTGGCGAAACGTCGTCCTATGCGGACATGCCCCGTCCTATACAATACATGATTACGAGACTTAATTCATTACCACACACAGCCGGGGTAGTCAATCGTTGCCATTGGGAGAGGATCCATTCTAGGTTTGAACCCATGACAGGCATGTTATTGAGTCGTACGAGGTGACGACTGTACCACGGGGCCGCCCCCTGCTGCTGCGTTGGATGATACTAATATGTGTCTGGCTTTTAGTGTTCAGAACTGTCCCAACCTACGCACCGATACGTGTGTGTGTGTGTGTGGGGGGGGGGATCAGACACTTTAAGATGAAACGCTTCAATGATTAGACCCCTTCCTCCTTCTGCCTCCGTTCTATGAAGTGGTATACGTAGCTGGTGGGATTGCTTTGTTGCTGATGCTTCTTTTTTTTATTTCAAAGATAAGCTTTTGTTGCTTTTGCGTTGTTACGCTCGACCGTTTATCATGCATCGAAGGTTTGTTTTTCCTGCAACAATTTCCGTATTTTGCGATACTCTTATGTTGCCAGTGGTAGAAGGGTGGTTTTTGCATAGTTTTCCTTCGAAAGAGAGATACCGCTGAGCAAGTGTTGGTTTTGTCTTGTTGCCTTGAGCGAAGGGCACAAGAATCAGCAAATGGTTTGTGTTTTTTTTTTGTTTGTATTGCACCTCCTCAAGTATTGGAATTATTGTTGCGCTTTTGTGTGTTTCTCTCATGCCCAATGATATATAATGATAGCTGTTGGTATGTGCAAGGAAGTTGTTATGGTAAGATATCCAGTACCAGTATCCCTTTTAATGTGTATCGAAGTCGAGGTTTGTTGTTAAAGTTACTGTTTATTAATCGCACGCATTCAGTAACACTTCCCTTAGACCCTAAAATGTACGAAAATCTTGTGTTCGCGTATATTTTTAATTTGCACGGGGTCGGGTGTATGAGTCATATGGTAGTGGTGCAAATGTTTGTCCAACAGGTCCTAAGCAAAGTCTGCTCGTTTCCACATGTCGTCGTCAATTCGCGGCTGCTTTTCTGTTCTGTTTGTATGTTGTGCTGTTTCGCCACTCCAAGAAGCAATCGCAAGAAGAACTCTACACGCAACTCGATCAAACGCTAACTGTGCTCGGCCCATTAAATCCCCGGGGAGGGGAATGATAGGGATGATGGTTGTGGAACGTCGGCTGATTGAAACCGGTTCAAAGATCTTCTCTCTCTTAGCCGCGGCCAATGGAAGGAGTGGCGTTGATGAATATGATTTGGGGTTGATTTTTTTGTCCATGCTTGGTGTGTCGGGGTCCCTGTCCGCTTTAAACTCCATCATGAAAGTTGATGCTGATCTCACCCTCAAAATTATTGCTATTGGGTTTCAGCTTTGGTTTTATCGCTAAGCGCTATCGAACATCGGGTTGTTGATTGTTGTTTTATTGAATGTTTGTCTCGTCACGCAGCTGCTGACCGATTGCCCCAACACTAAGTGAGCAATAAAGCACTCGATAGTTTAATTGAACATTGGTGTGCACATAATAAAACTAACAAATGCGTTTGAACTTTCTATTTCGCACGAGGAGGAATGATTGTATCATTAAATTGTACACTATTCACCTTATTCGCGGAGGGTAGTTTAGTTTTGTGCTTTTCATTTGTTTAGCTTTGTGAGTATCGTGTAAATCAAATCATCCCTCGTTCGTAGAAAGAGAGAGAGGTATCCAATCGCAAACCTCATTCTGCATCATGTATTCTTTGTATATTTTCCCTGCAAATTCCAATTCGCTCTGCTGTTGCTCGTAAAACGTCAATATCTCGAATCCAAAACACCAATATCGTTTCCTAACCATGCTGCCACTTCCTTTGCCTCGACCCAGACGCGTGCCAGTCGTGTCAAGATTGCGGGCAGGGTCATGTGAGTTCAGGTGTTTCCGGCTCGTCTTCCTAAATAACACCCGTCGTCGTGTTTGCGCCTGGCACAGTCCGCGCTTTTTTGCCCACAGTTCCGGTGTGGAAAATGAGACAGTATCAAACCTCCCTCCCCTTCCCAGACTGCTAGGGGGGATGGTACATGGGCTGGTGGCTGAACTATTGGCTCTCCAACACACAGTCCCGCGCTCGTTTAGTCTCGTTTGAACTTGTTCCTTCTGTCCAACTTCTCTTTGTTCGTTTACCCATTCATCCAGACGATTCCTTCGAGCTGCGTTGTGTCCCTTCTCTGTTGTCCCGTTTCCCCGATGTTGAGGTTGATGGGTAGATTTTAGCAAACGTTTGCTTTACATCCTTTTCTCGCTATCTGATGTAGCCGGTGTGCTCTCCTCCCTTCCCCACCGATTCGATTGATAATCGCAGACCATCCTGCCCGCGACCATACGTTCGGTCATTGCCGTCGTCTGCGCGGTACATGACACCGTCAATCTATGGCCGGAAAGGTTAATCCACGGCGTTGGTAGTGATTCCTCAACTCCTCACTGTTGACCGTCAAAATCTACACACCACGCGTCATGCATCGATACCCGTTCTTTATCACAACCGTGCCGTTCGTCTTTTGAGGAGTCTTTGTTTGGATAGTTCTCGCTTGAAAGGACGGGCAGTGGCGGCGTATTCTTCACACTGGTTTTGTGATTTAGTGTAAAGTAAAGTAAATCCCGAAAAAACCATATCCATTGAAGGTGTTTGATTGGATAGCTAATAAAATTCTTAAAAAGACAGCCTTCATTTATACGATTTATAATATTAAAGTTTTGCAAATTTCCCTCCACATTGCCCTTTTTATCTCGGTTGTGCATCATAAAATAAAGTGCAATTTGCCGAGTCTTTCACTGAGGATGACTCATGAGAGAGCCAGAAACAAAACAAAGTTCAGTGTTTGCTATTATTTCTTCCTCCCGTCTTCTGTCTGATGCTATTATGGTCGGAGGGCTCTCTTTGTTTTTTCCCCTCCGAGACCTCGCTTACCACGGGGAAGGCGTTCGTTCGCCCCCGTTTGTGTGTGAAGGAATAGGTAATGCAGGAAGAGAGCATTCACACAGCATAGATGAAGCGCATCGTTTACACAGTGAGTGCATGTGTTTTTTGTTGTTTTGCAAAAAAAAAGAAATAATTATCCTGTGTATGGGTATGTGTTTGTTCGTTTATTTCTGCACAAAGGAAGTTGGGCAACGATTCCCGTCTTCCAAAAAGTTGTCAGCAAGAGACGCACCGAGGTCATTAATAAATGCGTCTGGATATTGTTGAAGCGTTGCCGGATGCATTTAATTTCCATTTTTGCTCATACAATTAAAAAATCTTTTTTTTTACTGGCTAGTTCGTGCTGGTTGATCTTAGCTACTCTTCACATATATAAATTTGGTAAATTCGCTCCATTATTTTATGCATTTGTATTATTTTTCAAATTGTAGCTCTGTTATTCTTCAAGGTTCATAAATTATTTATTATTTGGCTGTAGCTTAATTTAATAAATAAAATTTAAACCCACTCTCGAATAAGCCGTGTACACAAGTCACCGTAATCAAGTGCAGTAAACTTGTCTATCCACATTGCTTTCTTGTTCATCGACTGCTTGCCAATCACATTAATGTGCTGCGAATGGTTCGTCCCTGTCTGGGGGTCAAATTCATTACCAGTTTGATGGGAGACGGAGGGGGGAGGGCACCATTCATGAGTCGTGATAAATCAATCCATTTTCGAGCGAATTTGACAAAGCAAATTACTTCTGCTGACAGAGTGGTTTAATTAATATCGCTTTTTTGTGTACCACCATCTTAACACTTTGTATTACTCTCCTCGAACTCCTCGCGGCTACCCACACGACCGGCGGATCATCCATCCCTATCAAAGCGCCTGCAAATGCAACAGATCACTCCTTGCCACACTCCGCCGGACTGTGTTTACTAACAAAGCCTCTCGAAAGCCCGACCGTCTGGCAGTGATACGGAGTTGAAAAGCCATCCAACACCTACCCTACTACCCTACTTCGTTGGATGTGATACTGAACAACACAGCCCAGCCACACATGTGTCGAAGTAGTGTCCGAGCCGTCAACAATTTGCCCCGCGAGACCCAATAGACCCAGCATCATAGTCGTTATCTGTCACGGTTACTCTCACTGTCTGCTTGCTCCTCCCTGCTTGCTCTGGGAAATGCTCTGGACTCCCTTTTTTCGTTTCTATTTCACTGATTTGATGCTTTTGTCGTACGCGCGTGTCACGGACAATCGGTTAGATCCAGGGATGTTTTATGCCACGTCAGTCGGGATGGGTGATGGGACCAAGGGGCAAATTGTGGTACTGGTAGCAGCCGTTCGTTCGGGCGACTGTGGTCGATGCGCTTTATTCAGCTTGATTTGCAAGTTAGGGGGTGAAAAAAGCGCCTTAAAAATTAAGTCAGCGTTTGGTGGTTGTAGTTCGTGGAGTAAAATTATCATTATTTAAAATTCATATTAATAATAATAGGACAAAAAAATAATTGTAGAAATGAGATAAATCTTCAATGCTTTAAAGGTTGTTTTCCCCTATTCCACGTGATTCCACAGATGTTTTTTTTTAAATGTCGGTTTACTCCTACATTACATTACATTCCAGCACGAGTCTTTTTGCTGCTCGATTAATTTTACAGCAGAAATGTATTACATTTCTTCTCCCGTCCATAGCGCTTCGTGAACATTATGGACAAGCCCTTGGATGCGTTTAACGTTCGTTCGCCATCGTTGCGTCTCCCAGCTGTGCAGACTGAACGGTGCCAACTGTGGTGCTGGCATTCACCATTTGACGCCAGTCACACTACACTTGGAAAGAAGTTTCTTCCACTTCCGTTAGGCCAACGCTGGCAAAGGAAAAGTGCAATGAGTTGCTTAGAGGAGTATGAAGCTGTACTGTGTGTGTGTGCGAGGTTATCCGAACAAAGGAAACTAATCATACACCTCATGTTATCGAGGCTTTCACTTCCCGATCTCCCTTTCGCTGCGCGCTGTTGTGTTGGATATCGAGACCGACACCCGGGACCACAAATGCTTGTCACAGCGAAGGGAGCAGACTTGAAGTGGAGATACAAACTCACGCATATCATGCTTTGCATCAACAATTGCAATCGATTATTGAAGGGTTTTAAGCAGTTGGAGATGTTTCAAGCTGTCTTGACGTTTGTTTTACTGGCATATTCCTTACAGCTACGTTCTGTGTGGAAGCGTTTGATCGTGTATGTGGGGTATGACATAAATCACGCTATAAACCGTTATTGTTTACTACCGACCGTTAGTGGTCGATTGCGCAGCCACCTTAAGTAGAGTCGACGCAGCTAAAAGGTCATAACAAATTGCAGCAAAACAGTCGCAACACTTCCACTACTGCCGTTTCGATTAGTTCTAGCTTGTAGTCAGCTTGTCGTTTTCAAGCTCGTGAGACTTTGGGAAGTCTATGTCGCACTTGACACGTTTGGATTTATGTTAGTGCAACGAAACTACTCAAAATATGGTACACGTCTTCTTGCACCAGTTTGTTTCACCGCAAGGTCAAGGATCCCATCGTAAACAAGAAGTAATTGCAGATGAGTTACCATGCCTTCGATTGATAACCATGTTTGGAGGTGCCTTAAAGGCTTCCTGATGCAGCTCAAACATGCAAAACCCAGCGCCACCAAGTTGAAGGTTGCGCCGCGTGTGTGATCGCGATCGCGCGCTTGTAGTGTTCCACCGATATACACACACATACACTCTCACACAGAGACCGACCCCCACGGTACAGTGCCACACACAACCGTACATCGTACACGCGAGAGGGAGGTAAGCGCGTGCGCTTCATTAACAGCTGATTGCAGCAAACAGCCGTTAACAACGGTCGCTCGATGAGAGCGGACTCCTCGCTTTGCCATGGTCCGGGTCGGCGACGTCTTGCCCGCCGCTGTTGCGGATCGGATGACGGCCGTAAGGCGGGCGGTGCTTGTGCGTCGAACAGTCTTTTGCCTACAGCAGCTCCTTGAACCTGGGAAACTGGCATGTTTTTGCTTGCCACTGTGTGTGTGTGTTTACGTCCACGTACACGGCTTGACAGTAGCAGTGAGTTTGTGAGCAGTGTGTTGGCACTGGTAGGGGTGTAAACCGGCGCGAATGTGAGTGTGTAACCATCGGGGGGCGGTAGTAACCGACAGCAGGCTGGTCCGGTTCTTTGCGGCCAGTCCAAAAATGGAACGAAAACCTTGTAAGAGCGCGGCGCAACCGTGGAAAAGTCATCAGTTCTCTCGACTGCGACGCAAATTCACTTCACTTCTCGCATCCGCGCGGCTGGTGCGCGAAATGCTCTGTGCAAGTGGACGCTAAAAGACACGCGTTGTTAGTGTGCGCCCGCTTGAAAAGGTTGAATATTATTTGCGTTCAAATTTCCGTCCCGATAGCTCGCGCTTAGACACGCATGCGACACTAATGCGATGCGTACCCCTTTTGATTGCGACTCCCTTTGGCTTCGGTAAATGCGTTCTGCGCAAAACCATGTTTTTTGTAAATACAAGTTGGGATGGAGTTGTGAATGGATGACGTGTCTTCCTCCTGGAACAACACGCCTAAGCAGCAGAAAAATGGAAGTTTGCTCGTATGAACACACGGAATTTGCGTGTCGACATTTTCCTGTCCCACCGACATTAACCTTGGGAGCGGAAATTGGTGCCCCCGTCGGCCGCGTTCTACGTACGTACCCGCACGCAACTCCATTTTCCATGACCATGACTAACCCAAACCTCTCAACCGTCGGAACGGGTGCGGTGGGTTGGGTGAGAGTAGGACCATTTAAAGATACAGGCAAACAGCACTTGCGTTTTATTTCCTTCCGAAATGTTTGCTTTTATTATGTTAGGGGTTTTTGTTTCTTCTATCGTTTTTCCATCAGCTAACTTCTTTCATCATTCGCAATACATTTGTTACAGCTTCTTCTTCTTTATCTTCCCGAAAAGAGAAGCAGCAAACTGTACGATGGGTTTTCCGGATGTTGTGGTGTGTCGTAGGCAAGCAAAGAATGAAATAAAAACTGCCCGAAAAATTGGCACATCGAACCAACTGACCTTGCCCAATCGATGTGCCATTGGGCTAGTAGTGCGCTAGTAGAAAGCGTCGTCTCTCACGTTCACTCGGGGACATGTGATTTTGTTCAATGGAATGGAAAAGAAAAGCATTTTTCTGCTGTACACTGATGTGTTAGAGCTTTTCACAAAAGCATACGAATGAGCGGTGTGCCTCTTATCACAGTGTCGAGTGCTTTGCAAAAACTCTTTGAACAAACATCGCCTTTACACACTTTGCAAAGCAAATCACGTACCCATTTTAACATTAGCCGATTAGAAAGACTTAAAATTTCGATTCTTAGTGGTTTGTCCAATCGATTCGCTTGCTTGTTATTATTCCACACCTTGCTTGCCTTGCAGCAGGCGCATTGATTTGCTAAAGAATCTCATTATAATGCTAACGACACAACGTTGGCCCGGTTTAACCCTGCCACCTAATAAACTGAATTCGGTTCTACATTGAAGACCGATGCACATCCATTTGGCAACCGTTTTGTTTGTTAGTGCCCCCCGAACTAGAAAACACACCGACCATCATCCATCTATCGATAGAATTTAAATTAATAATGCCAAAAAGTACAAAGCGGCGTGCAAGAGATAGAGGGATTCCGGTTGGCCACGGACGGACCGTGATGCGGAGGAGGAAACGTCACTGTAATTGTTATGCAAACGCGTAGAATTGTCTCTCTGCAGTAACGGTTGTGATTAATATGCCACGAGCTTTGGTTCGCTCACGTGTAAGGGGTGCGTTGGGGACGCATGGGAAGGGTTGGTGGGATTGAGCAGGGTGTTGGCACGGCATGTTCTTGGGAGGGTTGCTTTATGACAATTCCGAGTGGGGTTGGTTGATTGTTCCCTCCCGGTAATGTGTTTTTGTAGATCAGTATGTTCGATGTGTCGTGGTGGTTTTGTTTTACCATTTACTGTAATGTGTGTTTATTTACTTCAAAAATGTAACGAAATAAAAAAAAATCTGATATTGGAATTATACAATGATACAGCTTATTACTTTGTGTAAAGTATACATTTCAAGTGCTACACATTTCCCCGTTCGGTGATTTCATAAGAAGCGTTACTTGACTGCAGACCTTCACTCGCAAGGCAATTACCAACTTTGTATACTCAAGTACGGATTGCCCAATTGACACAAAAAAGCGTGATCTAAGGGCTTGTTAAATAAAAAGACACACACACACGCACGCGCACACTGTTGTATGTGTTGTGTTTCCTCAGGCACCGTCCTGTACCACAAACGATATACCCGTCCGTCCTGTTGGATGTTCAGCATTGTTAGTGAAGATGAAGGCAGGGTCTTCGTTGCTTCCTTGTGCCTTGGCTGAAACGTTTTCCTGCGGAACGACTGTAGGGCCGTTCGCTCGTTCGCTCAGTTCTCGTCTAGTCTAAGTCTAGTTACAGTATAATCGGTAGCTAGAGTGTTGACACGAACACACCTTACAGGGTTTTCCAAATCACTAAACATTGTTTTTCACTGCGTGCAAAATCTTATTCCACATCACTTTGATATTTCATTTGCATCATAATCATTTTTAATATCTTCATTATGATTTTCAACTCTTCAACTGTCTGTTGGCATCGTTTTTTCACTGGGTTTTGTAGCGAGATTATATCGCCCGTTGATCGTAGAAGTGTTGAAAGTCATGCTGAAAAAAAATACTATGATGAAAATGAAATATCAGATTGATGTGTAATAACTTCTTGCACGCGGTGAAAAACAATGTTTACACTCGAAAATAGCTTGGAAAACCCTGTATTCTCACCTAGGGAGAGGAGGTTCACCACACTGTAGAGATACGAGTCATGTTCGATGATGATGTTAGTATTATGATCTAGTCCACCACGTGGAATTAACGTTAAAAATTCGGTAGCAAAAAATACAAACAACATAAATTACGCTGCAAAACAAAGAGAAAGCGAAAGATTGTTATGAAAACTCAATACAAAAAATAAAACCCTAGCGCAATAATGATTGGCGTGTCCCACATTGCATGTCACGCTAGCACTATTCCTGCGTTGCTAACTTTACACATCTGTATAGATCAAACTCGTTGAACCGACCGACGACCGACGACCCACACACAAAAGATTCATCTGTGTGGCGATCTCGCGCGCGTACTACGATGTTTGCACGCACGCACCACGTGGCAGCAGTCTATAGCGACCGAGCAAAACGTGCTCTCCAAACAAAACGCAAGCGATTAGCCGTGGCGTCTCTGGCCGAGATGCTCAAATCGTGGCGAAGGGAGCACACACTGCTTCCTGCCTTGCTCCACGTGCTACGGAAGTGTTCCTCCGTCGCGCAGTACTGTGTGGCGCTGGTCACAACGCTACAGAACTCAAGCGAGAATCACTACTTTTGAATTCACATTCAACACACCTTCTATCGGTTTAAAGACCGTCGTCACTTCCCCCACGCTACCGTGCCGAGTATTCATCGCTTGAAAACTCTTTGCTGACCCTGAGCTCTCCACGGGGACGGAACGCGGAACACATTTGTTTCCATTTCAAACATGTGTGTGTGTGGATGGCCAGCGTATTCATTTTTGTTTCTAGAAACGCGCCACAGCGCCAAAAGCATCAGCACTATGTGGGTGCAAATTGTTGCTTTTCTGTTGTTGTTATCGTTAGCGCAGATGAAGCTGTAACCTTCAACCAATGTTCACTGTTGGCATTTGGGCGGTTGACGGTGGACTTTGGAGTCCCCGAACGGCTTAGCGTTTGTTGACCCGAAAACGTTGTTTGTCCTTGTGCGCAAGATTGGGGCAGTTGGGCATTTAATCAGCATCGACAGTAACGGCAGTAATTCACTACGATATCTTGTTCATTTATAACACATGCACCCCTGTCAATTGTTTTTACTTTTATTTCAGGCCTTAAATGAACTCTGCGAAGCGCAAGGATGGGGCATCGAGGTTACCGGGGGCCACATTGGCTCGGTGACGGTGAACGTTCCGTACGAATCGCTCCTCGCCAAGGACAGCTCGATCGAGGTGTCCAACCTAATGATAAGCCTGCGACCGAAGGCCCGCCCAACCGATGGCACCTCGATGCTGGAATCGATGTGGTCCTCAATGTCCAGCTCGATGCAGCTGGCACAGGAGTATCTGGAACGGGAAAGTACCGGCGGAAGCATAGCAGACGGCTACTCGACCCACGGTGGTCGAGGAGGAGGAGGAGGAGGAGGAGGAGTCAGTGGCAGCGGTGCATCTGGACAACAATTACCCCCGAGTGCCATGGAAGGGTTGGAAAACTTTGCACAAATCATTGACAACGGTAAGCTATTCATTGTCACGGTAATTCGGAATGCAAATGTTTAAAGAGGTCAATGCTATGTGTAACTGCTTGCGGGATGCAAAGTTGACCACAAACATCTTCGTTCGGAGGCCCTAATTTTGGTGTAATTTTGTTCCAAAGGTTCAATGCAAAGCCAACGCTACCTTGATCGTACTCCCCACGTTGAGGAAGTACACAGCACACAACGCAAGCCGCTTAGCGCACATGTTCAGTTTGACCTATTTTAACAGTGCGCAACGGGCAAAGTCGGTGATGATTAGATTGGACGGGGGGCTATCTTTTACTTTGTTGCGCTAGCTGTATTCTTTACATACTTGCTCGTGAAAAGAGGTGTGAGTGTGGAGCGCGATAAGTTGAAAGTTCTTAGGGAACTGGGCCTGGGGCATTTTTGTTGGCGCTGTTTTTATTTACGTTATCTCAGATGTGGCTGTGTGTGTGCGTGTGTGCATTATTGTCTATAATGTGGCGAAACACGCGTAGACCGAGTGAGAACTAGGCTGGGTTTCTTTGCCATCCCTTACGCTTGCGGTCTCAGATATATAGATGCACTTAAGATATCTCACCTTATGTATTGACTGCGTCGAAATTTAAACGTTATCCATCATCAATAGATTACTCTATTTAATACATCTCAACATCTCATTTACAGTGCTAAATAGGATTAAGGCAAAATTGTTTGACACCGAAGTAAGAATAGAGTATCTGTCACCCGAGGGTGACCGAGGGGTAGCTGTGATAGTGAAAATCAAAAGGTAAGCTGTACAACTTCCCTACAACAGTGTTTGTTGTTACTAATGAGCGTTTTTGTCTGCTTGCAGTATCGATTACCAGAATGAAGCTGGTAATGATCCGCCGGACCGTGCCCCCAAAACATCGGCATCGTCGTCGTCGTCCGGTTCGGATGTGTCCGACCACACGGTCACAGGCGGCAGTGGGGGCGGCCGGCAGCAACAGCAAGAGAAATCGTTCCTAATTGCGACACACGCCACCCATCACATTACCATCGAAGGCATCACATTCTACACCGAAGAGTTCCGGATAGACAATCCGCGCATGCGTCGTCGCCAGCAGCAGTTTGCGGGGGCGGCGGATCCGTCGGTACCGGAGTATGCTGCAAGCATGATCGACAGTGAACAGTTCCGTAGCACGATCTCACACATGTCGGAAGGTGGCAGCGGTTCGCCCCCCGGCGGTGGCATCGATGGGGATGGATACTTTAGCTATAGCAACACAACAAGCGCATGTGATAATAGTAGCCCTCCGATTGGCCGTGACGCGGGGGCCGGGTTTTATAGGCGTAGCAACAGCAGCGGCACGGATCGGGAAACGGACCCGAGCGAAGAGGAAGAGGGCCCCGAGAGCAGCGAGGATGAGCTGGGCGATTCGGGCCTGCGGATGTATCGCTCCGGCGAGATTATTGTCGGTAAGATCACCTCCAAGCAGGAGATCCGGCTAAAGATGAAGCAGGCGGACAATTTGCCTGGCCCGAACGTGGAGCTCGAATTGTCGGTGGGCTCGATTCAGTTGTTTCTGACACCGCGCCAGCTACACTCGCTGGTATTGGTTTGTGATAGTTTCTTGGGCGGCAACGAAGAGCCGCCACCCCTCCAGTCGGCCGGGCCGAAGGCGTCCGGTGGCAAGCGACAGGAGGTGGCGTCCTCTGCAGCAGAGTTAGAGTATCAGCAAAATATGACCCGCATGGGCGGCGGAATCGGCATCAATCAGGGCTGGTCGCTTGCCGATCCCATGCAGACGATGATCGAGGAGCAGGCCGAGTTTTTGCAGCGGGACGCATACCGGGGCGACGACGGCGAGGAGTACTCTGAATCAATCATTTCATCCACGAGCTCGATGACCAGCTCGTTCACGTCCAGCAGTACGGCGTCGAGGACGACGGCAACGTCGGCCGCCAGCCGGAGGCGCATGATCGATCCCGACGCAAACGCTGACATTTCCAAGTTCAATGTGCGCGTGGCCGCCCTTGCATTGGTTCTACTGCACGAAGATGTGCTGCTGGAAAGCAGCCAGCTAGATACGATGCAATCGCCTCTCTCCGAAACGAGCGTGCAGCAGTTGCAGACGAAGGCTGATCGGTTCTTCCGCTCCATCGGTAACCTGGGCCTCGGGATTGGCACTAACGACATCAACAATGCCGGACTGGTGCTGGACAGTGGTTGTGACTGTAACCATCTGCGATTGCTTCTCGCACCGCTCATTCTGGAGGGCGATGAGCAGCGGAATCGCTGTGGATCGTTGCTGCGCTTTTCGATTTCAATTGCCCGAGCGGATCTGCGTGAGGTACTGTTGGAGGTTTCGGTGCCGCTGGTGGAGTTTTACCGTGAACAGCGCCCGAGCAGCTCCTCGCTACCGAAGCGGCCCGAAATTAACATCAGCTTCGAGCAAAGTTGCAACGCTTTGCGTGGCACGAGCGGTAAACGGTTTTCGCCTCCCCGTACGAAAATTCACATCATGATGGCTCCGTTCCTGACGGAGTTTGACATTACCATCCTGGATCGATTGAGCGCGCTGCTCTATCAGTCTCCGTTCGCGTCCTACTACCACAATGCGGGAGGCTCTTCACCGGTTGTCCCATCGCCAAGCAGTCCGGGGACTGCCAGTGGTCGCGCTTCCAAGCTCGAGGCTAAAACCGATCTGCAGCTTGAGTCGCTGTCGGTCGACTTCCGGTTGCGGTTCCCCATACCGGACCTACGGCCCATCCACGATCCGCAACGAGTACCCTGGTGGCGGCGCAACGTCCGGCCCGACTTTCTTCTGCTGAAGCTGGAAATGGTGCGCACGGGCATTGCTTTGAGTCCGCATCCTGTGTACGATATTTCGGCGAACGAAATTAAGCTGTTTTACTACGAGGCGGAACCGAAGGGCGCCGGGACTGGCTCTAGTGGTGGTGTAAATATAGGCAAAACTGTGATGCAAGAGAATGCCGCACCCGGGCAGGTCCCGGCGGTCGAGTACCCGCGAATAATAATCGAAATCCCTAGCGAGACCGCGTTGCAAAAAGCACTGGAAGAGTCGGTGCAATGCGCCCCGGAAAAGAGTCCCAAGTGTAGTTCGACTACGAAACCGCACGCATCGAAAGCAGCGGGCGGCACGGGACACCATCGCAGCTACGAAGAGAGTGACAGTGATCCAACGTCGGGCGAGAGTATCGGCGTCACTACCGGCCGGTGCAAGGAGGATACGCCATTCAGCGCGAAACGCGTATGCCGGGAGAGCGATACGCCCCATTCGAAGACATCCACTTCGGGAGTTTCGGACACTCCGGAGACGCTCACGCTGCCCGGGGACACGGACGAAATGAACACGTTCTGTACGTGCGCGATGAAACGTTCGAAATTGCAGATTCGCCTGGATCTTCCCGTTGTTAGTCTGCAGTTGAAGTAGGTTTTCTGATTTGCGCTACACGATTTAAAACTATGCGGATGGTACTAACACACCGTTTGCTTGCGGTTTGCAGGTCGAAACATCTGTACGAAGTGATCTACAATCGCATCAGCACGGATCTGCTGCTCTGGGAACCTAGCGCTCCATCGGCAACGGCTGCGGCGGAGGCACAGCTGAACGCACAGAGCACTGCTCGTGTTTCATTTCGCGAACCAGAGATCAATCTTACTGGCATGGGCATGATGGACTCGATCTACATGCCCTACACAATGTGCCAAAGCGGAATCCAACTAGGTAATGTATTGGGGAATCCAAATTCTAGCTGCTAAAAGAAGAGATAAGCTTCACTTCATAATATTTGTTTAAATACATTTTGCAGATTCCAGCTCGTCGGCCACAAATTCTGAATCGGAATCCGACTCTGATGGCATTTTCTACTCGGTGTATGATCGCACGCGCAGCTCCAACCTCGATGGCGGCGGAACTGGGCGCAAATCGTCCTCCCACTCACACCGCAGCACCTCCCATGGCGGCAAGCTAGCATCGTCGGCTGGCGGTGGTGCCGATCGTAATGCCAACACCGTCGCATTCCGACTGAACATTGGGCAGGGTGTGCTGACGATGTTTGCACCCGTACGCGACGCCCAGAAGCACGTCATTCCCGGCCAGTTCGGGGAGTTTGTGATTCGATTGAGCTCGGGCTACGTGTTCTCTGTGAGCGGGTTCCATGGCAACGCCAATCTCGGCTACCTGTGCATTCAGGCCAAGTCGGCCGAATTCTATCACTGCGGGCTGATTCCGACACCGTCCAACAATCCGCCCTTGCGCTTGATCAACAGTGTGCTGCCGTCGTATTTGCTGAGCACCCTGTACCCAACGCCGAAGAATCTAACCCTCCACGAGCAGCGTGGCTGTGCGAACCGGGACATGATTTCGCTCGCCATTCAGATCAAGTCCGTGCCCGATTTGGCGATCAAGCGCATTCGGATGGCGGCCGGCATACAGCTGACCACGCTGCGGCACCATTCCACGCTGCCGCAGCACGCCTGGCTAACGCAGCTGCTCGATATGCTCGACGTCGTGGACTACCCGGTGCAGGGCTACGTGCCGCTTGGTGTGGTCACCGAGATGCATCTGCACTTGTGGGACTGCGCGATCGACTATCGGCCACTGTACTTCCCGTACCGGGCCGTCATAACGGTTGGTTCGTTCATGATCAGCAGCAACATTACTACGACCAGCAGTGGACTAACGCTGAATTTTATCGCCGAGGACGTTACGCTCAGTCTAGCGCCGCAACAAACAGCTGCGGCGGCATCGTCCGGTGGAAAGGAATCGTCCGCCAGTGGCTATCAGGTGGCGCAAAACAGTAGCAAAATCACCGTCCTACCATCTAACGAGCTGGTGTGCGTGGTCGAGGTTGGGCTGTTCGAGATTTCACTTATGCTAAACGAACGAGTGACGGTAAAATTCCCCAAGTTTGATTTGCGCACTGCCATCAACGATGTGCACGTGCGCACGTGCGCAGACTCTGCCCGTGCGTTGGCCCAGCTGATTGGCTACCTGGCGGCGGAAGGAGATCTGCTGCTGCCGGACGGCGACATGGATGCGGAAGTCCCGGTGGGCGGTTCGATGGGCGGAAGCTCGGAAGCAGCTGCGCTCGGTGTCGGATCATTTGAAAAGCAGAAGGATATTGGCGGTCTGCAAGGGCTTCCGATGGGTGGCGAACCGGAGGGCGAGTTGCTGCCGGTACGTCCGCCCTCGAGCGCCTCGGTCGTCACGCCGAAGCAGCAACAGCACGTCAATACGCTGATGGCCGATGCGATGGAGGAAAGCTTGTACATTGAAAGCACGTCGAGTGGCGACGGAGCAGGGGACGATGCATTGCTCGGTGGCGGTCGTGGTGGCGGTGCAGGAGTAGAGATGTTCTTCTTCCCCGACGAACGGGAGCGGCTACTCAAGGAAGGGAAGGAATCGACCGTCTCGGACAGTAACAGCAACAAGCGACGCTTCGGTTCGGACGATGATTCGTTGAGCATCGACGATGGTTCGAGCATACCGTCGTCCTACCATGACGACGATCACTATCTGCGCCAGCATGACCGGCAGCAGCAGCAGCAGCATTCGAATCCTTCCAGAGCGGATGTGGATGATGATAATGCAAGTGTGAATATGCGCGAGCTGATGAACTTTGAAAGATCGGTGCTTGGCCAGCCACCTATCAATTATGGCTTGGGAGACGATGATGATGACGACACGGGCGTGGAGGCGCTGCCGCAGGTGACGAAGGAGCTCGGCGACGTTAACAAACTCAATCAACACCGCGCCGAGTCTGCCGGGGGCAGTGGCGTGTCTCATTTCCCCCAGCGCAAAATCAGCTCGGACACTGACGATGATTTTTGCATCATTGCCGACGAGGAGCGACCGCATCGGGACGATCACAACCAGGAGGTACCGGTGTCGGAAGACCCGATCCGCATCGTGGACAACCATTTCAGCATACCGAGCGGCAAGCCGGATCTGCTGAAAGCGCCCGAGGATTTCCCGAATGCGGTCGAACGCTACACCATTTGCGAGATGACCGTCACCTGGCACATTTACGGTGGTCGAGATTTCCTCACCAAAGAGGACCGGCGGCGCAAGGCGAAGCAACCGTCAGCGGCCGTGTGCGGAACTGGCAGGGCGGAAAAACAGACAACCATGGCCGCGGGCGGTGGTCCCGTCCATCTGCCCACTGCCCTGCCGATGTCCGAGGCGTACAAATCGGGCGTCAGCTACTCGAAGGGTTCACCGTCGGTCAGCTTCGTCGGGCCAGCCAGTGCCGCTTTGGCGAAGCTAACCTGGAAAACGCGCGGTGGCCCCGACCGTAAGCACGACGTGACGATGGAAATCCATATCAGCAAGGTACAGTTTTCGCACGAAACGTACCCATCCAGCACGAAGGAAGCGTCCCGACAGGTGCTGCTGATCAACGAGCTGGAGATCGTGGACGGGCTGGCCGTGTCGAACATCAAGAAGTTCCTGTACCACCCGAAGCTGCCGAGCCGCCCAACGAGCAAACAGAGCACGAACCACATGGTGGTCATAAAGGCGCTCCACATGCGCCCGAATCCGGCCCTGCCGGCGCAGGAATGCTGCCTGCGTGTGTCGGTGCTGCCCATAAGGCTGAACATCGACCAGGACTCGTTGCTGTTTTTGATCACCTTCTTCAACCAGCTCGGTGGTGGGGGCGACATCCACGAAGCGACCGTGCCGGCCGGCCCAGCAGCGGCGGTGGGACGTTCCTCGCAGCAAACCACGCCCGCCCACCAGCCGCCGGTGATGACGGTCGAATCTGTCCCCGATGCGGTCCAGGAGCTGCAGGCGAAGAAGATGGTGTCGGAGAACCTGATGCTGCTGATCGAGGAGGAAGAAAAGCACAAGGACACGCAGGAAAGCAGCGCGTACAGTGAGGCCGGCGATTCGGCACCGATTTACTTCCGCAATGTCATCTTCAGCCCGGACGTGCCGATCCGCATCGACTACCACGGCAAGCGGATGGAGCTGTCGCACGGCTCGCTGGCGGGGCTGCTGATGGGCCTGGGTCAGCTGCAATGTTCGGAGATACGGCTGAAGAAAATCTCCTACCGCCACGGTTTGCTGGGAGTGGACCGGTTGCTAAACTTCCTGCTACAGGAGTGGCTACAGGACATTAAAAAGCATCAGCTGCCGAAGATTATCGGTGGCTTTGGGCCGATGTACTCGTTGGTGCAGCTGTGTAAGTAACCCTCTAGCGGGGAAGGGAATCATGAGTCGTCAGAATGTGTTTATTATTTATTTTTCCTTCGTTGTAGTTCAAGGTATTTGGGATTTGTTCTGGCTGCCAATCGAGCAGTATCAGAAGGATGGCCGAATCGTGCGTGGATTGCAACGTGGGGCACAAAGTTTCACGGCCCGCACCGCACTGGCAGCGTTGGAGATTACCACCCGCATCATACATTTACTGCAGGTAATGTGGGGAAACGCGCAAAAAAAAAAACACGACGACCCGGAACCAGCACGCATTAATTTTGTTTTTCTATTTTCAGATAACGGCCGAAACGGCATACGACATGATTTCGCCCGGACCATCGATTCGTCGAGGTAGAGGCAACCGCAAGGGCAAGCGGAAGCGTCTGCACCCACCGCAGGATATTCGCGAAGGAATGTCCAATGCCATACAGATAGTACGAGAGGTAGGTACAGCAAAAAACGACGGAACTAGAACAGGAACACTTTCATAACGCCATTCATTGCCCGTTTCACATCTCAACAGGGTATTACGGAAACGGCACACAACCTGGTAGAGATCACCGCTCTCGAGCACGATCAGAAGGGTTACACCGGGGCCGTCGGGGCGGTGATGCGCCAAATACCGCCGATCGTAGTGCAACCCATCGTGTTGGCCACCCAAGCCACCAGCAACGTGCTCGGCGGTGTCAAGAACCAGCTCGTGCCGGATGCGCGTGCCGAAGCGCGCGAAAAGTATAAAGACGATGTAGAGTAATGCTGTGAATGCTGTGTGCGTGTGGTTTAAACTGGAAAGCGGGCAGAGTGACCGAAGTTCGCTATCGAAGCGAATCTAATTTTTTTTTGTATGTGTATGTGCGTGAGCTTTTTTTATATAGTCTAAACAAAGCAGAATGTGTTCCATAGAGAGTGAGCGCGATCCGACGATCGTCTATATTTTTATTTCGGTCCTTTAGCTCTAAGTACGTGTGTCTTGTTCAACATGTCAACATTCTCTCTCTCTCTGTCTCTGATAAATAGGGTGGCAAGAACCCTTAACTCTAAGCTAAGGCAGCTGTATAAATAAGAATCTTCCAGGATTCACAATATTTTTGTCACTTTTTCGTGTACTCGACGAAACGAAACTTAAACTAACCCCATAAGAACTAAGTGATGCTAAAACTAGGATAAGGATGTCGGCAAAGTTAAAAAAAACAACCATTAAAATGGAAACAAGAAGATCCATAAAGTTTAAGATGTAAACAGAACACTGTCTTATCGATAAACTGCTCTAAACCGAAGACTATCCGAAAAGTACAACTCACAGTTCGAGCCACCTGCCTAAGCTCTATCTAGTATGGCGAATTACAGCAACAGTTCACTATCAGCTGATGTTCATAGCAGGAGTTGGCGTAAAGGAATCCACAGCCTTGGTACCCGCAGCCACTACCGCCGCCCGGACCACCAAAGCCACCCGGTCCACCGAACCCCTGTCGACCGAAGCCACCGAACCCTCCGAAACCTCCGCCTCCGGCTCCACCGAACGGGGCCGCACCGTTGATGGAACCGCAGCAGCACGCGTCGTGGTACACCTTCTCGTCGCAGTAGCTATATACCGACGCATCGCACAGTGGACAGCCCGGCAAGGATCGGGTGCGTGGTATCAGGAACTTCGTCCGGACTACTTCATCGCGGGCACTGTTTTGCGCCTGCTTGCTGTCTTTCGAACCCATTTTAGCGGCGGCGGCGGCGTCGTCGTTTGTCTGCGATGGTTTGACGGGATCTTTCATCATCATGCTCATGCTCATCGAAGACGGTCCCGATGACGGTTCGTCGGCAACAACGGTCGGATCGGCCGCTACCAAAGGTCGTGGAAGAATCAACTGCTGTACGACGGGTGATTGTAGAATTTTTACTGAGTGCAGAAAAGAGAGAGAAAAAAATAACCACAACCGGTTACAAATCAGGTAAATGAGGTGTACATTTTGTTTGACTAATGATTTTATCGGAGATTAAACACAATCTAAATGTTAAATTTTAAATGTTTTATTGTTCGCTACAAAACAAGTCGATGAGGTTTTTGAATAAGAGGAGGTTTAAATTCATAAAGTTCGTCACTATTTAGTACAACAACTAGCATGGATGGTTCTAGCAACGAACGGATGTGGTTCAATTCCACATAATCTGGAGCGTACAGAAGAAGCATCAAAAACTTGATTATCCCCGGTTGCGTTACTTGCGATACTACCAAATCTCTCTAAGTAGTAAAGCATGTAAATAATAAAAAAAAGAACAATGTTGGCAGAGCACCTAAAAGTGTTGTCATCAGTTTTGGGTAGTTCGGAGCGAAGTCATGGATCAACTCCGACTTTGGTGCGCAAAATATGACTCCGACTCCGGATCATAATCGAATTTGACTGCGAATCAGTTCGGATTAGTCCGGGTCTGTCCGGATCAGTCCGGATCATTTCGGGTGAGTCCGGATGAGTCCGGATGGGTCTGAATGAATGATTCTGAATGAAAGTCCGGGAGAGTAGGTAGCCGTTGTAATTGGTAATTCCCAAAATGTGTGTCCATTGTCGTTTAGATAATTCTTGATGAGTTCATTAACTTTCAAATAATGGATCGAATATGTACGATACAGCGTGAAAAATGTCTTCCTTGCATTAATATTTACCTTTTCCATAGGATCAAAACATCATTTTTCCTAGTACAACCCGCATGCTTCCCATAAATTCAGTTAAAATTAATATAGCCTTACTGTTTTTGCACCGCCAACCGAAACTACTTGCCCGGACTCGAGCAGACACTCATTGGAAAGCTTCTAGACCCATCCGGACAGATCCGGACTGATCCAAATTCGGAGTCGATGAGTCCAGAGTTTTTCCCGAGCGACTCCGATGGGTACCGGAGTCGGATCGACCCAACTCCGGAAAAAAATGGCATTTACCCATCACTAGTTGTCATTAAATGTGAGTGTGTTATATGATTTCATGGAACGTGTTGTATAATAATGACATTTTCTTCTTCGCCACAATTATAATTGCCCCGCCTAACCCCTCTCTTCGTAAAGCATTGCATATTTTAAATTATGTAAAAAAAGATTCACTTAAATTATTTCTAGTACTTTAGGTAACACACTTCTACAAGTTCTGTTGACTACTACCACGAATCAACCGTTTAGCAATGATAAAAAATCCAAAAACCTTGACCGAAACACCCACACACTAACCTTGGGAAACCAAAAATAAATATCCACAAGCAGGCAGAGTAGAAAGTACGGGAAGCAAATTGTCGTCACAAAGCCACACACGCCATCAACGCGATCCAAAAATGTCCATACTGCACGGGCTCGTGCTATCTCTTGCAAAAACCCCCTAGAAGATGCTAACTGCATACAAAACATCGACTTCTTGCTCTCCTTGTACTACAGTCCGATGCCGGCGTGTGTGTGTCCGATACCGCCTAAAATCCCACGCATTAACGTTTCGCACCTTGGAGGAGACTCTCCGTACACGACACCAACCAAAAAAGTGGACTAAGTGAGTTGTTTTCACCTTTCCTCATTATCAACCGGAAAAAGGTCATTGCTTTACGATAGTTCCGGGTTAATATTCCTGTTATTATTGTTTGAGTTCGTTCCTTCTTTTTGTAGAAAGTGTGTTGCTCTGCGCGGGTAATTTATTGGCCATGCAAAAGGTGGCGACTATCCTTTTCCAGTTTCTTATTTGTTGGGCTTCGATGAACCGATCGAAGTTTAATCTAGATGCTTCTTTTTTGCATCGTGCTAAATTAATTCGACTGCACATCCCCATCCCCCTGTTGCGTCGATTTGTGGGCGCGTTAAAGTTACAGCGAATGGTCGTTTGACAAGTCTCGTGATAGCAGCATTAGTGCAATTGGTTGTTGTAAAACTTTATGGCCCATTACGGACGGGCAAAAATAATATTGTTGTACGACTTTCGTGGCACCACTGAAGAATAAGATAAGATAAATTCCGTTGGTGGAAGCACACAACGTTTGATGTTTAAAGGTAGTTATGTAACGCCATGGTAGTAAGACCTTCCCAAAGTTAGGTTCTTTTAAGTTGCACCTCTTGGCGCCATTTTGATCACCAATCTCTTCAGTTCAGAGAAAGTTGCGATCGTTACCATTAAGACATTGTTGCTAAAACATGACCTTTGCGATACACAAATTTACTCACTAACATGGCCGGTTCCGGCACCGGTGGCACTGAAGGAGATGATAACTTCTTCTTTTTTCTTATTTGGTATATCAACTTTACTCGGTGTTATCCCGGTCTAAGAGCTCACTATTGATGTTGTTTGTCTCTATAACATATTGCTGTAGCTGTATATTCATGTAGCAGAATATTTAAGTTAGTATGAGGATAGAACCTGTGACTGTCGGGACAGACCCAGATAACGATATATCCGGAACGAAAAAAGGTATAGCCTTAAAGTACATTAAATATCATGCATACGATTCATGCATTACGGTAAGTGACGAAAGAGTTAACAAGAACCAAAGTCACTATCAATCATCAGCCAGTCAGTTGCTTTATGTTACTTAACAATTTAAAAATTCTTCCCAAGGAGCAAAAGCACCATGTCGAACAGACGAATACAACTAAAGAGAGAGAAAGCGTTTCGATTTTGTTCCCTTAAGCCCGTTTAGTCTCGTTGAACAGACTCAGCCCAGCATAGAAGTCAGCTCAGTGGTCTATTCTATAGAAGTGCCTGCTACTACTAGACTGAACAGGTTCGTTTCCCATCTAGATCGCGTCCCATCTACATACTGGCTAGCACACACTGGCTAGATTCTGCTGCGTGGCACTAATACATCTAAGACTCCTGTACATTATAGTCCCACAGTATGACCGTGTAATAGATCAAACAAGAAGAAGAGAGTTTTTCAACCTCACTAGTAGAGTCTGTTTTTATGTAAGTAATAATGCAATTGCATTAATACAACACATTGCAAAGGTAATCCAAAACCAACCTATTAAAAAGTGCACCCCGCTGTATTTTTTTACGGTCTGACTGTTTCTAGATATAGCCATAAACCTGCTCAAAGCGGGCCACGCATGAGCCAGCTTCAATCGAATATCCACCGGCAGTAACAGGTAGTAAAAAAATCGGACTCAAAAAAGAGATTTGTGTGATTTATGGTTATTTTTTCTTCGACTTCGGCTGCTTAAGCTCCAGGATGTGCAGGTGAAAGTGTTCCACTTCCAATTCTACAGGCTTAAGGTTTTATATCCCACCCGACAAACTGCATGTTCCCTCCTGCTAGCTATCACTAAAAGATGGGCTCGTCTTAGAAAATCCCCGTCCCCGAACAGTGCCAACTCATTATTCACCCGGGACAGACACAGGTGTCTGTTTCGCCGTCGCCTTATCTTTGCCCTCTCCACTCGCCAGGGTATTACCGATATTATCGATGGTCGGTATCGTAGCCTCCACCGCGCGATGATGATGATCCTGAAGCATCAGCAGTACACAGGCGCCGCCTACTATCAGCTGCAGCGGCATCAACGACCATGCGCGCCGTGCAACGACGGTGTGGTGTCTGCTTATCGATAGCACCATCCTTGCGCTACGTGCTGTATCCACTTTCGGGAGAATCTGGGCACTGGCTTGTGGGGACCACAACCTGAACACACCGCACCCGACCGACCCGAAACAGGGCGATGACGTTAGTGCGCGAAAGTGTGGGGATTTATTTTCACCACCGTACGCCTCCTGGAAGCGGATTTGGAGATTGGAACACTGTGCGTAAGGGGAGATATATGCACCACCGGTACACTACGTCAACCAACACACCGGAATCACACTATAATACGAAAGCAGTGTATGCTTTATTCGCGCCAGGGGCCCGGTGTTGTAGACCGATCGGGACCAGCAGCACGTTTCGACTGATCCACCCCAAAGAAGTGTGTCAACTGAGAAGATCGAACCTGCGGATGAAACGCACGCCGTATGTGCTTGCGAGTGAAAAACCCGTCCCCGTTCGGGTGCACCGCGCGTCAATCCGATCGCGATGTTCGGCCACGAATTTCACCCTCAATCACGATGTTCCGCGATGTCCTGCTCTTTCGCGTCTGCACTACGAGCTGCTTGGAGCTGTCTCGCTTTCGCCAACCCCAAGACTCCAAGACTCCAAGCTCCAATCCGCACGGGTCAGTAACTTCCAGGCCTAACATTCTTGTTTTTTTTTGGTCTGTTTCAAGTGCGTGAGTGTGTGTGTGTGTATGTTTATTATAATTTTCTCCACGCCACGCTTTTCTCACACGCTCTGCGCACCCGTTCTCCTCCAACATCATTTCCGCGTGTCTTCCCTGATCAACACTCCACCATCATCAGGTTGATCTTGAGCAGTAGCAGTAGCAGCAACAGGGCCAGATGATCGTTTTCGCACTCTTTTTTTGGGCCACTGCTTTTACGCTCGCTCTTTTCCCCAACCATCTCAGAAGGCCCTTACTTATGGCACCAGCAAAGAACCGCTGCGTTTCTTGACAATATCACAAGGGGTCGGTGTGGACTGGCTCTTAGCGGTGGTTGGCTTTCGGTGGTTGGACCACTTTTTCCCCCCGCAATTTGCCTTTCCCATTTAATGATATTCCGCGACCATTAAGACGACGACGACGACGACGCCACGACGATAATCCTTCCACTTCGCAAACCGCGGGAATTCATGTTCTAACCGAGCTGCCGTCCACCGGCAGACGTGTATCTCGTGCGAAGATCAGGTTGTGCCGGATTAGCGGTACTTTCTTCTCGGTGGCTGGTTGATGCTGCTGAAGCTCCGGTTCCGTTGGTTCGGCCTTTTGTAGATAGATTCTGGTTCGTGACGGCGCGCCGCAATAGACCTTCACCTATCTGTCAGAATGATCGAATGATTGGCTAATTGGAAACAGATCAGTAGAAAATGGCTAAGGTTGAGCGTCTATTTTATGGCGCAATCGATCGAGCAACGCGGTCCACGCCGCAGTGATGATTTGTAAAAGAAAGGGTTTCTTGTTGTTTTTTCCTCCCTCCATCAAACTTTCCATTCTTATACATTCTGTTCTGTTTTTGCTTCATTGATTGGGTTTCGCGCATCGCGCCTTTCGTTTATGTTCATCAAAGGCATCTCGATCGATTGTGTGTGTGTGTGTGTGTGTGCGTAGTAAAATTAATTTCCTTTTAAGTTGATGGACTTCTAATCTACCGAAAACACTGATGGTGGGAAGATTGCTTCTATGTAGTGTATCTTCTTGTTGTCTTCTGTTGCGTTGTGCGCCGAACTCAAATTGCTGAAGGCGAAGCGAAGCGAACTTGTGCTAAATGTGTTTAAACCCTCAACGTGGCATAATCTAGGCGGTTGAAGATGAATGCTGCTAATTACTGCTCTTAACGATACTTTGTTGTCTATTTGTGTTCGCCTCAAGTGTGGAATGATTATGCTCATTTATCGCTAAATACGAACAATGTATGGTACAGCTGCATCGAATGGTTTCTGTTTGTTTTCGATTTTGAAAGATGATCTGATATTCTATTGATCGATAATCTACCCGAGAACCAAGTGCACTTAAATAAGCTGGTAAAACATTATAGATGGTGTTAGGTCATTTTATTGGTAAATTCTAAAAAATATCATCGTTACGAAACGAACGATGATTCATGAATAATGATTCACCTATGATTACTAGGAATAATGGACCTTACTTTATTGGAACAAAAAACAATTTAAATATTTTTACACATATTACAGTCCCACACAAAATGAAACAAATACTCAAATGTTGGAAACAGTTTTATAAGCAAATCTCACCCTATTCAAACAATTTGAATTTTGCAGTTTCTAGGTTTCTTGTAGAACTCTTTGTTCCAATGTTTAAATAAATCATAACACATGTTGGATTGGATCAAATGAATAAAACAAAAAATAGCTTTACCATCCTTTCATGCTGTCTTTTAGTACTAATCATCATACTAACAGTAAAACAGTACAGTAAAATAATAAAAAGGTGTTTCAGTAGGTTTTTTAATCTCTGGTATAAAATAGATCATACAAATTGTGGCCGATGGGAATGCTACAATCTATGTGCCATAATTAAGCCTTTAGCCTAAAATAATTCTAGCCGAAGAAGCTTCCATTGTATCATTTGAACTGGTGAATATTGATCCTTAAATTGATCGCATTCTTATTTTTCTTATACTTCAATAAATGGCGATGCTTCTGTTTGTCCACTACTTCATGTAAGAAAAATGTCTTCAACATTTCCACGATCTCCAGAACAAGTAATCTGTTCGATTAGAGCATTGATTCACTTCAATCACAAATGAATGCGAGGCACCGATGTTGTTCGTCATTTATCGGATCAAGATCCACACATATCGTGATCGAACCCCAAACGCCGCGTTTGGAAGTCGAAAATATCACAAGGCTAATAGACCTTTCCCAAAGCTAACAAAAAGGAAACGACAGAATAGTATTCCGAATGAAGGTTTTTCTCTTTTATTAATAAATCAGTCAAGGGGTCAGTATTTCTTTTTAGATCGCATCAACCAGGGCTTGGAAGAGGTTCTGATCGCCCGTCATCGTCACCTTGCCCTGGGCGACGGCATCCTTGACCGGGATCTGCTTCGTTCCGACGGCGATGAAGTCCTCATCCTTCAGGTTGATCACCACATCGGGCGATCCAGCCTTACCGTCCGACACCTTCAGAGCCTTCAGATCAACGACTGTTTAAGGGAAGCAAAGAGAAACTATAGAGCGCCAGTCTTTTCGGTGAGATCGAGTGGTCGAGTCTACTTACTGATCTCATGCACACCGTCGGCGGCCTCAATGTTCAGCTGGAACACACCGAGCACCTTACGGGGTCCGTTCGGGTCGATGGCGGCAACGCGGGCCTTAATTTTCTCGATCACTGCGTCGCACTTCATGATGATGATTATATGCTGTGGGCGGTTGGATGGGTACACAACGAATGCAGATCCGAAAGTAATGAACGTCAACGAATGCTACGGTGCATAAGTTGCATCTTTTTATATCAATATTTTCATCACCTGACACAGGTTATGACGCGGTGCCAGCAACCGCTGATCTAAAGCCAGTGACATTGAAGTTACGCTGGTGGTCGGTTAATCTTCGAACAGGCGGCTGGGGCTCGTCTCCGATTAACCATGGATTAGAGTATGAACAGACGTTTCAGTAGCTAGAGGCTTCCATTAATCCACTGTGTTTGGATTTCAGGGAACTCTTGCGCTGCCGGTTAAGAATGACACGTACACACGCGCTTTATCTACATTTCAAGACAAGACATCCACAACAGATTATCCCAGGACTTACGGCAGGGTGTGTGCAGTGTCTAGTGGAAGGCTGGTTTTGGTATATAAATTCACGAACCAACGTTCGTAGAGTACAGTTTGCTGTAAGATCTCACAGTTCCCTCACTAGCTACCTTCAAAACACCAACCTACTCTCATCATCATGAAGTGCGACGCCGTGATCGAGAAAATTAAGGCCCGCGTTGCCGCCATCGACCCGAACGGACCCCGTAAGGTGCTCGGTGTGTTCCAGCTGAACATTGAGGCCGCCGACGGTGTGCATGAGATCAGTAAGTAGACTCGACCACTCGATCTCACCGAAAAGACTGGCGCTCTATAGTTTCCCTTTGTTCCTCTTAAACAGTCGTTGATCTGAAGGCTCTGAAGGTGTCGGACGGTAAGGCTGGATCGCCCGATGTGGTGATCAACCTGAAAGATGAGGACTTCATCGCCGTCGGAACGAAGCAGATCCCGGTCAAGGATGCTGTCGCCCAGGGCAAGGTGACCATGACGGGCGATCAGAACCTCTTCCAGGCTCTGGTTGATGCGATCTAAACAGAAAGACTGACCCCTTGACTGATTTGCTGATAATAAAAGAAAACGAAACATAAAAAAGGAACTCATTTGCAGATGCAATTTCATGTGGTTGTTCCTTGTTCCTAGAAAGTATTGTTTCTTGTTTTTACGCCTATCATCGTCTCCCTATTAGTTAGCAGCAATTTGATCGACATGTCGCTAATCAGATAAGAATCCGGGGCCGGCCTAGCAGAGCATTATCGTGAAAACAGTTGTTGCAATCGCGATAATTAATTGCAGTATATAATAGTCCAAAATTAATGGGCTTATCAAGAGTTAAATATGCCGTTTCATGATACGTTTATCTTCACGCTTCGATTGGCTGGTGGTGTTAGGATCGCAGAACCGAGTAGGGTACTAACCGATTTTGTCGATTTATTGTCCCTCGGATCCAGATCGGTCTAGATTTGCATTCCCTCGAGAACATTAAACCCCTGAATCTCTGTGTCTTTATGCAGAATCTCAACGCAACCCAACCATCATTATGTACAGGAGAGACGACGCAAACGACGTCCAATTGACGACGAACGAATTAGCTCGGTCCGGCTGGCCCCAAGTCCACTCACTTCTGGGCTTCCACGGTTCAATTCACGGCTCAATAATCCAATTAAAAGTACACCGTTCTCCATAGGTACTCGTCGTTTGCCTGTGTATGTGTGTGCATGTGTCGGCAATGACTTTGCCGTAATGTGGCGTAACCACTTCAAACCCGACCTCAACCCGCGATCCCACTGCCATCATGCACGATAGGACACACAGCGTCAAAAAGATAAGATTGCCATCTTCACCCGGTAACTGCACGGTGATCCAGGAGCATTGAAGGCGAAGCGCAGGGAAGGGACGCGTGGCGTCTGTCGCTCCATCCGTCGATTGTTCACTAATCATCGGCTGGGTTGGGTCGAAGATCTTGAGGCCAATCTAATATGTGTATGGTCTACCTACGGCTGTGCGGCTCCCATCACAGAGACAGGCCGCAGCAGCAGCAAGTGCAAGTGAACCTTTGGTGTCCCACCGTCACCGATTTGTTGGAACAGCTGCTATAAAACCACCATTTGCAGATCGACCCGGTTCATTCGTGTGCTGCATCGTTCGGACCGTGTGCGTGACCGTGTGTTGGGAGACAAGTACTGACCGGAAGGCTGAATTCGCATCGAAAATGTCGCTAGAAACTGTCATTGAGAAGGTGAAGGCTCGCGTGGCTGCCGTCGACCCGAACGGACCCCGGAAGGTGCTGGGAGTGTTCCAGTTCAACATCAAAACCGCATCCGGTGTCGAGCAATACGGTAAGATAAATGTCTAAGAACAGTGTGGCATGTGTTTGTGTAACTGTATGTGTGTGTGTATGTGTGTGTATACAGTGTTAACTTTTGTATCAAACTAATGTGCGTGTGTCGGGTTTGTGATTTACAGTGATCGATCTGAAGCAGCTGAAGGTGGAGAAGGGTACGACTGCCACTCCGGACGTGACCGTCACCCTGACCGTGGAGGACCTGATCGCGGTCAGTGCCCGCACACTGTCCGTTGGCGATGCGCTAACGCAGGGCAAGCTGGAGATCCAGGGCGATGCCACGCTAGCCGCCAAGCTGGCCGAAGTCATCTAAAAGTCTCCAGGGGTCATAATGCACCTCAGTCTTCACGATGTGATTGTGATTATGTGCCGCCATTCCCTTCCGTTGTCCGACAGTTTTTTTGCTTTTCATTGGTTATGATACTTTTTTTAAATAAACAGAACACACTTTCATACGATAGTTTCGCACTTACTTCCCCCTCCACTGAAAGAGGAAACATTTGCTGGGAGCATATCATAGAGAAAGAACGAACAAACGGTCCATCCGGTTATCTTTGTAATCCAATGTTATCAGTCCTCTGGAAATCGAGAAGGTGGTTGAAAACGACGGCATAAAGTGACAAACATTAGCTGAAATCCATTATAGTGTAAAGGATGTAAGTGGAACGAGAGAAGGAGAGGTTTTATCAACAAAACATGCGAACGAATTGACTCACGCCGGTTTGAACACATTGTGGTAGTCTAGATTTATGAATGAGTCATCACGGGTGGTTGGTTTGTCTTATATGTATTGTAGATAAGACAGTTCCTTCTAACACCAGCCCTAGGTCAATTCCATACTCAAACGTTTTGCTGTTGCAAGAACTATATAGTTACTCAGACATAATATACATAAGTTCTGTTCTTCTATGGGCACAACAACCGTTGTCGGTCAAGAACTGGCTGTAACACTACTTGTGGTATTGGCTTTCAGCGACTTTATTGATTCCGACCCATAGAAGGATAGTTATTCCTACGGATAGGGCGATGGTCCGTGCCCCATGAACCCATGACGGGCATGTTGTTAAATCGTACGAGTTGACGACTGTACCACCAGACCGGCCAGCATAAATAAGTAGTGTCTAGAAAACCTGTCGGCATAACCGCGCATTCATATAGGCGTATATGATAGAATTTTCAAAAGATTGACCGACACTCTGCATCCTGATCGGGCGTATTTGGGATTAATCGTTATACATAATCCTTGGGCTGGTGGTCTCGTGATGCTGCTGCAAAGGCAAAGGACTTAACAACATACCTGTCATGAGTTCTAGCCCTCTATGAACCGAGCTCTCCGGTCCCCGTATGGACCGAGGCAGCTCCATACACGAGCTTGAGAATACCCACTCTTTTCAGTAATTTTAATCAAACTATAAGAGTGGTTAAGAGGTGTAAAATAAATTTAATAAATCGATTAAAGACTCATAAAACATAATGCTAAACATAAATATGTTACTCACCCTCTATGCCAACCAGTGACTCGCTCTTTTCGGGCTTAACTTTATCACCCTCTGTACCGACTTTTACCTACTTTTTTTGGAATTATACTCCCTTAATCATTGCAAGGTGATGTTCTCTCCTGTCTACTTTTGGATATCGCCTTGGAAGGTGTCATACGAAACGCAGGAGTAGGCAACGATTGCCGTGGCACTGTCGGGTGGATATCTTCTACCGGTCTCTCATTTTTTTTTGGCTTCGCGGATGACATCTATATCATCGGCATGACTACAGCGAAGCAAACACCCAACTAAAACGCGAAGCAGCAATAATTGAATTGAGAATGAATGCAACGAAGAACCGTCGAAGGATCAGCCCGTGATTTGGACCCAACTCAACTGCGAGGTAACGAGGTTGTAGAGCAGTTCTAGTTCTATAATGGGACGGCTGTTCTCTTTATCCTGAGAAAGATATCAGCAGCTAAATCCGAGGACGCATCATTTAGGGAAAACGTGCATACTTAGAGGATTAAGCCTCTGTTGAGATCCAGAAGACCTCGAGACTGTACAAAATGTAAGATATATCGCACATTGATTCACCCGGTGGTCCTCCGAGTGGAGGCTGCAGAGCCTCTGGGTGTCTCTAAGCGACGCATCCTTTCTCGTTCTTTCCATAGAATGTAGAGTTGCTTGAGCATTGCATGCAATCTAAATTTAACCCACTCTTCGACCTGATGCGACCTCTGTCGATGGTTGAGGGATAAGTTGCTACTGCTGGTACAGATGCTTAACTATTCCGTTTGCCATGGTCGATTTTGTAGCTGCATTTTACGTAGATCTAGGAGAAATACGCCCTCTTTGAAGATCTGGGTGATTACTAGAAGTGGCTTAATCTTGCTACCGATCGAGGATACAAGGTGTTTTGTCAATAGCTTCAACTATATTCCGGACGCTTTTGATTCCTTTGCTCCCGATGTTGTGTCCTGATAACTGTTACGCCAAATCCATTATTTAGGTCTTGCTCTCGTAAAACATGCTAGGAAGTACCATTTCATTCGATAGAGTAAGACCCGTTTTATCCTTGATTGGGTATGTGTATGACTCGGTGGGTTCCGCTGAGGATTTTCCGAGACCATCACTTGATCGTACAACATTTATTTCATTACACCTATTGGATATTAGATATGTTCGCCCTTCTCCAACCTGTGTTGAAGTAAGATATAGGACTTATCATCCTCATCATCATCATCATATCCATTGTTGCTGTCAGCGCTTCATATTTCCGTTCCACTTTCCACTACGTAAAATACTGTCTTGATAGTGCTGACCACTCAAAGGATACCTGTGCCCATTTGTTGCGACGCTGTTACGAATTATAATTTGGTTTCACCAACGTTGACCAGCGATCTCCATTTGCAGCTTTGAGGTCTTTGACATGAGGGCAATCAAGAAGTTTGTGATGCGTGATTTCTTGTTGTGATTTATCACACCTTATCACATTGTTGGATAATTAGTCACTGCTAAAAGGGGATAATCCCGATAAATAATCAAATGTCAGATGGCTTTATAAGAATCCAGTAAAAATAACACTTCACCACCATCCCACTATAACATGTTTAGATGTATTCCCCAATACAGGTTTACTTGTTTCACATTCGTTGTCACTGTTTGTTACACTTGACCGTTAACAAACCACATTATTCATAACATAACATAACATCATAACATACATCATTTACGGTTCAATTAATAAACAAATTTTTTAATGTGTCTCCTTAACTAATGCTCATATCAACTATTAGTCATGTAATACACACGCATGGCAAATAGTGCCCGAGAGTGATAAGACAATGCTTACAAACGTTAGCCGTAGAACAGAACTGATGCACCCACCGCTGCACGCCTTCTCGATCGCGAACACGTGTGAATCTCGCACACCATAGTCTTATCAATCGCCGCTGTTAAAGCGCGCATTCTGGCACCATCAACATCTCCTCTACTCCTGCTGCACATTGTGCGCGAAAATTCAACAGCTGACGGCACGGTGAAAACAAACAGCGAAGCTTCAGCCACGATCACAAATATAGCACGACGAAACATTCCGACGTGGGCGTAGTGTAGATGTAGATCCTGTGAAAAAGCGGCACGACAACATCCACACCATGTAACCGCGGTGTGCATTGTCGTCGTTACCTTCTCGTGGGGCTAACATTATGATGACGACGACGTCGACGATGATGATGGTTCGGGACACGTGAGAGCGATTTGCCGCCGAGGTGTTGGGTTGGTCGAGAACTCATCCAACCCGTCCGGTCCGTGATGGCGTTGTTGCGGCAGTCGTGCCGTGGATCGTCCATCGGATCAGTGTGCCCAATCTGCGGTTGGTTGTGCGTGTCGTTGATACTTCCTTGCTGCCGTGTGCTGCCACTAGATCAACGCGTGAATAATGAATCCGGTGCTGTGTGACTTCATTGCCGGTTCCTTCGGTGGTAAGTGTGGCTCATCCAAGGGTGTAAGGGTAACAGCACAACGCTAACGTAATACGCCGCTTTCGTTTTTCGTGCACGATGCACAGGTGCCTGCGGTCTGCTGGTGGGTCATCCGATGGACACAATTAAGGCATGGCAACAGAACTCAAACTACGGCATGGGCAGCGCAATGTACAACATCATCATACGCAACAACGGTGTAAGTGGAAAACGCTTGGCATTACATGAAGACACACCAAGCGTCATCAACTGTATCATTCGATGCTCAACGGAGACACACGCGAGTACACACACACACACACACTCACATATACATCCGGCTAGACGCCAGTACGAAATTAATCCAAGTGAGGCAGTGGGCGACGCGTGCAACCCCCAGACCAGTGATAGAAACATCGTCTAAATCGTACGGACGACACTTCCTATGCGGCCAAATTTAGAATCATCGTGCCAAAACAACCACCAACACACATACCTGTTGCGGCGAATCAAATCCCTGATGACGATGAATAATGATGATGATCATGATGACGGTCAGGGTCGGTTGCAGCTTCCCCTTCGTTCGACTGTGCGTGTGTTTGTGTGTGTCATGTGTGTTGCCGTTGTTGACGACGACGTTGTGTCTTACCGCTCCTTTCTCCCTTCTGTTCCAACGTGGTGTGCGTACTGTGCTGCTGTGTGTAGCTGCGAGGCTTCTACCGTGGAATGTACTTCCCGCTCCTTTCCAACGGTGCGCTCAACTCGGTCGTCTTTGCCGTCTACGGTTCCCATTTGCGCTATCTGCAGAAGCAGTAAGTAATGGCTCACTAGATCAGGATACGATGTCTACTAGATTCTAATTTTTACTACACCGCATATTTCAGTACACGTTCGGATAGGTTGCGGAAGGCGTACTGGAGGAAGCATGTGTTTTTCGCCGGTTCTATGGCCGGTCTAGCACAAGTGTTTCTGGCCTGCCCGATCGAAGTGGTAAAGGTGCGACTTCAGACACTATCCTGTGAGTGTTCCGCGTCGACGATGTTTCCTTTTGCGATCCAACAAACCGTGTGATTGTGCCGTAATCTGTGTTTTGCAGTCATTGGACATCCCTGGGCCTGCCTGAAGGACATCTTCCGGCGCGAAGGCTTCTCGGGGATTTACCGCGGCATTACGCCGATGATGTTCCGGGACGTGCTGCCGTACGGTGTGTACATGTACGTGTACGAGTACATGCTGGAGATTGAGGAACGATTGCACCGGCTCAGCAAGGAGCGGCTTACTGGTGTCCCGGTCGGGGGCGCACTGCAGGCATCGCTGATCGCAACGGCCGGGGCCGTCGCCGGCGTTGCCTCGTGGATGTTTATCGTACCGTTCGACGTCGTGAAGACGGTAATGCAGGCAGAGACGGACCCTACCGTACACAAGAGCATGATGCACTGTTTCCGATCGATGATAAAGGTGAGCTTACTCAGTGGAGTTTTGAGTTGATTGTGAAAGAGGAAATTCATGTTTGGATTCGTTTTGAATTGGCAGAAATATGGGTGGCGTTCGCTGTTCCGTGGCAGTTTGGTTATCATTGCCCGTGCTGCACCGGTCAATTCGGCCACCTTTCTCGGTTACGAGTACTGTTTGGAAAAGTGTCAACACCTTTTGGATGAAAAGTGAATTGCTGCTACTTTTAATGAATGCGTGTGGATTCATAAGACGGAATCGGATGTCCCACATCCGGTATAAAACCCGCTCCAAGCAATGGAGGAGAGGTAAATGATTGGGACAATCTCGTGCAGGAAGTGTACAGCTTGTAGAAACTTATAATTTTTAGATTATGTACAATATGTTACGTTTAAAATCAATCCAAATATGTTAAGTATTCGCTATAAGAAAATATATTATCATTAAAGAAAAAAAGTAATCGATATGTTTCTTTCGCCGATAAGCTATAAGACTTTCGCCAGGGCGTAAGCGACGGGACGGAGCATAAAGCGGAATAGAGGTCGTTGGATAGGATACTAGCAATAAAGCAATATTTGGATGGGGTAATGCCGGACTTCAATATGCTTAAGCCCAAGAAGACGACAGCGGATAGGATATGGAGGGAAAGCCTGTTGGGAACGAAATGCTTCCTGAGGACTAATAGTCTGGTAATTGTTTCCTAACTTGATATGTGTGTAAAGGAATAGAGTTTATGCAATTTTTTATTCTATTCATTTAATTCATTTATTACTTCCACAGTATGCCTTTAAGGCTAATAATTAATAATAATTAATTACATTAATTCAAGAATTTCGAGAAGCAAAAAGCAACAATTATATAAAAGAATGAATTGAGACTAAACAAATCATCAACTTTTATACACAAAAAGAAAATATAAGGAAATAAATAGAAAGATCAGGAAGATGGATGAAACGTAAGAGCATGAGAGCAGGAACAACTTAAGTAGTAGTTGAAGTCGAAGAGATCATGATAGTAGTTAAACCATGTGAAACAGGATAGAAAAGGATCATTATTACAATGTATGTCGCGTTTCTACGTATAGAGGAGGACGGCAACAGAGGCCACGAGAAGCTACATATAGACAAATAGAGGCAGGAGTCAATCACATGTCGTCGATCGGACAGGGAGGTACTTGCGTAGAACAAAAAATACATCTAAATGAAACCCTGGCGAAATGTCTTTGAACATTTACTGATCTAGTCTCTCCCTCAATACTTTAAAAGCTTCATACAATGCTAGCATACTCCAAAATTAGACGAACTAAACTGCAGTAGAGTGTTCTTAAGTAGGAAAGATCTCTAAAATCAAATAAAACCCTGAGTTTGAATCCCAGGGTTTTATTTCTTGATTTATTTTTATTTTAATTTTATGTTATTTAAATTCTATAGCCCATGACACAATCGTCAACTCGCACAACTTAGCAACATGCCCGCAGTAGGTTAACGCCTCGTATAAACCGTCCCTCGTAGCAAGGACTTACTCCGGCTGCGTGGTACTTAAGAAGTCTCGAAAGCCTCTGTAGGTCGTCATTACAGCGTAGGTCAAACGCCAAAGAGCAGAATAATGGTTTGCTAAATCTCAGGTGTTTGCTCTTATCCGCTATTTTTCATTCTACGCTATTCTATTGCGTTATTCTTATTTTAGCGTACGTATACTTACATCGTGTGGGGTTAAAGAAGATTGTGTGGTAATAATGAATAACCATTACTTACATGCACTAAGATTCCTCTTTCGAGGTGCTCTGTTGGTTATTACACTTGGAATAATTTATCGCAGAATTTCGCGTATTTGCAATATTTCAAACATAATCTGTTCCAAACCTTGTTTCAGACCTCTTGTCCGCCTTGACCTGTGCCGAAATGGGTTAGTAAAAATACTAAATGGGTATGATTCGCCGCCGCCTACTTATGCAGTCTATGGGGTTCTATGACTACAACAATTCTTACATCAACATTTCCATATTCATAGCAAGCGTATTATTAGGTCCGAAGGCAAAGCGAGTTGATATATCAGGTGGGTTTATCCAGTGCAATTTGACGTCTAAAAACGAAAATTGGAAGAAAATCTGGTTTGACAGTTAGATCCATAACAAACGGGGTGCTTTGATGATTGTTCTTTACACTTTTTTCTAAGTCTATCCTAAATTTTCACAATTTTACACGATTTTTGGGAACAATCAAAGGTCTGTTGAATGAAACAAAATAATGTATTCAAGGGCACTCTGATAAGTTCCTTACTTTAAGTATGATACCGCATTTGGTTCGATTACACTGCTCCTTGCTTGCTGACTGAACAGATTCTATAATTGTTTCTTATATATCAGATTTTACTAGGGAAATGTGTTTTTGCATTCCAGTACAGGGTGCTTACAGGGTTTGCCGCGATTTATTGGTCGGTTCCCATCAATTTTTGGTGGGTTCCCATATTTTTTTGGTGCGTTCCCACGATTTTTTGGTCGTTTCCCAGAATTTTTTGGTCCAATTGTATTGGTATCCCATCGGAAAATACCAATAAATTATGGGAACGAACCAAAAATCTATGGGATACGACCAAAAAATCGTGGGAACGCACCAAAAAATCATGGGAACTGATTAATAAATCGTGGGAAACCCTGTATAATCTTGCGTGCACATAAGATAGTCGCCATAGGGAAAGGAGTTTTTTGTCATCATGCCATCTCACCCTCTTTTGCAATCGCACCAGAGTGATAGCTAAGGCAAATGAAGTTTGTAATGGGCTACTGGTTAGAGAAACTTCCAGTAGCCAATAAAGACAAAATTAACAGAACATCTGATTAAAAGTGGCCTTATGGTGGAGGAAAAGCAAATACAACATAAAAACAAAGTTATTTTAGCCGTGTTCTGCGCGAAAATTGTCGATGATACAACAAACAGTCAAGCAAAATAGCGTCCAAAATCGAACACAAGTAGGAATCTCCGCCACCTTGGACATTGTGGTTTTCGTTTTTGAACGTCACATTTTGTTTTATTGATGCATCTATCCATCTGTTTGTTTTTTTTCCATTGCTTCCTTTAGTTGAATACAATATTGTAGAGTAATTATTAGCAGCTGCTGCTGATAACAGACAACTTTTGCTTGCCACTTCTCTCTCTGTCTCTATCGTGTTGTTCCACCTCTTTCTCTCTCTTTCTCTCTCTGCTTTTCTATCTGCCCCTTTTTACCTTCTGCTTCTTCTGCTTTTTTGTCAATGTAACACACGACATGTGTTCTTCTTTCATTTGCTTCTTTTATTCATTTTACACCTACTAACACTTTTGTTTTTCAAGCTTTTTTCCATTGCGATTCTCTACACGTGTGTACGGGGACACTTTAGTTTAACAGCACATGGCGTCTCGTTCGTTCTACACACGCCATTATATCGCTGACACATTTGCGTGTTTTTTTGTTTTGTTTTGTCTACTATTCTCGGTACTTATAGCTTCCTTTTCTCTTTCACATTTCTTTGTTGTTGTTTATTTCTTCTCGTTTTTTTTGTTTAGGGGGAGTACTGTTTATGCTGTTTAAATGTGATTCCTATGGGAGGGTGTGATTTTTGCTTGGAATTTGCTTTGCTCTCGCGGGGTGAACGGTGAGTGTTCTTTAGTATCACGTTTTAGTTGTTTATCATTTGCCGCTAATCATAATATGTTTAACGCTGTTAGCAGGGCTGTGGTGTATGTGTGCGAGTGTGTGTGTGTGTGTGTTTGTGTGTCTATAATGATTTGTTATAATTCGTTCATACCGAACTCTGCTGATCTGACCACCTGGCTTTAATGTACTAACTTTTACGGATTACACGTAACAAAATTCAATCATGTGTGGGTTGGTTCTTGTGCTCCAAGGACCAAAGAATTATTCGCTCAAGGACACGGTTACGACCTATTCATAACCACGTGCGTATGTATAGGCATATATCTACGATTTATGGAAGAAAACCAATATGTAATCCCTTTGCAAAGAATGGACTTGATGCTTGCTGTGACTAAAATTAGAAACAAGAAACAAACTTTTAAAGAATTAGTTAAGCCACTTTCCAACACGTATGCTGCCTTTGGAGCGCCCACGGGAATTATCTCTATTAGCTTCCCCAAGCAAAAGTTTCGACGAAACAAGCTATAAATATGCACAGACACTAATTCAGACAAATCATTTACAATTTTTTTAGGTGGGTGACAGAAGACAGCGATTTTTATTCTCTGGACAGATAGATATCGCCATACACGCGCTAGGAAATGAACATTTTACTTAGCCGAAGCCAGTCTGCCAGACGATTGGCAGTCAAGGAGGTTGAGAGTACCGAAAGCAAGCCGTAAGGACGAATAAAATTATCGTAGGAATTTCAAAGAAGGTCAACACAATTTCCAATGTAACAGGATGAGGAAAACCGATCATTAATCTGTAACATACGCAACAGAGCTGTCGTTCGTTTCATGTTTGCTTTCTTTCAACTCCATCCGCTTTTCGAAATGCGGAAAAGAATCATTAGAATACGATTATTGTTACCATACAAAGGAATCTTTTTCATCTTTTTTTGTTGCTGCGCTGCTATTTGTTACTTTTCAGTTAAATCTCGATCATCCTCCTCGTCCTTTTTTTTTAATGCGACACGATACGGCACTTATTTTATAATCGTGTTAGTATAATATGCCACGTCTAAATCTGATGTTTGATATTTTTTAGTACTTTTTGTCCACAGTTGCCGTGTGGGCGAATTTTAGCTTTTTTTAATGGTAATGTATGTGAGTGTGTCCGCGCGTATATCATTCTGTTTGCTGATAAAGTGATCTTCTGTCGATAATTTTGTTTTTGTTTGTTATTTCGCTATCGCTTGTTTATTTATAACGTGTACACAGCAGCACTGCATGTGAGGGTGAATGAGGGTGCCTATGGATAAAGGGGATTTTGTTGCTTCTACTTCGACTACATTCCCACTCATCCCCATTGCTAAAGAACGGTTAACAACAACGGTTCAAGGGGGTTGGATAAGAAACATTGTTTCTTTGTTTTGTAGTTATCTAACCATTCACCATTGAAAAAACACGACCACACACAGTTGGACACACGCGCGTGAGGAGGCTCCCCCAATCGCGCACCGATGCCATCCCCGCCGCCGTCCTGTTCGCAGGAACGACGGAGGAAGAGCAACACTCCCGGTGCTAATAGAGTTTCCCACCTCTTTCGATCGCTCGATCCTTACGAAAAAGCAGCTTCTTGAACGAACGCTCTCTACCCCTCACCGCTCGCTTTCCCCAGTGGGAGTAAAGTTTTACTCGGTTTAAACTCATGCAAATGTGTAAACAAAACAGCGAAAATCACACCTACCTTCCTTCCTTTTCTACTTCTCTATCGTACATACACAGTGTGTTCAGCTACAGAACTCCTCGTCCTAATGCGCGTTTGACCATGCAAGCCCGCAGATTTGGCTACGCGGATTTCGGTTAGTTCTCCTGCCATATTATAGCGCGCCTGTGTAGGAGGGGGGGGGGGGGTTGGGGTGTGGGGGTTGGAGGGGAGGTTTGGTGCTCTTTAGTGTCCTGGTCTTGGGTTCTGTTCACAAATACACACCACCAGCAGCGGAGCATAATATAGGGATGTTTTCATCATCCTTTTCCTTATTCTGTGTATATTTTTGCTTCGTTTTCTTGTCTCCTCCGCGGTTGTAATAGTAATTAATATTATAATTTTTCATATAACTACAACAAATACATCTTGTTTTTTTTTAGCAATGCGCGCACAATGTTTTTCAATGCACGAGAATGCGTGTGTTTTAATTCACGCATTGCAGCTCTTCACAACATATCTACCTCCTTTTGCTCTTATCGTGCAATTTGTTTTTCTTCTCTTCTATAGATCGGCTATATTTTTTTCTGCATTGATTCGCTTTGTTATAATCATCATCGTGATTACATTTATATTCAAGATGATGGGTTTTCTTTTCCTTTTTTGTTTTACATTACTCATTAATTAGACGTGTTTACTGCAGCATTTGGGATTTTGCTTGTTTAGTTTTTTTTTCTACTATGTTGCACGTGTTGCCCTTCGCGCTTTTCACCCTATTAGTGTATATATGCATGTGTGTGAATGTTTTGTTTTGTGTGTGTGTTTGTGTGTGTATGATTCTATGTATGTTTGACGCATATCATCATTTGCCTCAAACTTCTTCTTTCTTTACTCCATTTTAGTACTGTTAATAAATCTACAATATTAAGCATGCCTTTTTCCAGTAATATTGTTTCCTTTTTCTATCTTCTCTGTTAGGTGTTTATTATATATAAGTGTGTTTGTGTATGTGTATGTGTGTTTGTTGTATGTGGGCCTTGTGTTTGCTTATCAAAGTGAAAAAAGTACAAGAGGGGATCATGATGATGGGAAACGGTATTGGGTTTGTGTTTTTTGTTTTGTTTAATTTCTTCTTTAAATTTATCCTCTCGTTTTATTGAACCTGATCGATTCACTGGCGATCGTGCACTGGATCGCCCGCTTTCCTGAAGTATTAGTTTACTGTTTCCATTTTTATTTACCATGGATTGAATTATTTCGCGCTTCTTTTTACCCCTTTACTCGCCCACCGTAACCACTACCGCTTTCTAATGCCTATTCGACTGCTGCTGCCGTAGCCGCCAAAGCGATGATACCTGCACGCATTAGATGATATTGTTATGCTAGTGTATCTCTTTCTTAAGTGCCACAATGTGAGATGAATGGTAGGTAGTGTATGTGTTTGTGAGTGTGAGGTGTAGTGGTGAATGCATTATATCTTTGAGAAGTCACGCTCAGTACGTCCTTAGTTCATTGTCTAGTTTCGCAAATGAACGCATAAACCGTCTTTCCTCTTCTTATGATGGTTGCGGTTGCCGTGTCGCTATAAACCCGGAGACGATCATGGAGCTATGCATGGTTCGATAAAACAAAATGTAACACATATTTTTGCTGTATGTGAGCTCTTTCTTGGATTGAAGTTTGCGCCACAATTACCAGTATTTAAGCGGTAACTTTAAAAAAGGCGAATGTTCACACTGGATGAAAAAGCTATTAAGGACGAAAACAGTTTGATGCCGACACGCGTTTGTGTTTTTATTTTGTTTATCAGCGTCATGTGCTGATACTTTTTGGCATTAACAACGCCGTCATAACCATGGACAAGCTTTTTAAAGAGAAATACGTAAAAGAAAAAAATAATTCCTGTCAACGATGCGTGGATGTGTGGCATAATATATATATAAAAACAACAAACTACTAATAACCTTACTTTCACAATTCATCATATTACCGAGTACCCTTTTGCTGTCGAGATATGTACGTAACATATTTGCATCACGCATGCTGTTAGAGTTCTTTAATGTCTTGTTATAGCAACACAATAAGTAGTTTACAGGCAGATAGAGGCGTAAGAAAACAAAATCCTCGCATAGAGACATCCACAGGCACTCACAAAAAGCATGTATGCGCTGTGTTGTTGAACATGTCGTCAACTACTTGCTTCAAAACATACAAAATGCTGCACATACCCTCTACGGATGATGGTGAGACGCTCCTTTTAGGACATTTGATCGAAACGAACAGAGTAGTCTTGACAGGAAGCTTTAAATTCGCTTTGCGCAATCCAAATGCTTGCCACAGACAGACATTATTTCAATGCTTTTGTTGTAATCTATTTCATACGTAATTAGCCAATCACTGCTCTGCTGTTCTTCACATACAAACGACACTTGCTCAAAGATATACTATCTGCAGTACTGTATTGTTTTTTTTTCTCAATCGTTTTTCTCAACACTTTCTGCTGCCCTCTCCTTTACCTTCTCCTCCCCCAAGCGTATATATATTAACAATCATGATTTAGTCGACTTTTCCTACAGCGAAAAGGACATGCAGGCGTAAGTGGTGTGAGGACGATAGATCACGTTTCCATGTATCAAACGCTTTCGGTTGAAGGATCGCCTAACAAACCTCCCGCATCCCGCATGGTGGTGACAAAGATGTCATTACACTTTGAGTGAACCCTATCATATAATGCATTTGTGTATATGTATGCGAGCGCATTGTTTAGCGTGTTCGTGTCAGTGTGTTTGTGTATTGATGTGTGTACGTACACTAGTGTTAGCTGGTTTGTGAGGATGGATGTGGGCGTGGGTTTTATGTAGGTATGTAGCATGTTACGCATGGTTTGCTCCTTCTCTGTGAAGAAGAAAGCGACTTTAGAAAAAATATTATTCAGTACATCACTTGTTTAATGCGGTAGCCGCATCGACCGCCGAAGCATTCTGCTGAGATGCGGCGCCGGAAAGCGCCGACCCGGCACCGGACGATCCCGGTGGCTGAGCGGTTCCGATGCCGGAGGCGGTGCTATTATTGTTATTGCCAGTCGAGTTTGCCGACGAGGGCGACGAGGATGATGTGGATGTAGCGGTGGGCGATGAAAGCTGGTTTGGATTTAGCTGTGCGCCGCCAGCGCCGAGCGAATTGGCGTCCTGTATTAGTCCCCCTGCCGATTGATTGGTGAGCAGATTTTGATCCTTGTTTGGCGCACGGGACGATATTTCCAACTCGTTCAGTCGCTTCCACAGCTCTTCCCGCTCCCGCTCTCGCCGCTTCTCTCTGGTGAGTTGGAAGGGAAGGGTTAGTTAGTTGGTGCGCTAATTACATTCTAGCGTGGGTGCTTACTTTTGCCGCTCTGCTTTGTAGCTGGCTGTTAGCTCGTCAAACAACTTCGAGTTCATTTCCATGAATGTTTTCAGCACATTGTACACTAGAGCAACGATTGTCTGGTTCCAGTGTTCTTTGCTGATCCGGTAGAGTGCCGGGAACATAATTGGCATTATAACGGCATTGTTGTCCTCGATCAATGACATTGCGTACTCGTTATTCCAGAAGTAGAGTGCTCGCTCGGCGACCTAAAAAACGTGGAATCCATTTTAACCGCTTCCAACTCTGCAAGATGCTTCGTGTGCCAATAACTCTGTTCCTCTTCTTACCTGAAAGTGTGGACTGGACACGCACTTGGCGATCTGTCGAAACAGCGGTTCCTGTATTTTAACGAACTGCGGTGGCTCGATCACGTCCAATATTTCTTCGATTTCGCCAAGAAACATCACCTCCTTCTGCGAGCACGTCTTTGGCCAGAATTTTAGTAAACCCCGCACGACCGGTTCCGTCAACGAGGCATCCTTCTCGAGGAACTGCACCACGCAGTAAGCGAGCTGGGCATGGTAGAGGGACAGCACTTTCACCTTGTGTAATGGCAACAGAACCTTCACCAGAAACTGCTTGTGTTCCGCCTTCAACGGCAGAGCGAATCCATTGATTATGCTGCAAGATGTAAAGGACACCGATTGTTAGAACCATTAGAATTGGAGATAATGTGATTTTGTACGATTAAGAGCATCGAACTAAAAACATCAAACGGTGCAATAGATTAAAAAATCGTTCTAACAAGATACTCTTGCTGCTAAAAGCATAAGGATATAGTATCTTATATCATTAGATTAAGTTTACACCGATAAATTGGACAAAAGAAACATCGTACAGCGCAACAGGAGCACTGATGGTGGCAGTAGAAGCTGCTAGTCTTATTTTATTTAACTCCTTTTCCCATGGAATACTGACGCGCGTACTTTTCGTATGTATTTATTTTATGAATCAATTTTTGCTTCCTTTCTACACATGCGCGAAAGACGCATGAAGAAGTGTACTGCCGCTTATTGAGCGACACTTACACAATGAATGAACCTGCCGGAGGAGAGTGAGCTGTGCGTGTCAGATGAACATTCCCGTTGCGTTAACGAAACGTGAACGCTCTCCTCTCATTGTGCCGGGAGTGGACGGTAGCAAGTGTTCCACCACTCATTCGCATTCGTATGGGTGTGCGTGTGTGTATACGTACACGAAATAAGCCGCTGTCAGATGGACTCGTCGATAAATGTTTGCAGACTAAGCGTGAAGGAGTTTTGGAATCTAATTTTTGTTTTCTATAGCACCTTCTAGGTTCACAGTTTAAGCTAGCTGCTATAATTTTAGTTTTCTTACCTTCCCAAAATTTCCAGCAACTCGCCGACGCCATTGAAATGTTCCGTTTCGTATATAAAACGTAGGAATATATTATTAATTTGCTTACGAATAAACGCACGTAATCCTAGAAATTTTCCATATATACGATGCAGCACAGTTTTTAGAAAGTCACGCTCTCGCGGATCTTCGGAGTCGAACAGTTCCAATAGCTGAAAAAAACGGATTGTGAGCTAATTGCTTCGACGCCTGCACTCTTAGTCCCTCGTCGCGATTTGGCGACCTACTGACCTGTAGTACAAACTTCTGGTCGATCACTTTCTTTCCGAACGTCGCTTGGAAGTCGGCTGATTCGAGAAACCGAAGAAATACTTCGTACACTAGCTGCAGATGGGGCCAGGAAGCTTCTAAGGTGGGATCGTCCTCCTCCGGATCAAAGTCAGGATTTTCGCTGGGCGGCAGGGTACGAAATAAATTTACCGATATCTGTAACGAAACCAAAAAAAAACCGGATACAGCGGAAAATCAATGTTAATGTTTCCATTCTGGCCACGCACCGGGGACGCATCCCGAGGTCCTTTTAGTTACCATTTTGATAATCTCCGGATAGACATTTTCCGTCAGTACGCCACGGCCGTGTGTGATGTAGGCTGAAAGATCGTTTAGGGCTGCTCGCTTGATTTCCTTTCCCTTCAGGTCCGAGAGGGGATCCATAAAATCGAACGACACGCAGCATTGTCGTAGCTTGCGAATGAACAGCTCCTCCTGTTCTAAACTGGAACAATCAACTGAAAAGAAGGATAGGAGCAACGCAACGCATAAATGTGCATGATTCAAATAGCACATATAGCATATAGCATATATAGCAGCATCCGGGAATACTTTGTTTTTTTTTTTACAGTGCCTACCTTTGAGTGGGGGTAACTGTTGCAGCTCCACATCCTGTGAATTCCTGTACCGCGATGAGCCCTGAGATTTTTTGCTTTTCTTCTTGAGCGAACGTTTGGCGAACGGATCGATTCGATCTACGAACGTTCCAGACGACATGGTTTGATCGGCAGGATGCAGTTTTGTGCCCTTTCTGTTTCAATCTGGTGTATGTATAGTACTAGAGAGGCTCGCCCTCGCTCTAGTTGCTTCTCCTGCCTTATTCGCGCTTTTGCCTCGCTGTCAGGGCACAACAAAATCTGACACAGAAAGACTGGTCTCTGCTGCGTGTGGAGGGATGGATCTTTATTGTGTCGATTAATACAGTGCCTTTTTGTATGTAGTAGCTCCCGAGCAGATTCGCCACGACACCGAGTATTAAACTGGGCCTTTCTTCGGAAGGTTCACTTTCACGACATACACGCTAGTGAGATGTGCGCTTCCCGTTTCGTCTTCACTGTACACGCGGTCTAACACTTTCCGGGCTTTGATGGAACCTTTCAGCGAACAGCTGTCATCGAAAGAAACGGCAGATGCAGATCGATCAGGTTAGAACAGACTTATAATCACCGCTGTGATTATGCACGGTATGCCTCACAACAACACCGAGCGACTCGCACATTAGCTGACGGATGCAACAATGATGCTAAGGCTGCCCAAGGCTTCTTCGATTGACTTCGATACACACATACACACTCCAACAGGGCGCAGGGCGAGTGACACGGCGTATCGATCTCCTCGCTTGCGATTAGGAGGATGTGACGAGGAAATGAATGCTGCGTCGGGCTGGGCGAATTACACACTTTTTTCGTGTCGTATTTTTTCCACAGGAAACACCTACATTTATCAATGGTTTTCACACACTTGCCACTTGTTGTATGATTTTCCTTTCAGCCAGCGTGCTGTTTCGATCTCCGTCGCTTTGTCGGCACTTTTATGCGACAACGCGTTAACACAAAATCATACCTACTAATACACTAGGGACACTCGTCGGTCAAATCTTGCAGCTCGCAACACGCTGATTAAATCATAGTTTTACTTTTCATAATATTTATATGGCCCTTCGATATGCAAGGCGAGAGGTGAAAATTAATAGAAGAAAAAGAAACGATCCTGCTACACTTTTCTCGCGTCTGACTTGGGGTGGTGCCTCGCGTTACACTACTAAACTATCCACTATTATTATAAACAGAGCAGAGGCTTTGCTTCTGCTTACTATTATTGCAGTGAAACGATCCAGTACGCGGATTCACACACAAACCCTCCCCCCACACACACACAGACACACACTCAAGCGCGCGATCACACACAGAGACACACACACACACTCGATCACTGTGTGTTGTTTCTTACTTTATTTATTTCACTTCAAACTGCAACGATTGCTGCATTCATTTTAATACCCCGTTATCACTTTTAACTGCACGTTGCACTGCAAAAAAGAAAAGAAAACGAAACACATTCGTAACCACAGGCTCATGAGGAAATAAATCAACTATTTAAACTTCGCTCGACGATAGTCTTTTGCAGGATTTGCATGTCAGTGGGGCATTTTCTACGATTTAATTTTTCACCAACAAAATAGTTCCTCGTTCGGTTCACATGATACGTTGTATGCCGGTCAAAATGCTTTGGTGAATTCAAAGGTGTTTTTAATGGACCGGACTTATTATCGAGTATCGAGATGTGGGGTGCGCGTTTCAAATCTGTAATGACAAAAAAATATATATATAATTAGTTAACAGAACTACTCTTGTTTTTGTGTTGCTTAACTATTATTCGGTAATTAATTAAATGCCAACGAAACTAGCCAAGCTAAGCGCTAGATTAAGAAGAAAAACCACAATGCAACCCGAATTGTACATATTATTTCTATGATTCTTCATTCAAAAACATTGTATTCTATTAACGCTACTGTCTGCCCTTTAGTCTGCAGCTGGTTTTAATTAGTTTTGCACCTTTTTTTCGTCCTGTTTGTTTTGCCACACAACAGCGGCAAGCTGGCAGTATAGTAGCGGCGCCACTTGATGGAATTTTTCATTAAACTTAGCAATAAACGAGGAACGCATGATAAGTCCTCTGTGCCCGGTGCTGATAAACATACAATATAGCAGATACAACACACCTATGGTCAGGTCAGTTGTCTTTATTTTACCCTCGCGGCCGCAGCGGTTGGGGCGGCACACGGTGCTCCCCATGATAAGGGTAGCCAGCCAGCCAGCCAGTCAGCAAAATTCCACCATTCCTAGGCACACCAAGCCTTATCGGAGGTAGGTGATGTGGTGCTGCGCGTATTTGGAAGGGTAACATACACGTCACACACATACACACACTTACACAAGGCAGGGGAATGGCTACTCTGTTCTCCCTTCCTGGTCTGCTCCTATTTGTTTGTTATTGATTTTTTTTCTGCAGCCTTATCAGCACTGCAAATGCTGTTGCTACCGATCCAGAGCTGACACTAGACACTGACACTGTGCCGGGACAGATAGACGGGTAGAGGGTGATGGTAGTATTATCTTCCTCGTTTGCGGGGCATGGCAGCGGGGAGAGAACGTGTGAATTGTACGAGAAGAAGCAGCTGTGAAAAAGTCCGCGTCAAGATAACGGAGAAGAGGTTTCACAATTGTAGGAGGAGATGTCAAAACCGGGTACATACACCGCCCAAAAGGCCCTTGAGAGCAGAGACACTTCCCCTATGATGCTCGCTACAGCAATCGGTAAAACAAATGAGAAGGAGATAATGAGGAACCGTGCAATCCGTGTGGATTGAAAGCGTATCTCGCAACTTGCTGTTCTAACCTTACATAATAATAGCAAGTGGCAGATGTAGGTGCAATTCCTATCACCACTCAGCTGCTCAACAACAATTAGCAACCTCATATGAGAGCGCACCTTCCTTGCGTGAAATCTGCGCAGATGCATCGGGAAAACTAAGAACATCAACGTGCACGGTTGGGGATCATCATTGCGGTACACACCTATATAGCTGATAGGAACGGCAAAGAAAGTTAAAATGTCATCGGTAACGTATGAACTGACAACACAAAAGGACTTTCGAAGCCGACCGGGCGCAGAATCATCTTGTAAAAGCGCATCTCTTTTCGCATCTCTTCTTTCGTGGCTTCTCATCGTTTACTCGCACACACACACTCTCTCACTCTCTTTCTTTGCCATGGCCCATGGGTGCTTTTCCTTTCAGTAACCAACGTTCTCATGGAATGTGTGTTTTTTTTGCTTGCTGTCCTTCTCTTCTGGAATAAGGACAGAAACAAATACTATACACACATTGCACAAGTTTCAAACCAGCTGATTTTACGTTTTTATGTCGCAGCACCATTCAACGGCCATTAGTATTTACGTTGAATTTAAATCAAAGGTAAATGATGATTTGCCCATAATGTAGTTGTGGAGGGCAATATATTGAGACTTTTTTAAGGCGTTTGGTCCACTCAAAAGAAGCGACAGTTTGTACAAGGCCGTACACGGGATTGATTCCCATCCGGGAGCGTACACCTTGCAAAAAAAGAACAATGTGCAAAAAGATGTGTGTTAGCAGTACAATACATCTTACCAGGCAGTGTAAAGCCGGCATGATCGCGATAAGTCGTTACGCAAGACAGTCAACGAAATAGTCTAAATATAAAATGCAATTCAATTTTATATTGTGTTTAATAGTGTTTTGCATGCCAATTCAAAGCAAAGTTGTTACAAATTTTCATAAACTACCAGCTTGATTAAATTAGATAAAATATTGTGAAGAATGTTCTGTGTACTTAACACTGCCTCCGAATAACCCATATATCTGCGAAGAAATATTCCGGCTCACATGCAAACCCGCCGGTGATACACACAATGGAACGAACACTAACAAAACTATTGACAAAACACAAGCACTTTTACGAGCTAAAAATAAGTCGAACACAAAATAGCACACGCGTTGTTCTACACCCGCCCTTTTCGCTCGTGCCTTCTCCTCATATGAACCGCCATCCACACACTACCCACCCCCATGATTCCCACCAAAACTCGACCTTTGCCCGCGTTTGGAATTTGCAAGCGATAGCAAGCGGCGATCTGCTGCTTTCCGAAATTCTTCCATTAACGAGACCCTTGTTTCTGCTGCGGGGGCGAGTGTGTTCACGGTACCACAACAATGCATTAGAGAAAGAGGGCGAGGGTGGGAAGAATAGTACACTAAATTTGCATTTACATCAATCAACGCGCTATGCCGTCAAATAATCAACAGCAGCAGCGAACCCATCATCATCATCATCGATAAATGCTCAATGTGATTCTCATGCGTACATTTGGCGGGCGAGCGAGTGCGTGCGGTAAAGCAATTTGTTTGGAGCTATGCTATGTTGGACATCGAATTTGACCGCGCTCCTCCACCAGGCACGGAACTATTTCCAAATTAGACGTTCATTGTTCTTTGCAACACACGACGACGTTTATCTCGCGATTTGATACGAAAAGATGTGATTCACATGGACTTGCTATGGGGAAAATGGGGATAAAAGGGCGAGAAAATCAATATTAATTAACGCGCTTTTCCCTGCACCGTTGTGGCAACCGCTCCATTCCATTACGAGCATGATCACGTGTGCGTGAGTACGCCCAAGGGGAGGTGTAAGTGTGCTCGCATCGATAGCCAGCGCTGTCCGATGGCCCCCGCACGACCGACCATGAACTTACAAAACTCATACATGTAACTACTACTCATTCCTAAGACAGGGCAGAGGAAATTTAAAAATCACTCAAAAACCCAAACTGCGGGGAAGCAAGCTGCTGCAATGATCGCGATCATGCTCAATACGATACAAACGACCCTGGCCCAGTGTCACCCATGCAGTGGGTATCAGACAGAATTATCTCCCCGACCGACTTGAAATTTATCATCTAATGCCACACACACCCTTCGGCGTGGCATGGTGGTGTTAGTGACGAATGCTGGGGCGCCCGAACACATATTATTTGAATATGCATACGCACACCAGAATCCGTCTTCAGCAAACCCCAACGCTAATTGTCGTAAGAAAAAAAACTTAAAACACATTTAAAAGCCCTTCTCTAGGCAAGAAACACACCACACAACACCACCAAATGTCTGGCGGCCGTGCGCGTCGTCCACAAACACCAGCGCAGAGAGATATGATGCTAAATATAAATGAACCTACGTTATAAAAATAACACAGGCCGAGATGCGGATCCGAAGGATAGGAATGAAGTAGCAGTATACAGCGAGTGAAGAAGAAGTAAAAAGCAACCAAACAAGCCAAAGGATAACATAACACACAGCAGCGTGACCATGAGACGACGACGAACAATGCTAAAGAACAACTGTTGGTTTGACTCGCGACAGACGTTTTAAGTTTTGTCTATAAATCGAAAATAAAGGTAATTTTAATAATCTGACATTCTATCAGTTTATGTGATATCTGAAGTGAATCGAGATCATTATAATGCTGTAATATCACTCAGATTAAGGTAATCAATTATCCAACTACTGTAGTCTGGTCTGAGCCTCTGACTGAAAATGGTACCTTTACGATTCTAGTCAGCTTTTTTAGCGGCTGAAATCATGTCAACACTCCATACAAAACCACACACAAAATAAGCCTGGAATTTTCAGTCTAGATTATTTCAGCCTCAAAGCTAGAATTAGATTCGAGTACTTGTTCGAAAAATGGCAAAACAAGGTGGGGTTTACATTTAACTCAAGGTGCATTAAAGAGATCAGGTGGTGGAATCCACAATCAAAGTGTACGTAGACCAGGTGGTCTCATAGCCTGTTTTTATAACCAAATTTGAACGTCCTTTTGATAGGACGGGTGCAAACAGCTGATAGGCTGACATTTGAGCCTATGATCTCAAAACGGAAAGGGACCCAATATTGGTTTTATGAACTAGGTTGTCTGATGTCTTTGCTCACGTGATCAACATACTGAGAAGTTAAAAGTGCAGAATGTAAGATATAAACCATTAAATAGATTGTAGGCTTTCTACCCATCTATGATGTTCCACAATCACTGTGCTATCAAGCTGGTTGAACTCCTCTTCGCCGCACACGATCATTAGGCATTAGGAAGGCATTGTTAAGATTTGTGATCATACCGCGTTAGTGTCTTCTTGTTGGCGTAAAGGCGAAGTTGCTAAGTAGAACTAATATACAAGCTTACAAAGACTTATGGATGGTCAAAGAGCTACGTAAATGGATGGTCAATGCCAGCAATAAAAAGACAGGGGTTGATCGCGTACAGGGGCTTATAGGATTTGCCGCATCTATCCAATAGAACACCGGGGACCACATTCCATATAGTATATTTATTGATTTGTTTAATTGCATTGCATTGCATATTTCAATAGAATCGCATCATAGTGAGTTATGAGTGGTACTGTCGCATCAAACAGATTGATGAACGATGCCATCTTATTGTAGAAGTTACATGATTAGACGCTACTAAAGATTCATAACAACATGTCTAGTTCACTTTCCCGAAGCATTGCCCAAAATGAACGCCTAATTACATCATTTGTTTGAGGAAGTTTTCGTCGATCTGCTTAGATTTTACGGACTTATCATATCTACATAGTACTCCCACGATATACGTGAATACTTCCTTAATCTTGTCCCAATATCCTGATAATGTAGTTCATCATATTGCAGCAGTTTAACTGTACGGGTGAAGTTAAAAACATTAATCCAGTGATTTCAGTGTCGTTGGCAGAATCTATTATATTTTCTTTTTATGGTTAGGAGCAAAATGCAATGCTACAACCATGCAGGCTACTTACATTTTGTTCCTGTTACAGTTAAGTCTAGCTCCTCTTCACTGCCGAGGAAAAGCGGCCAACGGCAGAAAACAACCCCGTCGGATAACTTAACCCGACCGCGCACGCAAGCTTTAGCAGCAGTCGTGTTGGGGTCGTAGAAGCGGTAGGAACGTTAAAATAATTGCCATCCGTTCTTCCAGCCAGCAACGCAGCACCACCATCTGGGCTAAAGTTCAAGTGTTGACTTATTTCGGTCGGATTGCAGGCGCACACTCCAAAGCCCTGAGAAACGACGAGTCAATTGCACACGATAACAACCTCGCCGCCGCCGTTCGACAAACTTTCCTCTGCCAGAGGGAGTGTATGTGTGTGTACGCGTCCCCGTTGGTAAACAATTTCTGTGCATTTTATAATGCTCTGTTGTGTTTCCTCCCCATTCCAGTTGCTAGTTCCCTCCAGTGGGATCACGAGGATGGAACGGGTTGGTGAATTAAATAATCGTTTTCCACGGAGATTTTCCCTTGGCTAGAGGCTGCGGCGGACGACCGACCCTCACGTTGGTGTGTCGAACTTTAATTTATTTGTTTTCATTTGTTCATTGTTTGTGTTCGTTTCCTACTGGTTTAGCCACACAAATTGGCCACAGATGCACAAGTTACAAGCAATGTCTTGAGCGATAGGAGCAGAAATTGAATCATTTTTGGATACGAAAACGAAATGGGCAAGATTTATCGTGCAGTTTACAACGCTGAAATGGAACCACTGCCTACAGTATGGATTTGTATTTCATATTTCATGCATTAGGCTTAATGGACCGTTTTCTTGCTGCAAGTATCGTCTTGTTGCGAGTCTCCAATGGCAAAAGAAACCTTCAACATGTGTGTGTGTGTTTATCTCGTAGGTGCATTTTGTCTACAACCTTTCCTCGCATACCTTTGCCCTTCAACGAACAAACTGTGTCACTACCAAAGAAGTGGCAGCTCCATTCTGTGGGCTATGGAGGCAACTTTACAAACCAACACACGATGCCACCTCCACACTTTACGTGACCGTAGCTAGTAGTTGACACGCTTATTAGCCTCGACCATTGCAAGGGAGCGGGCGTATACCATATCTGGGGAGTAGGAAAGGAGGATCTTCCACACTCAACCTACAGTTGCGAGTATTACGTTTGGCCAAAGAACAAACATCTGGAAAGAATATTCGTTGCAATATTTCGCTTTTCATCAATCTAGCTGTATGTATTTTGTACGCCAATCGTTTACAGACATATGTGTGCGGATTGTTCTTGTCAAATACTTTCAAATGCTTCTCTCTTCGACTACGATGCAGAAGGTCATGGAAGTTGTCCCACAGCTGAACAAAACAGTACTGAAATCCTACAGAAGTACTAATAATTCACCCTTTGTGGTAAAGGAACGACAGCTCAGGTAAAGTTCAATTTCTGTGGACCAGAGGATGGTGGCAAAAGCTAGAGACGATGCTCGTTCCGCGTGAATGACCAGTGTGACAAAACCTGGGGGAACTAATTAATTTGCTTCCGCACGTGTGTTTTGTATCGCTTTTGTTACACCTTCTCGCTTAGTGTGCAACTGGCAGTGCCCACCACCCCTACAACGTTGGTGCATGATGCACAAGGCAAGCAAGTTTAGCATTGTTTTACTTCAAAATAACTACATACACACTCACAATGAGGAGGTATGGCATAATTAGAATAAACATATGGCCCATCTTCAGAACGGAAGTTGTGCTGTGCTGGTGCGCGGGGAGGAGGTACTCAACGATTTGCTTTTCATCTGCATTGTTTATAACAAGGAGGCACCACTCAGAAGTTACTGTTTGTACTACGTCATTCGTGTTCGTCATAGAAAAGTGTAGTACCGTAGGTAGTGGAAGAGGAGCAAACGCAAAGAAAAACGACAAAACTGCGAAGAAAACCACGTAGAACATTTGTTCCCAGAATGATATGCGCATGGGAAATAGTTTGCATTCAAGACAGTTTTAGCTGACCTATATAAAAAGTGGCAAAGGTCAACAGAACATTGAGTTTCATTATTTCGACTTATATTCTTATCACGCGCAATACAATGATTGCAACACTATTTAACTAAAATTACAACATCAGACAGAGCAGAACGTATACTAGAAAAACGCTCACAACAAAGCATAACCGATAAATCGGCTGTAATTAAACCAAACTTAAGCAATAAACGATTGTCAAGATTTGTTCTTTTCAATCTCGGAAATATTCATTTATTGGAAAGAAAATAGAAAAGAAAAGCAAACGAAAAAGTATACGTTAAGGCCAATGTCTGCAACTATGCAATCATTGGTAACGTCCACTTGGTCGTGTGTGTGTGCGTGTGCAGATGGCATTAATAGACCCCTGCCTGCGGCCGTACTTCACGACACGTTTACATATGACACATCGGTCGCATGATGAGATACGCTATCTCTTAGGAGTACTCTCCCTGTAAGAAGTGTAACACAAATAATCACAAACATACTACTGTCGTGCTTGTGGGAATGTCTGGTCACAACACTGTCACGTATCTGGGTGTTGCAGCTTTGTGTGGTAAAAGAGACAAGCGGAGGAGCTCGTCTTATGTAATGCAAATCCGTCAAAACATCATTTTACAGATCGTTTCCACACCATCGTTGTTGTTATAAGCTACGCTCTGTAGATAGAAAATCAGCAACACGATAAAATAACGAAAGGCATTGTTGAACAAATCACCAGTTTTGAAAAAGCCTAACTGCAGAGCATCCTTGTCATTGTTTTGTTGGTATAGTCATCAATACAGTTTGAAAACACACGCCTTTCTAGCAATTCTATCTGCAGGAATAGATTAAAGCGTTCTTATACAAATCTTTGACTTGATGATGAAAGCTGAAAGAAAGCGGAATCATATCGTAGCTGATCTTATGAACAGAATGCAATGCATCTACTTCAACGGGTTGTTTCATTCAACTAGACAACATGTGCCGTAGAGAGAAAGAGGTAAGAGAGCTAGTCGTACATTGAGATTGAAGCAGAAGTGAAACGGAGAGCGCACAATGATCCTTGCACCACACTAACCTACTCATGCTGTCAAAGTGAATCTAAAGAACCACTTTGTGCGTAGGAGGACCTTGAAAGGTGTGTGGTAGTGGTTCCATTTCTAGAGACTCGATGGTTTCTATTCACCTCTCTAACCCGTTCACCTATTCTACTACCCTCTTTGACTAAAAGAAATGGTGAGAACCAAACGATTTTTTAAGACAGCTTCGCTGAACCGGAATTTGGGTTGGATCCGTTCTATTTGTGTTTTTCTTCTTCTTTATTATCATACACGCACTCACACTCAAATACACACACAACACACACACACGGAACAAGTAGAACAATAGTGGTGTGGTGTTCATTTCATTTCCATCTATTACTCCGCTAGCTGTCAAAGTGTGGTATCTCACGACATTGTGACACCCTTAGCTCTTCCCCACTTTCCCTCCCATCCCCTTCCGGAGAGTGCTCATCTATTGATTGGCGGACTGAGAGTGTGACCGTGTGGCTAAAGTCCGCGGACGAAAGGTGGGCGCTGGTGTGCGTTTGCGTATTTGTGTGACAACACACACACACACACACGCGCGCGCGTTCACATAAACACACACTATCAGGGTCGCAATCATTTGACAGATGCCATCTTCACTGACGTTTGCAACTAAATTGGCAAAGCTTCGCTACCATCCAACAATTACTAGGCTGCTTTGACTCGCGGACATATACCTGGGAGCAAATCATAAAACCCTTTTTTTGGTGTACAGCAAAATACAGCAGGAAACTTGCTCCAACCAATTCAAGAGTGAACTGAAAGATGCTGTGTATCCTTACAACACACGCAAACAAACACACATCCGTTAGCAAATGCAACAACTACTAGGAAACGGACCAATGCAATCGGCTGCACACTCATACTACACATTCAACCCCACTACACAGCACACGGAATTCACTGAAACAGACCTTTTCCTCTATGCTTTACTCGGACGACCTAATTGTCCTTTCGCCGTACCAAGAAGGACGAAGCATGGACGAAGAAGAGTGGGATAAAAAAACACACGATGAGTGCGAAGAACTAGTCGATGGGGTTGGGGTAGAGTTAGTGGGTGTTGATGCTGTGATGGTAGAGTCAACCGAACACACAGCGGAATGTGCTGGTAGTAGTAGTAGTACTGCTACTACTACTACGTCCCAACGTCCCAACGCACGCACACAAACACACTTGGGTACATTTTCCACTCCGCTGCCCTAATGGCAGCACTTCTTACGTTTACGATGGGTCACACTTTTTTTCAACTTATTGGTCTTCTGCTCCCCGGTGGGACCGACCGATGCATATCATACGGATATCCCGGGAGGTGCGAAGAAGTTGCACGTAACTATATTACTACATTCACTAGCATGACCTCCTCCTTGCCATACCTTGACACCAACGCCACCGATACGAGGGTTGCAGCTAATCTTGTTAAGTGAAATAGGACGCACCGTGTGCTGCTGGTGGTGCTGCTTTTTCCTGTTCCTTCTGTTCACTTTGCAGAGGACACAAACAGGGGGTTGTTGTGCTGCAGCATACACACACCCGTGATTAGTGTCGTGGCCCACGTCCACCACCATCTGTACACGGGTTACTCCCGTCTTACCGTCGTAAGGCACAAGGCCATCCCGTGCAAACAAATAGCAATGCAAAAATCTGATAAAATGAACCGATACCTCATATCATACACATACACACACATCACATGCAGGAGAGGTTGTACGTTGTTTTCACTGCTATGCACTTTTTCTTCGGCTGGCGGCGGCTTTTTTTCACCCCAAATGGACACTAAGGTGTAAGCCCCATCAGCAAAAAGAAACGGTTGAGAAAATGCGGCGACCGTGCAAGCAAAAGCAAGTTGTGTCACACGACCGGTTTTGTTCAGCGCACAAAACGGCGAGCAAACGGCAAATCCTATTATCGAGCCAAACGACGAACGCATACTAGAGCACGTAGGTGTGCGCGCCTGTGTGTCTGTGCGTATGTGTGTGTGTGTGTGTGAGTAAACGCAAGGCAGCCCAATAATAATAACACATCCCAAAAGGGTATAAGAAGTTGGCACGGCACTGTTTTGGGCGCCCAAGAAAAAGGTGGTGCTGGGAGGGGGGACGGAAGGTGGTTAAAGGGAGGATTTTCTTAGCAGTTTGCTGAGTTCTGCCAGTGACACACATACACAACTTTGAACGGATTGAACTGCAATCGCTTCATTTCCAGCGCACGCAAGACATCGAGAACGTTGGACGCGATTAAAATGGACAGTTTTGTGCGCTACAAGAAACAGAAGCAGCAGGGCTCGCGCGGCGGCTGCACCAGATCACACTAACCCAGGCCTTTCTCGGCTCAAAAATAATATGTAAATAAAAATCAAAATGGCGGAGCGAATTGAGCTCCGGCGAAAGAGAAAGGCACTCAGGGGCCCCATACACCACTCACTCGTCCCAACGCAATCACGTTCCTACACGGAGACGAGCGTGCGAGCGGCTGCTAGTGCTGCAGCGGCTGGGCCGTAGTCGTGTGTTGGTGGTGATACATTCCGCCGTGTGTTTTTATCTGCTTCCTTCCCTTCGTACCCGTCACGATGTGAGTGCTTTGTTGACAGCTCTGCTCGCCACACACTCTCGTGCGTTTGGGGGGGTCCCACACAAACACACGTACACTCACATACACGCACACGGTGGTGGTGTGTGCGCGCTGCTGTGTTCGCGTACCCCAGACGGCAATGGCGAAGGGCAGCGGCGTGTGGACATAACACCACACACCACCACTACGCAGCACTCCCGTACCCGCACACCAGCAGCAAGTGAAGGAACAGGAGAGGTTGGATATATCGAATAGAAATAGTTGTCAGTAGGACCAAATCGGTTTAAATCTCCCAATCGCGCATCTCACTCACTCGGGCACAGCCGCCCGCCAATCGAAACGGAACACTTCCTACCCAATTAACACAACCGACTGGGAGGCAATGTATTTTGAAGGAAAAATCAATAAGAAATCACCAGACAACAGTTTAACTTGTTGTGTGTGTGTCCCCCGGCGAACCACTCAATCAAAGCCGTTCGCTGCGATCCTCCTTCGCACTTCCCTTTCCCAGAGCACTGCAACGATCAACGGTTTTATTCAATTTGCGTGCGTCATTGAGCAGCAGCAGCAGCAGCACCAAAACAACCACGAGACGTCGAACGCGCGCGCGCTTTCGCGATCACTGCTCCACCTCTTTTCCCCCCTCGACCGCATACCCTCTTCCCATTGATTTATCTGTTTCGCCATTGTAAGCTTCACGGATGGCGCAGGGTGTGGTATTCACACAATCAATTTACGTATGCCTCTGTGGCCTTTTGACAGAACAGACGGGGAACAGCGGCCATCGGTTGAATGGAATGGAATGGGGCGCATATGCACATATGTTGTCGATATTGTGCTGATTCTTCTACCTTAACCATCGGTGCCATCATCATCCACCCACCCCAGCACCTGTCACTGGATTGCACACGGTGTGTCTCGCCGACAAATGAAAACAATAACATCCAACAAGTGCACACCGAACGGAGGGGGGAGTCGTTACACAGTTTGCTCGATTGTTGTGCGTCTTTGGCGGAGAGGTTATGTTTCTTAGTATGCCGGGATTTCTCCAACCGTTGGTGTGTATTGTTAGGCGCGGTTTTAGCATCTTTTATTGGATCCAATGCCCCAAAGTTACGGTCTAATTATGAACTTGAGGAGATCATCCCCCTGGTGGGCCTTTTCCCTTTATGGTATCCCCCCCTTGCCAATGGACTAATTTGGAGTGTTGATGCGTATTTGGCATTGCCCATAAGAAAGATTCAAAAACATTTGCTCCTCTCTTCGCAAACCCATCTCCCAACACTTTATGGCAAATTTCATTCACACAATATCAAGAAGGGTCATATTACAGTGTTCATAGCGAAAAACAGTCTGCATGGAAAGCCTCCTGAAGACGCCAGACCGAGATGGCTTTTTTTGGTACCGACTGACCGGCCAGCAGGAAACAACAAAGGTGGGATTAAAAACACAGTAAAATTAACGACCCATAACGTCACGTTTCGGACTGGCTGCCGCTGTTACTGCTGCTCCTTCGCCAAAGTGATGCGCACAACGAACGGCGCAAAGCGCTTTCTCTGCTGTAAAAAGAAAATTTATATATCCACCATCCCCGGCCCGGTCAGGGACCCGCCCGCCCGCCCGCGCTCCCGACACGCCACATAAGTATCTCTCCTTTTCGATGAGCTTAACGAGCTTTATCTAATTTCTATGCTGTTACTTGCTACCCGTCCAGCTTGGCAAACGTTTGCTTTACGAGAGGGTGAGAGAGAGAACCAATTTGTCGACTATGCTGATGACGGTAGTTTGCCAACTGTACCTAGATTTTTTTTTGCATTTTCATTCACTCACTTTACAATAACACCAGTGTAAGTTAACTCACCTTTGCTGGTTTGAAATTGGAAGCATACTTCAACGAGGGTCGGGGTTCGGCCTGATGCCTGATGCTCGGTTCGGTTGATATTTTTGATTTCTGTCCCGGCATTTAATATCCTTCGCCAATGTATCCACCAGCGTTCTCACCCACCACAGCAAGCGTCGTTATCCTTGGGCCGTTAGTTTGTGTTCGCTTCTTCTCACGGCCCGTTTTGAGGTTAGAATTTATTGGGCAACCGTTGATCGCACGTCGATCTTCCGGCACAAATCCTTCTTTGCCGTCATCTCTTTGCTGCTTTACCAATTCACACACATACACACCCATACACGCACGCACGCACACAATCTCTTTCTCTTCCGTTTGTGTGAGCGCTCTCGCATTCAATTTTGAGCTCACCCACTCACACACACGCACATTCAGGTACAACGAATTTCTTCTTCACCGATTTCGTAAGATCTTTGAGTAGCCCTTACACACACACTCACACACACTACGGCTCTGCTTTCCTAGTAACGAACTACTCTTTTCATTCTCAGGCACGCTCGCAAACGCAATGAAACCATTGTACAAGGTAATGACAGTTCGCTTGAAAACCATTCGCAATTAATACTATCCGTAAGAAAGGATTCATTCATTGTGCTGCTGACTTTACTTATACATGGGCTACCATACCTGCATTTGTGTGGTCCAGATTTGCCGTTTGCTTCTTCTTCTGATGATGTGTGTGTGTGATGGTGAACGATTGGATAAGTACGATACACACGAGCGAAGAAGAAGCAGAACTGCTCCGGCCAACCACTCAACTGCTAGGAAGAGAGAAAAAGCGAGAGAGTGTGAGAGAGAAAGAGAGCGAGAGAAAAAGAGCAAGAAAAAAAGATGGCGCACGAGAACCTTCACGCATACACACACACATGCACCAGTGCGGTTGCCCTTCTTCCTTGACTCATTCTTGTGCTCACGTCTTTTTGCACTCTTCCCTCTCTGTTTCGCTGCCTATCGCTCCGTTATACTCTCGCTACTTCACATCGCTCCTTCAAGTTATGCTCAGCAACCACCTATGAAGGTATTTTTTCACGAACAATTCTTTTCTACCAGTTTCCGGAAACAGCGAGCTATCCCCCCCCGCCCCCTCAAACTGCCCGACACCAGCCAGCAGCAACATCATGCCCTTTTATCATGCCCATCCGCGGAAAATTCTGCACCGTCGACAGGTTCACGCGACGGATTCGCTCGCTTTCGACTGTGAAATCTGTGCAAACCGGTTCTGAGTTCGATCGCAGAACCAGCAAAAGAAGTAACCCCCCTCCTTAGCAGTCACGAAAAATCCATCCGCACACACAGATGCTATACGGCACAAGTTACTAATTAACGGTGCTTCTGCTGCTGCTGCGTGCTGCCGTTTTTGACTAATCGATAAGGTTCGTCCACCCCGCACGGCATTTCTCACTGGCACGGCGCTTGCCAGCGCACACCTCAATGGCGGAACATCCTTTTTCACCTCTGCGGGGCACAAATTAGCGCAACACGACTTTTCTTCACACATTTCCGGCGGCCGTCGTCGCCGTCGTCATCGTCATCACTCAAGGCACAGTAGGCCGTTTTTCATTCCGTGCACACACACACACATATATATATGTACACATATACGCATACCCACGCATGGGGTTCGGGAGGAGCTACGCCGTTGCTTTTTTTGGTTCGGTCCTGTGCTGTTCTGCTGGTGCGTCTGGTTTAATCTAAATCCGTGAAGCAAATCCTTACACTCGGGTGCAGCAGAATCACGCACGATCCTTTCACGCAAACCGTGCACTGTTCGCGAAAACCCTGACACTTTTTCAATGGGGCGACGCGATGGCGTACTTCCGAACCGACGTCGACTACACACAGAAAAAACGGAGGACAGAGGAAAAATGCGTGAGTCATTAGAGTGCCTTTGCACAGTGCGAACTGGTGCGCTACGAACCGAGCGAACTGTCAAATGCCACTGCGTATCAAGGTGTTTGTAGCACAGATGGAGGAGAATCGTTGACCATTGGCACACATTTGCTGCAGAAATCAGATTTTTCTTTTGGGAGCGTATTTTGGTTTCGTTTAAAGATTTTAGCAATTATGCGGGGAATGATACCGTCAAAAATATAGAGCAAAAGTTTTACTCCAGAAAATGAAGCTCACGGGAAAATAAACAACAACAAAAAAAGTTGAATATACAGTCGGTCCCCGAGATACACGGTACGTCTTATACGCGGATTCGTAGATACGCGGTTTTCTAAATATGACAGTTCTTTGAGCAAATTGTACTGATTTGACACATTTATTTATTTATTTAAATGCCAAATAATTTCTGTTTTGATCGGATGTTAAAAACTATTTCAAAAGGTTTGAAACTGTCATTTCATTCAGAATCATATCAAATAATTGATTAAGTGGCTAAAACCACCCCCTAGTTGTAAATTTACACGAAAATTAGTGATATTTTGGCTAGAAATCACGAGATTCGACTTACGCGGAAATTCGAGATACGCGGTTTTTTGCGGCCGTTTTCGGTCCCCATTAACCGTGTATCTCGGGGACCGCCTGTACTCATGTTTTGTTTTGGGCCGATAGCTTGTTAACAACCCAAGCGAAATTTTTCGGGGATAATGAGCACCGGTCTAGCCGGTCTAGTAATACAGTCGTCAACTCGTACGACTTAACAACATGCCCGTCATGGGTTCAAGCCCCGAAATAGACCGTGCCCCCATACGTAGGACTGACTATCCTGCTATGGGGGGATCAATAAGTCACTGAAAGCCAAACCCACAAGTAGTGTGGTACAGGCAGGCCTTGACCAGCAACGGTTGTTGAGCCAAAATAAGAAGAAGAAGAATGAACACAAACTCATGCCATCTCTTTCTATTCATCAGCCCTACTCTCTCACACGCATCGATGAACTTTTACACATCTCTTTGTTCATTGTACTATATTTGAAGGGTTTAAAAGTGATAGATAACAATTTATGTTCATGAAGTAGTTATGGTCAAATGTTAATGGTGTAATGTTTGTACCATGGTCGACCTGAATTCAATTCCATTTTTATTGTTTTTTTGATGATTTAAAGTTTCATTTAATTTTTAAAACATCCAGCCTTAATAACATCAAACCCCTTTACTCATTGTTAGAAATGCGTGTTTAATAGTTAATCTGTTATTTTTACTGTTTTATTTATTTCTTTTAATTCATTTAGTATCAGTACCCCTTCATACAACCAAACCAGTAAATAGCACGATAATGAATAATAATATGGTGGCGCAACTGGCAAAGTGATTCGAAGTAGAACTAGCGATGTGGTTGGTAGCATCAAGGATGAAGCATGAGCATGAATTGGAACATGAGTGGAGGGAGTGAATCCGAATGTTCATTTCTATTTTTAGATCTTTTTTGCATGGGTTCATCTTTCACGTGTGTTCACTATCCCCGAAAATGATCTATATTTCGTTGGTCTTTTCGGGGATAATTCGTTATTATCGAATTATCCCCGAAAAGACCAACGAAAACCAGCGTGGTCGGGAGCTTGGGTATTAGCTGAAAACTCGTGACCGTTTGGAACATTTAAAAATTACATCAGTTTATCTCAAACTGGAACAACCGTGGACACCGATGCACACTTTTCTGTATACCTTGGCCGGTGACGCGAACGGTTTTGATCCGTCAAAAGCCGAAGAAGAAGAAGGGCTGAAAATCTGGAGAAGAAAGAGAGTGCGAAAAAGGAGGTGGTGCGTTTGCCCCGTGTGTCGTCGTGAAATTCACGAGCTGTGTGTGATCAATTAGTTTCGCTTCCGCATCGCCACCCGATACCCGATTTCGCCTATCGCGCTGAGCTGTGCCACGGTTTTGCTGTTTGCCAGCGCTCCCGCGTCCGTCGGTCAACTTTTCCCAGGGGGTAAGTATGTGTGGTCGGTGTGTGTAAATGATACATTGCCGTGTTGGCCAGTGCCAGCTTTCCTTTCCGCGACACGTTCGCCTGACCGTGGCCGTAACACCGTCGCTGCGGACCCGTCGGGGTTCATCGCTGGGCGTTTCGAGAAGCTCGCTTGCGCCATCCATGTGTAAGATGTCCCAAAAATCTCAACCACGAACTCGGCTGGGGCTTAGCGATTACGTTGCTGGGGAAAATTAATGACGCGTCTCGCTTCCGTCGGAGAAGAAGGGGTACGAACGTTCGTGTGCAATGATCGAGGTCGCTGCAAGGGATTGGTGTTGTCTGTTCCACGTATGTTGGATAATATTTTAAATATAAAAAAGCCACATCTTGGTGCTCAAGTTCAAGTGCTCTTCGATCCAGGTGTACTTTCAAGGTGACAAACTGTGGAAAAAAGCATTTCCTGCTGGCAAACGAAGAAGAAGGAAACACTTTGCGACACAAACGAATCTTTTTTTCGCCCGATAGACGGGTTTTGGGTACAGTAAATTAGGGCACCACCACTGCACGCCAGACGATGCGATTATCGTATGGCACGCCGTTGGTAATTAGCGCATCAAGCACACAAGCCACCAAGAGTGAAAATGCAGCCCGTCGTCAATGCAGCGTGTGTGTGTGTTTTGTCGAGTGGTCGAAAACAAAGAAAAAGGGTAAAGTTCACTACAGACACAATAACGGCCGCAGCGTTAGGGGTGGGAATGGCAAATCAGGGTCCACCTATCGAGGCCCCCGGACCGATCACGTACACATCGACACAGGGAAGAACGACGTGCGCACTACACACGCACGCACCACCACCGTCGATGCAAAGTAACCCTATCGTGATGGTCATTTTATTTATTCACCTTATCAATGGTCTTAAAACACACAATCGCAACGCGTTCGCCTTCTACGGCAGCGAACCGACGACACGCTCTGGGTGACCGCGAAAATTTGCCCCATCATCATCATCATCAACGGAATCGTAGACGTTGTCATCATCACCATCGTCATCATCGGTGTGATCGCTAATGTTTGTAATCAATTGTTCTTGTCTCCGTTTCCATGGTTGCTCCGCTCCACCTGGTACCCACTCAGTTTGCATTGTGCGTTACGGCTTGTAAACGGCTGTTTTGAGGGCAGCATCGAGCGTCGTGGGGTGGTAGATATTTTTGGATTCCCATCCGTTCGAGCGTTCCCATCCGGGCTAAAAGCGTACGCCAGTGTGCGACATTGCCAAAATGTTTATCTGGGACTGGTTCACCGGCGTTCTAGGTTACCTAGGTAAGTGTTCTAGCGTGGATCCGCTGGTGTGAGGGCTAATTGTCGCCATCGAAAGCGCTGCATAACTACTCGTGTGTGTTTATCCCATTGCTTTGCAGGGCTGTGGAAAAAGTCTGGTAAATTACTCTTCCTTGGCCTAGACAATGCTGGCAAAACGACACTGCTACACATGCTGAAGGACGACCGACTGGCACAGCATGTCCCAACGCTCCATCCAAGTGAGTATTTCGCCGGAACATACCTGCAAACGAATGGGTAAGGAGGCGCCAAATGACGCTTCACTTTACTTTTCAGCTTCGGAGGAACTTTCCATAGGAAATATGCGCTTCACAACGTTCGATCTTGGCGGACACACGCAAGGTAAGCCTGCGCACCACTCATGTCCACGTGTCACACGGGCAAAGCAATCACCAGTGTCCTATTGCGTTTTCTATCCCGCAGCACGGCGTGTATGGAAGGACTATTTCCCAGCGGTGGATGCGATCGTGTTCCTCATCGACGCCTGGGACCGAACCCGTTTCACCGAGAGCAAAAACGAGCTGGACTCACTGCTCACGGACGAAGCGCTTTCCAACTGTCCGGTACTGATCCTCGGCAACAAGATCGACAAACCGGGCGCGGCGAGCGAAGAAGAGCTGCGGAACTACTTCGCACTGTTCCAGCTGACCACGGGCAAGGGCAAAGTGCCACGCTCCGAGCTGCCCGGTCGCCCGCTCGAGCTGTTCATGTGTTCCGTGCTGAAACGACAGGGTTACGGTGAAGGGTTCCGTTGGTTAGCCCAGTACATCGACTAATAATAGTATGGTGGTTCGGTGGCAATACGTTTCTTCTATTTTTTTTTTTTTTTGCTTTTTCGGGTATCAATGGGTGATCGCGGGGTCAGTGAGGAGAAGCGAGCGCAGCGGATTAACAAAACAACTACCGAAAGTCTTATTACTTACCCAAACCCACGTACACACATACATTAAAACAAAAAAATAACTTCAAATCAATAGGAAAGCGGATCGCGGTGCAAACTATGTGTGTGTGATCCGTGCATTATTGGGAAAACTGTGAAAAAGTGCAGTGAGTTCGAGTCAACCTGGAAATGTGCTTTGTTCGGTCCAGCGGGCCAGCGGGCGGTGCTGTTTTTGGTGCCGAACAAAGGGACACGGACAGTAGTAGTGCCGGGGTAATGTTTTAAAGCAATTGAATAGCATGTGCGCCGCGTGTAAGAGAGCTTGCAAGGCAAAAGAACGCTTAAAAGGAATGGAGGAAGGCAACAGAAAGCATTCCCGCTTTTACTGTTAAAAAGGAAAATGAAAAACAAAAACAAAACACACACACTGTCCATCTTGAAATAGACCGGCGAGGAACATTTGATCAATCGTTCCACGAAAATTGCATAACGATGCCTGTATTAATCTAGTATGCTTTTTTGTTTTGTTATAATGCTCATTCGAATGCGGGACAGTTCTGACTCAGTGTTACACATGTAGACGATGCGAAATCATCACACCCTTGGGTATGTTAAGCACTCAGTTTCATCGCTGCTATTGCTTAACTCCTTTAACGTTCAATTCATCCATTGCTTCGAAGTTCTATTCATATCCGCGTCACAATGTTGATAAAAGACTCGTTCCTTCGGGAATAGAACAAATTCAAGAACCCTTGATAGTGACCGTCATAGGTGAAACCAATTTTATACCTTAAAACCACCATTTGCATCTGTGAGAGGTTTTATGTGGAGGCGGGCGCGTTACCGAGCGGATCAAAACAAAACCGAAACCGTAGCTGGAGTGTGGAAAATGGCCAGAGTTAAATACGAGAACATGAACATGAATGAAACGATCATTTTTACGAAATGTTTCGCATGTAGCACGATGCACCACCGACCACCGAGAGGTTGTGGCGCGAGTTGGACGATGTTGGATCCGAAACCGGCAATTCAAAAGCCAATCAAATGGTGACGAGGAGGTAGGTGGTAGAAAATCGTTTCACTTTATTGTTGGCTTTCTGTTGGGGGTTGCAGAAAAAGGAAAGAACGGTGCCCGTGTTCATGTTTGAAACACAAGGCGCGCAACAGCTTTGCCGTTGGCATTAGTCTTACTCGCTAGTAAATGCACTTTTGTTGTGGTATCATTTCTCGACGTGTCCCAATCCTTTGAGCGTAGAGCAGCACACCGCAGCTCCGCTTACAGGGAAGCCTTGGGCCCCTCATCCTCGAAGTGGAGCTCATCGCCGTCCGGCAGCGGGCCAAAGAACTGCTCGATGCGCGCCGGATCCACCTCCGCCAACGTGGCCGGATTCCAGCGCGGTTTCTGATCGCGATCGATCAGCAGGGCGCGCACACCTTCCTTGAAGTCGCTGTCGATCGCATGGTGCACGGCAAGCCGGTACTCCATCTTGAGACACGTCTTCAAGTCCATCTTGCCGCCCAGCTCGAGCTGCTTCTGCGTCACCACCATTGAGGTGGGGGACATTTTGTGGAGCAGCTTCAGCGTGTTCTGTGCCCACTCGCTACCGTCCCGCTCCAACTGCTGGAAAATGGCCTCCACCGTCGGCGCACTGAAGCACTCGTTGATTTGCTGCAGCTGCTTGGCCAGCACAAACTCGGCGCCCGCGTCCCGCTTCTCCGAGAACCGGTCCAGCACGCTTTCCACCTCGGCACCGCTCGTCGTGGCCAGCAGCTGCTGCTCCAGCGCGGCCAGATTTTTGCTCTCCACGTAGTGCGTCGCAACGCCGGCCTTGTGCACGTCGCGCCCCTTCAGCCGGAACCCGGTCAGGCCGAGATAGAGGCCGAGCTTGCCCTCGAGCCGGGGCAGGAAATAGCCGCCGCCAACGTCCGGAAACAGCCCGATGGCCGTCTCGGGCATCGCGAACATGGTGCGCTCGGTCGCGATGCGATACTTGCCGTGCACGGACAGCCCGACGCCGCCGCCCATCGTAATACCGTCGATGAACGCAATGTACGTGGGCCGATAGCTGCCGATGAGCGCGTTTAGCCGGTACTCGGTGCTGAAAAACTTTCGCGCCAGCTCCACATTGCTCGTCTCGGTGATGGCGCGCACGTCCCCGCCGGCACAGAACGCCTTATCGCCGACCGATTTCACGATGACCACGCTCTTGGTGCTTTCCCACTGCTTCATGGCGTCGTAGATGAGCCGGACCATTTCCAGATTGATGGCGTTCAGCGCTTTCGGGCGATTCAGTGTGATCACGCCCTTGCTGCCGACCTCCTCCGTCAGTACCAGGCCGTTGCTATCACCGGCCGCCGAAGACATCGCGCGGCAAACGCTCGGGGCGACCAGTTGGCCCGATCGGCTTAGTCCGGCGCGCGCCGCAATCGCTCGTAGCTGAAAATGCGGAAATAATGAGCGGTGAGGAATATTCATGACGGTAAGGGGGATCGCATTTGCTCGATTCGATACAGTTTCTCGATCGTTTGCTTTACCATCGTATTCGTTTTCGTTGGCTTGACGTTCCGGTTGAAGTTGCTGGCTGTGCGGGGTGCTGTGCTCTCTGTGATTATGCAACTGGTGTTGTGTGTCCCACGATGCTTGTAGCTAAGCGGCACAATGCTTACTTGATTTAATTTCCGACCGACCGCTACCAGTGTGACGTCGAGTGTTTTTCAACGATGTCGATGTTGCCTGCGCCGTCGTGTTGATAAGTAAACGTCACTTAAAGGGTCGGTGAAGGGATGGTAGGAGTGGGTCGAGGTTGGTGGAATGGAGCTGAAACACAGGGTGCCAAAGCGGAACTGATGAAACTGCCTGAAAAACCAATTCTTTTACTTATTGCGCTCGCTTTTTGATGAACTTTCTTAAAAGTAAATCCAACGAAACGCGCTTTTTTGTTTATTGCTTTTTAAACTTTGTTTCCATAAACGTACACAGCTCTAAGCATTAGTATAAAATGATACCAGTAAACTGAACCTCTTCTCTCGGATTGCACTCTCTGAAAGGGGCGAGCTAAAAGTTAGGAGATATAAAAATGGTTCACATCGCCGGCAAATCACTTTGTCCCTTCCTTGCCGGACGTGTCGCTGTCCGGTGCGGTCACTACTTCAAAGTCCGAGCCCAGCGAGGTGAGCGCATCGTCCGACTGCTGCTGCTGCTGCTGCTTCTGTATCGAATGGATTGAGGGAAATGCTTGGCCAACGATCGCACGAAATGCTTCATCCGTCGGTAGCAGCGACTGGTGCGAGCTCTGCAGCGCCTGTACTGCCAGCTTCTCCGCGTCCGTCATGCATTCCAGCGCCTTCAGCCCGTCCAGACTGTTCGGCATGCCGAGGGCGGAATGTTGCAGGGCGAGCTGCTGCGATATGTTGACGCATTCGGCGGCCAGATCGAGCACGTTGGCCGACGGCAGCTGCAGCGGTTCCTTGGCGTTGGCCAGAAAGCGCAGCTGCTTCAGCACGTCCAGCACGAGCTCGCGCGACTTCGAGATGACCTCGAGCTGCGCTTTGTTCGACGCCAACAGCAGTCCGTTCCGCTGCAGCAGGCTAGCCTTCCAGCGGGCCAGCTCCTCCACCATCAGGCTGCTGGCGAGAAACTTGCTGCGCCATACCTCGCTCTGGCCGGCCAGAAACTCGATCTGCTCCGTGTGGGACGACAGATTTTCCGCCGAGTTGAGCAGCTTGCGGGCGAGGTGCAGCTTGTCCTCGGTCAGCACGTTCACCTTCGTCTGCAAATCTTCGCCCACGGCGGCCACGAGCAGATTTTTTAGCTCCGCATTCACCTGCGCCTGGAACTTCAGCTGGCCCTGGAAGTAGTCGCGCTCCTTGCGCAGTTCCGCCAGCTCGCGTTCGTACCGTTGCCGCTCCTCGTCCTCGACCGACGATGGGGCCGCATTGGTGCGCAGCTCCTTGTCCGCGATGGTCGACATCTGCGAGACGAGCACGCTCAGGTCGAGATTGTTGCGGTTGGCCAGCTTGACGCGCGATCCACCGCCGGGGATGCTGTTGCGCCCGGGGATGATCGGCGTGACGGCCCCTTTGTACGGTTCGAACGGTACAAACTTTGGCTCTTTGCTGTGCATCGTCGCTAGCTTCGGGCGGCCACCGGGCGCCACTAGCCGAGGGACCAGATTGAACACTTTGCCGCGTGGCACTACCGCGGCCAGGGAGGTGTTTCCACCGGTGACGAGCTCGGTCGGCCGGTACACTGGGTTCGCACCGGAGTGAGGTAGCAGTCGTTCGATGGAAAAGTTTGCCGGCAGCTTTATGTCCGCCGTTGGCAGCAGTGTGGAAGATACGCTGGAAGAGGTTGACGCCGATCGTTTCGCTCCTGTGAATGAGCCAGCGAGCTCCTCGTGCTCCATACCATCGCCCTCAGTACGTCGACCTGCAATGGGAGAAGCGAGCGAGCGAGATGTGAGATTAGATTAGTGCCCAACCAGGTCATGTCTGCACACTTGTTACCCGAATCCATTGCGTTTTAGTTTGCGCGGCACCCGGGCTGCGGAAAATACTAAAAACTAGCCAGATGCACAACCAGATGACAGACGATTGCAGCCCTTATCATGAGGAGGGGGAGAGTTTTCTATTATCACTTTTCTCTTTTTCCACGACCGAGCATTTGTTGTGACGCGAACTCAGCTGTTGTTGACAATGGTGCAATGGGGGAGTTGTAAATAGACAAATACTGACAGCAAAAAAGGGATTTTTGACATTTTACTATGCTGTCGGTTATGCGATGCTATTTTTGCTTCTTTTGCTTCCCCGATTTTTAACGATCGGGTTATTTGATTTGCTGGAGTTTCTACTGTTTTAGTTATCATTTTTAAAAGATTTCGACACTCATGTGTTATGGGCTCTTTTTACGCGAGACATTTCAATTGCTGAGATCAAATTATCTTACACCACATTTTACTACTACCTATTGTTTATTGTAATTCATCTCAACCGCTACTACATTATTTAGCTTCTTCCGATTTTGTTGCAGACTCGCCAGCGGCTGCTGTATTCCTTTGCGCAAGGTACAGCTCCAGCAACTTCTCCGTCGCGCTCTGTTCTTCCAGCTTAAGCTCCGACAGCTCTTTGCACGGGAAGTCAGTCACGTTCGCCGACGGATGGCGATGGGTGAACGGCGTCCAGGCACCCTGCACACTCGGCACGTCCGTGTGCCAGTGTTTACGTAAGCGCATCTCCTCGGCCCGCCCGTTCGACTGTTTCAGCACCTGGATCCATTTCGAGATCTCTTCCCGCGTGTTGTTGCGGCAGTTGATCCACGTGCGCTCGCCGTTCAGGAACTCAGCCGACATGACGGCGGTCCGGTGCCGGCGGGGCTTCACGTACACCACGACGCCCGGATTGGCACGGCTGAAGTCGACCAGCTCTTGCTCGAGGAACTCGCGCATCCCTTTGCTGGAGCCGCTGGTTTTGCAGTACTTCAGGGTGATGCGCTGCAGCTGGCAAACGTACCGGCCGATGCCATTCTGCAGCGGGGCACGCGGAAAACCTGATTTAAGAAACAGATGCGAGTTGGACATTCTTTTGCAGCGAGATAAAAGTAGCACACGACCGGCACCGAGCAACCACACTACGGTAGGTAACGAAAACAAACCGTGCCGATCAGAACTGTCAAATTTGCTGTCAGCTGATTTGACAGCTAGGCGCAGGATTGTTTACGGCAGGCGGAAAACAATTCAATTTCCACGCCGCAACACGATGGAGAGCACGAAATCTGAACCGCACAGAGTGTTGGAACTTTTCAGTGGTATTGGCGGAATGCGAATGGCGTTGGAGCGTAAGTGTTGCGTAGACGGTTTTTTAAACTCTTCAACTCTAACGTTGTCCATCGTGTTTTTGCTTTTAGAGGCAGGGAAAGAGTTTGAAATTGTCTCCGCCATCGACGTGAACCCAATCGCAAACGAAGTTTACAAGCACAATTTCGGCTCCAAAACGGTCCGCAATGGAAATATACTGAGCCTAACGGCGGAGAAAGTAACCAAACTAAAGGTCGATACGATCCTGATGTCGCCACCCTGTCAGCCCTTCACGAGAAACGGAAAGTTTAACGATATCAACGATCGAAGAAGCGACCCATTTCTGCACATTTGCGATCTGCTGGATAGGATGCCGCTGGTAAAGTTCATACTGATGGAAAACGTGAAAGGCTTTGAAAACTCACAAGCCTGTGAGATGTACAAGGCGCGCCTGCGGGAGGCAGGTTTTCACTACCAGCAGTACATACTATCGCCGCACCAGTTTGGCGTGCCCAACACTCGCCACCGGTACTACTGTATCGCAAAACGCAATGGAGTGGATTTTAAATGGAAGAGCGAAGACACTATTACCACACCGCAAGATGACTGCGGTGCAAAGCAAACGTTGGTTGGAACGATTGTGGACACGCAGCAAGACGCATTGGATTCGTATGGGTTGAAAAGTGCTACATTACTAAAGCATCTTCCACTGATGGACGTATGCACGCCGCAATCCACCAACTCGATGTGCTTTACGAAAGCGTACACGCATTACGCGGAAGGTACGGGTTCGGTGTACTGTCCTCTTTCTAGGCAGGATTTCGACAAGACCTATGCCCTTGCGATGGGTGCCGAGGAGGACGAGGATCGAAAGCTTGCTTTGCTGCGGGAACTGCGCGTGCGATATTTTACTCCGAAAGAAGTGGCGCGATTGATGAGTTTTCCAGAGCATTTTAGCTTCCCAGAGACGGTCACGAACAAGCAACGTTATCGTGTGCTGGGTAATAGCATAAACGTGTTTGTCGTCAGTGTGCTACTACACGAGCTGTAAATAAATACGTTGAATTTGGTGCACAAAACATATCACGCCTGAGTTTTTCGCATCTGACCGACCGAAGATCACACTCTTGTACATATATTCCGTTCAAAATATTTTAAACGATTACCACAGCGAACAGACAAGGGGACGGTGGTTCCTCCCCATGCCTCTAATTATCCCAATCCGAATCATCGGTCCACTCAGTGTCGGCCAACGCCGACTCGTCTTCCGCCGGGCTGCCGATTTCGTTATAGTACTGCGGTGTCCACCAGTCCAGTACGCTTACGTTGCACACCGGATCGAACACGAGGTCCGTTATTCGTTTGCCGCAATAGTTCCCCAGCTGAAGCACTATCTTGTAGCGCATCATGCTCTGCGAGAGTGTTTGCACAATGTTTTTCACAAACAGTGTCTCGTTGTACATTGGTATCACCTTGAGAAAGTCGGTCGTTATCTGCGGCGGAAAAGAAATATTGCCCGTTACTTTGCGCAAATCCTGCAGCTCGTTCAGTCAAACTTTACCATCAGAATCTGGCATCCTTCCTCCGGGTTCATGTAGATGTCCTGCATGAAGGCGAGTGAATTTTTCTCCCGCTGTAGCTGGGCCGATCGGGCCGGCCGACTGCCGGGCTTGAACGGTGCCTTCAGCCGGAAGCAATAAGTCCAGCAGCCTTTCGTACGCTTGTGCCAGCTGGTCAGTAGCTGCCGTCCTACGACGCGATACTGGTGCCGGTTCGTTCCCATCGTCAAGCGTGCCACAAATGGCGGGTACAGATAGTAGAGCGACCGTACGACTGCCGAGCGCAGACCACGCAACCGTACCATGCTGTCCGGCTGGAAGCGGGCTGGCAACTCGATCGAGCGATCGTAGTACGAACGATACAGCTGCGTCCAGAATCGGCCACTCTGCACAACTTCGGCCGTTTTGCGACAAATTAGCGCAAACCGGCACACATCTTCCGGCCGAATAAACTCCGACACGAGGAACCACAAGTCGATATGGTAGTCATTGTACGTGACTACCGGTGGTGCATCCGTGGCGGGCCCTTTCCCCCCAGCTCCAATGGTTTGCTCTGCTTCTTCGCCGAGCGGTTCCGCTTCCAGCTCTATCTCGGCTAGAGATATCTTGCTGCTGACCTTCGACGCACGGTTAGAGCACTTCGGACTGTTGGCATAATCGTATATGGTAGGGTCTGAAACGACAGCAACAAGTTAGGCAGGACGAAAAGTGTGTCGACATTCCTCTTGCTAACTACCTCTCCCGAAGGTGGATCGACTTTTGGTTGGTTTCACCTTCACGCTTAATGCCATGAATTTGTAAGGATACTATAGGGTGGGATTCGAATGCAGCCACGGGGAAAAACTGGTCGTTGGAACCAGTTGCGCATAAGGGGCGGGTGGGAATCACAATAAGCAATTTGTTGAACAACCTAGGTGTTGTATCTTTCAATATCCATTTGATGGAGAACGCTGGGCGCAGTGGAACCTTGCAACTTTGTGTTTTAAAGAATCATCTTGTGGTGCAATTTCTCTGTTTCGGCGGAACAGGTGACGATACGGTTGCGGTGCAGTGTAATACGCTGGCACTGCTTGAAAATTGTTAATTTTGTTGAATTTTGTTGCTTTTGGGCGAGTTTATGAACTGTGTTGTGTTTACATTTTGATCCGACTGACTGACGTTTTCAATTTTCTTTCGATGACGTTTGATACTAGTGGTGGGTAAATTTGGCAAATATTCGGAGTCGACTCCAATCCCATTCAGAATTCGTAACCGATTCAGCAAGGTAGTTCCGACCAGCATAATTTGGAGCCGACTAGAATCATCCAGAGCTGGAGTCGCCAGTGGTTGGAATAGTTCGAAATCAAGATTGTCCCGAGTCGAACGGAGTTGGAATCGAACGGACTCGAACGTAGTGAGCCGGAGTCGGTCCAAGTCGGTCAGTGTCGGGGCCGATTTCGACTCTAGTTTTCAGACGATTCCAGTCTACTCCGACTCGTGACTCGAACGTAGTGAGCCGGAGTCGGTCCAAGTCGGTCAGTGTCCGGGCCGACTTCGACTCTAGTTTTCAGACGATTCCAGTCTACTCCGACTTTTGACGACCCTGACTCCGGATAATTCCTATTGGCTATCTATTCGAACGAGTCCGAATCCAAGTGAAACAATTGTACACGAATCAGAATCGGTCTAACAATAACCGGTGTCCGATTGAACTTGTGGGTGCACTTCAGTGAACACATCACTTCGATACGCGGGTCTGGGCTGTACTAAACAGTTTTTAGAACAATAGCAAAAGAAAAAGCAAAAACAGCAATCATTTGAATCGTGAAAGATGATAGTTGACTATGAATCATCAGGATATTAGTAGGAGCATGTAAAGATAAATTTTGGTTCGAATTGTGAACTAATTGATTGCTTCCAAATTTAAGTTACCAACAAAAAGCTTATTTTTTAATTAAATTATATTGATAAACAATCAGCAGTCAATAAAAAATAGTTTTAAAAGGCGTCAAGTTATTATACTTGAAATCATTAAAAACCCCCATCTATTTCTTTACGAACATGAATAACGTGTGGTATAAACAACTGTCTGTATACAGTGACCGTCATAATAAAGTGCTTACTTTGTACAATTTTACATTTGTTCCATTTTTTTCGTGAAAAAAAAATTATATTACTTTTTTTAAAACACTATTCGTTATATGCTGATGAATGTGTAGTACCAAACCATGGCATAATCTTACACGCACAACTAACAAACTTTTTTTGCAAGTTTTCCAGTGTTTTCCAGGGGTACTCATAGTAGTCGGACACCGAGTCTTCCTTGACTCTTTGTTATGAGAAGTGAAGTTCATATGATGGACAGGCTTCTTGGAAATTCCTATTTGATTTGTCCAGCATAGGGGCTCCAATTCCCATTGTATTAAATTTATTTCCCAATAAAGTGTCACACAGCTATGAAAACTCCTGGAAAACCCTGTATCGAATAAATAATCCTTTGGAATGGCCTCCACAAAGTCTAAATTTTATTACCATCGAAAGTTGCAAAGAACTAGATGCAGTACTCGACGCTCCTTAAACATAATCCAAAGGGCTTTTAACAAGTCTGGAAATGCAGAGCCAGAGCTAGAGACAAGTCTGGATGCATAGAAATAATCATTTTCGTGTTATTTTTGGTTCAAAAAAAATCTCTAGAATGATGAAAATGGGTCACAGCAGTGTTGCCCAATTTAAGAAAACTTCCCATTTTTGACATGGTTTGACACTGCTAACTCATAAGCAAATATCGAAATGTAAAAAATAATAATAAAACAGTAACATATTTTTTTCTTTCACAAAAACAAAATTAGAAGTGCGCTCTTATTTATGCCGGTCACTGTAACAATATAAGATAAGCTCGTACACATGGTGAGTGCAAGACTTTGGTAAAAAAATTCAAATAATTACAATTGCATAACAATTCTACAAGGGTATGGAAAAATCGTTTTAATCTATGAATTCTCGTGCATCTCTCAATTAATTGCACATTAAATTCCAGTTCAAAACGCACAAATACCTCTCAATAAGCAAATTAATTTGGCAGTTGCTTGCACGTGTTGCTGCCTAACCAAAGCTGTTGTCAATACAGCGAAGCCATACTTAAGTGGAGCGTTGCGCCAACGGTCCACATCAGTAGTGGTTGATCCTCCCTTTGAACAGCATTGGTTCGTCTCTGGTACAGCAACGATGGAGAAGTGGGTTGGCAAGATAGCGCTGGTAACGGGCGCCAGCTCGGGCATCGGACAGGATGTGGCGCTTACGCTAGCGGACGCGGGCATGATCGTGGTAGGGATAGCGCGCCGTGCCGAGCTCGTCACGCTACTCTCCACCAAGGTGACCGGCGGGGGTAAGATTTACGCCAAAAAGTGTGATGTGAGCAACGAGGGAGAAATAATGGAAACGCTCAACTGGATCCGCCGCGAGTTCGGTGGCGTTGATGTGCTGATCAATAATGCAGGCATTTATCGCTATCAATTTATCACGCGTAAGTGTGGAAAGGATAGTGCACGAAAAAAAAAAAAAGAAATACTCCATTGGATCGTTACAATTCCAGAGAGTGAAACGTCCGATTTTCGCGACACCTTCAACGTGAACGTGCTGGCGACGTGCATTTTCATTCGCGAAGTGGTAAAGGACATGCAGGCAAGGGAAGCGTACGGTCACATCGTGGTGCTGAACAGCTTGCTGGGCAAACGCGTCCCGGACGTATCGGTGCCCGTGTTCGGCGTGTATCCAGCCTCCAAGTTTGCGCTCGTTGGGATGACGGAAGTGTTGCGGCAAGAGTTAAACTTTCTCAAATTGCCCATCAAAGTTACGGTAAGATTGGTTAGCGGCTGTGCACAGGGACTAAGAAGATGATGATGTGCTTATCTTTTCGTTTGTGGCGTCGGGGCACACCACACCCCATTTCAGAGCATTCATCCTGGCATGGTGCAGACGGACATGATCAAGGTGTTCGAGTCGAAGCTAGCGGAACGGCTACCAAAGCTCCAGGTGACGGACATTACCGCCAGCATCGTGCATTGCCTTGCAACTCCTCCCGAAGTTCGTGTAAGTATAGTCGCTTGCGGTTACGCATCAATGAATCGTCAATGTATACGCAACAGGCTATCGGATTACTCTGGATTGACGGGACGCGAACGCTGTGGTTTGATGGCTTGAAGCGGACATCAAAAACCGGCTGTGTTATTCTATACTGCGACGAGGTTAACTGGGTTTCTGTTTAATTTCTTGTTTCAGATCGATGAGCTGACCATTATGCCAACGATGCAGTAAAAGGCCGTGGCCGCCAGCAAAAGGTATCCGTTGATTTGTTGTACAACACAAACGCAGAATTCAATAAAATATATGTTTGGAATTGTTGCTTTGAGTTGATGCATCTGTCGAGCTATGTCGGGTTCGGTTCATTGGAATGTTCCAATTTGTGCTAATTGACAGCAATCAATCCAGTCAAATGGGGATAAGGAAATGTTTCGTTAATCCAGCGCACAAATTCAATTAGCGTGACCTCAGGGTGCAATCTATCTGTAAAACTTGGATGGAATTTACTGTTCGAGGATCGGGACACTTCTAAACCAAATCATTAAGGTAAAACACATTTCAACAAGAATTTTAAACGTAATAGTGTTTCTGTTTTGCTTGCCTGCTCCATAAACCATATCCCTTAATAACGAACACGTTTCGAGGCCGGTTGTATCAGCATAATCCAAATTGAATGATAGTTGTACTTACGATAAAAGCACTGTGCCACACATCCTCTGCACTAAATGATGAATAACAACATTCTGCATTCGGTAGCAGGGATAACAAGAAAAAATGTGCCAAAATGTTGCCGGTGCACTTCAACCACAACGCTGCAGAACGTATTGCAGAACGTTGCATAGGAGGATACATTTAAGGGTAGGTAAGTTGCCAACGCTACTAGCGTTCTGGCGGGTGGGGTGTTTTTTTCTTTTTCCTCATGTTCTTCGATTCCGCCGCCGAGAGCGAAACAGATCCACCACCAGCTGCACTCGGATGCAACAGTGCAACCGGAAATAATGGTCATGTTCTTGCGCGCTCGTGGAGGTTCTGCGTTCATCTAGATTGAAATGCTCGCTCGGTCGGTCGGTCGGTCGGTATCTTCTGCTCTCGGGAGGATTTTATGGAGCAGAAGAGGACGATAGGTATTTTATTAAAAGAATTATATCAACGAGCAGGTTGCAGCACGCTGCACTTGTGCACTGTGTGTTGCACTAATGCACACACCGCAATGCAATCGAATATGTACGCGATGTACATCGAGGCTGGATGCAAACACGATGCGCTGTGGATTAGGTACAGGAAAATGGCACGTTTTGAAGCTGGAGTAATGGTTTCGTGATATGCGAAAGATGTAATAGTATAGACTGTGATTTGCTACAGCAGCAGAGGGTAATTTGTTCAACAGTGAACCCTGTTGCAAAAACGATTATGTTATTGATACGGTTTTAGCATAACTATTTGTACAATTAATACTGGCTCGAAACGTGTGTCACTGGGTTTCCTAGCCGGGAAGATCCACCAACCGATGCCATAGCTTTTGGAGGGCCCATTCATTGCACAGCACGCGACACTGGTAATAAATCGTAAAGAATCTTCTTTTGTGGCGGGTTGCTTTCTACTAGAATGCATTCTAAGGACGCGTTATGCTACCAGTATCACATTAATAGCGAATACCGAATGCAGCCCTAGCATCGCATTTATTCTTGGTGATATGGGCCATTTCTCCATTTGCTGCTGTTGCGCCCGGTAAATTGCGAGAGATGTCATCTCCGCTGGGCTGCTGCTGTGCTGGGTGAGTATGTTTTGCGGCTTTGGAGTCGTCCTACCTCTGCAACTCACCGTACCGTGTTACAGGTTACAGTGTGCAGTCCGGGATGGAAAACCACTTCATAGATCAGCGCCCTCGGTGCGCTCACGTCCCGTGTGCGATGAGTTTCCACACTTTCCTAAATCCCATGCTACTACCACCCCATAACCATCCTTGGACGACCCGTTTCGGTGTTTTTCGCGAGCCGTGAGTTTTCGGGTTCGCTCCGTGTGGAATGTAAATTATTCAAAGTCTGCCGTTGTTGTTGTGTGGTGGGGTGGCACCTTTTTTTTGAAGCGTCGTTTTGTTTTGGGATGCTTTTTTTGTGTGTGGGGATTGGTGGCACTCGCAACGATCCGCAGGACTAGCAGGAGCCACCCAGCTACCAAGGGGAAAACTTGAAAAGCATTCCAAAAGCGTCTTCATCACCGAACATTGCTGTCCGGTGTGTCGAGTCACTCTGTCTTTCGCTTTCTCTCTCTCTCTCTCTCTCTCTCTCTCTCTCTCTCTCTTTCTTTCTCTCTCTTTCTCTCTATCTCTCTCCCTCCCCCTTTGCACGGAAATTATTTCAATTTTTTCATCTTTCCACGATAATGCTGGTCCCAGTTCTCGTTTTTGACTCGCACCAGAACAAGAGAACACAATTTTCCATTCCCATGGCCATGGTTCTAGTTGGAGGAGCTTGTGTTTTTTTTAGAAATGATTATAAAAGTATATACCCAGTACGGGGAGATAACAATAACATATTTCGTGCAAATTTTGTTTCAACCGCTGCTGTCCTCGCTCTCCACAGCCAAGTGGCACGTGATGCTTCTCGCTGGACTTCATCTTCGTGAAGCTTTTGCCCTTGGGAGCTGGTGAGAGAGTGTTGTGTACGAGTAGTTGATGAAAGTTTGGTTAGGTTCCATCGGTCCAGAAGTGTGCATTACGCAGGTTTGTGCAGTTTTTGTAGTTCTTGCAGTTCCGTCTCAATGACGGTGCGAGAGGGCGGCCGCTTCGGGATCGACCAGAACCGCTGATCACGTCCAAACTGGCGTCCCTCGTCCATCGTTTCCGGCAGCTTTTGATGGAGCGTCTCCGGCAGGAAGATGGCGCTAACCGCACCGACCAGCATAATCAGTGCCATCGCCACGAACGGTAGCCGCAGGTCGCGACTAGTGCCGAGGTACACGATGTACGGTCCAACCGCCCCGAACACGTTCGACACGATGATACCGAACGAGGTCCCGGTCTGCCGGAGTGACGTTGGGTACAGCTCGACCGACTGCAGGTACAGGGCGAAGTAGGTGACGCAGACAAAAAACTTCACCACAATGGCCAGCATCGTCACGTACAGCTCGGTACCGGGCCGATGGATGAGCAGCACGACGGGCAGGCACGCGAGTGTGGCCGCGAGAAAGGCGCCACTGTTGGTAAACCGGCGCCCGAGTCGATCGCAGCACAGCTGGCCGAGCAGGTAGGCCGGCAGCTCCACCGCACCCTGCCAGAAGTTGTTCAGGAACGGGTTGCCACCCATCTGCAGACTGAGCAGGAACAGGGTAAACGTCGGTATGGTGTTGCAGATCCAGCTGAACAGCAGCAGGCAGGTCAGCTTGCTCATGTGCCACCCGCTGAAGAGGGACGCGATACCGTACGTCTTTTCGCGTTCGGGACGAGGCACGAGCGCTTTCAGCTGTTGCTCGGTCAGCTCGAACGGACGCCCATTGATGGTGGCAATTTTGCGCAACTGCGCCAGACACGCGCCGTAACGTCCTTGACTTGCCAGCCAGCGAGGGGACTCGATCGCGTAGCGGGGAAAGCAGTAGAACAGTAGACAGGGCAGCGAGGTGACGATCATGAACCAGCTCCAGTCACGCATCCACCAGAGGATGAGCGGGGCGAGACAGACGCCCGCAGTCCAACCGACCAGCTGCCAGAGGGAAAGGGCCGCCCGGTTAGCATCCTTCGAGATTTCCATCGCGATAATCAGGGGCGACTGGAAGGAGGTGTTGGTGGAGAAGCTACCGATGAAAGCGAGCGATGCGAACAGCCAGTAGCTGTGGGCGGAAAATATGGACAGTACTCGCCCGATGGCAGCCGTCGCTATGCTGAACAGGTACACCGGCAGTCGCCCGATTCTGCAAATGTGTGTATCAAAGAAACGCAAAGGAGTTAGATCAGCTTCTAGCTGATTTCGAGAGCTATCTTACCGATCACCCAGCTGGCCAAGGATAAATGTCCCGCACACTTCGGAAACGCGCACGAAAGCAAACACATTCGTGCCGTACAGTTCCCGATCGCAGACCCAATCCTGCTCCGTTACCGGTGTACGATCGTAGTAGGTGCGATCGTAGTCGTATCCATACAGACAGGATACTGTCTCTGTTTTGTTTGACGGTGGCGTATAGTCGTCAATAGTATGCTCATCATAAGAAATGTTGTACATCTCGCAGGAACTGTGCACATATTCTCCACGACTGTTATACTCCCTGGTTGAGGAAAGATAACATTGGGGTTAAATAGACTTTGATCATATTTCCTCATTACTAGAAAAGCCCAAACATTGCAACACCAGCTGGAGTAAGTTGACTTGATGATAAGCTATCATAATTATACCTTCTACGGTATAATCTTCGTGATTACATGTCTTTTGTGTAAAGGGCCGGTTAAGCTTTGATATTTCCAAGTGCCAAAAGAATTAAACTGTTATCTCTCATGCAGCCTAGACTCGTGATTTGTGCACTTGGTGTGTGTTGCTGTTTTTCTATTGAATAAAAGGCTTTTTTTAAGCCTCCAACGATCTAACATCCAAAAATTAAGATAAAGAAAGACTGATGGTGAAGTTTGGAATTAATTATTTCGGGAGATGCTAAATAAAGTCTTCTTCTTCTTTTTGGCTCAACAACCGATGCCGGTCAAGGCCTGCCAACCCACTTGGGGTTGGCTTTCAGTGACTTATTGATTGCCCCCCATAGCAGGATAGTCAGTCCTACGTATGGCGGCACGGTCTATTTGGGGCTTGAACCCATGACGGGCATGTTGTTAAGTCATACGAGTTGACGACTGTACAATGAGACCGGCTGGCTAAATAAAGTAATTAGTATTAAAAATAAGATACTGATAAAATTGTATCATAAAACAAAGCAAAAGCCAAATTAGTGTCATAAGCTCACACTAATAACATTAGCACCTCGTGCTCTCGGACATTCCAATCAACTCACATTGGATACACAGTTGCCTTCCATTGATCGCTACCCGTAGCGTTGAGCATTTCGTCGTCCGTGACCGGTATACGACACCTGTGGTCCGGGACGGCCAGCACGAGCAACACATTCACCACACACATCGCGAAAAACAGTACCGCGATCACGTTAAAGATGATGTTGTACCGGCGCTGAAAGGGACCATCGTTGCCGATTGATTCCATGATCCGATCGAACGCAGCATCTGCTCCAGCATTTTCGCTTTCGTCTGATGTCATTTTGTCTGTTTCTTCTTTCCCTCCGCCAATGCCGTACACGGAGATCCGTGAGCAAGATCGAGATCTGCCTGTAATTGAGGCGAACGCGATGCCAACATCCGAGCGAACGGGTAAGAAACGGTCTCTTTAGCAGCACATGGTATCACTAACATTTGCACTGATATCACACGGTACACGGCTGGTACGTCGTTACCTTATCACACATCATTAACTTCTGGCTAGTCTCGCGCAAGCCTGCCGCTAGATACGGGATACGGGACCGTCTCCCTCGAGGGTCGGACTGCAGTGTCAGCTCCTCTGGTACGCTGTCATCGTGGGACGTTGTTGTCTATGCATTCAGGAAAAAGACGTCACCCGATTGAGAGACGCTCGCACCGAAACCTGTAGTTGTAACATCTGTAACCGTTTGGGTGTGAGCAAGGGAACGGCTCATGAACCAGCGCAGTGCATCGGCGGCATGAACGCTGGCCGAGGGTCGTGATAAATACATTCACCCGATTAGTGTTGGTGTTGGTGGAATAACATATCTGTGTTTTTGTGTGTGTATGTGTTACCATGGGCGTAGCATGATTGTGTTTAGGTTCGTTTGTTTGTTTGTTGCTCTGTTTTAAGCAAGCCACTTACACGGTCGACTGCGCTCAGCTGCAACAGATGATGGCAATGCACTCGGTGCGCTGCGCGTAGTGATGGCCCGAATGGCTCAGTTGAATGATCTATAATGGAATTTATTTAATTTAGCACTAACTAAGATGATCCGAAGCGTAACAGTGTTTGGACGACAAAACTGCATGACAGTATATCGAAACAAATTTATCTGTTAAATGGTATGAATGTTAAATAAACAATAAGAATTAAATTTTCTATAATTTTTAGCAATTATACATAATTACATGCTATACCAGTCAGTTTATTCAGAAGCACAGTTAACCATTCAATTAACATTTTAAATATACCTTTTATTATGCTTTCTAAATTACCAAATTACTATTTTTTATCACAAAGAACAACCCTTTTTTTAATGTAATGATAATTATTGTGATAGAAAATATTCTTTACCGCACTAACTCGGTGTGATCAACACATTTCTCGAAGCATGATGTAATAGGAACTAAACTAGCTAGAGTAAACTAATATAAAATGTAAAACGAATGAAAAATAGCCAATGAATACAACACAAGTCGATAGTAGAGAATCAAAAAACAACAGTGGAGAAAGCGGTAGCGATTTCAAGGTAGCAATAGATTTTAATAGCAGCGATAACTTTTTCAGCAACATCTTAGTTTTTAACAAGAAACATTTATTGTAGTGTATTAAACTCGTTATGACAAAACAGATATAAATGTGTATATTTTTACTCTTATTATTTCCATACTTTCAAATCCTTACTTCGTTATCTCTAATTCGCAACAGTCAGGGCTGCTTCCGAAAGCCAACAACGAAAAGTAGAACTATTACTAAAGTACGCTAAATTATTCTGCACGTGATTTTGAATGCCGCATACAGCTGATAGTCTGGAAGTAGATTTCCAGTTGCAAGAAATGCAAAACATACCTGTGAATGCAAAATTCATTTAAACAACAAAAAGGAAACTTCCAACGGTCACGTAATTCGCCCAGGGCACCGAAAAGGCACACAGTGGCCAAAATTGGCGAATAAAGAATCAACTACGAAAACATCTCCTTTCTTCGAGGTCGCCAAAAATGTTCCTGAAGCGTAATGGCTTACTACTAACTACTACTGCTACTAGGTGATAAAAAAGTAAACCAATAAATTGTCGCTTTTAATCTGTCGCCAATTCAACGCCGTTTCCATCAGCCCACAGGGGGAGGATGGAGTCCCCACGCACCAATGTCCAGAATGTGGAAATCGTGGAAAAGTTAAAACAAATACCGAAGAAAAATATTCTTAAGCATCTGTAGGTGGTTCACAAAGAGGACGACAGAAAGACAACCAATGCTGAATTCTTGGCAAGCATTCCGGTTGACAAGAAACCTCGGAAGAGAATGGTTGGGGTTGGCAGGACGCCTCTGGGCAGCCGGTACCGAACGGTCGCAACGGTGACATGTGACACCGGTCGTGGCGTCCGTGTCCGATTCTGTTTGGAATTGCTTCTTTCATGAGACGATCGGGATTTGTGTGAATTTTCTTCAACACAAACACCTTCCGCTGGCTAGCTGCTATCCATTTCCTTTCCAACAGCACCCGAACCCCTAGATGGAATTGGAATTTAAGGGTTGAAGCAGTAGTCGGTTGGGTTTCGTTCGGTAGAGTGCTTTGCTTTGGCATCGTTCAACCGCTGCATCCTTGTACAGTTTGAAAGAAAAGTGCAGTATGATCCTGTCTGGGCGTGTGTATGCTCCCGATGATGACGACAGCTTCCGTGTGAGGGAACAAGCGTAAGGTAGAGGGAAAGTGTATGTCAGTCGCTTTTTAGTTCTTAAAATGCAATAAAAACAAATTTAATTGTACATGCTGACAGATTCTTGCCAGCCGGAAAGAGCACGCAAGCTGAAGCGTGTTTACCCTTACAAGCCATATCGTCCCTCGGTCTAAAAGGAAAAGAAGGATAGGGAGAGAAATGAAAAGGTTGAGCGGAGGATGGGGAGAAAAAGTTTCACTACCATCCTTCACTAGCTTCCTTTCTGTGAGGGGAGGGAAGAAGTTAAACTCATCCCAGCATGTTGGGCGATCGTGTGCGCTAACTTCACCGGCAGCCGGGCAAATGTACTATTTAAAGCTAAAAACTTTTGTCCCTTTTTCACCTCTCACTTCCCATGTCTCACAGAATGAACTAGAATGACACTAGAATGGCAATACTGCCAGTAGCTTTTGGCACCATCAAAATATCCCCCGTCTTCCGAACTATTTTGTGAGCACAGTGAACAGTTTGCGTAGTCCCGTGTTTTGTGTTTTACGGGAGCTAAAGCACAAACAACCCTCGGGCGGCACTTGGCCCTCATTAAATGGTCGATTAAAAGAAGAAAAAAAAAACAGCATACCAACCCCCGTTTTTATTTGATGAATCAGATTATGTTTAACATAAATAAGAGCACACTACCCAGCATCCTCACACCGACGGTTGTTTTGAGCTTAGCTGGAGGGGTTACTTTTATTGCGTATGTGGAGTCCTGTTGGTTGCTGCAGGGCGGCTTAAGTAGAAACAATCACATAAACGTGCGGCGCTGTGTCTTAATTTGAGGAACGCATCTGTTTGCCTTTTTCTCACTGCCCATTTGAATGCACGGTCTATGAATGCGATGTAAAACATTTACTGTCAAAAACAGACGAGATGAGTCCCTTTGCTTGCTATTTGTTTTTCCTTCGTGTAGTTGATACACATCTTTTTTTATCTTTCCCGCTTGTACTAATGTGGCAATGTGGGACCGTGTGGGAATCATATGTGGCCTGCTCAAGTGTGCCCCAACAGTAAAGTAAAGCTCCAGCGGAAGAATACACCATATACAAAAAAGAGAAAGGACATTCGTATGCAAACACACGTCTATTAAGGAAAACGTAGACGTTTCGGCGCGGCGTACCCATCTCGGTCCCATTTGGTGCTGTACTTTACAGTTTTCGTGCTTGATTTGGGTGTGCAAAAGTAATTAAAAATGCTACCGACCCTCTTTTTTTCTTATTTTGGTGTGCGCTGGGTGGGATGATCCTTCCTTTTGCCCTTTTCAATGTTTATGGCGCTGGAATGAGGGGCTCACAAAGGGGTGCGGTGGGTTCATCACAAAGGTGAACACTGCTGTATACCCTTCATTGCCTCTTACTCTTAGTCGCCTCTTAGTCGGGGAACATCAAACAAGGAGGAAAAAAACGAAAATTGTAAGGAAAGCGCCCCCCCTCAAAACACCGTGTTCTTGGCAGACAGCCGGTAAATTTTGTGTGTATGTCAGGTTCACATTAAACCATCTAAGCATAAGCGTACGGATAATAATATCGCAATGCCTATCGCCATGTCTACGATCTTTCTCGGGTGGATATTACAAAGCTGAGAGTAAGCCTGCCAGACACTAACCAGCAGAATTGCGGCAGGAAATCTTCATCCTGCGTGCGTCAAATTATTTCTCCCAACGCGCAGATTTTGGGGCGATTAGCGCTGTTTTATTTTTCTAACGCACACCTTGCACTGAGGCGCGAGTGTGAATTCGGCATGCGTCGTCATTAGTTGTGTGGGAAAGCTGCTTACCGCTAAGATGGTGAATAATTGGGACGCAAAACCGAGGATACAATTTTGTCACCGTGCTGGGTTTTGCGCCAAATCCCAAGCTTTATTACCATGGGTTAGCTCGATAGAATTGTATAACATTCTGCAATGCTTACCGTCGCAGCATTTGCGTAAGCTCTCACAGCACCTTATTGTGGATGCGTTTTACGTGCGGTGTTGCTAAGTAGGGCCTACCGCGCGTGAGCCGCAGAAGGTGTGATCCGTCTAGTCGGAGCAATTATTTTTAATTTAATTACAACAAAATGATTTCTGTCTGACGTCTGATCTATCTGCACGGGACGATATGACATAGTGTGCGACTTATGCGGCTGAGCAAGCGTGCTTGTTATTTTTTAAGTACAAACGGTCGGTGTAATGATGACACTAGGCATCACTGTACCGAATACTTAGGATCTCGGTACCGTTCTCATGTAATATGAAAACACTATGCAATAGTTGGTGTTTAATGAGTTGGGGAAGATAAGGCGTGAGTTCTCATACAACACATGGCGCTGCACCAGACTAGACATCTGTTCAATTTCGCGGAAGTCATAATGAGGAGATATTAAAGTGGGATTTAGAGACGGATTAATATAATGTCGATTTGATTTGCCAAATAGTGTGTGAACAGGAATACCAGTAGAATGTTTTAGTCTTTGATGTTGGCTCTCAATGATAAAAAACGGTTTTGCGCCTTAAAATAATAGTGAAGTGTTGATTTAAGGGGATGAAAAAAATGATGATTTGCAGCTCTGTGAGCCGGCAAATATATTACGATAAAATAGCCCTTTCTTCCATGTCCCTAATGAGCTTCCGCTTTGACAGTTTCTTTGCTAGCCAAACCACAACGATATACCAATTATGTGACGAATAATGCCAATCTTTGGCCGGTTTGCAACAGGCGGAAAGATTCACACTTATCTTACATGAGTGTTTGGTGCAATCTCAACACCAACCAAACATTCCCGAAAGTCAAACCAAACCAAAAGTGCCAAGAAAGGTGAACAAAAAAAATCAGTCAGCAGTTTTATTCCCCATTCCGCATGTCCCCTTCTTCGTAGCTGTTCACATCATTAGCTAAGTGCGGGTATGTGGTGTCCGTTTCGATGTGTTTGGTTTCGACAACTTTGTCCTAGCAGGTACGTTGGTTTCAGTGTCGCCTAACGAGGCACGTCGGTGCAGGAAGTTAGCCAGAAGTTCGATTGTGCGGCTTTGACACCTTTTTGTGTACGACTGTAGTGTCTGTTGTGGCTTAACAGAGGCGCCAAAGTTTTGTCTGTGACACACGGTGAACATAAAGAAAATTTGCTACGTTTTGAGAAAACAGTAAAGATACTATGTGAAACCATGAAAAGAAATAAATAAAAGTAAAAATATGATTGTGGCTTATTTTTCTTCTTTTTTTAATATAAGATAATACTTGCTTGGTGTGTGAGATTTTGTAACCTTTATACGTTGTAGATTTGTTAAAGAATGAGATAATGAATATTGAAAACATTGAAACATTGAATACATAAGTTAACGTTGTTTATAACAAACACAAACTAATATTTTGTCATAATTAAATGTTTAGTTTTTCTTTAATTTTAATATTAAACAAACGCAAGTCTATGAAACAACAGCGTGTAGTAGAAAAAAACCTAACTTTACTATCCATTCCCTCTCTGTGTTCCACAATACAGCGCTCAACTCACAGGTGTAAGTAGATCTCGTTTCAAGCACGTTCATATGGCTCTTGGGGTTTTGTGTGTAGAAAGATTAGCTTGCCGGTGCTCTACCAGACTTTTTAACACGTTATTCATTTGCGGTTTGAGTTGCTGTCAGAAACCGTTCGGCCGCCCAACGCCGAAGCTCAAAGCGAAAGTCTTATGCAAAAGGGATGAGAACGTGAGACCACGTGGCACGTACCATGCGCCTCCATCGTATATAACCGAACTGCGGGTTATATGTGGCCGGGCAGCAGCGGGACGGTTCATTCCGTCGAGAGTGCATTTATACACTCAACACGTCGCTGTGGGGTCTCTCTCCGATTTAACTGCAAGCTGCAAGCATGTGCAACCGAGTTTATATCTACAATTATTAATCTTTTCAATGCTTGTGTTGCGTGCGAAGTGCATGCAGAATAAAAAATAAAAAATGAAAAGACACAAGATCGGTGAATTTCCACGAAACGCCAGCCGTACCCCCCACGATGAACGTCGCTACCAGCACGCGCAGCACCGGTACCGTCTACACAAAGGATTGCTCGATGGATTGATCGATGCGGAATTTCTGGAATCGCCGGTGCGAACAGATGTCGCCGGGAGTGACAATGGAAACCGGGAGCGCGATGGGAGTTGGGGACAAACGGGAATGGGAGTGGGAGGAAAGGCGTAGAATTTTGGGTTAGTATCGTGCAGAAAAATTGTGGAAATTTTGGTATATAAAGGCGGCTCAAGCTGGAGCCAAATCAGATTCGAACGATAAGCCAAAGTGTTAAGAGCTTCATTTCATAACATCCGAAATAATCCGAATCTCAAGGAACGATCCCCCTTTCTGTTGCATAGACTCCCGAGGCAGCGAGGAGCACTAGCTGAAAGGCTTGGAGAATTCCCCGTTGTAGCCGTAGGAGCCGGAACCTTCGCCCGGCGGAGCCCCTCGGCCGCAACAGCTTGACTTATACAAAATGTGATTTTTTTTGAAGTAACGTAAGAACAGAACCATCTGTTAGGTTTGAGCGATTCAAGCCGGAGAAGGGAAGTATTATTACTCTTATGTATATTGTTGTATCATCCGACCAGGATATCGCTAACTACACCGTACTTTCTTATTCGAAATCGAAAATGCGTTACTCGTACTCGTAAGCTAGATAAGAGTGGGAGAATGCCCGAGGAAGCGATCCCTTTCCAAACTTGTACCCGGCGCCGGAAACTTTCTGCTTTTTAAATAATAAATTAACTTGAAACTCATTATGAATTTAAATAAATTACATTCCTCTCCCTCCCGGAGTTCACCCCACACGCTTCGATGCAACAATTCTGGCCGACCTGACCTAGGAGCCCCGGATGGTAAACGCAGCCTGGGAGGGTAACCCCGATGGCAATGGGCGCATCATGAACTGGAATCTCCCGTAGCAGGAAGTGAAACTATGAAACTGGCATTAAAATCTTTTAACTTTTGCCCACTTACTCTTCCTAGGGGCCGCAGGGGTTTTCCCTAACTGTTCAACTTCTAGGGCGATTGCCGGTGGTCGCGGTCATTGGTGGTCAGGGGGCAGAGATGGTTAGTTGGTTGAAAGTGCAGCTTCCGGTGTTTGGTAAAGATAGTAAGAAAGCACAACTCGGCTTTTTTTGGGGACGCTATCTATTAAAGGCTTGCTATTTGTTAGTGTTTTTTTAAAAAAGAGCAAAAATGTAATTCGGTGCAATGATAAGAAAGACAGATATATGTGTAGAGAGAGAAAGAGATAGATAAAGGGAGAGAGAAAAAGGAGGGATAGAGAAAGAGAGAGAGAGAGAAAGAGAGAGAGAAATAGAGAAAAATAAGGAGAGAGTGAGTAAGAGAGAAAAATAAAGAGAGAGAGAGAGAGAGAGAGAGAGAGAGCGAAAGAAAGAGGAAGAGAGGGAGAAAGAGAAACAAAGCATGAAAGAGAGATATTATTATTTTAGTTTAATGGATGCTAAATGTTGACTTGGCCCGAAAAGTGTCCTATAGCATAAGGTATATTGTTGTTGACGTTGTCTTTCTCTTATTTCGGCAATTTGAAACGATGAGTTGGAATGAATGTTTGTGAACATTGCCACAAAGTATTTTTTTATGTTTTATGGCCAATGCATTCTAAATATTACTGGTAGTATTACCTGTATTATTAACTGTTTTTTATTTATTTACTCAGAATCAACGGCTAGCTCATGATTGGTGGTTCTGTTTGTTAACTTTAATGTTTTTTTGATAACTCGGTTTGAAATTCGATCGACGTTAGAGTTGTGTCATGTGATGTTAGATCCTTTGTTATTCATTGTTGTTTTCTTGTTCGGGTATCATGTTGCATGCTTAGCTTAATTAAGAAGAATAAACCGTCTGTGTCATGTGTCTTTCATTCTTGTTACAAGAATTTGTTATTTGATTATTTTATTTGATACTAAGTGGCTTAGTTCATAATTGATTCAAGGCGATTTCTTCTTAAGATATCGTTGAATCAAGCCGAATTATTGAAGCATAACATAAGAAGAACGAACAGGATACAAAACAATGTATTAAATATTTATAAAATCTATGTACTCTACATAATGTAGTCTGTATATATTGTGTCTGTATCTAGACGTGTTAAAATTATTATTTTGCTATCCAGCACGTAAAACTATTTTAAAATTACCACATCAATCACACATTACGGATAAAATGAACCCATTACGGTGATAACGAGCGAATACATTAAACTAGCAGGCTATTTTGATTTAAACGAAACGATTCGACTTTTAAGGGGAATGACAATAGAACTACAAATAAGAACAATACAAGTATTTTATTTTTTTAAACATTCAAAATAAGCAAAGTAATAATATTTTATCCAATCAGCATTTTCTAATTTAATCTTCCATAGTATTGTGTCCATTGTGTACGATCACAAACCACAAAGCTGACCAAATATAGCCACTGAGAGCTATACAGACCGTTCCCGAGATACACGGTACCTCTTATACGGAGATCCGGAGAGAGAGTCGGAGATACGCGGTTTTCTAAATTTGACAGTTCTTTGAGCAAATTGTACTGATTTGACACGTCAATTTTAAAATGCCAAATAATTTCCCTTTTGATCAATAAAAAAAAAATAAAAGCTATTTAAAAAGGTTGAGAACTATTATATTTAGTCAGAATATCAAATAATTAACTTAGTGGCTAAAACCATCCCTACTTGCAAAATTATTCAAAAATTAGAGATATTTTGACTGGTACGATACGCGGTATTTGGCGGCCGTTTCCGGTCTCCATAAACCGCGTATCTCGGGGACAGTCTGTAATTTAAAAAGTTTGGACCCAGCGAAAAGCTCATAAGCTATACAACAAGATCATAAGCTTCGATCAATTATACTTATATAGAACTTATTTCGTGTTTTAATTATTATGCATTTCTATCATCATTACCTTAATAAACATTGAATGTGCCTTTTAGACCTTCCTCTCAATGAAGCATAAGGGAAACAAAACATAAAAGTAGCAAAAAACGTTCTTAACACCATTTTGTTAAAAAAAAATAGGATAACGAGGATTTCTCTCACCAGAGCAGCAAGCGAGAAAAATGAACACGATGCAAACTGGTTTCTGTTTTTCCACCCACCACCAATGCTTTAACTCCGGGTGTATATTTCATAAAAATTCAAAATTCAATTTCACGCTTTTTGATCATTTAAAATTCATAAAATACTGCTGTTTTTGGGGGGGGATTCTTTTTTCGTCGTTAGCGCGCTCGTCCGCGCGCGTGTATGTGTGTGGTTTGGAGTTTTTCACTTATTTTGGCAACGGTAGTGCACGGTGAGTGTTGGGCCCCTTCCGCGCCCGAATTGCGTTATGATTGTCGCTTGCGAAGTTGGGAGAAAAACAGCCTCCAAAGCTACGAGAAGCATGTTTGAAAGGAGGGAAACATCGCTGCTCAAAGTAAAGCCCGGGGAAACATATTTTGTATGCTGCCTAGGTGGTGCAAGCTATTGTAGTGTGCGTGTAAATTTTTTATGATCAGACCAGAATGGTAAATATGCCTATAAAAGCTGTTTGCTTGTTAGAATGTAAAAAAAAAATGAACGTAATATGAATGTTTGTGAACAAGATACAAATGACAGAGTGTTTAGCGTTAGTATAAATAAAAGAGAGAACAGATTTGGATGAATTCAAGCAACAGGATAATGGATTTCATAGTATCGAGGGAAATAATTGCATAATACAGAGAGTACAGTCATAATAAAAGAGACAGAAGGGAAAGAGAAATCATGATTAATCTTATGGCACCACTCAAAACGAACCTTCAAGTAGTCGCATTCAACTGGGACGTAGATAAAATTACACCTCCCCCATCAGAAGATGGTACTATTATTCACGCACAGCGGACACATTAAGCTTAATGACCAGCTGGCTGACCAAAGAGCCACTTGTCTTAATGTCTGCCCTGGCTGCATACAAAATTCAATACAAACTGCAAATTTATTCATTGCCATTTCTGCAATGTCCGGTACCATCCTCACAGCTCAGTGAATGATTTGTGTCATTTTTCTACCGCTTTTACCTAGACAGTTGACGAACAGAACTAAAAAAAGAATCAACGCCCTTCGCCATCTGCGCCATTTATTTCTCTGTTTCCCGCAGGCCGTGCTGAAAGTCGTTCAATCAGCAAAGATAGGTACTTGCCGAGTACTGACAGCACCGGTGCAGCGCTCGGCCATGTTGACTGTACGAAACTTTATTTTATTTTCCAGCTGAATAGACGAATAATTAGTGCTTTGTTGAACCGGTAAGAAATGAAGGGATCGTTGGCCATTTCTTTGATCCCTTTTGCACCCGGTGTGTGACGATTGAACGGTGTGGACAGTACCTCTCAGCTCAATAACCCATCCCCACACAGTTGAACGGCCGACATGGCTTGCAGTGGCCCGATTTGTACGGAGTACGAAGTTCTTGTTGCTGGAAAGACACTGAACTTGCTAATTAGAAGCAATTATACGATTGAGAGCATCGAAAGGGTCTGCATGTTGCTGTAAAGGCGAATCGGAACGAAAAGCTAAAAGGTACACAGCACGCCATGCAAAAGGCAATCGGAACATATTGGCAAAAAGAAACCGGAAATGAGCGTAGGAAGGGAGGAAGAGAAAAAAGAAAGAAAGAGAGAGAGAGAGAGAGAGAGAGAGAAAGAGCGAAAGGGTAAGATAAAGTGCGCTCAACGAAGAAACGCTCCGTACAGGAAAACCAACAAGTACAATCGAAAGTCGCCACAGGGCCAGGAGGACTTTTAGTCAGAACAAATGAATAAAAGGCACCGGTGTTGTAGAGTTCGTCATCAGTCGACCGACCGTCGATCGTGTCGATTCACTTGCTCCGTCACTCCGGATGACCACTAATGGTTGCAGTTTTGAAGTGGGCAGCCAGCCTTTCATCGCTTTCGCCTTGCGTTCGCTGTTGCGTTGAGCCACTCGTCCGGTGGCTTAAGGATTTTTGTACGAATGCAATGGTTGACCATTTCAATGGCCACTACAGAGCTGACGCTGGCAAAATGGGGATCAGTAAGCGTCTATTTACGGTCTACACAAGTTGAACACTTCATCTTCAATAGCAGCTGAATTGGCACCAAAACGGCGTTTGATGTGTTTTACTGGGTTGAGCAAAGAAAAAAAAAAAATAAACCCGTTTTAAGATTTCTTGTTCATATTAGAACAAATATTAGCAAAACAGTGTTTTTCATCGATTTCAATGTAAAAAAGTTCTAGCAGCTCACAAAGCCTCTATAAAGTATCATTAATACGTTCAAAAAACAACAAAATAAAACATAAAGTCTTTTAAAATTAAAGTTTCTAGCTAGAAACTTGTACTAGCTTTGGCCGGTCTGGTGGTACAGTCGTCAACTCGTACGACGTAACAACAGGCCCGTCATGGGTTCATGTCCCGAATAGACCGTGCCCCCATACGTTGGACTCACTATCCTGCTATGGTAACAATAAGTCTTTGAAAGCCAAGCTTACTTCACTAGTGGGTACAGGCAGGCCTTGGCAAACAGCGGTTGTTGTGCCAAAGAAGAAGAAGAAGCTAGGTACATAGTTTAATAAACTGACCCAGACATTCCATATTTATTTAGGAAGTTGGGTAAAGCTACACTGGGTAGCTGGTGAAAATGCAATAATCAAATTAAAACTCTCCGGATACGACTTTTTTTACGAATCTGTTAGGCTGCATGATACTTGGACGAAAATTCTTGATCGCAAAATTACTGGTTGTAAAATGCTTGGTCGCAAAATCGTTAATCGTGAACTCCTTCATGGACATGGACATCATATTATATTTATTCTTCGAATTAAAAATTTCTAACCACATTTTCTACAGTTATAACGTTATGACTTGTACAGTTACTTTCAGATAAAACAAAATCTGAGCATAAAATCAGCTCTATTTATTATGTCTAATTAGGAAGTCTTGCCCGTTTACAGCGGTTCGTTGTAGTGGTCCTGTTTTACCTTTCTCTGGCTGTACTGGCCTGGTGTAGACTTGCTCTTCCAGCAAGGGGGTAAACGCAAAGGATAATTTTCGACACGTAATTCACATCCGTCCTACCTAGCCACTGGTCAACCCTCACAGCCCTGGGGACAGCAACCATAAATTCACACATGACCGGTACAGATGTGCTTTCCTGACACATGATGACACATTTCCGAAGTGGTTGGTCTCCGCGAGGTTCTACGCCGCAGCAAATGAGCGTTGAAATGTGAGCCCGTGCGGTTACGTCCCAGTGGACCGAGCAGGGTACCGCACAAAACAGCATGGAAATGTTTTCCATTTCATCGATTCCATTTGCCTTTCCCCGTTCTGCTCGAGCTCACCACCAAGTGTATCAAAGTGGCGAATTTTTACCCCTCCCTCTGTAACGTCTCCCGAATCCCCTGTGTCTGAAAGTGATGGCGTAATTAATCGCTTCATTAGAGCACCGAGGATCAGTGCAGCCACGGGAAAGGCCGCGTTGCGGACGTCCGTATACACAGCGACATAAATACGGGGCCGTGGTTTTTCCATCTCGAGGGAATGCAATTGTCGGCCGAAATAAAGTTGGCTGACGAAATTTTGGTGTAATCCGGCAAGGTATTTTTTACTCCCACATACACGCGCACAGCCACAGCAGAAGGCAGTTGGGTAAAGCTACACCGGGTAGCTGGCGAAAATGTGATAATCCAATTAGAACTCCCCGGAGAGGACATTTGATTTGGCGTGGGTAAAGTTAGATTTATGTAGGGACCTGAGAAAATCGCTACTACGCATCACATGTAACCGGTGCGGCTGTGAACACGCTCGCCGATGGATTGCATCCATATTTGAATAGTTTTCGTCGGTAACAATTGTCGACATTAAAGCTGTTGAAACTTTCTACGACCAAAACCAAACAAAGGTGGGCGAGGGAAGGGCATTGAGTAGAAAAAGTGCCTTCTTTTGCGCACTAGCGTACCAACTATTCAGCTAACCGAACAAACCGTCGTTGGGATCAACAATCGAGCAAAACTGTCGAACGCAGAACATTATTTTAATAGGAAAAGTTTGCTCCTCAAAATTAATGATCATTTGAATACATGCAGAAGCGGTAGGAGTTTTTTTGTGGACCTTAAATCAACCATGGTCAGCTTTGCGAACCTTACGACGGTGCCGGAAGCTCGTGTGTTTAGTTTGGCATCTCTTGCTAACGTTGCTTGTTGAGTTGGATGGGATTTAAAGTGCATCGAACTCAATTTATAATGTTATAGCAAAGTAAAGAACATTAAAATTAACTGCAAGATAAGCATAAAATGAGTGTTCAAAGTTTGTTATAAAACATTAAAAACATAGGTTAATTTTGTTCTTTGAAATTGGCACATCTACGAAATCTTGCGTATTTTTTATACATTGGCACGCATTTGACACATCAACTACATTTAATTCGCAAAAAATACTTGAGCAACTAGGAAATGAGTTAATCTGATGTTAGCGAAATTTAAAACAAAAAGAAACCAACATTACAACAAACAAAGTACACTGTCGTTTGCCGATTCGAGCAATTTGAAGCAGGTAGTATGAACCATTCAATTTGTATCCGTTAGTGAGTAATTTGATTTGCCTGCAATTTTCAAAGTCCTCTATTTTACTACCAAAAGCGTCGTTTGACTGTCTGGGCACATGTTGAAAATTAGATTCTCCATTGCACGAATGTTTTCGGAAGTACGGAAGTTGCCGCGAAAAAAGTCGTGTCAAGTGTACCGTTCACTCTGCTTCAGTCGGCAGCCTGAGCACATGAGTTTTGTTCAACGGGTTTTCTCGAAAGCAAACAATTCTGTAGCCTTTTTGATGCTTATTCCCATTACAGCAGAGTAAAGTGCTTATAACCATAAGAAAAAAAGCAAAAGAATTGTTTTCCTTGTACTTCTACTAGCGTATGCATTCTTTTGATTTTTGTCATGCTTCACAGCGTTATGTGTTGTTGTTTAAAAAAAGAGAGTAAAGAATAGTTTTGTTGCACTTCTCTGAAGTGATTAATATCAAGCAGACCGATAAATTGAATTAGTTTTAATTTCATTTGATGTGCAGTTGAAGTGCTGTGATAAGGATACGTTCCGTGAGATGTTTTTAGAAATAAGTTAATAAGTTAACAAATAAGAAATAAGAACATTTTGATCAAAGCGACTATGAGGTGAAGAGCTAGGCAAGATAATCGAGCAATTGTTAAAAGTATTAGGAATGTGACACTTTCTCAGAGTTACAAATACAAAAGAAAAGTAAAGTTATTTGTTTCTTGAATGATGGTTCTTGCAGCTTCAATCAGGTTTAGTCATTCATTAGCGACCCCATATCACGTTGGGCGTTGGTACGTATAGTATCTTAAACATTTATTAAACTTTGAAATAGTCTTTGTTAATCCGTAGTCAATTTAATCAATTTTACCTCTCAATGATTGGTATCGCGAGCTGTACAACAGCAAAAAATAGATTGTTAGAAAGCAGTTAATTTTCGTTTCATTTATGAAAAATATTGTATTTGCAAAATTAATCGTTTAGTCAGTCTAACAAATGAAAAGGGGCGGTCCCGTGGTACAGTCGTCAACTCGAACAACTCAATAACACGTCCGTAATGGGTTCAAGCCCGGAAAGGATCGTCCCCCCGTAGTAAGGACTGACTATCTGGCTACGTGGAATTGAATAAAGTCTTGAAAGTCTGTATAGGCCGGTATGTCCGCGTAGGACGCTACGTCAAATAGAAGAAAAACAAATGAAATCAAAAACAGATGACAATGATCTCTGCTATAAGTCAATTAACTGACATGTACATCAGATTTGAAAAAATGGAAGCCCTCCTACTAAAAACCTGATCATATCATCTCATCATTATTACGCTGTAAGAGTCACAATGGCTAAACTATTTTATCAACAACAGATTTTCCCCCATTCCCCACTAGTTACCATAGCTCAACAGCTGCACAACTGTTTCATAATATTATGATGCCAAATCGTAGAATTGTTAAGCTGCAATTTTACCGCCCAACGCAATGGCTTTTCTCAATGGCAATCGTATAACCAAACCGAATTGCTTCACGCTTCCCTCCTTCCAAAACGGTTTGTGTGCTTCATGGCACAATAAATTTCAAACGGTTAATAATTTATGAAACGCGCTCCATGATTTACTGCCGTCGAAAGATGACTCCCGCGCGTTACCATCGTTCTTCCGACTGACAGGTTTGCGGTATGTCCTACCCAGCTCCCTTCCTGCATCGCGTGCCTTTAGCAGACTGGCCACCGGCAACGCGCTGGTACGCTGGTGTGGCCATAAGCCAATCGATCCGCTTTGGAAATGGGAGCTTTTTATCGAACAAGCTGACAATTGTTCAGAGGCGGTGGAGGTGGTGCGGTAGCTATTGCACGTACGGTAACAGGATCATGGATATTGTTGTCCTTTTTTTACTTCGCAGTTGCTGTTAGTTTTGGGTTTGGAAAAAGGTTAGCACGGAAACCAAGACGCTTGTCGGGAAGTAACACGACCGAACTGCACATTTATGGAGTTTCTGTCGCGTGGATTTCCACCGAATCGAAGCGTGATTTGAATATATAAACAATATTCCTCCGGTGACATCCGGTCGATGTTGCGGTTGTTGCGGGGAAAATCGGCAGAGAGAAAGAGCGAGATTGAGAGAGGGAGGGAGATTATCGCGTCGGTGTCCGGAACATCGTACAGGAAAGACGCCTGATTGAGAGCGATTCTATGCTTCCGCTTCCGTTTGCACAGCCGGACGGTGTCGAGCGTTGCTGTGGGTCGTATTTTTATATTTGTGTGTGTTAGTTTTTGGTATTTTGTCCCTTTCCCAACATAAGCGGAAGAGGCAAGTTTGTTTGGGAAGCTCGTTTGTTGAAAATGAACGACAATAATTTAATTCAGCCCACGGGGAGGTACGAGGGCCATAAGCGTTACAAAACCGCTCTCGAGTACTAACGAGCGACTGAAGCGTTGGTGTCCTTCGTATTGATTATCAAATCCAGCAAAACTCTCGTTTACAGCAAAATAACAGAAAGAGAAAGAGAGAGGAAGAGAGAGAGAAAGATACAGGGAGAAAAAAGAACGATCGGTAACGTACGTTGCCGTTCCTCTTCTATCCAAGTCCTTTCGCTACGGCTAGCAATGGTTACAGACAGAAGCGGAGAAACGGTGCTCAACGAGATGAAAGCAAATCAAAAGCTTGCAACGAGACAATAACAAAGTAGCTTTGTCAACGAGAAGTAATGGAGCTTATCGAGTGCTAAGCTACTCCAAACAATAGCACCGTAAAAGGGCGATAGATATTTCTTAAACGAGTTCATTACGAATTCGCTGACAGGTTTTTACTGTGTGAACAAATTTGACTGTATCACGATTGAGGGGAATGGCCTAGCAAGCAAGCGAGAGATTCTGGTGGAACTGTCGCAACCATGCGAACGGTAAGCTGACTTGCTTTCTTTCCCTAAATCCCATCCCCAGCGTTCAAGGTACCAGGACTTTGGGTTTCTTTTTTCCAACAAAAACACACTTCTACGTTATCCTCATTATCGCGTTCCTTCATTTCGGAAGATGTATTAGTGTGACATCGGCAACCTGCCCTGCCATATACCTGGTACTTTGGTGGGCTACAGGTTAAATCGATTGAAGGCCCCTTAATCTGTTCACGCCCGCATGGATAGGAACCGATTTGCTGTAGTCAATTTGTTCACCGTACATGACAAGATGTCGTAACTTATTGCATACATACACATACACATGTTGGTAAAACGTAGAAAAGCTTTCATGGAAACGATTGCCACCAGGAAAGCATTCTACTGCGCGTTGCTGCTTTGTATGAGGTTCTTTTCCCACACATACCGTGTCTGGCTGTCGCGTGTGCTAATTTACTTCAAGTATTATTAACGATACCAAGATTAAACTCAATAAAGCTGTCTCCATGTGCAATTGGTGCCGTTGGTTTTACCTTACCGCTCATTCGCGTTTCGTCTTCCATATAGATTGATTGACTGGCGAGATGAAAAGTGTAGACGTACACGTCTATCTAGCTATTTTAGGATTTTCGGCTTTGGCTTTGGAGCTCAGATATAAGAAAGATTAGTTTGTCCTCTCAACCCAAATTGGATACCAAACGGTGGGTATGTGAGATGTACCAAATGTAAAGAATTTTCCCATGCAAATCTACAAACCTCGAGTTGGTTGAGATACGTGGGATACTGTGTTTGGAGGCATGAGTCCTGCGGCATGAGTGTAGTATGGGAAGATGGAGCATGATGGTTACTCTTAACTTTTGTGTAGTTTTGGATTAAATGAATTTTACACCTGTTCACTGAATAACGGGGGAAACGAAAACTTTTGTGAGGCATCATTATCGTATGTCTGATAGCTTCGATTTGGTTCGATTTTGCTTTAATACGACATGTATGATTCTCGATTGATCTGTACCTACGTGTACCTGTTAAGAATTCAATGCAATGCAACTGAAACTTATTTAAATATTAAGTTATTTTTGAATAGTATGAAATAAGGGTTCGGAATCATATTGACTACAAAGGTCTTAAACTTAATATAGTCATTATCCGATATACGCTATCGTACGGGACCGAGCACAATAGCGTAGTTTTTCCCGTTTAGCGGATCGCTATGGAAAAATAGTTTACACTACCGGATCGAGGGTTGAAAAATATCGCCATAGAGTTTTGCATTAACGTTTTTTGTTGTAAAACAGGTACCTTTTGCACAAATTTAATGCAAAATGCTTTAAGAAAATTAAGGAAATTGAAAAAGAGCATAACATACTTCAAAGAATTAAAATATTCGCAAAAAACACATGGAGCTGTCAAATTTAGAGAAATCACGTACTGCGAATTCGCGTATATCGAGTATCGCGTACTGCGGATAATTGCTGTATGTTAGTAATGATTCAAAATCAAACCAGTGTCTTACGATTTTGATTTGAAATTTCAAATTGATTCACTTGATTAATGGTAAAGTATGTAGCTAGAAATGTAGATCTACTTTATTACAATTGCCTGAATATGGAATTTTATCTCAATGACTTGGAATAGTATGAGAATATTCATAAATAATCTTTTTTTGATAAACTAATATAGTACACGCATATATGAGCTACTCACTTTCCAATGTGCACATCATTTTTCACCACTTTCAAGATGTTTTTCTACAGATGTTAAATTGTATATTTGCTTCATAATAAAATTTATGTTTTACGCATGATTTTCAACGCATTACAAAGATCTTTCAAACTCAATCCAGTTTGAGACGTGTTGACAATCATGCTGAATGAATAAAATATACTGATTATGAAAATGAACTATTAGATTGATGTGGATTTACATCTTGCTGGCGGTGAATAACAACATTTAAATTCGAAACAGACTTGGAAAATCCTGTAATATTTTTTTTCAGCATGATTTTCAACACTTCACCCGTCAACGAGTGATGAGATCCGGCTTCAAACCCCGGTGAAAACCCGATGGTAGCAGTCCGTTGATGTTGAAGGTTTGATGATAATCTAAGTATTATGATAGAAATTAAATACCAGATCAATGTGGAGTAACATATTTCACGTGGAGAATAATAATGTTTGCATTCAAAACTGACGTGGAAAACCCTGTATTGTTAAGGGGTTTCCAAGTTACCTTGGAATACGCTCTTAATTATTCACCGCCTGTTCGCCGACTGTTGAAAATAGTCTTGCAAATTTTGAATAATGCTGTTCACATTGAAAACTGAGCCGAAAAACAGTGTAAAAAGTTTAAAAACTACGATGCAAGAACAAAATGCAAGAACGTTTCAAAAGAAAATTTGCAACAGTCATAATCGAAAAAATTCTGAAATATATGCCAATCTGTCATATATTCTTTCAAGTATTTCAGCAGTATTTGAAGATACCACATTTTTTGCAAAATTTTAAATGCCTAATAATACTTAGAACGGTTGTACGACTACATCCCATAGACTTGCATCTACCATCCGGCATGTATTTGTTCGCATTTTCTGTACATGTCATACCCTGTAGACTGTGTACGGTGTACAAACAACATTTGAAAGCTTGTTTATCAATTAGGAAAATTAATTCCATTTTCTAGACTGTTTGGTATACACATCTTACCCACAGACAACAATACTGCTCGTCGATACGGCGAAGGTTGGCGTTTTTCAACAGGTTTGAATTAATTTGAAGTTTTCTTGACTCTCTGTTGAACTCAAGATGACTGGTACATCGAACTTGTATCGATCGAACTCTACACGTCGCAAACATCAAACCCGTTGTAAGATCGGGCAGAAGAGGTGTGTAGAATCGGAATTTATCAACAACCAAACCATATTCAATGCTGGCAGAAAATGAAAGGAAGCAAAAACGGCATGGGAAATTGGGAAGTGAAAGCACGGAAGTTGTAAAACCTCAGATCGATTAGAAACAAATCGATTGTGCATGGTACGACGGGTTTGGATCAGCGGGTAGACGCAACCCAAGGGCCTGCCTGGTATGGGCCGCATTTTAACCCAATCCTCGGGATAGCAAGCATCGGACTCTCGGCAACGGTATAGTATGCCCTGAGCCGGAAAATGGGAAACCGCAACCGCAACGGAACGGATGGTAGCAGTTCCGTTCTAGAGACTCGAGGCAGCGTCTTCTTCGTTGGGAGGACCGTAAATTGGGAAATGTTGTGAATGTTTCGTTTTTTTTTGCTATGCTACTGATAGCGTAATACATTCTTGCTATCGAGTTGAAGCAGAAGGCTTTAGTAAACTTTTACTCACGCCTAGAATATGTATACGATTCCGAGGGACGCTGTGAGCATAAAACCACAGGAAGCATGAACTTTCCTACCCATTGACGCAATTTCAGGCGTACATCGGTGCGTATGAGGCTAGGTTTGATAGGTAGGAAATGAAGGTGGTCTTAGTTAAAACTTTGTCTGGTCATGAGAACATAGAATTTAATCTAGCAGAATAACCGTTTTCCAATCCGTGTTTTTTTTTCATAGCGCAGGTTAATTTTGTTGATTGCAGCATGAAAAGCATCGTTGGCCAAAATGAACCATTCCAACGTACTGTGCAATTCTTAATCAATCTATTTAATTTCAATATTTATTCCGTGTCGATACACTGTATTTATTGACATCGCTTATAAGAAATTATAAGTGATATATCATAGCAAATGAGTAGGAATAGTAGTAGTAACAGTGCCAGATTAACACGAGTGGAGGCCCTAAGCGGTCACACAAGCGTTGGCTTTTCTGAAGTGTCGAGCGAGAAGTTGTATGAGCAAATCTAAAACAGAGAAAGATTGCGAAGCTGTGTGTACTTTATGTACTCGCTATCTGAAACTATGTTTGACTTTGCTGACTGTTAGTTAATATTCTATCCATCATGGGGTTTGAAATCTAAGTAGACTTTCTTTTGAATAGCTCGCTATGTAAAAAATAAGCAAACATATTGATTTATTTAGTGTAATGTAATGTAATGCAAATGATTGCTATGACAAGGAAGAGTACAAACAATTTATCGCATTGGCTGTTATCTATAGCTTGGTACATACTCTACAGATTGTCTCGAATTATCGAACCACTGTACAATTTCTTTCTTACTCGAATGCTATTGAAATACAGATGGTTCAAATGATTCATGTGCTAGTTCAGAATGATGTTCAAAAATAACGTTGTTTTTTATCTTTGAATTTCGAAATATTTCAGAGGTCAGCATTGTATTGGATGAGTCGTGCTTGTGCAATTGTTTTAAATATTTAAACAATTTTATTCGATAGTTAGGCGAACACAAACAATCGGGCTGGGTGAATGTGCAAAATGCGTGTGCTTTTCTCCACGCGCTAAAGGGAATACTCGTGCTAGAATGTTAGACAGCTCGAGCCCGTTCTCTCGAACCAATCGATGAACCACCGTGTGAAATAGCTGAAGATAACTCCTCCGACCCGTGAATGTGAAAATGAAAAATGAATGAAATGAAATTTTCCCATCCCGTTTTCCACAGGCACCGAAATGCGCTGATTTGATGCTGCGCTTGGAAGTTTCCAACGAACAGAACTACCAGACAGGGTAAGCTGAAAGGCACCACCGCCAGCGAGATTTGATTTATGAACTAACAATAAATTATGTGTATGCTTTTGCAGCTTCTAGAACGCCGAACGTTAGAAAGAGAGTATGTGGCATGTTTGTTGGTATGTTGGTGAGTGTGGCCAGTGGCTCATCCTGGTCGAGCTCGGGTAAACTCGATTCCCGCGATTCGAGTCGGTCAACCAATGGTGGTAATGCTCATGTTACATCTTAATTTTATTTGGCACTTTTCGCCTGCGTAACTTTTTCCAGCCACCATTACTAACGCCACGCCATCGCCCGTTGACGTTTCGACGTTGTCAATGTCGTCATTGAGCGTATATTTTTTGTTGGTGTATGAGCTGTTTTACTTTTACTCGATTCTAGCTGAATGGGATCGAACGTGATATCAATCCACAAGCAGTGCTCTATCCCACGCGAACATCGACATCTTGGTGTGGCATTGGTGGGTGGCAAATGATAAGACCATGTACGTTAATGTCATCGTCGCCGTCCTGTGACCGATCCAGAATCGATCCACTTTGGCAGTTGGCCGATCCCGGTGACATTTTAGTGATGGAAGCGCATGAGATGTAAAATGCTTTGTCGGAAATTCCCACATCCTTGGTCTAAGAGGCGCGATATAGTAGTAACAAAACTCGATCGAAACGGCACTACCACGTTTCCTAGAAGTACATTGTCTGATAACCTGTGTTTTTTGTCTTCCTCAGATTAGTCAAACAGCACTAAGGATCTTGGTCGCTGTCAAACGAATGCCTGATCGAAACTCGTGTAGTGGCGAAACATGTTGCAGAAATGATAATTAAGTAGCTTCAATGTTATACCATCGGCTAGCTTATACTCGATTCGATGACCTCCGGTTCCGATACGATACGTGGTCCGTCCTCGGTGTCCGAAATTCTTGCGTGCGAAGCAGTTTTTCCCTTTTCCTTTGCATCTCTCAATCCCATCTCGGCAAGATCCGTGGCACGAATGGGCTGGGCGAATGTGGCTGGGCACGTGCCTGCGTTTCACGTAGTGTTCTTTTTCCTATCCCGTGCTCCACAGAGATATTAGACGTCAGTGGGTGACCAACCAGCGCCGTGCCAATGGAATAATGAAATCGTTCTGCCGTCGGCTAAATCGCCGGGCAAAATAAGAGCACCGTTTCGCCCTGCCGCGTCTGACCGTGCCGCGATGATTTATGGTGATCAATATGATTATTCCATTCGCTATGCTTCACCGGCGCGCTTGCCAAAAGTTCCAACCGGGACTGTATCATCCCTCCCCCCTTCCCCCCAGCTCTGAAGACTGTGATGCGCTTGCCCCAGTAAGTCACTCGCACACACTCACCGCGGTGGATGACGCCATGGATGTTGCTATTTATTTGACAGCACACGAACAACCGACAGGGGCTGCTGGCAGCGTGATGGCGTCTTGGACGGGGGTTCGTGGTTCGTGATAGGTACGTGACGCTTGGCTGCCAGCGGGATTAAGCCCTGGCCGACGGCCGGTATCCTGCCACTCTGCCGAAGAAGACGAAATGTCAATAATTTCCACCGAATGGAAAAGAAAAAGTTAGCACAAGACGAACAAATTGAATTTTCGCTTCCGCACGCACTGCTCGATACGGTGGAAAATTGGGGTAGCAAAAGCTCCCGCCACACCTCCCTGTTCCGTTTGCCCGAAGCCGCCAAGTTGGGATGAAACAGCCGTCGTCTAGCTGGTTACACGTTGCACGTCACTGGAACTGCGAATCAGAGGGGGATGTAGAAACGGGAAGGGGAAAGAACGAGGCTCGGAATTTTCACGTTGGCAGGTTCGAGTTGTTAAGCCTTGAACTACCGCCCGTGCCCCGAACTAGATTTCCGTGTGTTTTTAGCCGTAAAGAGTAGATTATTTCCTTCCTTTGGGTGTACTCGATGGACGTGCAAAGTTTGGTTTTAGCTTTTTTTCCTGTCTCGCTCTCGCTCTCTCTTTCCGTTCCGATTCCTCCTCCAGTAAGGACTTTGGATTCGGAAGCAGCGATTAGCTTGACAGTGCTTGAGGTGCAGAGCTGAGACTGGGAACTTTTATCTGATTTGCCGTCAGACTTCAGTATCGTTACGAAAAAAGCGACATGCAGTGTGAGAAAGCGGCAGGAGGAAAGAGAGAGAGATAGAGTGCGTTGGAGGAAAATAGTAGTAAAAGCTCTTATCTTTGAAGGATTTAAATATCTGCATGTGTTACTGCTTAAAGCCGCTCCGTCGTGTACAGTGGGAACGAGGTCCAAACTTTGGCGTCTGCAGTCGTCGACTCCCAACCGGCATCCGGTACAGCTATGGAAACTTCAATCCTTTTACCGATTTACTGGAGTGTATTAAATTGTGCTGGGAAATCCTAATAGAGGGAGAGAGATAAAGAGAGAGAGAGATAGAGAGAGAGAGAGAGAGAGAGAGATAGAAAAAAAAGTAATGCAGGACCAAGCATATGTATAAAAAAGGAGTTGCAAACACTCAAGTTTAAACAAGCTACGGTTGCTTCACTTTTCGTTCCGGCCCGGCAGGCTATAAATATACGGCACAAGAAATAGTTTTGACTTTTCTCGGATGAAAAACGAACTCACACGTTTATACGTACGCACCGCGTAGGATGAACTTTGGGAAGCTCTTTTGCTTCGATCATTTCTTAAGGCAATAAAGAAAAATCGTTCGTTAGGATGGGAAGTTTGGAATAAAGAGATGAAAATAAAATAAAAAGTCAACAGCATGAAAAAATACACCAACACACACATACAAACACAAAAGGCGTTTTGTTGCAGCTTCAGGCCAAAGCCCTTTACGACGAACGGGGTTGAATCCACCGATGGAATCAACATTGAGCATAAAGTAAAAGAAATGTAGCAGGCAAAAGAACGAAAAAAAAACACCGACTGGTACCGAATCGAATATTTATCTTGTTCACATAATTTAAGTCAATTTGAGTTATTGACTTTCTACTAGGAGTGTTCGCTGGTAACCGTAAAAAGGCGATTCGTACATCGGGCTTCACTGTGGTGGATATGAGTCAAACAATAAAAAAAGGAGTAAAACAACTGCCTGGCTAACTTTTCTTGCTCCACAATGAACTCGTCTGCCCTGGGAATGAAGCAAGTTTCTGGCAAAACCCGCAGGATACCCAGGGAACAAGGCTAAGCTCTTCTACGAATGGTCAAGGCTGTAGTCGATGTTCAAATGTGGGCTAAAGATGGAGGCGATTACTCTTTTTTTCTCGCTGATTCTCCCACTCTTTCACTAGGTACCGGTAGGCAGAAAGTATTAGGTTGAAATTTTGATTTAACATTGTTTGAAATCTGCTCTGAAGATTACAAGTGCTAAGGCAGGAGACCTTGGGCAAGAGTTTTTTTTCTTTTTGTAAAATTTGTGGAATCATTTTTTGTTTCACTCGTCTAGATATCAAAGAAACGTTTTCTCATGGATTAAAGGCTTAAAGCAAAAAATATAAGTTAAGTTCCTGTTTGAACTCCATACAGCTTTATACGATGATACCGCTTCATCATTCTTCAGTTATTGAAACCCGTTTTTTCTTCTTTCAAAGTGATGTTTATATGATTATTTGGTTTTCGTCGATCCTTTCTTGTTTGTTTTGTCTGTAGTATCCTATTTCAATTAAGTATGCAATATCTAATTGGTATATCATTGCATTGCATGCACCTATGAGCCTTAACGTCAAATTAATATTTACGATAATAAAAAGACACTTGAGATATTGGTCATGCACTCTGTTGCCTGAAACCACTGTTTGTGCAATATGCTTAGATGCATCTAGCAGTGCTTCCCTGAGACAAAATCTCCTGGGAAAATTAATTTCATGCTACCCTCCATCCGGAAAATGGCCACGTACCTCGATTTTGTGATTCGTTCTATTACGGTCTTACGTGCTTGTGCAGGCTTTCCTTGAATCAATCGATGCTCCTAGCAAAAGCCATCCAACACTCGGCATGAACATTGCCTAAATACGACGCACCAATAAGAAGGGCTTTCGGTCAATCAAACATCGGTTTCGCACATCAAGCCCCACAGGTCCATCGGGATCGGTTTCGTCTAGCCCGGGTTTCATGTCGGTCATTGGCCAGTGGCTTTGAAGTGCGTTGTGTGCCCCGAATGCATCCCTTGAAAGCGCTTCATGAAAAGCGGATCAACATCCAACATCTACAAAAGGCTGCTGGCAGCTGGCTCGACCTTCAATTGGCTTGAACTGAGAATCAAACACTCGAGCCGACACAGCGTTCAAGCAACAACCGGACCCGTACCGAAACCCGTTTGACAAATTAATCACCCACTTAAGATGGGAAAACTGACGGAGATGACGGACGTTTTGGGGGGTATCCTAGAGAAGTGTCTGTATGGCAATGGACTGCGTTGCTTTCCGTTCACCGTTCACCGATGGAGGGTTTGCTTTTGAGCGTGTGGATGGTAGAGTTAGCATGACAGTGGATTGGAAAATGGAAAATTGGAAATTTATCGACAGCAAGCATCTTAATGGGAAAATTGACACTGCTTCAATCAAATGCGCTGCCTTGAAGACAGATGGCGGTTGCCTGGTTGCTTACCCATCAGCTGAATGCGATGGTGGCAACATAAGGGAAGAATGGTTATTTTGCATACTCCGAAGAATATTAGCAAGTTTTTTTGTCTCATTGATGCGACAGAGCAGACAGTTTATAATGGATATATTTTCTTGAGAAGTGGATTGAAAGTGGCACGTTATTGTGGGCAATGTGTAATTTTGTGAACGTTCAAGGTGAGAGTTACATTCTAGGTAATCGTAGAGTTAAGTGAATCATTTCGTGAACCCTTAAACATAGTACAAAAAAATTGTTCACAGCTGTAATAAGTGTATATTTTCAATTGTTGTGCTCTTGAGGTATTTTTTACTAATTTTTGTACTTTTAAAACTAGCTTAATAGTTATATATTAATAGTTAAATTAAGCACTGTATGAATAATTTGGAAAACATTTTGAATCTATATTTATTTTTTTAGGAATTTCAGAAAGAAGGAGAAAAACCAGTGGTATGGAAATAATTAGAATGGTATTAACATATTTAAGTTAAATAATGGAAATATATCCAAAACAGGCTGTTATGATGCCAAACCTGCCCATGTAATAACAACATAATTAGTATGATAACTACGGATCACTTGTACCTTAAAATATCTACTTTGGGCAATGCACAAAGGGAAAAGAAAAAACCTTACTGTGTACCACAGTCATAGGTTGGTGTAGGTGTTTTTCGTTTTCGGTACCTAAACAAATCTAAATCATGAGATGAAGTATTTCACGATGACTTCACTTACGGAGCACTTTCTTGAATGAGGTAAACTTTGCGATAGTTTGATGCATCTTTGTCAGACACAGAAAACAAACCGTGCAGGTAAAGTTAATTTCGGTAGAAAGTTTCGCCTGCTCCAATCTGCAATGTGCTGTAGGTAAGTCATGCTCCTGCCCAAGTCTATTACTGTCATCACGCGGTGCCGACGGATGGCGCTCTAGTGTGAACCGAACGTGTCGCCGTTTGGTGATTCTACGATTTTCTCCCTGTTTTTGGCACAAGACGTGGCAATGGGTATGATCCTACGATGGTCGTCAAAAAGTGAAAACATGATGGAAGAGTGGGCCAAGATTATTAGGAATATCTTCGTACTGTACCTCATGGGAGCTTGGGTAGCGGGTCTATTTTAATAAACTAATTCATTGAACAAGGCTTTCTTGCATTTTTTGTTCCTTGCTGTTCCATTTCACTTATGGATTTCAGGGTGATTTTTTTATGATTTACCAACATCCCCTCAACGATAGGCAGCAGTCGTGGCGAATAGGTATGGTTGGTTGGTGTTTAAAATTTAATACAGGCAAACAGGCTTACGAAATATGCAATCAGCATGAAGCTCCATCTCTTACAACGTGGCTCTACCGCTCCCGCAAAGAATGTACTCTTGTATACTCGTGTATACAAACTAGAGGCAACAAGGGATACATACACAAACAGACAACGAAAACGGATGGCATTCGTTGTGGTAAGTGATTGGAGTTTGTATCCCTCGTGATGGAAGATGGCATTTCGTCGAGTGCTATCCTCACAGTCAAGAGGCCATCCTTCTTCATAGTACGAGATGAACCGTGCGTGATTCAAGCTCATCTAGCGGAAGTAAATATTATTGCTATCATTATCTGCCGCATGCCGATTTATCAACCACTCAACGGGGCATGGCGAGTGGCATCGAATGTATTTGCAGAAAGCGGGAAGTACATGTGTAAAACTGGGATTGCTTTCTATTAGTAAGATTTGCGTAAATATACTGATTTGAGAAGACAAGAAGCGGATGGTCTATCGATATAATGTGGTCAGTTGGTGTAGTGGCGTCCCTATGTGTTACTTTTCAAGGACGTGTGGTAAGTCCTTGTACCTCAAATCAAGTTCTACTCTTGCTTAGAATTGAAAAAAAATTGAAACGTGGTTTAGGAAAAAAAATGTAATGCTGATTTGATCATATTAAGACATATATGACAGAAACTATAAATGCTCTTTTTTTAAACAAATTGTTTAAGAGGCATGTTTGAATAAAAGAAGAATTGATTGGATTAAAAAATAGTTTTCAATGGAAAAATAATCATAATAGTGCATATTTATTTATATTTATATTTATTTATTATAGTTCTTTTTTACTTTATTTCCTATATATTTAAATATAAAAAGTAAAGGTATAAAAAAAGTCAAGTAACGAAGATTTGGAATTGTCACCAAGTCTTGCATTCTACTTCTGTAAAAACTCCTATGGATTGTATAGACAATGTGATGTTATATTTTCTTTTTCAAATTGTTAAACGTTTGCAATGACTCATAATAGTTCATTCATAATATTCCAATTTCTGCCCTCTATTTTCTCAAACCACGCATATGCATTTGCACGGTACTTACATATCTGCATGGAAGTAACCTTAACCAAATTGTTATGAACAGAGGTCAAGGGGAATTTCGGTGACCGTCTTATCTTTCTCCCTTCGCTTGCTCGCTGTTTCATTGTGCGTCGTTAGATGACCTGAAGTGACGGGCGTGAACGTGTGGAAATTGTTGTGTTCCCTTTATACCTAAAAAAATCAGCCAAGATCCTGATCTAGATTGACCATCTGCTTGTGTTCTCAGCCATTCCGCTATCCTTGCCCTATGTCAAGAAGTATCATTAAAAGTATTCTTCCGTGTCTACAACACCCTCACTACGATACAAGCTTGTGCGCTATGGTGGATTGTATTAGAAACACAGAGGAGAAAGTAGCGTAAAAGAATTTATACCATTTTCTCACCTCGATAGATGTAACGACGCAAAATGGGAACGGTTTTCCACTTTCACCCAATAGTTGAACGTATAATAGGACTCGGAATGCGGAATACTTAGTTGTGTGCCGGCGAGAGGGCGAATGCTAAATGAATTTGTCAATACCCGTTGATGGACAAACGGAATAAGAGCGTCTGGCCGGGGCCGAGACGGTAAATTAGATTTTTGAAATAAAATCGTCCACAGAATGTTTCCGGTAGTGAATATTGAGTTTCGTTTGGTACACTTTGGTATAAAGATATATCAGCTAAGGGGCTTAAAATATGTTTTAGGTCAAAGAAATATTCGAAAACTACTTCGTATACGTATTAGGCTTTTATTTTATTTTTATTGGAAATCGCCGTTAAAAGGTGATAGCTATAGTACAGTAATAGTATAGATTATTTTGTGAGAGAAGTTTAGCATGTGTTAAGCAATAATGACAATTAAGAATTGCTCTCATTGATGTAACAGTATAGTTTAAAAAGTAAAGTTGAGCTCAACAGATTTTAACTTTATTTTAAGTCATAACACATAACCGTCAGAACACAATTTATGCTAGAAAGTTGATTTCCCATGTCAAGCATTAACCAATACTGATACACATATTCTTAGCAAGAAAGTACCGTACAAAACCAAAGCAAAGTCAAAGAAATAGCAATGGTGAAAGAAACCCGACGCATCTTCTGTGGAGCTTTAAGCAGCAACCGCACGGAGAAAATTAATATGAATGTGAATAATTGAGTAGCAGTTGACTGTGAGGCTGACCCAGACGAAGAAGGAAAAACCGGGGCAGTACCGCATTGGTGCATAACTAATGCCAGCAAAATGCGTGAAGTTGTCTTCGCCTGGTTTGGCATGGCATTTGGTGAGCTGAAACGTCGTTTGTTGATTGTTTGTGCGAATGCGTGATCGGGCAGGATAAATCGTTGGCGGAATGAAATCGGATGTGAAACTTAATTGGATTTCCGGAAGATAATATGTTAGAAAACAACTGTCGAGCTTTAGTTCTTTCCCCCTGATCTAGCAAGGTGTAGAAGTAATCTGGTGTTGATGATGCATTTTTAAACAAGCGCGACTGTTGGTCAATTGGTTGTGGGTTTATGTTTTAATTCTCCTTTGTGTATTGGAATAATTATGTTTTAAAATTGTTGTTATTTTGTTGTCGGTTGGTGATGAGAGCTTTCGATTCAATTTTGTTTTGTACATGAGTTTTTTCGTGGTGAGCTTCGATTTCGATGAAGAATTCAGCCGGTACGGTGAACTAGTTCGTTCCTGGGAACGTTCACTGCGACGCTCATTTTCACTCATTGCATAGCATTCTAAATAAAAAAAATCGTCTTCTTTTTGTATTGCCCAACCTACTGGTACCCTGTCCTCTCATGAGCGACCAATGTTTTTCGACGAATGAGTTCACCGGTACACGGCTGATTATGTATCACTTTGTTTTTGTATGGCGATATAGAATCTTCTTCTTCTTCTTCTTCTTCTTCAATGGCACAACAACCGTGGTGGGTCAAGGCCTGTCTGTACCACTACTAAGGGGCTTGGCTTCCAGTGACTTGACAGTGACAGTGAGTAGCAGGATAGTCAGTCCTATGTATAAAGGCACGGTCCTTTCGGGGTTTGAACGCACGACGGGCATTTTGTTAGGTCGTATGAGTTGACAACTGTACCACGAAACCGGCCAAAAAACTAGGTATAGCATCTAATGTTAAATAAAATAGTTGAAATCATTAATATGTTTATTTAACCATTTGTATGTTATGGAAGGAAAAGTAATAATTCTATTTCTTTTGCTTTTTCCTCTACTGCAAACAAATTCTTAAGCAATCATATTAATGATTTCAATTTTAGATTTATTCTTCAGTTGTCGAATGGTTTTTAATATTACCTGTGTATTTTCTGCCGAAGTCTTAATGTGATTATTCGCTGTTTAAATGAAGAACAATGTTATATAAGAAAAAATCTGAAAAATGTTCCAAATCCTAATTAGATCGAAATACTAGCCCAAAACTTAAATAGGAATTATTATAACTTAATTGAAGAATGTAACGTTAGTTTGAATAGCATTTTAAATCCAATGGCAACAACTTATAACAACAGCAAAAAATAAGCATTTTTATATCTAAACAAATGGTTTATTAATTCGTTGTAGCTAAAAGTCAAATGTTTGCCAAAATTTAGTGCTAAAAATTTAACCTTATAGTATATTTATGACATTAAAAACATCGCACCAAGTACCAAAAACCGATTTCAATTTGAAATACTTGTGCGCAGCCCCCCCTAGAAGGCTCGTGCCTGCATTCGGAAACGTTCGGTTTTCCGTCGGAATTGGTTTGTAGAGATGGACAAACATGTTTGCAATAAGGTAGTTTATAACAAATATACTCTTAATCGAATACTTATTCAGAATATTATAAAACATAAACAATCGAAATGAAAAAAAAAACTCAACCCTTATAAACTTATTTTGTTACAAAGGATTTAACAATACCATTTAACTTCATAAAATTGTAGGTATACAGAGTTAACTTTTAAAGGTTTAATGAAAAAAGATTTGAAATTGCTAATTAGCTATAGTATTATTATGCACAATTAAGCATGAACTAATTGTAATATTAATTGGATTCATTTAGCTAAAAACCAATTGCTAGCTAATACCATCGAAAACGTTGCAAATCTTCATTCCTTGTGCTGTAAAATTGACTGGAGACACAACTTTGACAACACTGGCTGTACACATTCCTCTCAGAGCAACGTGCCCCGTTTGCCTCTCTTTCTTTCTCATTTGCTTATCTATCATTCGCTATGTTTTCGGTGAGAGCGTTCGTCGGTGAGAATTTGGCGCAGCGATAGAAAACGGTGCAGCATACCACAGCATAACCCAGCATAACACGTCAGTTCTCTCTGATCTCTGGCAGCGTGCAGACGTGCGGTGTGCCCGTAATCGCGAACCGATTTAAAGTGTTCGCGATCGACCAGCTCGTGTTTGATGAATAGCGCAATAACCCAGCAGGAGGAAAAACAAAACGCGAACGGTGAGATGGCGATGGCGTGAAGTAATAAACCGTCGGTGGTAAATTGGTAACATTCCCATGTGTTCCCTTCGCGAGACACCATTTCGTCTTGTGTGTGACGACGTTGCAATGGTGTCCTGTCGCTGGTTTATGGAAATAGCAAATGCAGCATCGATTGGAAGTCAAGATGAGTGAAGCTCCGTTTGAGCGCGTGAAACAAAAGGGCCTGCAATTGTGAAAAACAAAAGAAGAAGCCAGCAATGTACAGTGGGGTGGTGAAGTGGTGGTGTGCAAGGTGTACACAAAACAAACGTGCAAACGGTGCGTGGCGGGAAAAGCAGTGCAAAATCTGTCGCAGTAGTGTACTGTGAATGGATTGTGTGTGCGTAGAGGAGGAGTTTTTGTTTTTGGGTTGGAAGGGGATGCCCATCCCCATCAGCACAGAACGAATCGGTTTAACGTTGTTGGGCTTGTGTTTCATACCTTTCTCTGGTTTCATTCTAATCCCTTTCATCTCGGTTTATCTTGCCTGCTGCCGCCCTACACGTACACACAAACACTCGCATCGCGACAGCGGGCCTCGAAACAACGGCGGGGCCGAAAGATGATTTTGGCAGGCGCTGCTGTTATTTACGTCAAGTGGTTTTGGCGCTAGTGCGGCAGCGAGCAATCAGACATCAGAAAACAGCAGTACAAACAAGAAGCAACCTGTGCCTACCGTGCCCGTGTGTCTGTGCTGTGTGTACGTATGTGTGCGTGCCCTGTGTGAGGGCAGACCCATTTTCTTTGCGTCCGTCCGAGGCAAGGCCTGCCTTGTGTTTTTGCCGGTAACGTGAGGAGCAAGCGCTTCAGAACTGAGCGCATAGGGAGAGAAGAAGAGAGAAGCGAAGAGAACGCTTTTTTTTGTTAGAAAAGCATAAGCAAAAGAGGCAAGCAAATCCAAAAAAGCAAAGGTCCCGAAGACTCGAAAGCTTTCGCTCGCGCGTGTGTGTGTGCATACGTGTGGTGATAGAAGAGAGCGTGCTAAAGGGGGGAAAAGTGGGGATGACAGAGTGGTGTTGCTGCTTTCCGGTTTTGTTTTTGTTGTTGTTTTTCGTTTGCTTTACGTTCGCTTTTTAGGTTGCTTTTTAGGACAGGAAAGAAGGAAGGAGAGCCGGGGCTTTGGTTGGGGTTGGAAATCACGTTTCTGTGTTTTGTGTTGTTAGCTGACTGGCTTTGTCTCTTTCTCCGCATGTCTGTTAGTTACCTTTCACGATCACACGTAAACAGCACTGCAGAACGGAGTGTGCGTGTGTGTGAGTGTGTGTGTGTGAGTGTGGTCGTTGGGGTCAGATTGAGGAAGGTAGCACCTCGGATCGGTGGATGCTGTGCACTCCCGGCAAGCGAATGCAGTGAAGCGCGAGCGATATCTGTGTGTATATGTGTGTAAGTGCAAGAGTGCATGTGTGACAACGACAGGAATGTGTGTCCCCCGTGTGTAAGCTCTGGGAAGAATACAAAAAAAACGCATCGTCTGAAGGCGAAGGGCGCAAACAAAGCGATGAGAAAACAAAGCTCAGCGAGCGTCGAGAAGATTGCAGCAGACGAGAGAAGCGGCTGCTCGAGTGTGTGTTGGGCAGTGAGACCGCGGGAAGCAAAAACAACCCAAAACCTTCACCATCAGCTGCTCGGTGTGGTGGTGCGCATTGCAACACGAACGGTGCTCTGGTGTTGGTGCGATCTGTGCAATGCAAAGCACAGTGTAAAGGGAATGTGGAAGAAAAGGAAGAGAAAAAAAAACATGCCAAAAGAGAAAATGCTTGGTCAGAAGGTCAGAGTGTAGACCAGAGGGAACCTTGAAGGGGGAAGAAACACTAGGTACGAAGCAACACGGCGAGCAAAACCGACAAAGCAAAACGGAGCAGGAGAAGCAAACGAAAAGGAGCTTACAGCATCCTGGCACGTTGAACAGCGTCCGCTTAAGCGCAAGCTAAAAGGGCGTAAAGCTTCGTCGCCCAGCGAGAATGTTGCAAAATTCCTTCGCTCACTAGTTCTATTTTAGATTAATCTACGTCTTCGCCCGGGCTTTTGCTTCCTGTTGTTTTTTTTCTCAGCCCTGCCTGCTCATGGTTGTTTTGGTTGCTGGGCCTGCTTATTATCCCCGCCTTGCTTTATGTGCGCACACGGCCGATGGTAACATTATTTACAGTTACTGCTGGCCACCCGGGCCGGAGTGGATTCCCCGTGGCAACCATGTCTAGGATGGTGCAGCAGCCGCAGTAGCAGGAGCAGGAGGATCAGAGGCTGTGGTTTTAATGCTCTTGCGGGGAAGGGAACTGAAACCGGTCCCTGGTTGCAAGTTCCCGAACCGGCAGCAAACGATCTCCAGCCAGCGTTTGCCCTTATTTTTTGTGTGTGTCTTGTTCCCACACGACGTGGGACGGGTAATTATTCTTTCGGGCTTTAAATGGGTTCTTTGCAAAATGAAAACGGACTTTTTTGGTCTTTTTTGGTGGGTGCGACAGTTATCAGAACAGAAGGATTAGGCAGGCGGATGGCAATGATGGTTTGGAAAAAACGGCAAAATAGGATTGAGCGAATTACGCCCGTAATCAATGGAGAAAAGAAGAAAGGCGTGCTGCATTTGCTGACGCTGTAGCAGCATGGTGCTGTGGAGTTTGAAACAAACTTGTAAGGCTGTTGGAGTGTTTCTCGGCGCAAATGAAGGAAACAAATCAAGGTAAGTTTGTTGAATGCTTTGTTTTTGTACCCCAGCTTCGGTAGCTGCTCTCTAAGGTTAAGTTTTTAGCATATTTCCGTAAGATGTCTCAACTCGGTGATAAATGATGGTGAACTTTTACGTGCCTGTGTGGTCTCGAACCCATGGACCGTGCAAGTGTTGTTGTTGTTGGTATAATTCGATCGAGATTTCTGCTTTCTTTGCTTCGAATAAAGTGTTGAAGTTGTGTGAGTGTGTGTGTGCTAAGGTTGCGTTAGAGGAACATGACCTTAGCACGAGCTTTACCTCATTTTTAATCTCATTAATCAAAACAAAAGGGAAGGGACGTAGGGAAGGAAACCCTCAAAGGGAGCGCTATAAGAATAATGAAAAGTAGAATAAAGGTGATATCCGTGAAGCTCACTCATGAAGATGATGATGATGATGAAGCTTTTGCTGCCGCCGCCAGCTTACGTTAGTTGATATATTTCAACTTGTGGCCACTTTTTTTACCCGTCCGATGCTCCAACGGGTTCGGAATGTCGACATTCCAGAGCACACACACACACACACACACACACACACACACACACACACACACACACACACACACACACACACACACACACACACACACACACACACACACCAATAGGTGGTGACGGGTGGGCTCGTAGACTTCCCGAACCCTGCCGCCGTTTAACAGGAAGAAGAAAAGCAGGGCGGAGAATAATCGGCCGATGTTCAGCACAAGACAGGCAGGATAGGTTTGTCAATGGTAGAGGAGATTGATATCGTTCATTCGCGTTGAGCAAAAGGCCATACGTGGTACGAGTTCCTTCTTGCACTACGACACGGGGCGCGGGAGTAAGATCCGAGAAGCATAAATATTGTGTTTTTCCTTTTGGAGATCGCGCATGAAGCGTTGCTCATCTCGGCTGAAATGCTCTCGCGGTCGCTTGTCGAAAAGATCGCAATCGATCGTGCGCGCCGCGAACGTTGAGCGAAAGCTTCAGTCTGCTGGGCACTCTCCTGTGTTCATAAACATACACACGGAAAGACACTCCAAGCCGAGGCCTGTCAGACCACCTGCAGTTCTCACCGGGGATTCGGGGGATTGATGCGAGATTGCGTGTGCGTCCGGATCGGGGAAGGTGGATCGGGGTGGGATTGTCTTTCGACTCTCGCTCAAGAATTTGAAACCACGGAAAGCAGAAAAAACTCTCCTCGCACAAATCGCGGTCACACACCGACCGTCGGTCATATCGGTTTCGGCGGCGAAATCAATTTTTAAACTCGATTCTACGTCGCTGTGGTCGTCGTCATCGGACGTGTATTAGCCGTACGGATGGATGATTTTATGTGCCTTTAATGTGATCGTATAGCAAAATTTATGTCCCCTGTCCCGATTGTACGGACGGTGGACCTTTCACTCGCCTCCTGTCCGTCGCAGCGCCAGTTCTTCGCCGCTTCCATCCGTCCCCTGCGACGTCGTCCGCTGGCTTCATCTTTGTGGGAAGGAAACGTAAAACAACCCGTTGGCTTTCAATCGATATGCTGATACTTATTGCACTTTAATGATCGGCATCAGATTGGATTTTGGCTTCGGCGCGTCCGTCCGGCACACGCAACAGAAAATTAACTCCGAAGCAAAACCGAACGGACCACGCAAGAATGTCGCTTTCTGTGTGGAGTTTAAAATTAATTTGACGTTTTTAATCGTTTAATGACGTTTCTTGTTTATCGATGCACTGCTATTGATGCACTGCAAGCCGGCAAAAATATGGGCTTTTGCAAATGGGAAAAGGAGCGTTGTTTGCATTCGGTTGCGGTATGAAATAATCAACGACATGGTCGAATGCGATTTATTGTTGGTCGTTTGCAAAAAAAAGGAAAATTCTGCATAAATGTAAAAGTTGACGATTTTTATGTGTATACTGACACCGATTATTTATAGAGTTCCAATAAATTTTAACAATTTTTGCAATGGTGTTGATTGTTAAAAGCATTTCTTTGTTTAATTCACAAATAGGGTTTAAAAACTAACGTTTAAACTGTGCGAGGAAACATGATGTTGACAGGTTTATGAGATTGTTTTCAATCATATTTCGTCTAATAAACAAACAATTAAAATGCGTAGAATGTCAACTATATTTCATTTCAATTATTGAGTTGAAAATATGATTCGATACGTATGTGTGGTTATTACCATATCATATAGAAGGTCTGACAAGGTTTAATCAAACTCATTTCAATTATTGAGTTGACCAAAACTAAAACTGTTTGAAACCAAAAATCGTATTCAAAGGTAATGAGTTACGTATAGCACTCTAGTCTACATTAGACAGGTCTACATTTGTTAGGCTTTATTGTTTGCTGAGAAAATGAGGTCTGTGAACTTTTTGCAGGATTTCAGGCACTCCATTAAACGCTTTATTACAAAGTAATGTGAAACTCATTTTAAAACCGATTGGTTGCAAATACTTATACTATCGATTTATACTTATACTTATCGATTGAAACGTTTCGATTGTACTCAGATTAAAATCAATATAGATATTATTTAAGCAAATGTCTGATGCATAGTTTGCGGTTCATGTCCGTGTACCGCAAGCAGGAATGTATTTTCATTAAAAAGACACCTGACACGCCCGTTGGCAGCATAATTCTAATCCTAGAAAAAAGAAAACATCCTAGCCTCGTCTTCCAGTGCGGAGTTTGTGCGGGTATTTTCGTTCAGGTGTTTTTTGTTGTTGCTGCTTCTCTCGATTTGCTTGCATGTGAGCAACCAGCACGCTCAATTCAATTCCCACCGGGCGTGCCTTACACCTGCAACCGGTAAGAAATCGTCTTCATTGTGTCTGCGCCTAGGGAAAAAGCGTTTTTTCGAAGTTTCCGAAAAGATTTCAATATCCCGAGAGCAAGCGATACCCTGGCGTTGGTGCGAGTGCGGGGAGATGGGAACCATGGAACCGAGGGAACCCTTGGAAAAAGGCATTATTTATCTTTCTCACTTTCTATCGGTGTTAAATCCGGCTGGCTGGGGCGCGCGCATAAGCAGAACACAGGATCTGTGTGTTGGTTGCGGTGCAGGCAGCAAGCGGCACTGGTGCGGAAAGGTACCGGGGCGGAACCGAACTCGAATAGCACCTAATTAAACATCCCTATTTCTCTTCCGTGCGCTTCCGTTATCCTTTCGCAGCCACCATCACCACCGCCGCAGCTCGGTAGAATGGTAGCGCAGCGAACCCAAACCTTTCACCGTCCGGCCTCTCGTTGGTACCTGAGTGTCTGCCGGAGAGTGTATTGGTGTGATTGTGGCCGGGCTGTCTTGAAGACCTGCACAACCAACCAGTACCAGGAAGTACCCGGCGGAAGATGGCAGTGGCGGTGAAAGCGGCGGTCACGAATTTATCCCGTAAACGATCCCGTAAACGAAATTCTATCCTGCCAATTAAATATTCTCACCGTTGCTTGCGCGCTTGTGTGGATTGCTCTGTGTGTTTGTGTTTGTATATTGTATCTCGTGACTATTTGTTTCACACACAGAGAGCATGTGGCGTCGGTGTGCTTTGTTGGGCCACTTTATAGGTGTTGGTTCGGTCCAAAATTTCCACTCCGGACGTGGGATCCTTGCAGCATCCGTTTCCGCATCGCCATGTTGGGTGGAGGTCGGTTGGAATGGGTGGGCAAAGTTTAATTCGTGAAAATTTATGGCCCAAACTGGAGCGCATCATCGCCCGCATGAGAAGGGGATGCTTTGGGTAGGCGTTCTTTTCTACTGTGTTGTTGTTGCTAGAGAAGTTCGATTGTCGTAATTGAAATATTCAATTGGTTTCAGTAAGAGCGGGATGGGGAGGAGTTGTGTCGGGCAAAATATTTCGACGGTGCTGACAGGAAGGTTGGAAGCATTGATAAAATTAGACATCGGTTTGGCATCGTTTCCTTTCTCTAATTTGCTTGCCAGGTTTATTCGAGATGCGCCTCGGTGTGCTGCTGGTGTATTAATCTTTACGGTTATTTTATGTTTATCTGAATATAAGTAAATTTAGGCGCATTACGGTAGAGTGTTAAGGGCGATTTCAAAGCATTTTCCTGGCTGGGTTTACCTGTAAACTATGCAGTATGTTGGCTCACTAATTTGAGTCTTAACAGGTATCTATCTATTGGAAATCGGATCGGAAATCGGAAAGGAATTAACGAGTCAATTATTTTTTTATATTGTTTATCATATTTATTTCCCAACGAACCCGATTTCGTTATTTATTTATTGGCCAAAATTCCACAAGATCTAACTTATTGATCAAAGACATAATTCTTTTAACTCTGGAACTAACATGAAGCCCAGATTATGTAGAAATGGGGAAACATGGTTAGACAATAAAAAATGCAAATATTTTTTAGTGTGTTTTGTTACTAATTTTTAGTTTGTATTTGGTAATATTGTTCATTCAAGCAAATGTAATTTTTTCTGATATATTCTATCTACTTTGAAGATGCAGATGCATCATTAGAGTAATCATGGTTTTCCATAATTAAAAAAGGTGGTTAATTTATAATCAATGTTGGCTTTTAAATTTATGGATCATCCCGAAACGACCGTAAACTTGAACATATTCAAAAGTTCAAGAGTTCAGTTTCACCAACCATAAATAAATTTGACAGACTATCCTACTGTCGTTCAAAATATCATGGTTTAGATCCTAGTGTTGTCCAAATTATCATGATAGAAAATTGTAAATTGAACGATTGATCGTTTGATTCAATGGTAAAATGAGGAATAATTAGAGCTTTAGTCAAAATTATGGCCATGGTTCGATGAAATAGTTCACAAAAGAGACATCAACAAAACTTTATTCTTTTCCTTCATCAGGTATACAGACAATTCCCCATTGCTAAATGATTTATACTTTAGAGATAATTAGTATGAGAACAAGATGAAAATCTTTGTAATTTTAGCTAGCCGACCAGGAACTACCGACATTGTTTGTTAAATTTGAATGATTTTTTACATTTCTTGTAATATATATTACTTCGAACTTGTACGACATTCACTCAACGATACGTCAAGTCAGCCATAACGTACACACAATGCGGACGTTTATTACACATCCTTCGTAGTGTCGCGTTATGCCGACGGCAATATAATGTTTATTTCATTTTAAATAACACAATTTTAACATCGCCTAATAACGCCCCTCTTTCTACGCGGCGTGACGAAAATGACATAACTCGGCCGGCGTGTAAACAGCGGGAGTAGCAGCGAGTGCATCGCCCCGATTTCTGATGTTTCATTTCGAGCTCAGTGTCTCTGTGTTTGTATCCCTTTACGATGTTCACTCCGCTTGAGGGTGAATCTGATTTTGCCTGCCAAATCGAACAGCTGGTGGCTCTGCAATTGTAATATTCTGCGCACTACATCGCTACGTTCTGTGTTAGTCCCGGTGGGACAAATAATTCCACATTTTGATTAGATTATTCGTTATATCCTTGGCCAAGCAAGCGAGCAAAACCTTTTGTTTTGCCCCTTCCATTGCGGCTATGATGTCTGATAAAAAGAGGGCAACAAAACGTGGCAGAGGGTTGCTGTTAACGATTGGATTGAGAGTGAGAGAGATACAGAGGCATCAGAAGAGTGTACCGGGTGTACCATCTTCATGATGGTGCGGGTAAGTTCACTGTCTTGCCGGGGACATTGTAAGATAGGGGACATGATTTTTCGTCCTCGGAATCTTCCTAATCTCTTCATTGAAGCGTTTGCACCTTGCAAAGGAAGGCTCGTCCCTGTCTGTCCGCTTCGGTTTTAGTGAATGTGCTTACCCTTGTGCAGCCATCACGTCAAGTTGAATGGTTTGAGCGAGGCAAAGAAAACTGCCCTACATCCCTATCCGATTACTCGGCACGATCGTCGTGAGTAGTTATCATTTATGTGTTCCACCTTTGCAACCCCTGGTAAGCGGGGTAAGGTTCGTTTGATGAGGGAACCATTTGACGACAGGTTGTGGCATCTTTTTTTTTGTTGTTGTTGCTCCTGCCGTCATCGGAAGAATGTATTTCCTTTCCCATCGAGGGAAACATTTACACTTGAGACGGATGGTTCTTACATTGACAGGTTTTCCGGCGGGTAGTCCCACCTTGGTCCGGTGCATTCGTTACCCGTGTGTGGGCTTCTGCCATTTTCGTTCCTCTGCTGATGGTTTAAGGCGCTGCCGTTAGGGAGTGAAATAAAAACGAGGAATCAAATAAGTAAACCATTTTGTTCGCCGACGGGGAAAGATGACAACATTTAAAGGGTGCGATTGGAGCTACATTGGAAGAGTAGTAGTAGTCGTTGTGGTAAGGGACTCCCGGCTGGGTTAGATTTCCGGTGGGAAGATCGTAAAATGCGCAAGACAAATCGCTTGGTCGCCCGCGTGGATTGTTAACGATGGAGAAGATCACAAAAATGGAAAGCAAGCGTGTGTGCGTGTGTGCGCTCGCGCGCCATCAAGATGGATGAGTCTCCGTCCCCGACTTACAGAGACAGTTGAAAAAAAAGTATCAAATCTCGTTCTAAGTGTCGTTTCGTCTTGTCGCACCTTTTTGCCTTTTCACCTCTCGGGTGGAGCGGGCAGCGGGGGGTTTGGTCACCAGCGCCAGCACCGTGGTCTTTTAATTCTTTTCCCGCCCGCCAACGTTCCCGGCACATGGGATATGGCTATGAAATATGATTGAAGTAATTCTATCCGCACTTGGTTCGGTTCGGTTTCCAGCGAGAAAGTTTTCGAGAATTTCGGGCATGGTAAAAAGAGACGACGGGGAAGGTGCCGACGATCGATAAGACGCACAGCGGGTCCGGGTGGAAGTCGTATTTTCGTAAGGGAGTTTGTGTTTTTCTCTTGCGCTCTTGCTTTGGTTCTGGCACATTCCGCCTCAATTTCAGCGGTTACGTATTTTGGCCACCAACGGGTTGAAACGATCGAATGCGGCAAGATTCCCTGCTGTGGCGCGCATCAGAACGTTTGAGTTTGCAGTGCTTTCGGACGGCGTCTGCTACAACATCGCATGGCTGTGAAGGTGGGAAGATGGTTACCGAAGGCGTTGGATTGTTGGTTTGAGCAATCGATTTTCTCTTGTAACGTCGTCGCCATTCCGGAAGGTCAGGTGAAGCAGAATCTGCACGACGCACCCTTTTTGGGGGGCGTTGAGGGTGTGTGGGTTGCATGTCTCAGGCATCGTCGTCTTGGACGATGCGGGAGATGATGTGGCTTTAAACCATCAACCGAACATTTCAAACATTCCGACACATTGAACGCCGTTCGCTGTCGATTGATTCTCGAACGGTCTTTGCGAACCGCGGGCAGGGTAAAGACGCCTTACAGCAGTAGTAGCGATCGGCGTTCGGCGACTGACTGATGAACCTCCCCTGGTGCTGCTGTTGGTGTTGAATATTGATTATGTGAGGGTCGCTGTGTTTGATCAATGCTGCAAATGCGCGCTTGCTGTCGATGGTGGTGGTGCGTCTGGGCCGTATGCTAGTGACAGATACTTTCTGTTTCTTTCTATTTTCTTTCAATGCTCCTGACGTCTACCATTGGGGAGCAAGGTAGGCCATCGTTTTCTTCACGTCTTTTTCCTTCTCCTGGGAGCCAGCCGGTCGGGGCCGTCCCAGCCGGTCTGATTTCCCTGGAGCGTGTAATTGTACACCGGGCCGAACATCGAAGCGTGGGCATTCTCGGTAATCGATGCTATCAAAAGCAATTTTTAAACAGTTTTGATAATAATTCGGCGAAGTTTAGGGCACAGACGGGGAGGGTGCAGCTTTATTGGATCCTGGCGCGAATGCGCCTGGGGTTGAGAAAGTTGGGAAAAATGTTTGAAAACAGTCGGCGAAGAACTCCCCCAGGTGGCGCTTACATTACCACCCAATTTAAATTACACAAAGCTAAGCGAAACCGCGTTTTGGTCCGCAAAACGCGCCCGTCCATTTTCTGTGTGGCGTTTTATCTGATTTTGACGTTTTCGTTCGGGGTTGGCGTGTGTTGAAACATGGCACCACCGTGCCAGCGCTCGACGCACCCCACCACCACAATGTGCTCAAACTCTGTCCTACGAATCGGGTGGTTATTATTGCGAGCTGCTGTTTGTTGTGAGTTTTTATCTAGCAAGCAAATTATCTATTTGTGTTATCATTGATTCACGCGGATTGGTGAAGCCCTTGTTCATCGCTGCTTTGTCGGCCAAAACCAACAAACCCATCTCATTTACCTATACCACCGCCATAAACCGCGCCGGTTGACCAGAAATGGGGGAAAACCGTTCCTATTCATTCGGACAAATCAAATGGTGCATGTTTTCTCTGGCTTTGAATAGTATTTGTGTATATGTGTAGCATGTGTGGCAAACAACTATATAAAAAAGCTAATGGCATATGACGTTGAAAAACCACGGAATTTCCCAGAAAAGCATTATTAAATTTGGGTTTTTTCAATCAACCAAACGGTTGTTCTGTACAATGGTTCCGATTTTTTCCTATGTGAATAATGCGAGCAACGTTTTAGGAAACGGAATTAAAGTGACCGCTTGTTTGAACAAATAAAAATTCCTGCGTGTAACTATTGGGCGGTTGTTTTTTTTTTAATTAAAATGACTGAATAAGAAAAAACAGCACACAACTACAGTATGCATAAAAGATGTACCTTTCTCAGTTGTCCGGAAGTCCTCATGGCGCAGTCTTGCTGCAAGGGCTGGGAACACGCTTTAACGCTTTCATCGCCTCGCGATGCGTTCGTGAGGATATGCAAATGAAGTGCAAATTTCTTTTCTCCCAGCGCTGATCAGCTTGACTACGACACACCCCCGACGTCGTTTTGATGAACGACCCTCAATGCATATCCAGAAAAGAGAACGAAAAAAAAAAACACTCACTAAAACTCTCCCAAGCGAGCAGGACCCAATTAGCAACTGTGCCGGTGGAACACTGGGACATGTCTCAAACTGCGCTCGTGTACTCCGCAGACGCTAATGAAAATGGTGCGCGTCCAGCGGTGAGAAGTTACTCCTGCTCTGTACCGAACCACGCGCAGCACGAACTCGTCGTTGTTGTAAATATTTAATATTCAAAACACAGAGCAGCACCGATGCGGAGTGGAAAAGCTTTGACAGTGGCAGTGGGAAAAGTCTTGCTTGGAGTATTTTTTGTTTTACTCAACTGTCAGGATTAGTTTTACTGTTTGGAGGTTTTTGGCGAAGCGGATTATGTTTCGCACCGCGGTCCACAGAGGCAGTTGTGTCGTTTGAGATAATCGAGTTAGGTGAGCCCAAGCTATATGGAAGGTTTTTCCTAGGTATTCCTTCCTAGCACTGCTTCAGAGGATGCTGCAAGAGAATATCATTTTAGCGATTGTAAGAGAATCTGGTAAAGGTAGATTTTATTTTAAATCACTATAAACACTGCATAAGCATGGTGCTGTAAATAGGGTTAAAGATTTTTATTATAGTCTATTTGTCTGTTATCTGGGTTCAGTTACCATGTTTGCGTGGAAATCACAGAATGTTTCCTTGTTCTGCAACAACGCTCCATGGTTGGGTTGGGCGTTAACCAGGAATTATGTTCATTTTTGCTCGCCAATAAGACAGGCGAATGGTTTGCTTTAGAGCTTCCGGTTGCAAGATTGTACGAAGCCCGGAAGACGACCAAACGAAGGCTTGAGATTGAGCTAGCAAATGAATAAATTTAGCCTTAGCATAATGCCTTAAACCAGCCGGCAAATGGCCCCAGGATATGCAAATACCTTTCCCCTTCCTTTGCAAAGGATCGTCGTTGAGAAAAGCGACACAAGATCCGGCCTGTGGCATTCTTTAGCGGAAGGATTTCATCCTGCTTCAACACTATATCAGCATAAAGAAAGCTTTAGCCTGCTGGGAAATTGGAATTTCTTGAAACTTATTCTAATTTCTAACCCATTTCACCTCTCAACCTGAACCTGCGCGTATGGTGACGGATGGGTCCTTGAGTCGGTTGGCTACTGTAGCTGACCACGATTTGTTTCGCATTTACTGCAACATCAGCGTAGATCTTACGCTTCCCTAAGATGGAAAGATTTGCATCCATCTTCCGATGTGACATTACCTCCCATGCAAACAATATTAGCATAAACTTTCGTTGCCGCTCGTCGATTGCTGTCAAAGTTTATTCAAGCTTTGGCCATGGTAGAGGGTGGTACACCTTGAATATGGTAATGCTGCATCAACCGCAGCTACAACCGAACGAGCCAGACAGCCAGCCAGCTAGGTCGATGAAAGTGCGCCAAAATGGAGCAATTTCAAAAGCAGCAAATCAGATTGCTCCCTCCACGTGGCAGATATTTAGTGGCGTGCCAAAACTTCCAGACAGTGGCTCGTTTTCTCGTCGTACGGTCGAACGCTGGTCGTGTACCGCCAAGCAAACGCCAGTAACACAGGTGAATGACTTGTTGTATCGTACATGACCCCTGTCCCTCCCTTAGAACTAGAAGTGAACGCAAGATTTTGGGACGAAAAATGTATTTCAACCCAAAATTGTGGACCCAAGATGAAGGATAAGAATTATGGCTAACCCCCAGCGGATGGTTTGGTACGCACCTGAATGCGAAACACTTCGCAGTAGACTTTGGCAAGAAACACAGTACCGTGGATATGTCTGCTGGGAATGCAAGACAAAAGCGAATCCTTTTGCGAAATAAGAAGAATAAAAAACAACAATTCCACCTGTCAGGATTGCAGAACCTCTGGCATTTTGGGACATGGAAGAGAGCGGCGTCTCGTCAAGCGATGGAAGCACGCACCTATCCTTACCCCTTCATTACTACATTACTACGTTGGTAAAGTCCTTTCCTACAACTCTATGCATGATGATTTCTTACCATTTTGCTTCCACCATCGGGCCCAGACTTTAGGTTGTGACCTTCAGCCAGACAAGGTGACGGCTTGGGAATTTCACATTCATTTCACAATTCATTCATCGTCCCTTTTTCCTCTAGTGGTCGTGTTGGGGGTGTTGGTGTGTACATTTGTTTGTCCTCGTATGCGCACGTCATCCCCGGGAAGGAAGTGGTGCCCGGGTGTGTATGCAATGTTTGTGTATTGTACGGTATGGTTTGGGTTATGCATTTCTTTTTTTGTTAAAACACAAAAGCAGGAAACCTGCTGGAATGTCTTCTGGGTGTTGGGATTTTGCACAAAACAAACAATCGTTTTTTGCATTGCATGGCTCCCGTTAGCGTCATGGATAGCTTTAAGAAGCGAAATTCATAGCGACCCGTATCCGTACGCGTACCAGTAGGTAAAGGATTTAGAGATTTTGCATAAATATCTTAAAAATGTAACCCATTTTGAAGAGAACAGCTCGTTACCTTTTCCAACTCAACACTTTCGTTGTCGGTTGGCTTGGTTCGAAGATCTCACGAACCTTTTCTGAGCCTGCTGGTGAAGTGTTTTGTTTGTCTACCGAACCGAATACATGACGAGTGGATGAGCATTAATTCCAACGGCACCGCTTAGCAGTGCTCCGCCGTCAAACAATACGGTGCTGCCGTTCGGGGAATCATTCTAACACGATCACCTTTCAGCATCCACTTTTCACGCGCCGTTTGTCTCCATAAGTCATCATCATCTTCTCATCTACGCCCAACCGACAGTGGTGGTTTCCATTAATGTGGCCTCTCGTCATGATCGCAGGCGACCGAGATGTTCGGCCCAGACGGCACACCTTCGCACCATTCGTTCTCGTCACCTTTCGTCACCATCCTAAAGCAGCTCAAAGGAGAAAAGTGCAGCTCTCCCCAAACCAAGGATAACACCTTTTGGGGTGTTAACGGGATGGATGGGCCCGGGAGGGGAGAGGTTTTGGGTGGCTTACGTGTGGATGCCACATCTTCACGTTTCTTTTTAATTGCCACATTCATAAATCTTAATCTGTCAACGAAAATTTTTCAATCCTCCTAGGTGGAGCTTCATCCTTCCCCTTTCGGAGGTCACCGCGTGAAGAGAGGTGCCGGCGTTAGCTCTCTGTTTGGATGTGAGAGTGCGCTTCTTCGTGTGGCCCGTCATAAATCTTACTCGAATTTTTCGAGCCACAGCAAAATTATGCTGGGCTCTCCTTCTCACCCTCCCCGCGATAATGTTGTGGGGTAAGTGTGGGAGGTGGGTTGGAAAAAGGGCAGTACGCCCGCAATGGAACGCGAAGATGAGTGGTTAAGAAGGCATCGAGGTCGAGAGCTTGCGCGCTTGCGTCGTCTTTTAGCTTAAAAAGAACGGCTCCACCGTCCCACGATGTGTTGGGTTGGGTGTGTTACGTTTTATTTTCTACCGTTCGTACATTCACGCCGACGGTCTCCGGCTCCGCTGCGAGAGTCCCGTTTCCCGCGGGAAGATTCCCCGTCTTCGCTGGTATTTAGTTCCTTTTAAACATGATGTATTTTTTCGCTCTCTTCTCCGTCGTTCTATGTGTGCCTGCATTTACCTCCGTTTCTTCTTCGTTTTGCCCAACTGCGCACACGTAAGACGAGCGGCACACTATTGTGGGTGAGCGGCCGTGCGGGCGCGCGCCCTCGATTGAACAGTCCACAGTAATAATAATCTTTATCATCATCATTAACCAACTCGTCACGATTTCAAATGGTTAACTTTGTTTGCTTCTATACTCTAACCACTCTTTGTCGCTTTTTCTTCGTTCGTTTCAGGTTTGAGGCGATCTGTCGCTCGAATATTCTGCCAACAACAACGGTGCTTCGCCGAAGAAGCGACACGAGCACAGGGAAACGATAGTGTTGCTTTGCTACATCGTTGTGTTTTTTTTTATTGACTAAAAAAAAAGTCCGAGAAGCAAGAGGACCTTCCATCCCACAGTATTGACTGCTGCAAGTACACCCACACACCCCCTGCTCGCCGTAGGTAATTGCACCACAATTCCCGTGTGCGGTCGCGTTATTCATGTTTCGTTCTACGAGCCCAAGCCGAGAGCACATTCCTCGCTGCACTGAAACGTTGGATTGTGGGAGACTTTTATTGCCTGGTTGGCTGGCTGGGTAGCAAACAGACGGAAGGGGCCACTAAGTAAGCGACGATTTGGTCGAGGAATGCCAAGCCCGAGAGAACTGGTGGGAACTGAGCGACGGGCCTCGGTGCAGCTAAAGGTGTGTAAAATACGCAAAGGAAAGCATTCGCGTAAACACGTTTGCTGCTGTGCTGGAGTGAGCAGAGAGTCCTTGAGAAAGTGGCAATGCAGCCCTTCGGTACGATGCGGTGTAGTAGGGCCGGTAGAATGGTCCCGATAGCGCGGTGACAAGCGACCAAAAAGGGGCACGAAAACGACGCAACAGAACCATCGTCAGCGGCAGCCGCGGCAGCAGCAACAGCACCAGACCTAAATGGCCAGGCGAGAGCTAAATTGTCAAAAAGGCAAAAGAAGCTTTTTACTTGGTTCGTGGTAAAACGTGTGTAGTTACCCCCTATTTCCTTCCCCCGCCAAAAGGGAAGGAAATAAATGAAAAACGGAAAGTGGGCAAGCAAAAAGGTAAAAGTAATCGAAAAAGATCATCAAACAAAGGAGAAGCAAAAAAAAAAAAATACAAAAACGGAACAAAAAAGCGACGAAAAAACACACAAGAGCCGGGGGAGGTAAATTGAGCGAAGATGAAAAGGAAACAGGATAAAACCGGCACAATGAAATGGGTCGAAGTGTGTGTGTGTGCGCGTCGCGCTGGATCCCGGGCGAATACATGCCTGTTCGGTTGGGGAAGGACACAATTTTAATTAAACGTTTGTGTTTACCTTCGTTTTGCTTGGTTGTTAAAATATCCTCACCCTTTTTTATCTCCCCTCTCACTCTCTCCATCTGCCCTTTTAGCCTACAGCGGAAGGAGTCCAGAAGCACGAAAGTGAAGCTTTTTGCGTAAGTGAAGTGCAAGTGTTGTGTGTGTGCGTGCTTGTGGGAGGGCGAAGTGGCGCGCGCGGAGTGTTGTAGGTGTTTATTAGTAAAGTGGTGCGTTGCGTGTGTGTAGGTGCAGGGCGCGCATGGAAGTGTAGCAAGGGGTTGGTGTGTAGAGGGTGAACGTAAGCGCGGCGTGTTTCGAAAGGAAAGCTTGCAGCACAACATATTATTTCCAAAAAAATTATACCTTATCGAGGTATTGTGTGCGGTGCAGGGTGTCCGTTCTTATGTGTGTGTGTGAGTGGTGAAAATTTGGCCTCGACTCGGAAAGCGCCCTCGACTCCTCACACCGACAAAAGCGAAAAAAAAACAACCACAAGCGGAAGGTACTGGCCACAGGATGGCGGTGAGCAACATCGTGTGCGAGTGGTTGCGCGCCCTCGGGCTGGGCCAGTACGCGGAAAGCTTCCTCGACAATGGGTACGACGATCTGGAGATCTGCAAGCAGGTCGGCGATCCCGATCTGGACGCGATCGGCGTACAGAATCCGGCCCACCGGAGCAAGCTGCTCAAGAGCGTGCGGCTGCTGCGCGAGAAGGGTGCGGCCAGCGTCTACTTTCAGCTGAACGACCCGAAATCGCTGCTCTCCGACAACAGTGACAGTTTGGAGCGGGACAGCTCGCCGCTGATGCTGAGTGAGCTGGAGGCGCTGCTGCAGGAGCAGCTCAAGGCGGACGGCGTTTGTCTGACGGCACATCCGTACTCGACACCGGTAAGTGTGCCATTTTCTTGCCGCCAGGGCGGGACAGGTTCGCTGGACTTTGTGTGGGCACGGTGGACAGAGTTTTTACAAGTTAAACATCATTTTCATTCCACTTTAGTAGCTAAAAGTCTTGGAACGTTGTACCCCGTTATAGGAGGGTGGGTACGGTAATTGTACTCGATTACGAAAGTCCTAGATGGAGGCGAGCGAAACTTTTCTAATTTCAAACGAACGTAACGAAATTTTCCACTTCACCATCGCTGCTGCTGGAAGAGGAGAGGCGAGTAGTTGAGTGCAGTTGAAGTTCTTTTCCAATGTTTTCCAATTTTTTGAACAGTGCGTGAATGGGTTGCGTTTGAGTTTAAGAAGAAAGGTCTTGAGCATGAATTTCATGTTCTTTGTTCTGGTGGCTAAGGATGTTCATTTTGTTTTTTCTATATCTCTCAGCAGTAGCATGGAATTGGTTTTGAAGCAAACATTTTCACTTTCTTTTTACATATTTTAAAATTTGATTTCAAACTTACTTACGTTGCAAAATAGTGAAACATTGAAAGGTAATGTTTAATAACCTATTAATAACCTATTTCAAGAAGTTCATTTTGATGGAATAATTTTCTCAGCAAAAGCAGCATTGTTTGTCTGCCCTTTGTGTTCCGTCTATTGCAGCATATGTGGGCGCTATTTTTGAGTCATACAATTTGATATGGGACCGGCGAGACATGGAACTTAGTCCAATGATATTTAATTACTCCGTGGTACTTTGATATCAATTCTTAAAGCAAATCCAAATAACTTTACACGCCTGGGGTTGCTAACGCATGTTTTCGTAGCCATAATATTCAAACAACAAAAAAGGGCTCTGTTTGAATAGCAATAATAAATGCACTCGCCGGTGGAATAATTGTTTTCGGTGAGTCCATGTTTTAATTGCACACGAGCAGAAAACTTTCCGTTTTTGTGTCGGGCGTCTTACTGCACACGACTTTTCAATGAACGAACCACGTTCCGTACGTCATGACACTATCTGCTCTAACCCGTTGCATGATGGGATTGTTTGGTGGATAAAGTTTCTCCCCTCCCTCCCCACTGCAACTCTGAGTTTGACCGTCTGAGGTCCTAAGTGGGCACTAAGCCAAGCACTGGGAGTTTGTATGTGTGATTGGATAAAACTCACGCAAAAACAGCAGCAAGCTTGAGTTTTTCATGTATCTAAAATTTTATGAGTCTCGTGATGGAAAAATAGCGATTCGTTCACCACAAACGTGTATGACGCTCGGTTGCCGCCGGGAGGAGAGAGCGAGATAGAACGTATGGTTCCGGGGAAGGTGCAAAGGTCATTGGGGGCGGTGGGCAAAATTATGGATACACTTGGCATCGCATGAAGGGAGTAGAGAGCAAACATGATCCCATTTATGGGCAAAGTTGCACTACTCGTAAATGGGTTTGGAATAAGTTTTTTATTACGTCATTACCATCGTCTTTACACAGCACACAGCGCGTTATCCTTCGTTGGCTGTGGCGTCTGGAAAAGCAGAGACGGAGTGGGGGCATGTCGACTAGCTAGCTGCATTAGCATAATCCGCATCACGCTCACACATCGCTGCTCCCTGCCCTTAAGATTTCCCGGGATATGATTATTCCGTTTGCGTTCGCATCGTTGTCAACAGTTTCGTGTGTGTGTGTGTGTGTGTGGGGGGGGGGGGGGGTGTATAGTGGCGACCAAATTAGTTGCCCAGTGCTTTCGTGCTGGCATGCCGTTTTGATGTGCGTCACGGCCACCCAACATAAAAGCTTTGATGTGTGGGAGTTTGTAGAGCATTTGTAACGCAAGCTCGCGCAGCAATGGCCCGGCTCCGAGCAGGCAACTTCGGTAAAGGTAATTTTCATTGCTAATGTACCGACCGGTCCGTGGCAGATGATGGTTGTTTCGGGTTCGACAAAAGAAAACCAGCCCTTGAACCACTCCTCAGATGTTGCTAGTGTGCAAGTGCGGTTGTATACTTTGGGCAATGGAGGAAAAAAGCGATGAAACTGTGATAGGAAGATCTGCGGAGCGTCGTTTGCCAATTTAGGAGAAGATCCTGAAGCCCCCTTCTCTACCCCCTTTTGCCCCCAAAAAGCTCTTTCAAACGATCCGAGCAGGCCTTTCCATCTCGAGCCGTCTCGCGTGGAATTGTGTATCTCTTAAGAAATTCAAACGCTTGCCCGGTTGTGTACTGGCAAACAGCGCAAGTTGTACTAAAATGCAATAAAACGTAATTTACGATTGGAGTTCGTTCGGTTGAGGTTTTTTCGGAAGGTAGTAGTGACTGTATGTGTGTGCTGTTTTTTTTTTCTTGTTATGTCTGTTTTTGGGGGCTTTTTCATGTGACTTTCACACAGCTCCTCGGGGCCTGGAGGGGTTTTGGCAAGACCGTTTTTCCTCCAGACTGAGATACCCTTTTCGGTGGCTTTTGCATTTTTGTACGTACTCGGGGGATAACAGTCAAGCTGAATGCCGCTGACCTGAAACATACGGTGGTAGGGCCCGGTGGTTGTCGGTTGGCACCTGCAGGCAAAAGCGCAAAAAAAATGCCACGAAGAAAAGGAAACTGGAGCAACAACAAAAAACACAGACCTGTAAAAGTAAAACGTAAACGCGCGCCATCGTGCAAAAAGGGTTCGTCTGCGGGGAGTGGGAAAGCACAACGATAGGAGGGCGCATCTTCTTTTCTCAACCCTCGGCCCTTGGCCAAGTACTATCGTGCAAACGCAAAACTAACATGGGATGGGGAGGATGGGCGGCTGGTCAGACGGAAAGTGACAGAGGCTCGCAAACGATTTTGGCGGGGCCAGAGAATCATAAAAATAAATCAACGAAGACTGCAACTTTTGCGACTCCTGCGGCGGGGTCTGTGACTTTTATATTTGGTTTTCCGGTTTCCACCACCATCTCAGCCACACCGATTGGCCGCTCGTACCTGATGCAAGGGGCCCACCTCTGGAGGGCATTCGTGATGGAAGTACATGCCTTGGCGCTCCCGGCTTCCTCTTCCGAAACTCTTGGAGTTTCTTCTCGCTTCTTCCGCGTGTGTGTGTAAGGAACTGAGCTGCTGTGCATTTGCTGGGTGGCTTTTGGGCAATGTGCTGGGGGGCTTCTGGCTCGGATAGCTCCTCTCCACCACTGTCGACGCCGAGGAACATCTAGTAACAGGTCGGAGTCGTATAAAACAAAGCGCCGCGTGAGGGAAATGGATAAAGATCAGAGAGAAAGCGAGAAAGAAGCAAGAACTGATACCATTTTCGCTAATAATCGTACACGAGGTTTTCCACATGCGGTGTACAGTACGATCGGATGTGGTCCATTTGCCCGATGCAATGGAATGGGCGATATTTTACAAAAGTAGTGCCATTATTCCGTCACAGGTGTGCCCGGAGAGATGGCTACGGCTGAGTGCGGGTTGGTAGCGAGTTTGAAATTGTTATTGCAAATCGATAGTGGCGGCAAAACGCATCGGAACGATGGACCGAAGCAATTCCGGTGCGGTAAGTAATTCATTAGCGATGTAGTGAGCGTACCCGTGTTGGTATTATGTTCGCCCGATGGGAGGTTTATATTTACTGCTTGAGGTTTTTTTTGTGCTCTAAGTTAGTTTCATGCTACTATTTATAAAGAGAAAATGGTTTTAAGGTTATTTCTGTTCAATGGCATCAACTAGAGTGCTTGTATACTCATGGAGAGCCTGTTATTTAATGAGAACAGGGTTTTCAGGACAACGATGTCACTTGTTTTTGAAATATTCTTACTTTATTACTTGATATCACAATCGATGCCTACAATTTGGCACATGGTGCTACGAACTGCAGTAATCATTTGACCAGCAATCATACACTTGTAGATTTTACCAGAACATTAAAAGATATTTTTGAATTTCTGCGCTAAAAACACCCAACATACTTGCAAGAACATCTTTCACGGAGCTGCCATTACGTCCATAGCTTAAATTCCTATTATACGTTTATTATCGGTTACTACAGTGACTAGAGTGTAATATCTGGACAGCTGGAGTGTAAAATCATGTACTCAAAATAACAAATGAAGTGGGAACGTTGTCTGACCCTTGAACCAACAGCTGTTGTTGGTATGCTGCTATTTTTGCGATTATTATTCTAGAAACTCTTTGTTTACTTAATATTGTTATGTCCTCAATCACGCTGCAGTAGTTCTAGCGCAGCCCAACCGTCCAAAACGGTGCCAACGCTCTTGGCCTGTGTTGGACCTAATCTAATAAACTCCCGTCACAGCTGGGACGACGGCGGTCGTGTTGTGCGTTACTCACTGTCACTATTTATTGCGCGAACGCAGCGGTAGCTGAGCAGCAAGCAGGCCCTGGCGGGTGTAAAGTGAGCATCAATTTCGCATGCTTATCAGTGGCTGCGTGCATATGCTTGTCCTCGACCCATGCGACCCTTACGGAGTCGCCGATCGTGGTGGAGCGGGCGAGCGCGCGCTAAAGAAAAGGAAAAAAAAAGTTTGCCACCGAGAAGCGGAAGGTTATCGCAATGTCAGCTCGCAAAACCTTACGCTTTAGTTAAAACACACCACTGGCGGGACATCCTTCCTCCGACATCGATTTGCGATGGCAAGAAGCAGATCTTCATGTAGCTGTCGATCTTTGCGGCGCCGATGGAGTTTCCTTGTCCTTTTTTTTATTTGCCATCTGAGAAGTCAGCGGAGAGCACGGCGTCGTTGAAATTAATAATTACGCCCAGTAGGAAGGGGGGCACTAGGGCAGCTTGTTGTACCGGGTGGGAGGATTTTTAATAACAAAATACCCCAAAAATATGGTCTTCAGAGGAGCACGTTAGGTTTGGTGGTACAGAAACAGCTGGTGCGTCGGAGGAATTGCAAAACACATGCGGCAAAACAGGGATGGCAGGTTATGGCGGGGATGATCCTATCGAAATTGGGATAAAACTTTGCGAGCTCAAGAAGTGTGGAGCGTAGGACGCTAAAGTCCCGCGTGATGTAACTATGGGTAGCGGTCTCCCAAAAAAAGAAACAAAAAAAAAAAAACGATGAAAAAAGGTCATCCCATTTTGTCCCAGCAACAGGCCCGCTGTGAGTACTGGGAGTCCTTTTTATTTGGGATCGGAGACTGAGATAGGGCCCTTTTGTCGGTCTGAGCTCCCGGTGGGAGGAAATCGATATGTTAATTTGAATGCCGGGCTCTCGGGTGAGGATCGGAGTTGGGCAGGGCAGACTTTTTTGTTGCTGTTTGGTGTATTGGTTTTGTCGTTTACGAGAAGCGGGAGGAAAAAAAAGGTATGACAATTTTCAAACATGATCCCCAACGGGCGGTTTATGTGTGAGTGTGTGTGTGTGTGTAGTTGCGGACCGATGTCATAAGAAAACCTGGGCTCATTTATCTTTGCCGAAACCACCGTTCCCACGGTAATGGATGATGGCGCTCGTCAACTTTTGTGATCTGATCTGCTTTCCCTTTGGTGTCTCGTTTTTTGGCCGTTGCGTCAGATACCGGCAACGACAACAGGTCCTTGGCCGACTATGTTTCATTTACCTGGCAGGCGGGGAGGCGCCCCACCATAAAATCAGCCCCAGCACACGGTCGACCGGACGGGCCGCTGGGCTGGGCAGCTGGCGAGGGCAATAATCTTTTGCAGTGGTCCTGGTGCAGGTTTTGGAGTAGCAGCGGCGTTTTTGTTCGATCTGTCTCTTTCTCGCTCGTCATTTTGAACGGGTCTGAAGCCTTGCCTTTTGTGTATCCTTGGCACTGCTGTGGCTGGACGGATTCGTTCGTTTGTTTTTCCGCTGTTTTCGTCCGTGTTCCTTCCGTGGACGATGCGGTGGAAATAATTTGATTCTCCTCGGTGCTCCCGGGAATGGAAGGAGTGGGAGGTTGATGCGGGCTGCGGAAGTTTCGATTAGCCGGGTGGAACATTGAGCGAGCGAGCTGGTAAAGCGACCATCCTGGCAAGAAGATCCATCAGTAAGCTGATGGAGCGAAGGAGACACACCCAGACAGCAGATATAAGCTGGGCACGACGGTAGCCAGCATAATCATGTACCAGCCTCCTCCCGTACAAGAGATGAAAGAGCTTTTCCAGTCGAACCGCTTTTCTTTCCAATCGCTGCTGATCCCCTACCTCTACCCTGGCGCATGCGGCTCATTTGGCCGAGGGATCGGAGGAGGATTTTGCTCTCTTGAATAAAGCGTTTCTCTTTGAACTTTGACCGCACCACCATCGTGTTTTGAGTGCGGGTGAGGTATGGGGGGGGGGATTTGGTTGAAGCGTAACTGGAGTCCGTATTGAGCAGCTCCGCTTTGCTCGGTTGTGTGTATGTGTGTGTGTGTGGGAAGGTGGATAAATATTTCAATCAATTTCATCTGTTTTTCCGTCCCTGCCACACGCCGCGCTTCGGCCAATAAAATCATCAAATCGGTGCAATTAAATTTTAATCAAACGCAAACCACCCACTCCGTCCGCCACCATTTGACGCTCCGTTGTGTCTATTTGGTAGGGAAAGATTGTTTTATCGTTAAACAGAAATCAATTTCGCGTTGGATGATATTCGATAGTCGGCGTGGCGTGATTTTGGAGCAGCAGTACCGTGGAGCAATTAGTGCGAAGGTGTGTCTGTGTGTATGTAGAATTTACTTTTTTGTTTGCAAACTACCAGCCACTCGAACTATTGCTCACTGGTCGCTTCGCTAATTAAATGATTTGTTTTCGAATGGTGGTACGAGAAGCCTTTGGAATGAAATTGACCAAACATAAGGGTCAAGAGGGTGGTGGCAGGGAGTGCGACACAAACTCACTTCATTAATCCTGCCTACTGAAGGCGGTAGTGGGGTTTGTTTGCTTACTTTTATAATTGCTCGTAAAGTCGAGTTTATGTTGGATTTGGTTGGTTTTGTGAGCTCTGTTGTGAGGTTGTATTTGGAAGTTGTTCAGCTTTTTTTAACCGTAGAGTTACCTATCTCTCATTCACTTTGAAACTTACAAAAAAAAAAGCCGAACCGAAAAGTTCCTAGTTGCTCGTCTCGGAAGTCTGCTTGTCATCGTTCGTTCAGAAAAACGTACACATTGGCATTAAATAATTTACTTAATTGGATTCAATTTCGGAACTGGATTCTTCTTCTTCAGTTTTCTTGTGTTGCTTCTCTCTTGAAGTAGGATTCCTGCACATTTTCTGAACTCTTGGGTTTCTCGGTGTACTGAGTGTGCAGAAAAAGCTCGTGAGGCTGCCGAACAGGATGGGATTGCAAAGTGAGTGAGTAGGAAAATCTTTGCTTCACCACATCGTGAACTCGTTTTGCCGAACGTCAGGTACGGGTTTGTTTAAACTGAATGCCTGTAAAATATGCGAATAAAATTTTGTGTGTTTTTTCGAAGCTAATTTAATTATTTCGCTGAACAAATCAACGCCAAGCAATTTTGTGAGTTCTCACTCGGGACGGAAAGTTGGAAGGAATCAAGAGGATTTTAGTCGAATGCTCATCGATCTAGAAATATGTATCGCTTTTCCATTTTTCACGACGAACATATCCTTTTGAGTGATGTTTTATGTATTGTAATCATTTATTTCCTTTCTATTAATTTTAAACGACACATTTGTGGTGCTTTTTAGTGCAGCATTACTCGCCATCAGGTTTCTTGCCTTGGTGTTCGTTTGTTTGATTTTTCACGGTCACCTACAGCCGCTGGTAACGCACGTTGCTTTCCCGGCAACAACATTGTCCTCTCTTTAGCCTCGTAGCCAGCTGGCAACGGGGAATCGGAAATCTCTGTATAATGAACCAAAAAGGGCCATAAATTGTAGCACAACGTGTTGTCGTGCATTTGTTGTGGCCTTGGTCGCCCTCACGTTGCCCTTCGGAAGGGTCGGGCAGATGGCAGACGCTTCTCGTCACCCCCGGGCGAGTGTGAAATTTCCGGTCTTTTTTGCGTCTCCTTTTTTGTCGTTACAATTGCTCTTCCTTCCTCGCCGGACCTACAATGCGTTGAGTAGTTGACAATGGGACATCTTCCTCGTTGCATTTTCAGCGAACATATTGCATTTTACTTGCCTGCTGTGTTTCTATGTGTTTGTAGTAGAGGGAACAGGGCGCCTGCAATACCTGCCCGAAAATTAAAGCGACATCCTTTGGTCCGTTCATTAGAGCAGCGACATGTGTGTGTTAGTATTTTTCTGTACATCTAGCCGGCATATCGATGTCAAAGAGCAGCACGCTGCCTTCCTATGATTGGTGCATTTGTCGTCAGTGTCGTCCCACAGCTGTGTGTTTGGGTCGGCTAATCGGCTTTTGCCGATGTGTACGCACACGCACCCACAGTACGCAGTGAAGGCAAAACAAAAAGACGGAACACATGAAGCCCGAACGCAGGCTGATGTGTGTAATACGCACGTGTTGAAGGAATGGACGTTTGCGATCGCATTACCACCAAGCTTTGTTGTACGAATTTGTAGCTGGTTTGTAGCTGCAGTGGTGGAGCTACACTTGATGAGAGTACTACTGGTACCGTGCGCTACAGCTAGCTTTGTTGTTGGCGGTTTTCTCCGGCCAGTTGGATGGGTGGACGTTGCACGGCAGTATCAGCTTTTATGTGGTCAAATTATAGCTGTTTTGTTTTGTGCGGCGCAATTTTCACGCTGCAGTGATTATGAACAGGCCAGCATTGCATCTATTGTGGTTGCCGCTCTTATCGCTGGCGAATGATGTGGAATTGATGTGGTGGAAATAATTAATTAAATTGTGTATCGCCCAATGCATGCTAATGGATGTTTTATTCCCGGAACGCTAATGCTTACGTATTGCCTTTTAGCGGATTTGGCAACGAGTTCAAGTCGTAAAGCTTCGGCGCTGCGGTTTAGCGCCGAGACACGGGAGTAAACCATGGAACTTTGCCATCTTTCATCGCAGTAAGATAACAGCGAAAGGAAGCGATGCGCATGCGAACAATTTAATCAAATGCCATCGCTAGCGCTTTAGCTAAATTGTTTTCGGGCAAGATTTTGTTTCCGGGTGTTATTATTTTGTGATTTAATTTTGTCTCTCTTTTCGACGAGACCTGGGCAGGTTTTTCCATCTTCAGCTTCGGTTTGCTGCAGGCCGGATTTTATGAGGTGGAAAATGGAAGAGAAAATTTTATGCCTTGTTGCGCTCACTCCCATCTGTCAGCGCACTCGCACGCTCTTGACATCCGTCATCGGTTGGTGGCTTTCGAAAAGGGCACATCGGGATGGCCTTGTTTTGCCCTGCCTTGCCCTTGGCACCGCGCTAGAGATAACACATGACACATGATTAAATGAATGAAAAAAGGGAAAAGGTTCTAAGAAATAACTTCTGACAGATTTGCACTGGTACACACGGCTCGATAGTGATGGGACACCGGGTATGGGGTTCGAATGAGCGGGCGACGAACGAATCAGTGCTAAAGAGGCGTCGTGGGATTTGTGGAACGATTAATCATAATTATCACTTTGGGGCACGCTCTGGGGGGCACGTTTGGTGTGCTTTCACTGTGTAGATGCCTTGCAGAACGGGGGAACCACGAGTGCCGCAGCGAGAAGGGACGACGGGGTGGGACCACTTTTGGCCTCGGGAGTAATTTCAATTTATCATGACAGTCGCTGCGTAGCATTCGGTAGAGAGGATAGGGAAAAGATGGTAAAGAGGCATCACGGCAAGTGGTGCGAATCGATATGACGGCCTAACCTGACAGCTATTTATTAAATTGAAAGAAAATGTTAAAGGGAAACAGTAAACTGTGACAAACGAATTACTAGGTGGAGAAAGCAGACGGTTCGGATGAAGCGGCAAACGGTCGATTCGGGAAAGGAAATTCAAGAAATGGTCATAAATGAAGATGAAAGAAGATAGAGGCTTTTATTGCCTATCAATAAAAAAAACTATTTGCTTTGTTTTATAACTTTCGGCGCTCACAGCTTACAGTCAACTTTATAGTTGGTGTGTATTGTGCAAACTGTATGTTTTATGTATGTGCAGCTTTTTATACGCAGCTGTACGCCTAATGTCAGTAAAACATTTTAACGAGCTGATCCTCCCTCCCCAACCGAATAGTGACAATGGCTAAATCAAGGAAGGCATGTGGTGGAACTGTGGAATTTCGTCTGGCCGAGCCCGGTTCCCCCGAGCACCGAATGTGCACGTTCCACTTGATCGATGTTTAATGTGCCACCAAAACGGCTGCTAATTACAACCAGCGACAGACATTCCATTTCGCGCCAGGCTGCAGGGGCATGCTGCATATGGGCTGCACAGGGATGTTATTAGTGCGCGACTGTCTTTAGCTGCAGCTCGCTTGGTTGCATGGGAGGTATGGTACACCGCGATCTGCGCTTCTTACTGTTTTTTTTTGTCGCCCGGGATAATACTGCCCTCATCAATCTTTCCCCTTCCCTTAGCCGGCAGTCAAGCAAAGGGAAAAAACACACGCCCTTACACGATGGGGAAGGCAAACACACCACACGGCGGCACACGGTTCTAAGTTATAATAATCACTGCGCTCTCTCATTGTGCTTAATTAGCCAGTTAAATTTATTGTTAATTACGATTGTTGCAGCATAATTTTCCATTATTTTATTGCCGTCGAAATCGAGGAAATGGGCTGAGCGAAAGGGAAGGGAAGGCGTCCTTGCTGGAGGGGTGGTACAAATGTTTGAAGTCGAGTTTTAAGACTAACGGGGTTTGTTGGCTCGTTTCGAAGGGTAAGAGCGCACAATGGTACTTGCCACTCGGGTGTCCTCCAACAGGGAAACGGCACACAAACTAACGGCTGTCGATTGGGCAACCGGTGGCACACAATTAAGCACACCCATCGTCGAGCCCATTCTTCCTCCGGCTCTTCCTCCCTCTGGGCCGGAACATATCTCTCTCCGTGCACCGGAAACGGTACGACGGCGATGTTGTTTCTGGAGGATGCTGTGGATCGAGCGAGAAGGCATCATGCTTTCGGCCCACTGTGCGTTGAAGATGGGTTGGGGTAGAAGTACAGCACAAAATGAAAGACCTCTGGTAGCAGTCTGGTGTTCGTAATTGGTGTTTCGGGGGTGACCGAAAACTGACACAGTGGGACACGCGGTGGTAAACGTAAGCCCCCCCCGCACGCGTCTTAGCGTCTTTAATTAGACAGAATTGGATGGTAATCGGTTCTCCATTTACTCGCGTAGCGCCGTCGCCATTCTGGGATGACTTATGTAATGTCGTCGACGGGGCCTGCCCTCCGCTTTGTGTCCGGGAATTGGTTGGCTGAGTTCACTAACCTTCCATTTAACGGTCGAAAGGATGGTAGGAAGGAAGGAAAGATTGTTGTGTTCGGTAACACGAAATTGCTTAATCGTCTGTTTAGATTGTGTGTTGAACTGGCAGAACATTAGCTGATGCAAAATTGTGTGTAATTTTCCGCCTAATGGTAGAGGAAGTGGTAATGCGTCGCTCGAAATGCGCGAATGGTATTTAACTTAATTGAATGGCAAGTAAAAATAATTATGATAAAATCAGTCGATGTGTAAAGCGAGAAACTTTTTGAACATTAACTTCCATGCCTAAAATACTTCCCAATCGTTTTACATTTCATCGTAGTGATGGAATGTGCAGCAAGCGGGATTGGTCCCAAAACAACAACCCCCCCCCTCTCCCAAGACGGTACCAATAGCACTGGTAAATGAGTGCGCAAACATATGAGTCCGCTGCATGCACAGATAATCGGTTGTTCGCGCATGTTTGAAGGCTTTTTGAAATTCCATTCCCAAGTGGTGGAGTGGGGCTTGGCGTCGGGGGAACGACTGAAACATTCCATCGCTCGGTTCCTCGCTTCACGGTTGCTCCGCTTGGCAAAGGGCTGCACGCGGATTTACAAGACTGTACCAGTTCTGCATTTGGAGTTCCCCCGTCGTACAAGAAGCACTGGCATAGCCCGGCTGGTTGCTGCATCGGAGATTAAAACCAAACTCTTGGCGCTCCTCCTCCTACTCCTTCCGCCCTCCTCTCTCTGCAGTAACTGTAAAAACAAAACTTTCGAAATTTAAATTCTTTTCCCGCAAATATTTTGATTTGTTCACGTAGCCCACCACCATTCCCGTCGTGCCGCCGCCCTGCGGACTGGGAGCTTAGCAGGGATGGCAAAGGGAAGCCAAACTGTTGCCTAGCGAAGATTGAAATGAATGGAATTCGTCGTCAAAAAAGTGCTGGGTACCGTGCACAGCTCGGTCGCTCCGCAAGAGAGCTGTCTAGCCACGAGCACCGAAAATGCTGCCGGAGGGATGCAAAGGAAGGCAAACTACAATAACAACAATAACAAAAAAAAAAGTCCAAATGTCCTCGTGTGGCGTAGTGGCGAAGATGGCGGCGGTGGCGGAGGGTGGAGCTCCCTTGTTGGAAATACAAAATCGCTGCACCACCGTTCTCTGGTGCCACCACCGCGGTCTTTGTCTGGGAAAAACGAGTTCTGTTCAGCCAGATGCCGGTAAGAATGCGTGCGCCCCTCTTGTGTGTGCTGCCCTTTTTCATTGCCTTGTTGAAAATGGCTCCTTTTTGGGAGGGTTCGGGAATGTGCCACGGACCCAGAGACAACTCTCGCCACACTTGCCCACAATCAATCAAACAAAAACAAAAGGCCAGGCAGAGGAATGGTGTGGAGCACGTGACACGGGTAGCACTCCATCCCTCTCAATCGGCAGTTATCTCAGGAGTTGGTAAAACTGGAACACGTTTTTACAATGACTTCCACTGCACGTGAATCCACTTGGAGGGGGTGAAGTGACGGTGCCACAGCGAGTGTCAGGTGGATGGGAATAGCAAAGAAAAGGTCAGAAAAGTCGAAAAAGCGCCCTCCCCCCTCTATTCCAAAACTTCCTTTCGTTTTGTACCGGCAGTGAGTTAGTTTCGGTCGTAAAAACTCGCACCCACACACACCCTCCCGGGGCTGGTGGTTTGGTGGTGTGGGAATCGGGCAAAAGACAATCCAACTAGGAAACTAATTAATTGCCGCGTCGCCCCAGAAGACGCAGGTTTCGCGGCGGTGGTGGCGTTGGGTGGTGAGTGTGTGGTGCGTACGTCTTACGTTTCAGTTTCGGCTCATTGTTAATTACCCGAAATAGACAAATTACTTGTCAGTTTTGTGGTGTTTTCGGCGTGTGTGTGTGCGCCACCAGCAGCACCACCAGTTTGCTCTATCTTCGTGTTCCAGCCGACGGGGAAGGGAGATTTTTCGACCATTTCATACCACATGTGAGTGTTTGTGTGAGGGTACGGCTGCTGTGGATCTTGCAGAAAGTTTTTCGGAGTAAGCGACAGGGTTCGCAGATGCTGCTCGGGAATGTCTTAATTTATGGTGCCTGCTTGGGTTTGGCAGCTCTTTCAGACCGCCAGTGTGTCACGCATTTTCGCCACCCAGATTTATCCGCGATGATCCTTTCATCCTCACGCATGAATGCATGCGAATGCGGGAGTTTAATTTGGAGTATCAGTTTTATTGCGTTTATTAGCGTGCTGTCTGGCTGTTGTGAAGCTGGGTGTTTTGTGCCTCAGGGTAAATCACAACCCGTGGCATCTGCTGCAGAGTAAAGTTTTTCGAAGGATTTGTGCTATTTTGGTGCGTTCCATTTTTCTCATCTCTTCTCCTCTTTCGAGGGATAGTGTTTACAAGGATCTAGACGCAAGAGAGCAAGCCTTGCATGTTTCGTTTCGTCGACGTACGGTTTTCGGTGTTCGGCAAGGTCGTTTTGCATGATGGATCAATGACGGCTTTTCCCTCTGACTTCGGTCAGACTATCGATTGTTTTTTTGTTTGCGCTGGACGGACAAAGGCTTTTCTGCCAAACTGGCAGGAATAAGCTGGGGTGCGTAAAGATTGTTCCAAGTTGTTCCGTCTCGATGGGCGCCTACAGACAAGCGCACAAAAACAAACATCAAATCACGATGGAAGAGGGAGTGTACGTGTGTATGTACGTGTGTGTGTGTGGTAAAACCTTCCATCGTTGGACTTTGTGCCCTTAATGCCATGCCCTTCTTGTTTTTTGTTTGGTTCGATGTTTTTATTTTGACTGCCGGTGGTTGTTTAGCCCGTCGTGTTTGTACGTGGGGGAATCGCCTCAAAAGGATCACTGTACGGGAAAGTACGAGGATTACACATGGAATCAGAGGAATTCAGAGAAATCAAAGAGTTAAAAAAATGAAGAATAAAAAAAAACATAGCGAGCAGAGCAAAACCTTTTCCGTTCGGCAAATGTGCGTTGGAAATCACGCAATATCGGGGCCCATAATCTAGCGAAAAAGGATACGGAAAAGGGACACTCGATGCAAAAACCTCGAAACGATGAGCCACTTTATGCGTTGTACGAAAACAAGCTTAACAATGCTAAGCTGAGTCGTTTGAAGGGAAATCAAAGCAAACCCGCAGCATCGGTGCGTGAACCGTGGAAGTTACGGAGGGTAGGGAAAATAAAGTGGAAGGATAAGGTCAAACGATAAGGCGTCCGACAGCCACCCACTATGATGGACGAGATCTTTCAGTGGTAGAAGGAGCTATTCGCTGAATAGGGATGCCTTACCGAAGTAAAAGTTTAAACGATGACGTTTCTGTATCATGCTGCGGGAATTCGATTGACAATAAATTGTTTGAAGCTTTTCCGATGGGATAACTAAATATTGTCTTAATGGAGTTTCACCTTCTGATACTTATAAAAGATACCGATAACCTCCAAGACAAGACAGGCTGACCTTTTGAAATGACATTTCTCTTCGATATTGATCCAACATATTTACGGTTTATGGCATAAAACGGCGGCGTAACGTTTTTCCCAAGAAAGGCCATTTCACCGTCTGTGTTGTTCATTTTTGGAGACAATCGGTCAACCGAGCAGCGGTAAGTAAATTGAATGGCATTATAGTTGCGTTTGTTATAATCCCGGATGATCATTTATCATACACCCACCCGAGGTGACGGCACACACATACGCATACGCAGACATGTGTTGTGGGCAGCGGTCTACAAATCTATCCGCTTTAATCCACAGCCTGCGGGCGTGTAGCTCGTGTCCAAATAACTGCATACTGCGACGGCCGCGCTCCGCAGCGGGAGAGCTACATATCATGCTGTTCGCTGGAGAATTGACGACGCCATGACTGGACGGCAACGGTCTCTTCTCGCTGCATAATTCTCCCATTAATAAACTGCAGATGTGTCTGCAATTAGGCCCGACGGCTAGTGAATAGCAGCCGATTGTGCGAATGTATATCGCGCCCGGAGTACTGGCTCCCACGCACATGATGCACTTGCTGTCATTAAATTAACGATCAATGTGTCATCGTTGTACGCTTGCGATCTGAGGACTTTCCCTTGTGGCACGGCTGTATGCGTTCTGTCGGTGAGAAGCAGCTTTCCCACAGCCAAGCACAACATCAATTCATCGTGAAGGAATCGGCGCTCTCTGACATCGGACGCACGTTGTTGGGGTTTCCTCTTTCCTTTCGTCCATTATTATGAGTCCTTCTAGTAATCCCAACGGAGTAAGCAACTGGAAGCGGGGAGGTCGAACAAATTTGCCCTCGGAAAAATGTGTCCGGCAGGAATATTTATGATACGGTCAGTTCACTCCAGCTGCTGGGGAAAGTAGGGCCCGGGATACTGGTTTGGTGAGGAAAAATCGTGTTCGTGCGGAAGAAAAGTGCAGCGTCATGGTGTTGATGGGCGATTCTGTGTACTACCACTGCTACTACTTCTACGACTGCTGTTGATGATGATGATAATGATGATGGCAATGAGTATCACAAATATTGCCAACATTTTATGAAGAGTCATGCTGCCATGAGTAAGCATTTTCCGAATCAATGTCCCGGAGCGCGCAAGGACGACGGTTTGAGGTAATGTTCCGGAACCCGGAGGAGTACACAACATCTTGCCGAAGCAGTTGGGTGGTGCTGCAGAGCCGAGGGGAATGTCCTGTGCCGAATTTACCTGTTCGATAAATCTCCTGGCTGATGGTGTTAGGCACGTCCTGTCGATAGCAGCCGGCAAATCCGGTTTTGCGGAAGCAGCAAAGGGAAATCAGCAAAATGTTCTCTCATGGTGTGTGCAGCGCAAGAAAACAATGCGGCCTTAGTGTAGTGTTCGCAACCGAAGCAACAGGAGGCTTATGAATAAGAAATGAACTGACTGTGCTTGGGGTTTGGTGTGGTGTGTACGTGGTTGTTTGGTGGATTTTGGGTTGTTTGGATAATTTTCTTGCAGTGAAAGCAATGGGTTGTGAGTGATTATGAAGTTAAAAGAAAGCACGTGCTCTGGCCGTTTAGCATTGTTTTGGCAATCGAATTGATAAGAGGATTATTGTTGGTATTTTATTGAGTGTGAAACATATTGAAGCTCAAATGTTGAAAAGGTTTAACATTGCAAGCTACGATTATTTCTCACACTGTATTGAAATCGTATATGTTCTGGTATTAAGACATTATAATACGAATGATTGCTACTTCCTGTGCTTATTAACACGGTTTTTAACACACAAAAAGCTGAGCTAAAAAGTTGTCTGTAGTTCATTTACTGCCTTCCAGGTAGTTTAAGTTGTAAAGGAATCTACAAAAAAAATATCTTAATATCTAAGCTAAAAACTAAGAATCAATAACAGGAATAGCAATAGGAATAATGAAGTTACGAAATGTGACAGCATGAGGACTGTTAATTGACGAAGCTCGAGGAGATAGTTTTGGATGAAGGTCAAAAGTCAAAGTCTAGCAAGTATTAGGCATAAAAATGTTACCTCAATAAAAGTATAATATTATACATATAAATTTTTGTTTGATTTTATTTTTAATGTTGTCATTAATATACTAATTAAGTACATTAATTTGGAATAATAAGGGTTTATTTTTTCGTGGATTATTTAAATTGTTAGTAATATCACTGTGAAGCAAGAACGAAATAGAAAGTGACCAAAAATGGTGGCTGTAACAACGTCGAACAGGATTGGTAAACACTGTATGCCAGAAAGACTCGAATTAATGTATCTTTTTCAGTTCAATCAATAGTTATTTGCTTTGAAGTAAAGAAAAAAAAAGCCCAATGAGCAAAAAATTAACGTAGCATAGGTAATTCTATATTGTTTTGTAGTGGCAATAAAATCATGATATTTATAAAAAATGCCATTGCAAACTCATTTTGTGGGAGTAAATAAAATGGAAATCCTTTCTTAGTAGGAAAAATGGAAATGTAAGGGGAGTACATCCCAAATCGAACGAGAGGGGCGTTTCCACCATTAGCATACGGCGGGAATAACATTACGCTTGCCTCTAACCAATACCGCGATCCTCCTCCCGAACGGATTTCTGAAAGTACCTTGTCGAAGTGACATTCACGATAATGGAAAAAGGGGTTGCAAAATTAAGGACGAGAAAAAAAAAATCGGCGTGCAAAACACATCTCTGCTACCATGTTGGTGGCGTGTGCTGCATTTTCCATTTTCACGGGCATCGAAACGTGTTGAAAAGTGGTGTGTCACATCGCTGCTGTGATTTCCTGCCGAAATGATACATTAACGGTTTAGCTAAAGTGTGCTTTCGACAAATGGAAATTCCTCGCCCTCGGGGTGGAGACGCGAGTGCAGACTCTCCCTTTCAGCGATGGCATATGCATCGGCAAAGTGGTGTGCACTGATGTGGTAAGTCGTTAGTGCTGAACCGGTGCTTTCCGGCGATCACCTCTGTGCGAGGTCCACATGGGTCGGTGTGTCTTTGGCCAAACGAATGATTTGGAGGGTGCACTGTTGGGACTTTGGGCAAGAGCAAAGCAGCTTTTCCATTTTCCCCTGCTGGGTTCCGATGCCCCAATTGACACATTAGCAGCGCGAGTGCGCGCTCCGTTGATGACTGTTTGACTACACACCCACTTAATGGAAATGGGAGCTGATTCCTTTTTGGAAAGTCCACGAGTGCGTGCGCGTGTGTGTGTGTGGTGGTTTGATTCTAACAGTACAATGGAGCAGTTGGTGGTAACGAAAACGGACGATTATTTCATCATAAATTATCGATTTATCGGGCGCCTTATATGGCTGGAACACTCGAGTGAATCGGGGAAAGTGTACGTAGGTTGGCACCAATATGGCGCCCGGTGGCGACGATTAGATGCAACGCGGATGTCACCACGGAACCGCATAATTGGTCGGACATTTTTCGTGGGTGTAAGTGAGTGAGGTTGTTTATTGTGCGATTTATAGCGGCTTTAAAGTATTTATGCTGTAGCATAGCTGTCGTCGAAAGAGTTGAGGGTGTTTTACTCCCTATTGAGATGATACAACATAGAGCCTGAAGAGAATTAAAGATTTGGAAGTGGTGTAAGGCTTTAAGTAAAGAAGATGAATGGTTGCTCGTTAGCAAGCGTTATGAGACTATTTAACGCCTTTTTAAACTATTCCAATCATTTCTGAGTCGTTTGTTGGACGTACTGGCCATATATTGAATATATTCCAAAAAGATAAGGTTAATATGTTTCACGATAAGTGGGCTAATACAAGCCTGCTACTCTTCGCGTGTGTTTTGTGCTGTTATCACTTCATTAATTTATGCAGTTGAAACGAAACTCCGCAAACCTCTCGTGTCTTGGGTTATGTTTATCAATGATCCAACGTTGTGGAAGGAAACCCATCGCACCTTGAGACCGGCACATCCTCTGGGGAATAATATTAGCTTAAATGACATCATCCCGTGGGCATTGATAAATCATGCAGGCACGAGGAAACGTTCTAATCTTCTCCGGTTCAAGTTCGATAGGAGAGGGTCAGCGTTGTGTCTCAATCTGCCGTCTCAGTGGAAAACAGGCGTTTCGGTTTCAACCATATGTCGCACACCCATCCCACTGGGAGCGTGTGCTATCTTGCGCGGTCGCGTTTGCTTTAATTAGTTCAAAGGAAACGCTTATCGGTGAGCCCATTTTTCACCATACCGTACGGAACTGCCGAGCGAAACTAGAAGCGAAAGGTGCGCTCCAGAAGTCCATTATCCGCCCTGGCGGCATTCGAACATCATGATGCGTCTTGGAATCAAAGAAAGCCATACCAACAGTCCCCACGGTGGTCCAGGGTGGTCGAGTTAATGAGAAAATACCACACATCGACAGCCACCGGCGGGAGTAATAAACGATCTGGAATGCACCCGTCGCTTCACGGAGTCACGGGGTGCACATAGTAGCAGCGGGAAGACTACCGAATCGGACAGAGAGAGTGTGAGAGAGGAAGAGAGCAAGCGACGAAATTGAAATGTCACATTCAGCTAATTGATCCCGAACGGTGGTGGTGTCCTGCTTGGCTCCGACGTCGGCCAAAGGTGGCGTTTAATAAAATATCCAACCATAGAATACCGCCAAACAGGGTGGTACAAAGGTAGAATTGGCTTTGGTGATGGTGGGGACGGTCTGGACTTGTTGGTCGAAATTTTAATGTGCTACTGATAAGCGTCACCGGGACAGTGGCAGGGTGAAATGTGGTGCGGGCTTTTGGATGTTATCGAGAAGGGAAGCGCTTATCGTGGCGCGCGCACTGGGCGGTAAGAAATGCAGACGCTCAATCGTGTGACCCTTTTCCTTTTAGTCAGCGGTGTGTTTTCGCTCTCCCTTTTGGCGTTTCGTCTTGACCCTTCTCGGATGGATGCTCTAATTAAGGTGCACCGTGGCGCGACACCGCCCTCCTTTCGGGTGGTGACGTTCTTGGCCAACGTCCGCGAGGTTGTTTTTCTTTCGGCAACCTTTCTTTGCTAACTTTGCTGACTTGTAGCTTCCCGAAAAGGATTTTCCAATCTTCGCGGTATACGTTGAGAGCGGACATGGGGTGTATTAAAAGTTACAATGAAAAGACAAAAAAGTCTTCTTTCTCCCAACTTCAGGTCCAGATGATTGGTGTGCGCACCCTTTTGCTTGGGTGGACGGGTGCGATGCGATGTGTCTTGCACGAATTCATAGTTACCGTAAATGATGATGTTTTACTTTTCATCCAATCACGGAATCCGATCGCTAGAAGAATGGGAAGCGGGACAGAGCACGCGTTTGCGAATCGAATTGGACCGGTTTTGAATCATGTTTTTTGTCTCCACCGGTTGTCTTCGTGCTATTGAGAGTCTTCGTTAGCTTGGTTTGCGAATTCTTGTCATCGATTGTCTCTCCTGTTGCGGAAGATATCCTGCATGATACATCTCGGGGGTGAAGAAAACGGAACGGCAGGAAAAGTCAACAAACCCCGCGTTGTAAGCGAGTTGACATCTTGGAGATCTGCAGCACCGGACCCCGGACTGGGGCAGAAAGACGACCTCCGTCGATGATCTCATTAACTCATCTTTCGGGGACTTTTATCGTCGTTCGTGTTTCTGGGAGACCCTCGGTTCGGTGGGATCGGTCCTTCCACTGCCGGCAGATTTCGTTTGATCCGCAAGTTTCAGTCACTTTGCTGACTTGATCCTTTTTTTGTGTCTTTCTCTCCCTCGGTCGATTGCTTTTTTTTGGATGTGTTTGTTTTACTTACTGATACTTAATTCAGGAATCTGATTCATTCGATACTTCTTGCCTTGGGTATGCACCTTTTCCTAGCCTTTTGCTGTGTGTTCGTTATCGAGCATTTGCTCCATCCACCGATCGTATTGTCTGTGTTCCGGGGCCTCGGAAAATGCGGATGCGGATAATGGGTGCGCGGTTGGTTGTTTTTAAAAAGAAAAGACGTTTTCATTTGTTGCCCATCCGAAGGGTCGAACCTTACGATAATGTTACCAACCTCTTGCCAAACCGCTACGGGACAAAAGGTCAAAACTTTTGTTGTCACTCTCCTCAAACCTCCAAGCGGTTGGGTTTTATTTATTTCTTCGAATCCGAGTAGCATCCTTTGAACAATTAGACAGGAGCGGTCGCCGATGTGTGTGTGTGTGTATGTGGTTGGTTTTTACGAAGACCGAAGCAATCGTGATTTTACAAGAAAGCAGTAATGGGTAAAGTTTACTTCGGCGATAGTGAACTTTGCGCAGAGTATAACTTTCGGTTGAAGAAGTAAAGTTTTTTAATTCAGCTCAAACTTTGCCTGCCCACAGATGCACTAGCACGTGGTGTCCACTCTGTGAACGTGTGTTTGTTCTATCGATAAACAGTTCTGGAAGCCACCGATTGAGGATATTTTGTGGATCGAAATTGTGGGCAAAATTGAAAAATAAGCAACATCAATGTGCGGTGTGACGGTTCGGGCGGTTTCAAGTTTCCAGCAACAGTTGGAAGCTACTGAAAATTGTCTAACATCTGTTACTTAGAAGTAAAGTAATGTGGTGGTGGTATGTATATTAGATGCATTTGGGTGGGATATTGAGTGACAGCGTGTGCTTCATGCATATTGGTAAAAATTGTTTACCTTCTTGTTAGAATTGGGCATTGTATTAGACATTATTTGCCTAGAAAAAGGTTGACAGTTTATAATATGCTTATTATTTTTGCTGTGCATCGCTTTGAATAACGCCGTAAGTCATTTGAAACGCCAGGTCGCGTAGGTGGCATTGATTGCATTTTTAATAAGCACCACAATAATGCATTCAGTTTACCGACGCGTTGACCTCGACGCTCGAAGGAAATGGTTCGCTTCAGGATGTTTGTTTAAAAATTTAACAAAGCACAGTTCTGTTTAAAAAAAATGCTGCTTTTTCCTCTTTCTGACTGGCAAGTAACAGAATGGCCCGGGTCATTGGATAAACGAGTGGTTCAGCAAAGAAAAGACACACTTACACACACACACACACACACACACACACACACACACACACACATACAAAAGGTGTGGTGATGGCAGAAAGTCCCATTAAAAATGTTAATTAAATAATTACATTAGAAGCCCCAGACACCGTTCTGCGGCTTACATACACACACGCACAGCAAAATAATGCATCCGAAGGCGAACACGCTGCTGAAAGGACGTTGGTAAAAAGCCGGGGCAGAAAAAAATGCACCGTGTTAAATGCAGTGCCACAGTCGTCAAACGAAGGCAATGGGGAGAGAGTCGATAGCAAACCCCATAGAAATGGACTTGCACGGCTTTGAGGCAGGCCGAAGAAGGCCGGACCGGTACGCCAGTTGTTCGCAAACATCTTGCGAGTTTTGTCGACGGTTTTGTAGTGTGTCGTTCCGTCAACAACAGGGCGCTGCACACCGAGCACACTCAGTCAGACTTCGAACTCTGTACACGCTTCGACGGGCGTGGAGTGAAGGTGGGGCAACTCTATAAGCCACCCTCAGTATCCCGCCCTCAACCCCCCATGGGGCGCACACAGACCTCGGGGAAATGCAACTGTCCCAGACCGTCCCAGACTGACAGGCAGACACAGACAGAGTTTCCCGGGGTATAAAACGCAACGAAATGGGGTAAAGAAAATGGCGCGAAATCCCGGCCAATGATGGGCCGATGGGTTGATGGGAATGGGTGACAGTAACGTGATACTCTTGCGGCACAACAGGGCCAGCCAGCCGTTGTCGCCATATCTCCGACAGGGCAGTGTGAGTTTTAGCACGTTCCTGTGCCGTTTGAAGTGCGAAGTGGAGTGGTTCCTTCGGGGGCCCATTGAGGCGAACGTTAAGGATGCAATGGGTGTATCGGTGACAACTGGGATGTAACCGGGGATCGTTTTGAAGGAAAGGGGGAACGTTAGGGAGGGAATGGGGGTATTTCACACGTCGTCCAACATTTATCATTAACTTTAATGAATAACTAACCGCAGTCTCGGGGACAAATGGTGGTGCGCGACGCCCATAGTCTGTCATTTTCAAGTGTCTCTTCAGATTGTCACATGTAGCCGTCTGGTAGGAAATAGGTTGAGCACAGGTGTGTGTGTGTGGGGAGGAATGTGAATTCGTAAAAGGATATTCACAAGGGACTGGGAAAGAATAGAAAAAAGCCAACTGTGGTTGAAAAAGGCAACTGTTTTGCAGGATGCGAACAAGCGGAAGATGCCGCGAGATAAGGGGCGAAAACCCTGCGTGAGGTGTCTCAACAATCGCGAGTGATGGTGGGAACTCGCACGTTTTCTTAAGACGGATCTATGACGTAAATATGCACCTCTTATAGAATGCGTGCTTAAACGCGCTATTGTACTGGGGTAGAGAGACGATCTCATTCGTTTGATGTACTGCAGTGAGACGCTCTTTTCAGGGTGTGATGATACAGTTGCTCGCAATTATACAACGCTTATCTCACGGCAACTGTATCAAAGGAATAAACACATTGTGATTAATGTGTTTAATATGAAAGAATTTGAAGATATCCTTACAGTTGATACAAAAACAACGTATAAAAGATATGATGAAAACGATGTAACGAAAAGCATTTCGAAGTTCTTAGGTTCTTATAGTCTTCTGCTGTAATTTATTATCTTTTGTAGTGTTCTTTTCAGTGTCATTCTTTTGCAGTGCTTCATTTGATATGCAAAGAATAGATTTTGCTTGGATGTCTTAGTGCATTGGAAACGAATACAAATTTTACAGATAATATTGTCTTTCTCAGATTTTTTTTCAGAAACGTAGTTTAGGGATTATAGTTTCATACTATAACCTGGATTAGAACAATACGGCCAAAATCGTTCTGTCTGAATAAAAAAACCTGATTAGGGATTTTATGGTCGTACTATAGCCTTGAAGCCGGTCTCATGGTATAGTCGTCAACTCGTACGACTTAACAACATGTCCGTCATGGGTTCAAGCCCCAAATAGACCGTGCCCCCATACGTAGATCTGACTATCCTGCTACAGTAACAAAAAGTCACTGAAAGCCAAGTCCACTTCACTAGTGGGTGCAGGCAGGCCTTGACCGACAACGGTTGTTGAGCCAAAAAAAAGAAGAAGAAGACTATAGCCTTGAAGTCAAAAACAAGAACACAAGCCTATAGCTCCTACTCATACAATTTTAGGAATTTACTTTAATTTCAAATCTTTTTAAAAGCGTTCTTTGTTGGTGTGGAAACAAATGCTACTAAAACATGTGGTAAATAAATTATGTAAAAAACTGATTATATTGCATTCGAAACCTCCGACTGCTTTTGCGAACAACCAAGTGCTGTACGTTTGGTTCGGAAAATTTATATGCAAACTGCATCAACGTTTATGTTTTGTTTGGTCGGATTTTAATTTGATATTCATTCGATTGATGCCTCGGCTGTCAACAGCGGCAGTTTGTGCGTTGATACAATGTGTGGAAAATAAATTGCGGTATGATTAAATAAATGAATAGCCGTAATTAGTTTGATTGATGACTTTCCGGAAAACATTATCATAAGTCGTCAAAGTTTGCTCGCTGAAAGCAGTATGATGCACGTTCCGATTGCTGGTGCTGTGAATGCCACAGCTACACACTGAGCAGCTGGATTGTGCATCGGAAGTTAATCTAAAATAAATGAAAAAACTACATCAACGCTGAATGCATTGAAAAACTAATTTTGTGGTTTCGCCGTTCCAGCACGACATCAAAGGGGTGTGTGTGTGTGGACTTCATTCATATTTGACCATGTATCGGTATGAAAATATCGGATGTAACGATTGGTTGTAAAAAGTAAATAAAACATAAACAAACAAAAACGCGCTCACACGCGCGTGCACTTGCAAACATCACTCGCGGGATGCATCGTTTGACACGCAAATAGGAAGCGATTGGTCCAGCGGCAATGGGAACGAAACGAAAGATAGAAACTGGGCAATATGTGTGCACGTGGGATGGGGCAGTTTTTTGTTGTTGTAGCGGTGTAAAAAACCCACCAGAACGGAGCGCAAAAAAGAGCCAGCAAAGAACGTGGGTTTATGAACCGCGGATCAATGTTTATGCAGTGGCCACGAATGACGGCCGCTCATTCATCAGTAATGTCGGTGGCAGAATGATAATAATAAACGTGTAATTGGCCCAATTTCATTCGACCGGACCGTGGAGCGGGGCCACGCGTGGAACATAATAGCAGAGGCAGTAAGAGCAGTAACATAAAAGCGTGCGTGAGCCTCTCCGCCCTACAATTACCCTGCCATATCGATCCGTTGAATCGACGACCGGTGGCGGGTAAATTAATTGATCGTTGAATTCAGGCTACTTTTACATCGTTCGGGCTGTTCAGACGGCGTGGACTCATCGCTTGGGATGGGTTTGTTGGGTGGTTTGGCGCTGCTATTGCCAAGCAGTGGACATGGATTACTTTAATTATTCCATTACCCATGACCATCCTTATAATAGACTTCCGGCTTTAAGCTCTAGCAAGTGTTACAACTATTTGTCCGCACTGATGTTGCGCTACGCTTCAGCGCGGATGCAACTCTTTCCTCGTAAAAATGACACTCAGACAGAACAAAAAAGATACACAGCGCAAAAGAACAAAACCATTTCAGTGACTTTCCAGCCCCATGCGTTCGTAACCCGTCGTGGTGAGTGCTGCGTTTAATTGCTGTAAAATGGAGCAATCATTTTCCCATTTTTCACGCTCGCTGGTCTCCGTCCCGGGGTTTGGGTACGAGGCTGCGGTAGCTTTAATAGAAATTCTTGCACCTTCTGGTGCACATGATCCAGCTGGCACTGGTAAAGGTTTGTCGTGGGGAAACCTCCAGAATAAACCGGTTCTGGTCGGAGTGTCAGCAAATCATCGTCAATCGGTCGAACGCACAGCACACACATACTACTCTGAGTGTGAGGGCAGAGTAAAAAATAAAATAAACTCACGTAAGAAAGCGCGTACCGGCAATGGTAAGAAAACAGTCCAAATGCATTTACATAATTTATGAATCCATCATAATGACACTTCAACCCGTTGTGTTTCGCTCGCTGATGGATTCGGTTCGGCGGCGTCGGTCTATTCTGGCGCACTCGACGTACGCGCGCGCTGGCATTGCAGTGTGGCGGAAGCGGCTTCTTGCGTTTTTGTTTTGAGTGAGCTAAAGTATTTTTTTTTGCTTGTACTTGCCATTTTGCACGCCATGGGTGGAAATCACATTTTTGCTTGCCGTGGGAGAAAAGGAGTGGCTGCTGCACGTACAGCTCCTTTGAAGTAACCGCGACGACCTCTTAGGATGTAAGGAACTCGAGTGGCAAACATTACCATGGAAAATAGCGTTAAATAGCATTGCTTACATGATAGTACGTTTCTTTGGCAGGCTTTTCATTAAAGCTTGAATTGGGAATTGTGGTGTAGTGTGCTTTGTTTGTATGGGGTTTTACAAAAAAATAATTGAAAATACGTTACATTTCCATGCATGATCACATTTATATAATTTTATATGCCACCGATATTATAAAACTTATTATACAGATAGAATTTATCGTTATGGATCGATGTAATAAATACAATTTGCTACTGCGAATTCCTTAATGGTCTGAAGTAGTAGTGTGCCATAAGCGAGGAGTTCATGAAACGAAATTAGCTGAATAAGCCAAATTTATGTCAAATTTTAATATATTCCAAGATTTAATAATAACTGATTTTAATAACTCACACACTTTACTAGCTTCAGCTTTTCACTAGCTAAGTATGTGAAGGGTGGACGAGACTCGTTTAAATAACTTTTTAAAATATCTGTATATGTTCGATTCATTTATACATATTGCGATTTTCGCGATATGATGCTACTCGGACTACTGGCATAAATAACAATTTACTCTTTCTATCTAGTTCCGACTAAAATCGCAGAATGTCCAGAGTGCTAAGTGGTAAAATAATTTGGTGCCAATTTTATAGCAATCATCATAAAGCTAAATGTTTTCGTATATGCGGCCTTGGTAGCCGGCGGGGCATCAACCGAACGACGATATCTCTTTCGAGGGAAGTCATCATAGAATGTCATGGCTTTGGGAGGAGGTGCGATAGCGCAATGCGCCACGGTTTTTGGTTGAAGCCACGCTGGCAGTGGCATTGACGATGAAGGCTTTAAATTTTGATCTACAGAATGTCAAATATTGAGCTTCGGTATAGCTTCAACACCGAGGGGAGGTTAATCTTTGGTCATGCCACCGGCTGAGTGTGTGTGTGTCATTGTGCGCTGCTTGAATCGCGCTTTCGCGCCATAATCGTTACAATAAACATAATTTCTAATGATTCGAAAATGACGACATTACCGACGGCGTGAGACTGTTTGTGAGATGCGGACGGAAAGGGTTTTGTGGAAGACGAAAGCAGATGAAGAAAGCACCTCCACCGTACTCCACACAGCGTTAATCTGACCGATTTCTGATAGGTTCACATTAAATTGATAGGATATGATGCAAGGTGATGGGGGAGGGCTATGAGCACACTAACCGTTTTGCTCATAAAAATGATTGCTAGCTACTCCACAGGACATTCCGTGCTACTATACAGGAGAGCAGGAAGAGAGATAGAAGGGAGTACTATGGTACGGATCGAATGTCCGATGCGACATTTGCCACGGTACGATCTCGGTGCTCCTGTCACGCTCCTGGATGTGGTAATTTATTACCGGTAATTCCTATCGATTACGGCGCCGTGAAGAGAGGTACCGATTCCGCAGGATGTATAGGTAAAATAAACAGTGAATACAGAGCCTGGCAGCGGGCACGGAAATAGTCATACGTTTTAGGTCTACAGCGCTGGCACAGCGGCTTTAGAAGCGGAGAAAAACAAAAATGTACGTGAGGTAATAAATTGTGTCGCGTGAGTTTGGCTACGCTGTAGTGTCCTGTCAAGAGCTTTCCTTTTTTTTCTCCTTCGGTTATATCCGGTCGTCGGCGTAGTCGTTTGGTCGTATATCAGTTATTCGACCGGATAGCGGGCCGAACGTGGCACACCTTACGGCGTGAACTGTCGTCGTCGTCGTCATTGGTGTGTGTGTTCCCCTACATTCGGGCACTGGGGGCATTACATTACTGGAGGGAAAAAAGGGAAAGTGCTTTTCATCGATAGCCACCGTTCCAGATAGATTAACCTAGAACGGAATGGTTGCAAGAATACAGAGCACGACCCGCCGCACGTGTAACCACCATACCACGTTCGGGCAAGTAATCGATAGCCGGGCTTAAAGGTGCCCCGGTCTGCGCTAGACACCGTTCGCAAGTAAGGCGTTTCACGTCGCGGGGTTTCTTTCGCTTTCGTAAGGTGAAATATTTTACTCGACTGTCAGCGGGCCGTAGTGAAAAGCCCGTAAACCGTTTATCCCTACAGCTGACATGTTTACCTTTGCTTTTGCCCTGTGTTTTTTTGTTTTCATTTTTCCCTAGCAAGAAAAGACACCAGCCGGTGGCGGTCAAGATTACTTACGGTGATTAAATTTAGTTTCATTAATTAGCCAAAAGTTGTGTTTGAAGATTTGAGGATTTTCCGTGACCGGGAACAGTTACAGCTGACTGGCTGGGTTGGTATGCTCGCCAGACCGGTTCGTTTGCAGGATCGGTTAATGTGATTTGTCTGAGTGATTGTTGTTGTCTTATTAGCTATTTGAATGCGGCTAGACACTCATGGCTCACTATTTTGTACATCAGTGTTGGTATTTTTGATGCTTCAATACGATAAAATAACATAGCTTGAAATATATTAAATTGTCTTCTGTTTGGCGTAAACGTCATACGCGGACATGCCGCCCTACACAGACTTTCGAGAGATTATTCAGTACCATGCAACCGAATATTCAGCACTTGCTACGGGGGAACAGTCCATTCTAGTCTTGAACCTACGACGGGCATGTGGTTAAGCCGTACTAGTTGATGGCTTTCCTACGACATTACCTCGCTAGGAAATATAAAGCCTTCAAATAAAAGCAGTTTATTTTAGTAAAATAAGTATATACCTTGCATTGAAAAATGTTGATTATTTACTAAACAACTTCAAACACAATCTAGTGACGTAATGTTACTGCAACTGTCGAGCGCATCTGTAACATCAAATTTCAACAAAATATGAAAGCAAAATACAACATTGCTCAGCAATCCTTCCAAGCGGACTATTTGACAATGCGACAAAACCCTTTTAGTGAAATGGGTAATGTAAATACGTTTTTACTGCGTACATATTTTACTTGGTTCAATTTTTGTCAAGGCTGCTGACAGATGGGAAACGTACAGTAGGTTCTTTTTCGTCTTTCGGCGCTCGCATCACTGGCTGGAGAGAAATTCGATTACTACACCTCTGAACCGGCGTAAAAAGCCAACTGCCCGTCTTTGCTGTAAGCTGGTAAGCGATGATAGGAATAGCAAAGAGACGAGACAAGAAGGTCGCGAAAAAAACGCCACCGTGCAACGAAAAGCATTTTTCTTTTCGTCGCTGAGTGCAGCGCTGTTTCAGTAGAGCGACTCGTTTCAGCGCGCTTCAGTAAGCTGCTTCACTAACGAGACACCCGCGCCGCCACGGTCCTGCTGTTGCTTGCTGCCCGCCCCTTCGTTATGTGGGAAGATGCACCGCGGCCAGCGAGGGCGCTGCTGCCGTCCGGAAACGTGACCGACTTCTTGCGCGCGCCCTTTGTTCGGGGTTTGGCTTGAACTTTTCTTTCGGCGCTGCTTGTCTTTTGGTGGCGAAGGTTTTATTTTATTTTTTGCTAAGAATGGTATCGGCCGCGGCCTGGCTGTCAGCCATCCGTCAGTCGTTCGTAGCTTTGCGCTTAATTGGCCGTAATGGGGAACTGCATTGGAAAGTTTGATGCCCCTGGGGAGATGGGTCTGTGGGAATACTGTAGGTTATCTTACAACTTCTCCGCTCTTGGTTGGAAAGATTGGTGCGCGAGTTCTGATTTGTTGCTTTCTCTTTTAGTTCGTTTTGGAAAAGTGTTCACTGTTCAGAATCTTTTTTGCGTGTTGAAATGCATGTCTTCATTTTAGAACGAGCAGACATGCTAAAACTATCGCTAAAACTAGTCGCTCGTGAAGTTCGAGAATGTAATGGTCTTGTGAAGTTTATTTTTAATTGGGTGTGTATGTTGCCGTAGCATTCATACATCGCTACAGACACTGCTTACAATTGTATAAACATTTACGTTCAATAGCAATTTACGAATGGAAAGTATTTTATTCGCTGTCCGTAGGGTCCGCAGCGCCCAGACAACGATGAACAATTATTGTCCAAAAACGGGGCGATAAATTTTCCTTGCTACGGACAACAATGGCCGCGTGCTTCACGTGCAACATGTGTTCTCCGGAGGTGGGTGGGTGTTGTGCAGGATAGCTGTTCGATGTTCGATGTACTGCAGGCTGGTTGGTGCGCAGCCAATAAATTACCTTAATTTCCCCTACCTCCGGCAGCAGCAGCAGGAGAAGCCAATAGTTTTCCACCCCGAAACTAAGGGATGATGGGTGCAAATGGGGATCCTCTTTCGGTGATACGGGCCGCTCGGGTGGTATGTTTTCGGTCAAACTTCTTGGGGTTGGATAGGTTCGCACAGGAATTATGATAAATTGTTCCCAAAGCCTGACCCATTGGCCTTCCTCCTACGCTTTGGCTGAGCGAAAGGAAGCATTTGCCCATCGAGGGAGAGAGGGTGCGTCAATTTTAATGGGGAACGGCAATTTTCCACACGAATATGTGAGAAAAGTCGATCTTGCGAGCGATCGAAGGGTGGTTGGGGTGGGAAACCGGGACAGTTATAGGCAATTCGGTGCGTGAATTGGTGCGGTAGGTGCGAATTGCTACACTTTTTATTGCCTCGCAGGAAATGGTCCGTGGCTCGTGGGAACAGGGTGCGAAAAAAAGCGTCGTGCGTGAATTGGTTTGCTTTAGTCTGCTGGAACAATAGTGTGCGTAGATGCGTGTGTGTTTCCCGTGGTGTGCCGGTTGGTTTTACGATTATTGCCACGGGTGCCAGGGTGCCATTGTGTGTGTACGCTTCAAGACTGTAACCACAGGCGAGCGTGCACAACACCCCGGACTACGTTCGACTGGAACGTACGGGTCGCTTTTCGTGTAATGAATTTGTGGGTTTTTCGGTCATTGTTCGCCCATTTTCACGGCGTAGGATTTATAGCCGATCGAGACATTCCGCAAGGTGTGTTATTTGTGTGATTCCTTTAGGTCCTAGGCCAGAACGCCGAGAGAGAGCGAAATAGTAAGAGAAAGAAAGCGAGAGAGAACGGAAAAGAGGCAGAAATGTGTCGCCTTTAGGCTGGATCACGATTTGCCATCGGTTTCAGCAGTCGGGCGGCAATTGAGCGACAATTGGAAATGGAACGGAAACGGTTTTTGTCGGGTGTGTCGGCAAGGTAGCGGGAACCAGCCGTCGTGTGTCGTGTTGTGCGGGTGATTGTTGGGCTTTTATTTGTCGTAATTGCTTTGCAGCTTTCCCGTACAGAAGCTTAGGAACCAGTGGCAAGGGAGCAAGGGCTTATTTTGGATGTTCCATGCGGGTTCGGGACGTGGTCAATGGGTAAAGCAAATCAGTGCGTTGCCTGTGAAATAGGATTAATTATTGTTCGAGCAAAATAAATCGACCCCAGCTAATGGTGACAAACGTAATGAGAAAATTCAATTGAGAAAAACGTTAATCGCAATTACGTTGATGAGAAAACGAAAGTTGTGTGTATGTGTGCGTGTGACTTAACGAAAGTAAATGTAGCTTGTTTGCTCTTGTTTGTTTTTTTTTTATCGCAATCGTGTTAGGTTATTTTGTTTTTGTACTGCACTCTATTTTTATTTATGTATTTTACGTTTGTTTTTAGTTATAGGTGATTTAAGATTTTTATATAATATAAATTGGATTTGCACTACTACCAATAACGAACATGAAATTGATTCCCAAAGACTAAGAAAAAATCTTCAAAAAATAGACAGAGACAAAAAATAGACAAAAAATAAACTAATAAAGTGATGTTTGATTTCTCGGCATGTTTATATGTACACAACCCGTACATTATGCAAAACTCGGTGGAGATGTAAATGTTTTGATTTAATTTTGCATGTTGTTGCAAAATCTGAGCATCTTGCTAAACAAACGACGAATGTTTTCAGTAGGTAATGATATTTTCAATTAGACTGTGCAAAACAACAACCGCCGCACACAAGCCCTTTCTTGAGCATGTTCCAGTCTCAAAGCTCATTCATTCTTGGCTGCTTGCACAGCATATTTCTTTTCAATTACCTTATGCCATGCAGCTCGCTGTCTGTCTCGGCTATGTTTATGTAGCAAATGGCATTGCAAGTACGTCCGCACACATACACGCACCCGCAATACGCAGCCGTCTATTTTCCCACGGGCGAGACAACGAGCAGCTTGTGCGACAACACGCAGTGCTAGGTTGTTTATTAAAAGATAATATTTTCCTTCCGTATGTTTTTGGAAAATTTGGTCCGTGATTTTCGTCTCACACGGGCGTCTTGTTGAGCCAGACGCCGCAGCTCAGCAGTGTGAAAGCAGTGCTCGAGCCGCGCGCGCTTCGTTCAAAGGATCGTTTACAGCCCATTAATCACATCGCATTCTTTCCCTGCTGCGGTAACTAACGCTAGCGGCGCTGCGTTTAGAGCCATTGCGACAGCGGTGCCAGCACGCGACAGCATGGAACAGCATCACGCCCGGGCCACAAAAGTCGTCGACGGGCCACCGGAGTGTTGAGCAACAATCGATTCGAGCGAAAGTGATTCGTTTGGGGGATTCTATTATTGCGAAAGAGTGTATCGCGTGAGGTGGCGTTTGCTAACCTGCATAGAAAGAAACGGCGAAGCACGTGAGCGGGAAGGAGAGAAAAAAGAGAGAAGGAGCCAGCCAGCCAACCCTAAGGGTAATGAGGAAAATGATTTTTCCCTCTGGTAGCAGTGTCGTCTCTCCGTCGTTGTGTCGTCCCCGTCATCGTCGATAAGCCTTACGAGGGTGGATAAAGGAAAACTTTCTCTTGAGCTCCCTCGGTTGGTTTGGCATGATTTTCCCGGTGCCGCTGCCGAGGGCGTCATTTGCCCTATCTCTCACCCACTCCCGGTGTTGTGGAAGAGATTTTTCCACCTTTCTGAAGAAAACGGCCCACCAACCGAGGGGTGAAGAAAAGAACGAAATCAAATACCCCATTCGGCGAAGAAACCTGTAACGGCGTAACAGCGAGTCTGATTGAGACGAGTACTTGTTGTTGGATGGGTATGTGTGTGTGTGTGTGTGTGTGTGTGTGTGTGTGTTTGTACGGTTCATTGTGAAATGCTGTTTACCTCGAGGGGAAATTTCGGGCCGACTGCTTCCCACTTTGGACCCATCTTGTACGGATTGTCCCCGTTGCCCTTGCTTTTTGTTTGTTGTGGAAAAAAGGTACGCCTGGAATACAGCAAAAAGAAAACTGGTGGAGTTGTGGAGGGATTTTTTGGTGAATGCGGCCGTCCGTTTCATGACATGACAGGGTTTTTATTTAAAGAAATAAGCACTGCGGAAAGAATGTTTCCGCTTCTTAGTAGGGGTGTAGGCCCGGGGTGAAAGTTGGTAATTGCGTTATTGCGAGAGCGAGGTCGGACAGCCAGCATTCCATCTTGAGCGCGAATTCGCCTGCCAATCGTGTGCTGCGGTATGTGTGTGTGTGCACGCGTCTGCTCGAAATGATTAGATAAATATGTGTAGGATTTATTAGGCCATTTGTCGTTTGTTTGACTTGCGCGCAGCAGGCGAACCCTCTCATGTCGTGAACGGTTTGCCTCCCCAAAAAGTGTTGATCGTCGGAAGACGTTGCTGTACGTGATTATTTTTCGGCTTAAAGGAAAGTAAACGTGCAAACAAGTGTTTGGGTAATGATTGGTTTTTGCCTTGCGTCGCTTACCCAGCGACGAACCCCGTGTTACTCGTTGTAAGCAATAGCGGGACTTTTATTGAAGAATCCCTTCCCCCCCCCCCATTTCCACGATGAAGGAACACAACAAACCACAAGTTTATTAGCGTGTACTAAGCCTCCCTTCCTGGGTAAATCATCCCTGCCTTTCATCTTCCCGGAACGCCTTCGCCATCCAAACGCCATCACCATTATCGGGGCTTATTAAATTCAGTCATTTAGGCTTTCACTCTCTACCGGCTTTTCGGTCTCCTATTTTCACTCCCCTACCGCTACTGCCCACCGAATCGACGAATTTTCCACCTTCTTTATCGTTCGGGAGGTTGAGTACAGTTCTGCGTACACTGAACGCTCCCCGTAGGAAATCACAACAGCCAACGAAAATCCATTACCACCCCTTTGTGAGCGTGAGCATGGGCCTCGGCTTTTCTGCGCCCACCTGCTTGCCAGCGCGACACGCCAGAGGTTTTTCGAACTCGGTCGCGTTCGGTGTTGTTGTTGCGCTCGGTCGATTCGGTCGTCATGAAGGGAATCGAAGAAAACCCTGCTTAAAAATCATGTCACACATTTGCACCACGCGCTCGCACGAAGAGCGATCCTGTCAATCAAACGGGTTTCGGGTTGAATGTTGAATGTGCACTGGGGGAAGAATGGCTGCACACATTGGGAGAAGGGTTCGGTCGGTGCCAACAGCGCAGTGTACGTACACTGTGTTGATCGTGGGCTTAGATGTTACACCCGTTTCCCGTGGTGGAAGTGAAAATTACTTGACATTTCTGACTGCCTTTCCATTGCCTGATCCGGGCGATTGTGACCAGGGGAATCTTGGTACGTGGCCGACGTGTGCGTCGGGACGTTCCAAAGCTTGTCACAAGTCAATAATATTTATAAATATTTATGAATTGCTTCACTCACTCTTCAATTTGTGACTCTGGTGAGCACGTATCTCGTATCGATTGGAGATCCGCTTTGAACCAATGAGAGTGTCTGCGTGTGTATGTGGGTTGGACAAAACATACAGTAAAAGCGGTGCAAAGTATGGAAGCGAAAAATACGCCAAGCTTTCAATTTCTCACTTTGTCATATCGAACCTATTGTTAATAGTTTAACCGAGGCAAATGTTGGATTTTACGGAAAAATAAATTGATGGTTGCTGTAATAATCATAACAATCATTACCGACTGTCCCAGCGTGTCTTCATTGGCTTCTCGTTAGGGCGGGCGCAACAAGATAGATGTGAAAATTATTCCCGAGAAATGCACGCATGTCAAAGAGGGATGCTCGTTTTTAATAAAATTTGACTGTTATTGAGCGACTTGCTTCCCTTGACTCTGTGTACCAGTGACGGAATTATTAGTTTTCTATGGTAATGAGTTTCTCCAGCTAGCGGGAGTGAAGCTTTTTTGTTAAAAAAAAAACTTTATTTACATCAGCGCTAACATGTGAACACAGCAGAAAGACACACGAACCCGAGCTCCCGGGAGTATTTTGGGTGGAATTTGTTATACAAAAAAAAGCCCTTCCCGCTCCGAAGTAGCAAGGTTGCAGTTTCCTGTTTGATGTGCACAACTTCCTTCGTTTCATGCCTTTACACTCCCAAGGGAAAAGTTTTGGCAGTACCAACGTGTTGTCGTCGTCGTCGTCGTCATCGTCGTTCTGCTCGCAACATTTGTTTACACTCATGTTGCGCACATAGCCATAGTCTTGTGTGTGGCGAGGGGCGCGTTGGAATTATGAATAAATTTCTCCAGCCGGCAGACGGTTGAAACATTTGAATAATTGCCGCGCAAAGTCTCGCGGCTGCTTTTAGCGCGCCCGTTAAGGGATTGTGTGCGTGTGTTTTAGCTACTACTGCATTTTGTCGAAAAAAGAAAAAAATTATAACACCCCAAAAACACGTACACATTCTTAGGAAGGTTGAAATTGAAGCAATAACTGCCACGCGCTGCATGACTGCCGGCAACGGATCATGTGGATGTTTTGTGTAAAGGTGAACTCGTTTGATGTACTTTATTCACACTTTTTTCTCTCTCTTTCTCTCTCTCTCTCTCTCTCTCTCTCGATTAGGTAAGTCACGTTCGAATTTATGGACTCACTAAGGACTCCATCGTACCGGCGGCTCGTGGTGTCTTAATGGTACTGTACACATTATTCAAAGGCTGGTCTCCTTGTTAGTGGCATAAAAAAGGTGCAGAAAGACGAATAAAAAAAACACACGGAGGCCTCGGAATGATACATTTGTTTGCCTAAATTTGTTTTCCACCTTTAAAGCAGCGGGAAAATGGAAAGCAAAACAGTCTCGGTTTGCTGCAGCGTACTGCGTAAAGCGTCAATTTTTCATCGGCACAACGGGCTGGTGGCATTCTTTTTGCTTTTTGTTTCTGTTGGCAAATGTTATAAAAGGGATGCTTGCCGCTATTAGGCCGCTTATCGCAGGACACCAACTCACACGAGGCGCTTCCAAAGGAATTCAAACTTACGGCGAGCTGTACGCGAAGGAACTGCCATTCCTATTCGCCATTTATAACGCCCGGCCTAAAGACAGGACTGGGGCAGGGTGATGCAGGTGGAAGGGGCCCATTATTGTGATGGTTGATGCCATCTATCGTCTGCCGCAAGCAGGTGGAAGAAAAACCCTGGCAGCCTGAATGGAAAAAAACGGCCATCCACGGACGGGTTGCGCTTGTGGCCCATTTTTCTATCGCTTACCGCTAAGTATGGATTTGCATACTTGTGGCGCGAAAAATAACATTCCATCCATCATCATGGTGCTGGTTCTCAGAACAATACACGGCCGACAATGTGTCGTTGCGAGTCAATTCCGATTCCGCCAAAGACGGGCCAATGTGACATTTCGAGGAAAAACGGATTTTAAGCTAAATGTACTGAAGCATACCGAAACTTGAGCTTACGAATCGGGGCTCAACAGTCCGATTTGGAAATGGGTTTGTATGAGGAGGATGTATATGTTTTGGCTCAGTGAACTTGTTGGCTTGGAATGAAAATCGATGGAACGAAGGTAACCGAATGAATGAACAAGAATATAAAAAAAATCTTTAAAATGTAGTTTAACTAAAAAAAACACACACACACATTCACGAAACCTTCAATTTCGCCTACGGAAGCACCGCTGACAATACACGAATCAGGAATGGGAAACCATTTATTCAGATGGATAGCAAAACGAGACAGGAATTGAAAATTGCGTACAGAATATAAAACATGCGTTCAATGTGGAGAAAGGGGAACGCACCGGGAAATGGAGGGATTGTGGAGGAAATCGAATAGCATGGTAGAGTTAACGTAAACGAGTCGATGTTTTATATGATGCTATGCGCTCGATCCGTCGACTGGTGGAAAAGTGCTGGGGCGGTGGGAGCCACAATCAAGCGCAGGTAGCAGGGATAAAAAATGAACTTGTTAGAATGTTACTTTTCTTTCTCCTTTCTATTACCCGTTGGCGGTGTGTGTAGCAGGGGTGGGCAGGTGATGCTACGTCTGGCGAGCGGCAGGCGGTGGATTCCGTTGGCTGAATTTTCGTTACATCAGTTCGGTCGATCAATTTTGGGTTCTTTTTTATCGTAAGATTACAACAACGGGAACAGATAATATGAATATTGACGTGCGCAGTTCCTTTGCCGAACTGCCTTGGTACTGTCTTGGTTCGCGTTAAAGCGATCTTAAATCTGCGTAACCCAGTTGACAGGTTGAACTGCCTTGTGTGTGGAGGTTTTCTTGTTGATTCGATTTAATGTATTCCGTGGTATGGGTACTAACCCTCACCCCACCATCGGTTGCCACGGAAATGGGAAGCACTGGAACAAAAGAGATGCGCTGTTGGAATGATAAGACCTAACTGTTATGATTGGCCAATATTTCACCTACAAATCCTTAAAGGGTTGAAAAGTTGTGCAAGCGGATGCAAATACGGTTGAGAGCTATAAGTGGATGTTATGGTAATACTAGGATATTCATTTATCAATTGTGTGGGTCGTTTTTGGGTGAGAAACTTTAGAAAGATTATTGAGAGTTTGTGTTATTATTTGCTATTTATTTGAGGATGTTTGACGTAGTTAGTTAGCTCACGTCATATCGGCGAATTGATCGTTTTCTGCATAATGCAATTCATTCATCAAACTACTTGTATGAAAAACTAGTTAGAATTGTGTATAGTTCAATCCCTTTACCCTTTTTGAACAAATATGTTTTACCCTAGGAGCGACTGTTTCATTACGATGCAAATCAACTAAAAATGTAATAAAGTGTTCGATAAAAGTTTGATCACGATCTTAAATTGTCTTCGTTTAGCGTGCTTGCGTCATATTGGAACTCAACACTTGGAGTGTTTGGCGCATCAGCTACAGATCATTTTTGTTCTGTACATTGTTCCAGGGCTAATCTTTTAATCGATATGATCGCGTTGATCGAGCAGCAAGGCGTTGATAAAAAATGGCAACATAAAAAAAATAAAACGCTATTTCTTCGCTACGGTCAGCAGGTCATTGGCCTCTAGTTCCTCTCGCTCACAGCGGTCAGAGTCGGAAGAAAATGAGATAGTTGTTTCGCGAGTAGCGAATCTGTTGGTATGATTTTTTTTTGTTTCGTTGCGTTTTGCTCATTTTCAATTTCATTGCCACTGATGACTCCCGACTCTTAATGAAGTTGTTCGTTCTTCTAATCCACACCACAAGCACTCGGCAACACATGCACAAAAACACACACATGCACAGCACAGGCACAAGCACCACTGTGGCCGTAGTTCAACGCTATCTGGCCAGCGACCGGGAACCTGTTTTCTTGGAGACAGCAGCTTCGCTCGTGGAGTGGAGTGTGTATCGACGAATGGATGCGCGATACACAGTCCCGAACCCCTAGCGGCCCTTCCGGAGCTGCTGGCAACCTTCATTCATTCATCCGTTACACGATGACTATCCGTCTCTATCGCTTCCTTCTTCCCCTTCTGGTACGCATCAGCATCAGTGTGTCCGAAAAACGTCCATCCGTTTTCTCGAATAATCAATTTAATATCGTAATTGAACCGCTCCTCCGGAATCGATTCCGTAAATTACAGCTCAACTTTAAATAAGCCATTCGCTACAAGTACCCATGCTCGGGACTGAGCCGGTCTGCGCGATCGGGGTTCGATCGGCACGGAAGAAGCGTGGCAAACGGCGAGGGGCAAAATAAATCGAAGAACTGCTGTCGAACACGCTTGGTGGGAAAAGATGAGAAAAGTAGCACATCCCGCTCGTTCCCATTTGTTGATGTTGTTTTTTTATGTATCCTCCCTGCAAGCGGGGTGGGACCGCGATACAAGAGGTGGGGTGGCTTTCGGTGGCCATCGCGGAACAGATCGATTGATTTTCTTCCATCTTCACGCTCGGTCCCTTTGGCCTCTGGTTTGTTGGCAGTGGCCTGTCGATCCTGCAGAACCATTGGACAAGCTTCTTGTTTATGCTTACGCTTCAATGTTCCCAACGTGCCCAAGTTCTCGCTCGGTTCTTGGGACCTAGGGGCTTACAGTTTCGGCTTTGTGTGCCGCCAGTGCTCTCGATAAGCTGCTCGGCAATTTTGCTCTTAAAGATGGCACAGAAACTTCAAATCGCTGATGCGCTGTGTCGTTACTCTGCCTTTCCCGGCCTCTGTCGGTGGAGCTCTGGTTGCAATAATCCGGCTGTCCGTGACGAGTTACGCTTAAGCTCCCATTAAGCCGCTCATCAGCGTGGCCAGCTGTAATAGCATCAGGCAGGCAGGCAACGCCGTGTGTGTGTGTGTGCGTGTGGCGCCGAGAGCACACGTGATTGTGGCAAAGGAAGTTGTAAGAAGCAGAAGCTCTCCGTGGTGCTGCCGTAGATGCCCGTGGTAATTAGCAATAAATTTGAAAGGGCGAATTAAGCAACGATTGCTCAAGACATTTATCCCGGGCTGGATAGAAAGGGGCATTTCGATGGAACGTGGTAGGGATTACATGAGGGCGGTAGAAAGGAACATAATCGGCGGGTTGCTCCGAAAAGGGACACGGTGCATTAAATGATCCCATGCGTTTCGTTTGACAGAGTTACTGTCCCCGAACAACGGGTCGAACTAGTCGGCTCGAGCCAAAGAAATGAATTGGAAACGCGCGCCTGCACAGATGCGGGTTGCCGAGTGCATAATGACACTAATGCAATTCCACTCACCCACAGTCACGATGTGTCGTTGTGTCGTAGAACGGAGGACGGGGAAAAAGGGCATCGCCAATCCGCGATTGCAATTGTACGATGGGAGAGGTTGCGCGACCTACTCGAAGCTTGTTGTACCTGGTAGATTAAGCTTTGCCGTTTCCTACGGGAGCGTGGTTGCACACAAATGGTTTGCAATGCTTTTTTGAGTTATTGCAATTCCAGCACCAACCCTCCACGTACACAATGCACTTGAGCGTAGCTGTTTTCAGCGAGGCTTGGCTTGTGTTTTCCAAAAATGAAATCGAAACAAGGCACTTTATTTATGTTTGGGTTGGTTTTGGACTGCCCCGGCAGGGGGGCTGGATTGTTCGGACGAACGTCAGGATCGAACCGTGTAGATCCGCAATATAAATTGTAAACAGCGCATACTTGAGCACACCGCGGTACTCTGTACAGGATGGGGAAGGGACGATCGGAACGATCTTTCAACACGCAGCGGGAGCTCTGTCAGAGTCGCAACATTGCCCTAGTTAGTGATTATGGTTGATTGGTAAGGAATTGGATATGTTTTAGTTGGCTTTCTATTTGCCTTAAAATGTCAAGCCATACCTACCGTGCGGTTTGGATTGTTTATTTGTTGTTTTCGTTTACGTTTTCCTATCGAACTCCCTGCGAGAAGCAATATTGTTGGAGTGGCAATGGAAAGAAACAGAAACTTATTTACGTTTAGCAAAAGTGTGGTTAACGTTACTGTGTTATCTTGTGATGTTATGTTTGCTTTTGATTCTTACTTCGCGAGATTCGTTTTTATGATTATTGTTTATAACGGATATTATGGTTATTGTGGCGTAATTATCTATTAACATGTTTATACTTTCAAAGTAATATACAGTTGGACTATATTCATAATACCATACTACGCTATATCTAGCATTCTATGTTACAAATTTATTATGATAAACCAATTTCTCATTGCTATTGGAAAATCTTTCATCAAACCGATAAATAAGAATGAAAAATATGTAATTTCACCTTAACACCTGTGCCCGCGCCACCTTTCACTGAATCTTGTAGCATATTTCACTTTCTCTTCGGGTTGAGAATGTTTCCTCACTTCAATTCCTACTGCAACGAAGCTACAAACCGTTCCAAAATGCTTGGCTTCGCCGCGATGTGATATATTTCCTTCGCTCGGTAATGTAAACTCCATGCCGCCGCTCCCGTGTACCCCATTTCACTCCATTCCAGGGGCTCATTAATTTTATTAATTACAATTTAAATTATAAAACAAAGCACCCCAGCTCCACTGGGCCGGGTATCGGGTTTTTATATTCCACCCGCTATCCACGCAGTCGCACGTTTTTAATGTTCTCCAGCAACAAGGAGCAACGTGCAGGGGCAAGGGCTACGAAATGCTTTCACTAATCTCGAAGAGGAATTATTCCCTGCTTTTACCCACCTTCGGCTATCTCGGAGAGTGGTACGGCGCATAAAGTGTGTTATTGTTGAGATCGTGCTTTTAAGAAATGGCAAAGGATAGCGTACGTGACGGTAAATTGTCGAGGGAGCAGCCGGTCCTTATCTTTGGAATGTTTTTATCGAGCACTTCCTTCATTTGCTCGCATTTCACAGTGCAGTCTGTGTGTCGCTAGGGAGTGTTTGGTCCTGTTGCCAATTCCCTCACCTTTGGCGTGCGCCGCTGTGCATTACATTTATAGGAACGCAACTTCCTGTTGCCTTCACCCTTTTCCCGAGAACGAAAGGATTGGTGTGTGGGTTTCGTGATAAGATGCGTTCCGTTTCGCACTTTGACGATAATGAAGCATCGAGCGTAATTGGGAAGGCTGTGCTGCAATGAAAACCGACCGGAAATGAATGGTAATGCGTTAAAGGAGCAATCATAGGGGCTAGGGAGAGGATGTCCCGAAACGCATAGCCGGTGGAAGATAAGAGTAATTATTTTGCTTCGATTCGCAATACTTCAACCGGTAGTAGGAACCGTCTTATCGTCTCAAGAACCGGTGCACCGATCGGTCTCATTAATTGGAATCTCTGATGAAAGATTCATGCTACCGATGCACAGGCGGGAAGAAAATGATCCAATTTAATGAATCTAAACCCGATGCACACAGATCGGCATATAATCCCCAGTTACCGTAAGGCGCTCCACGCAATATCCAAGAAAACAGAACCATAATAAAGTACGGATGCATGAGTGGCATAGTAATTGCTATGCAAATTGTGGAACACTGCCACTCTAATTGACCTGCAGGCGTGCTGCTGGCTTCTCCATGAGCAAATGCATACCTCGGGGCGAAGTAGAATACGAAAAAATAGCCACCACCGTTAAGATCCACTACAACAATAAGCAGAGTACATCGTCACAGCCCCAACCGTAACATGATGTGGGTAGGTGTGATTGATTGACGCTTCAATCGTTGCTTCAGTTCGGTGTTGTCAGCTTTTTAGCAATCTGCTTCTTAAACAAAACAAAAAAACGGTTCAGCCAGGCCAGAGCGGCACATCGTCACTGCAGACTTCCCGGTGGGAGTTTTTAGGACAGAGCAGTTGCATATTTCATAACAAGCGAAGAGAAAATTTACATTTCTCAGGACCAAACGGCGCTCTGTGGCGTTGGGCGGAAAAAGTGGGCGAAAAGCTATAACGAAAAAGAACACATCTTAAAAGGGAATGGCGCTACTGTGAGTTTCTTCGTTTCGGGTTTTAGATGTTTCAGCATCCGATTGCTGCGCCACGTGCAGCAGAAGTTTGTCTTTTGGGGTTTTGTAATTTTTGTTTTGCATTCCAGCTTACGAGTGGGAAAGAAAAACCTTCCTCGTTTGCTTGATTCGCTTATCTTAGCCAGTGGTTTCCCTTTTGTCTCGGAAGTAATGTTAGCTTTCGGGCGCTTGGAAATAATTTTTCGATGGCTGTTTCTTTACTCCACCTACCTGCCTTTGCTCCATAAACGTGTGGGACACCATCGCCCGAGAAAAGAAAAATCATTCTTATTCATTCCCTCACATTCCCGGCGTGCAATTTCCTTTGTGCTGTTATATATTTTGGGTCTGTCGGTAGTTTTTTTGACACCAAACCGACGAATATTTTCACCAATATTCTGACTTTGAGGCTTTCTGGACAGTACAGAAACCAGGTATCAGAACCACATAATTCACTTCATTGCTAGGCTACTCTATAGCTACGTTTCTGCAAAAAAAATCATGTTGATGTATTTGAAAATCTTGAAAAACCAAATACTTTAACTATTGGAGTGAATTTTACAATATCGACTAGAAGTCGGATAGTCTCTTCCTAAAAAATGGCGGATATCGTGTTTTGTTTTGTACATAAATTTGCAGATATTAGAAAAAAATTTATTGTTTTTTTTTCAAAACGATCTTGTTTGCATGATATGCATGCTTTTTTATTTTTATTTTATTTCAATGCAACAAAAGAACCATAGCGTTCTATTCTTGTTAACCGGTTCATTAATTATTTCACGTGAACTGAATGAACTGTATGGTTCTGGTTCAATTCATACACCTCTAAACTGAAGGTATGAGTATATATCATGAATTGCTTTTTTGTGTATTTTTATTTCCATGTTTTCTTAATTTCACATACAGGGTTTTCCAAGTTACTTTCTAATGTAAATATTGATTTTCACCGCGTGCAAGAAGTTATTCCACATCACTACACCATAATAATTTTTAATTTCTTCAGCATGACTTTTAACACTTAAATGATTCCTTTAAAAATATTACTATGGCAAAACATCAAGAACTGTTCCATTTCCATTTTCGCCTCCTTGTGCTTCCCGTAACTAAAATAGCTTTGCAACAAAAGGGCGTTCTTTTTGCATCCACATATTGTGTTATTGCTTTATTCTGAGCGTTTCCCATTGCAGAGCTACTTCAAGAATGCCAACTTTTGTCTACGATGTCGCGAGACCAACGCCAACCATGTCAAGTGTGGAGGATTTGCATAAAATCGAAGAAGAGTGCAGCTTGTTTTCGCACCAATCCCGCCGTGACTATTATTCTTTCTTTTTATATGCGACCGAAGCATTGGCAAAAGCAGAACTTCTGTCGCCCGAAAGTCGATCGTTTGCTTGAGGACATAGCTAGGGCGTGTGTTTTTTTTGTTCACGGTCCCTCGGTTCGATCGGATCCGGATGTAGTCGTTCGTCGTCACGGTCTATTCATCTTTTCCGTTCGCTTCCAGACTTGCTTTCCGCCAAATCGGGTCGGCACTGTTTTGATTAATTGAAATTTGTGCTTATCTTTCGATGGCTCTGAAAGAACTCTCTTCGTCTTTCGTCTTACCCTACTGTCGTGGTTTGAACCCTAATAGGATGGAAGAATGGAATCTCGGTTCGCTTTGTTTTACCAGCATTTTGCCAAACGTTAAAGCGATCCTTGGTGCGGTGATTACTGGGAGAGGTTGAAAGATGATACCCGAGCCGACAGGGATATTCTCTCAATGGCACAGGATGAATAATACAGCATCCAAATCCGCTCGATTGTTCTTGGAAGAAACGCCAGCACTCTGCCATGTATGGTTCAATCTTCCTTTGATGGGAGGATATTTTAAAGTAAAAAACCTGTTATCCTGCAGCTACGATGCTGTAAGGCGCGCAATGATTTGTGCCTTCCGACCGTGACTCGCCGAAAACGGAGCTTATTTGACTGCTTGGTCTAGGTTTTAGCGCAAGAGAGAACTTCTATAGTGTCTTTCTTCTCTAAAAATCACGCAGAGGGAGAGTAGAAAGTACCACATATAACACACCATCGCTGAAATTAGTGATGGTTGTAAAAACCGGTAACAAAATAGACCGTCGACCGTAGGACACCGACCTTCGGCTATTTGGAGCTCTGCCGACGGGTCGTATGCGGAAGGAAGCGGAAAGATGGACTATTTTTGAATAATACATGAGCGGAGAAGTATCATTCCCATCATGATGGTGTGTCCTTTGCCAATGGTGCCACGGTCATTTTGTCGTTCTCTTCTGGCGGAGGGAGTGAGATTTTCTGAAGGGAATACGCTGGAGATGGATTTCTACTTCTAGCGCTCTAGATTTTTGCAACCAAGCGCAGTGCTGGTGCAGATATTCCCAGGGCTTCTTGTGACATTCCCAGGAAGCTCTCCGAGTTTGTCCGTCTGAAGGAGCATACTTGCTGCAGGGATATACAGTTAGTGCACAAGAAATAAAAAGCGATGACCTAATCGTCTCACCGGTTGTTCTGTCGTCCTGATGATACAAATGAAAAGCAAACATAGCCAAGACATGTCATGCTGGTCAAACGGTGGCAGGTAAACATGGTTGCGAAAATGCTCGGCTCGTCTGTGTTTGTTGATGATGTTATTTCTATCGCCTGTCATCAGCCTGAGATCTTGGGTAGATGAGGTTCGGATGGACTTTGAATATTTCACCATTCCTTTCGGAAAGACTGCTGACTGTATCCATGCCGGTGTGTGTGTTGTTAGTTTCGTAATTGATACATCATTGACATGATTAATGCTCAGTTTACGTGCTAAAAACACAATATAAAATTGTAATAAAGTTGACATCCATACACACGTTTGTTTGTATATGAATGATGATTTTTGTCTTCTCGTAAACGTCACTTTTAGGAATAATATATTATTTGACGATAATAATAAATATGACGAGTTACGGTGGATCAACGAACGGGCATTCAAATGTGGAATCAACCCCTGGAATGCGACTGGTTCCGAATTATACATATCGGCACGAGCGAGGTCTCTTCTCCTTATGCTCTTGGAACGACGAACTACCCAACGTCGGTTGTGCTACTTGCAGGTGCAGTTTTTGGTTGCGCTCGCAGAAATAAATTAACTCCTGATTGCTTTACCATTGGCATTGCTTCTCCTTTTCGCTTGCATGCGCCAGTTTTTGGGCAGACGACGTGTAGCCGGGCATGAAAACCAACAAAATATGTAATAATGACGTTAATAATAATGAACCAGTCCCGTTTATTTACCGGTTTGATGGGTAGTTTCTGGTTTCTCGATCACGGTCGGGGGGCCGATTATGTGTGCGGCTTGGTAGAACAGAGCGACGGACCGTACTTTAAGCTGACTTGACGACGAAAGACGCTTTTCGTGGAGTGTGTGTACATGTGTGTGTGTGTGGTATTGAATATTCGCCAGTATTAGCAACAACAAAAAACGCTGGAAGAGAAATGACCATTACGGTGATGTGATGAGCCGGCGTTGAGGTGGTCCCAGAGCCCGGTGATACCGACGGTGTTCTGTTTTTCTTCCTTGCTCCATCACCATCGACCACCCACATTAAAGTGAGATTACAGCCCGGCACGGTTATTGCTCCTCCATCGAAGGCAACGTATGCCATCGCTAGGCACAGGGTCCAACCGAATCGACTGCTATGTGTGAAATGAGAGGTAGTAGTAATAACATTCCCACATCGCTGGTGGCGGATGAGTGCTAGCGGAATGTGGCCGTAATTTTGCAGTGCCAAAGTAACCGGGCTATAAAACGGGAAGGTCCCAGTTTTTTTCATGCAGCTGCCTTGGCTTTGAGGAGGTGGGTACATGCGCACGTGTGTGCTAGCTTGTCGAAATGGGCGCTCGGAAGTGTCTGTCTTTTAACGATGATTTAGAATTGATGAGTTCTCGGAGGAAGAAGTTAATGATATCCTCTCTAACGCCGAACCTGCAGCAGTAATTTGTCAAGCAACCGAATAATTATGCGGTGTCAAAATGAATGCTGTGAAGCATGATTGGGGTTTGAATGTGCCACCGGAACCAGCGTTCTTTGACACAATCCAGTGACGATTGGAATGGCTCAATTTCGCACTGGAAACGTCAGTAATTCATGGTTATGTGTAGTGTGGCTATAATTGTTGGTATAGATTTTCTGAAAGGTGTAGCAATGGCCTGAAATTGGAGAGCATTAATTATTGCCAAATAGAGGAAAATGTAAAGAATTGTACAGGGAATATTGTTTGAATCGATTGTATGGCTTATTTTGTTGCGTTATTAGGGTTGATTTAGAAAAGACTTTCTTTTGAAAAGAAAAGAAGATTTTCATTCTTTCTCTGAAACTAATGAAAGTCTAAATGCAAAATCGCGAAAATATAGAATTCAAGCAAGCAAGCAAGCGAAAATATAGCATGACATTATCATTATCATCATAAAAACCATGTTTTTGAATGTGCTACTATTATCCCAGAACCTAATAGTGCATATGGGGCATATGTAAAGAGGAGTATGAACAAATGCCTTGCTTCAAATTAATTATCTGCATGAATCACACTGTTCAAGCTGTAGCTTCGCTTTTAGGTATCGTTTATCAGTTGCAAACACAAAGAAACTATTAGTTAGTGTTAAAAACTATCATTTAAGGATCAGCTGGATCACGTAGTAGCCAGCAGCAATAGAATGCTAGGACTAGTTATCAATATGACTCGCGAGCATAATGATATACCTTGCACCAAGGCGCTCTATTGCTCACTTATCCGTTCGTTGATGGAATATGCAAATATCGTATGGTGGCCAACTGCAGCGCGTCCGTTAGCTCGATTGGAAATTACACAAAATTACACGATTTGCACTTCGCTCATGGAACCAAAGTCTCGATTACCGGACTAGGTGTTTACTACTCGGGTTATCCACCCTAAGTGAGCGAATACGAAAAGCCAGGTTGTCGTTCATCACGGGACTTCTCGACGGCCGTATTGACTCTCCGTCACTACTGGCTGCCATCAACCTGTACGTTCCGGCCAGGCCGCTCCGGACTCGGGCAATGTTGGCCCTCGACGACCGTAGAACGCAATTTGGCTCCTCTGACCCGTTCCTACTCATGTGCCGTGCTTTCAACGCCGTCAGCGACGCTTTTGAGCCGAGGATTTCGCCAACTGATTTTAATGATCGTGTTTCTGTGTTAAATTTGGTTCCATAGTGCACATTTTTATGTTATATGTTATTGTAATCCATTGTAAAACACTCATTGTAAAACATTGCTAAAATGGTTTGAGAGGGCATTATTGTCCATCGATAGACAAATAAACATAAACCAAAAATTAGCCAGTGCAAAGAAATCCTTCCTATGACAGAACAACCGGAAACGCATCGCCTTCCCAACCAAGATGACACGTTAAGCTGTGGCGCAAAAGAACTTCCCTTTAAGTCAGGCGATGACAAGACGGCCTATCACACTACCGAGTATCGGCGTCGGCGACGGCTGGCTTTTACGGTAATGAAACCTCTCATCATAATGGGGCGGCCCGGAAGATGAATCCGCCTTACTTACTTACACCACCATCGCAAGCGCTCGTTCGCGATTGATAAAATCTTGCTTTAGTGACGATTTTATCCCTAGCCGCTCACACACAAAACCCCCAGGTCTGTGGGACCGAACGCGCACGGCCTGCCAAAAGGTCTGCTACCATTTCGGTACGCTGCTCCAAACAATTTTGATGACAAAAGGTTCGTTATGCCGAAGGGTTGTAGCTAGCGCAAGCTCAAGCTGGAAAAGTTCGCCAAGCGAAAGGGCTTTTCAATTTTGCTGATGAAATTGCACGCGGTGTTTGGATGGTAAAAATTTATAGGTTACGGTTTTGGAGGGAGAGCAAATGCGCGAACACTTTTCGGGTAGTGTTTTGTTTTCCCCCTTGTGAGGGTGAGTGTGAGCGTGTGTGTCCGTATGGGGTTAAGAACAATGCAAACTGATAGAGAGCCGAATAAAGGATCACCATTGCAGATGAGAGATAAGGCATGGTGGTAGGAATCGTTCGTAGAGTTTGTGTTATCATTGTTTTATTTGATGTTCAATAAATGTTTTAACACTTTGCACCACTGTCACATAATCTGATCATAAGAAAGCTTTTTTAAAGCAGCTCTGTGTTGGTGCCGTCGAGTTGCAATGTACAGAGTGTTTTCAACTTATTTAAAGCTTTCCTCCCTTTTTGAAACTCACTCTAAACCAAAACCATCTGCTCGAGACATGAGATGAACGTGATAAGGTTTCCGGATCGGAAGGAAAGCTCACCTTCTCTTCCTTTTTGTTAAAAGAAATACACAAAAAAACCCACATACACACAAAGGGAGAAAGGTCGGATTCGCTTTGATGTGGTTTTTTTTGTGCCGGTCAGAAACAGACGGTCTGAAGGCATTTGTTGGGGTGCATGTTTGCGGGATCGTCGGTTCGTTTGGAAAAGTTGAGCAACAAAAGCAGCATCCGGCTAAAGTTGGATGTAAACAAATCGTTCGCGATGCGTGCGGAAGGAGGCTGGGCCAAGTGGTTTGGGTGCTAATTTGTTCACGCGAAAAAGCCTTTCATGGGAAATGTATTGTAGGAAGAAAAAGTTGGAAGGATTACTGTTAGTGCTGATGTGGGCCGTGCTTGGTTGTTTCAGTATGAGACCAATCATGTTTGCTGGTGGGAAAATTGGCTAATACACGGTAAATCATGCTAATCAACCGGTGTGTAGTATTTCGTTCGATAATGTATTGTTTGATCTTTCATGATTAAACTGCTGTCGTACTATGCTCCGATCATGTATATTTCACGCGAAATTTCGCTTCATTGTACTACATAATACAAACAAATATTGTCTCTAAATGATAAAGTTCTTTGTATTGTCCATATATGTCCCTAAGGACTATTCCTGTATGACTTGCTGTACGCCATGTTTTGCTAGATTTAAAGCAAATTTATTGGATCGAAGTTTTACACTCACATAGATAGCTTCACATTTTGCCAGCAGCAACCACTATCACAAGCTCCTGTTTGGTTGTGTACTCTTTGTCAAGAGCAATATGCACAGATGGAGCTGCTAATGGCTCTGTAGATTAGTAGATTTTGGGAATGATTCAATGTTGGAACTTCCGTATCTTGGTTGCAAAATGGAAAATTTCAAAAATCGATCAAACTAACACGCTTTTAACAAAACCCTTTCAGTTGAACGTTAGAACTATGGAACAATTCTACGCAGTGAAAACATTGCGAGAATTAGATACAGAGGCGCAACGTGTGCATCGTTCCACAGACAATGCAAGGATTATTTTTCGAATCTTAAACAAGCCTCTTAATCTCACTGATCGGTAAATTAAATGGCCCTAAAGATGATTGCTATTTTTTTGGATTTTTTTTGGTCAATGAGATTAGTCATTTTCTAGTTATCCTAAAATACCATGCGTTTGGCTCACTAATGGAAGCGATGTTTGTATGATTCTGAAGCGTTTGCCACACACTTCGGTCAGTTGTTCCAGATTCTCGACCTAGAGCAGTAATCGTAGAAACGGTGTGCTGGAATGGGAGGACTCCATACAGTTGTGCTATTTTGTACGATTTGCTAAAAGTGTTTCCTGCTAGGAGTTTTGCTGATCCAAACTGCTAACTCATTCGACCCTTAAAGAGCTCGTTAATGGTTGGCACTATCAAATGGAACAGTTTTTCTATCCTTCTTCTCGTTTTGCTCTTAGCTTCCGGTCGCTGGTACTGCCGGAAGGACTAAGGTTTGGGAGAAAATTTATTCAAAATAATTTTCACCAAAATTGTTCTTTATTTACCTTCCAAACAGTGCTAGGAGGACACCCAGTGCTCATCCAAGAACCGACCATTTGTTGGCGGTGGAGTCTGTTTGGGATGGATAGAAAGTTGTACGTCCTGCCGTGCCCGGTGGGATACACCCTTCTAATCCCCGGGAGTTTCGTACCGGACGCGGTCGTAAATTAGTTTCTGGCGTTGACCCTTTTAGCGAGCGGAAAGGACACAGTTTCGGACACAACGCGTTTCCGTCGGGTATCTTTCGGTATATTTAGGTTGGAATTTAGTTGGGAAAGCGCAAAATTCGAATCATCCCATGCATATACCGGTTTACTAGAAATAGAAAGGTTCGGTCGAAGGATGCGTGTGTCAGCAGGGCAATTTGTGAAGGACAAACTATGCCACCAGGCTCTCCGGCATGTGAAGGTGGTACGATTAATTGTGTAACAGCCTGTGGTTCTGTGGGATTTAATTTAGTATTATTTAATTTATTATTGTTCCCATGAGTGGCAGCCTGACATTGCATGTGCGTGTGTGAGGCCTTTTATTTTGAAGGTTTTTCGTTTACTTTACAATTAGAGGAAAATGGATTGTGTGGTGGATAAGAACTGTTAACACCTTTACTGAACTGTGTGGTGGAGGAACATCTGATCCTTACGCTTAGCTTAAACCGATCGTGTTTGTAATACTTTTCGTGATGGGGTTTTAAAGAAAATATTCATCGTTCGAGAGATGGCCATGGCAATGCGATAAGCAGATCATCTAGGATAAACCCGGTGGATGAATCTTTTGTCCCGCGCAAAATCGTTGTTCACAAAAAAGGCTAAGGACTTTTTATCTTAGCGAGTGGACACCGGAATAAATTCTGCCTGTAATGGTGTTGCGGATATTGTGGATGCATTATAAAAAAACCTGAACAAAGTGCTGCAAAAAAGAGAAAAAACAGCTTTTACGAAACAAAAGTGTAACAAGAAAAGGAGCAAAAAGGCAGCACTCGGAAAGCGAATCAGTTCCATTATAAAACACTACAACGCGCGGCAAGGATTCTGCGAGGAGAGGTTTTAGGATTGCGCAGCAAAATCCGTGGAATGAAGTGCATAATCAGCATTAAAAGCGCGTCGTTATAATTATGGTAATGAGGAGCAGCGTGCTGGTAGGGCAAAGGAAAAGAGAATGGGAAAACGCTCGTGCCTGGCTTCCGATGCGCCCGGGTGAATCACTCTGCGAGAATAATACTCGGGAAGAGATGGACTTTTCTAGCAGGATCGGAAGTAAATTTGAATAAATAAAAAAGCTCCCAAAAGGCACTGGAAAAAGATGAAACAACTCTTGTTTTTTTTTTTTATCCTCCTCTGGATTTCAAATGATGAAGAGTGCCGACCATGATGTTCGTGTCCCTGTCCAGGTGACGGAGTAGAAATCGGATTTCGATTGAGGATGAATGTCCCCGTCGGGTCACACACTTTATCTTCTTCCGCTTCAGAATGGATCGTAAAGTATCTGTCGGGCATCAAATGGCCCTGAGATAAGGCACGGAGCCGAGAGGGCGTGATTCAATTTTGCCCTTGGCCGTTACAGCAAAATATGATGACGCAAGGCGTCGAAGCGCATCGAAACGATGCTTAAGGTGTGGTGGTCATTATGCCACGGTTGAATTGCGTTTTGATTCTTTATGTCGCATTCGGCGAAGAAGGAAAAAACATAGCTCTTGTCGCTTGTCTTTCGCTCACGGCACGGGCGCACGCTTCATTCATTCTGCTTGGCTGCGCATCGCATAGCGGCGTTAAATCATCTCCGTTGCATTGTGTGGTGGTGCCTTTTGCCGAGTTTCATCCCCGTCGTCCAGCCAGCGTCAATCGGTAATTGTTCCATTGTTGTGAACGATTTATATTTGGTCACGGGTAGATTGTGTTATTATTTAATGATTTCCAGCAACGATTCAGGCTGGTTTTGGTTGGATTACTATTCTCTATAAACGTAAAGATGACAATCACGCTGTTAGAGAAATTGAGCATCGAAATAAAAAAAAAGTAAAAAGAATGTAGTTTGTCTGCTTTGAGGTAAGAATACGTTTTTGATGTACGAAAACGAAAGTTGTTTGGTAAATATTTTAGGATATTTTAGCTTGAAAATAAGTTAAGTAAACTGCTACTATCTTCTACAAAATGTACTATAATGTTGTAAAACTAATGGCCACTATTGCAACAGACTATTGTGCATGAAATATGTATCTTTGTAAACGTGTAAATTGTGTAAATGTTTTAAACATATGTTGCAACGTTTTTAATATTTGCTTGGTTTTGTTTAAGATCAAAAGCCATTCGAGTGAGTGTTTGAATTTTAAAAATAAGTTTTAGATACAATTTGTAATTTTGTTACATTTATTTCTATAAAGTTTCCATAATTGTTGTGAAGCTTATTAAAATATTAACTATATTACGTTGAAATAAACATTGTTGGGTATGCGTTATTTTGATTATCATAACATGATCTGTAAATATTTAATCATCATTTTTGTTATTTTAAAAGGTTTTGAGATGTGCTTGAAAATTAGGAAACAATTTATTACGAAATATTGTATTTCATTCCACGGAAACACGCAACTCTTATTCTGAGAAATGGTGTAATGTACGCGACACTTATCTTTTTTTCCTCTTGTTTTTTTCCAGGTAAGTCCACGAAGGATACAAATTTTCATCCGGTGGATTGGTATGTTACTCCCTATCTTCATACCGGACGCGTATTTTTTATAGCTTATTCACGAGTTGGTCATCCGCGCTTTGTGAACTATTTGCAGGAACATAATATATTCCCGGGAGAAAATCCGCGTCCATCTTTTGGTCAGCGACGGACGGTAAACGGTTCGTCGTATCATTTTCCCCAAACGTCACAAAATGGGCGGATAAACGGACGAGAAACTTTTTTCCTCTCTTGGTTCACTTCACGCTCACATTGCTAATATTTCATACTAAATTCTAATGCAAAAGGGAACGCGCTTCCGAAAACAACACTTCCCGTACAAGAGAAAGCACTTCGAGCGTGGTGTGCACCATTGACGCCCTGTACCGTTGATGCGTATGGTGGAATTTTGTTTATGTGTCAGTGCGTTGATATAGTTGCACGGATATGACTTTCCGTCCATGACGAGCCTTTGGTGCGCTGTGAAACGAATAACCATGGGACTTTACTCTTAAGGATCGCTTTGACGGCTTTTTTATGGGTTTCGTTCCACACGTCACGGATCCCTCAAAGCAACGGTAGAGGACATCTATCTAAGGTATGGGATATGGGACCTTACGCGCGCAGAAATGTTGCAAAAAATTGTGCGCGGACAGAAACCAAAAACTAAATGAAAAATAATGGAAATGATCTCACGAGCTTTTTTTGTTGGACAGAGTTGGTACACTGCAGCGAAGGCTGCTGAATTTGACAAGACACGTGAAAAGAACTCTCACTCGTCTACTAGTGGTTGTTGCGGTGGTTATTTATGGTCTGAGTCGTTTAGTAAGTTTGGGACAGTCTTTTTATTTTGAACCATTCCTTTTGAATCGCTGTGATAGTAGGCTTTGGTATGCTCCATTCGCTAGCATTTCAAAAGAAGCTTTCCTGTGAAAAGAAGAAATCCTGTGACATCGTTATACTTCAGTATTTTTGGACAAAGTGCAAATCAACACTGATGAAACCGCATGTGTTATGCAATTTCGTCATGCTATTATAATGTAATAATATTATTATTAGTTCTTCTTCTTCTTCTTTGGCTCAACAACCGATGCCGGTCAAGGCCTGCCAACACACTTGTGGGGTTGGCTTTCAGTGACTTATTGATTTCCCCCCATAGCAGGATAGTCAGTCCTACGTATGGCGGCACGGTCTATTAGGGGCTTGAACCCATGACGGGCATGTTGTTAAGTCGTACGAGTTGACGACTGTACCATGAGACCGGCTATTATTATTATTAGTTATAATTTGTTATAATGTATTTGTCCCATTTTGTCGTGAAATAACATATAAATGAATCGGTAGTTACAAACGATTTATTGATGATTCAAAGGACATGCGTCAGTTTGGATTAGTAACTCAATACTAACTTTTTTCAATGTCTTGTTCACTGTTTCAACTATTTTACTACTAATCGTTTTGTAGTTTTAACTATGACGTGCACATAAAATCCTTTTGTTTTATGTGTGCTCGTATTTAATTTCTCTCATATTTGAAATTAGTTTTTAGCTCACAAAATCGTCACTACAAATACAAACGAAAATCTCTTGCACGAACCTCATATAAAATGCTTGTAACAGAGTGCATATTGCTGGGGTCACTTGTCTTCCTCGATGCACTTTAGTAAGTAAGCTCCAGAACATAACAAGGTGCACGCCTTCTAATGGGTAAAGATGCAAGGATACATATGTAAATGCATATGTGGGTTAAACGGAAGCCTTAATGTACTTACTTGCTTCGGTGGCGGTGGCGTTGGAGGTATTGCAAGACCTCCCCATACGTACCGGAATGTTAGAGTGCTCGATACTTCCTGCTTCCATTAGAAGAAGCATCCCTTAGCGAACCATATCGATCGCAACGGAAGTGGGAGGAACCTACTCCACAGTAGCGCACGCTGCACCGCTGCCGTCCGGCCACCGTCGGTTTTCATTAGAAGAATGGGCTTTTGCCGGAGATTAGTACTTTACTGGCAAAATGGAAAATCAATTCCTTAAAACTCGTTCCCTTCCCGTTCGTTTTCCAGTTGGGCATAAAAGTTGGCCAAGCTGGCAAAGCACATCGTATGGTGATCTATATTTGCTTAATTCCTTAATCCATCGGTGATCCTTTAATAGTTCCTCGAGCTTTTACCATATGCATCCATTTCGAACCTACACATATATCAATTGGTGTTCGGGGCTCGGGGGTTTCTTGTGTGCGCTTCTATCTCTGCGAATCGGTACTCCGATCTTACTCCGATGCTCGATACTTCGGCAAAAAGAACCAGAAACCAGGAAGCGTTTGCAGGCAGGCGAGGTCTTGTGGAGCGTGATGTCGGGAATTGAACTGCTTCCGTTGATTGGTAACCATTTGCACAATGCATCCGGTGTGCTTGGTTGTGAAGAGCAAGTCGGAAAGGGTCGGAAGTTGCTTGCCTGCTCGTAAGAAGAGGAGCGTGAAAATAACATTATCCGCAATCCGGATTGTTATTTGTGTTGTGTGCAGCGTTAGTTTGGCAGTGTGCACTGCACTCTGCAAAAAGACATGCAAGTGCATGGTGAAGGTGAGGAGAAAAGTAATCCCAATGGAAAAGGGGAATGCACTCACATGACCATGGCCGTGCTTCGCTTTACATTCTACCATCGGTAGTGAGTGTGTGCGCTGTGTGTCAGGGTTGTTAGGGTAGGAAAACCGAATGCGATGCGGTGGGTGAAAGAGAATTGACCGGAAGCCGAGGGGTGGGATTTATAAACATTGCATATTCTAACTTTGCCATCCCGCACTCTAATTCCGCCTGGCCTACGCTTGGAAATAGTGGAGAAGGGTGGTAGAAAAATCGATTTTTCACCTGAACCGGTATGAGACACACTTTTACTGTCCCTCTCTCTCTTTTTTATATCTCACATACATAAACACACTCTAACGCAGGAGCTTGTAGTCTTCAGTTTGTGCTGTGAAAAACCTAGTTTTGCGTCCTCTAGTGGAGCGCTCTTGGCCTTTGGTGCTAGAATTTTCCGGCTGGCTTGGAACCGACCGCCGGGATGGGTGACATGTCGCATACAAGATACATGCTACCCAAGCATGACTCTATCCGCTAGCATCTCTTGGCGGTTGGCACACAATATACTGGAGCGGCGGTTCTCTTATCATTAAAGAAAGTCAAGACGCGCGCGAGGTCCATGCAGTAGTGAAAAGTGAAAACTTTTCCATCCACTTTCCGTTCGCTTACGCTAAAGAATGGGGCAGCGAGGGAACGAGAAACCGTACAGAGGAGGACGGCATGTGGATGACAAAAATGTTTCCCCACCCTGTGACCACCGTGCGGGTAATAGAGGAAAGGAATTCAAACAAAAGCTCCAGTTCTGCCTGCGTTGCTGCCGGTTCGTGTTTGCCTTCTGCCGGTTTCCGCTGGGACGCCTCCGGCATCACCCACACACACACACACACTTGCGTACGAAGAAGTTTAGGGCCAAACCCGCCTCTCAAACCCGCCTCAAATATCCGCCATGGTTGAGTGAAACGGTAGCAAAATGGGTCCGAAAGTTCACGAAGAGAGGCACACATTAATTTCCGCCATTTTCCGCCGGGCCAACGAAGACGCGATGGTTCGGCTTCGTTGTCTGGGTCGTATGTTAGTTGCCGGGTGTATATGTTCGCTGCGGTAAGGTATGGTTGGTGTTCCATAAAGGGGATGGGGCACCTCATTTTCGCTGTTGTCTCGAGTGTAAATAAATACGGCACACCGTGTAGAGTACGGCGGCTACACCACATCCTTGGCATGGCGGAAAAGCAGCGCCTGAATGTAGACACTGCATTCAGCTGCAAATTGGTGGAGTAAACGACCGTTTTGGTTTGGTGTGTGCGTGTGTATGTGTGCGCACGCCTCGGTAAAGCATATGTGACGGATGGTAGTGCTGCCAGCTGCTGCCAGTCTTAAACACGAATACACAAACACATATCATGGCGTGTGCAGCGTGTCGGTCGGGTTGTGTACGCCGTCGGTTATTACAGGAAGCAGTCATAATGTGCTCACAGGAAGCACAGCGGAAGCTGCCTCACAGGCCCCGGCAGTCGTCGGATGCCGCCTCCGGAAAATCGTTGAGCAATCGTCGGGCTGTTTGATAAGAAAAATGCATGAATGAGATGGGTAAAAGAACGGGAAAGAGGAAGTAACTGTTTTGCAGACACTGACCACATACGCTGGTTGGTATGGAGCAGCCGAGCATCAGCGTAAAGGACTCTTTATTAAAGGGTAAACGTCGCTGGTGGTGGTTGTGGTTCGAAAGAGACAGAGTGAGAGAGAGAGAGAGTTTTGGCTGCTGCTGAGGAAACGTTCTAAGAACGCAACAACTACGGTGCCTGTCGTTGGACAAGGGAAAAGTTTTGAACCACGTTTACAGCACAGGAATGTACGTGGATCTGAGTGGTTTTTCGGTGCAAACTATTGTTCGGCCTGCGCAAGCGGACGACCAAACCTTTGATGGTGGAATTTTGTCGCATGCTTGAATTCGGAACACTTGTCAAGCGTTATTTTAACTGCCTCACCACCTATTCCTTACCATGTGGGTCTGCATCACGATCCTTGCTTGTTGAAATGTACCAGAATAAGTGGCGATAGATTATGGTATTAATTTAAAGAAAGGAAAACGGTGTACGCTTCAATTTCCTTTAAAAAAAACTGTAATTTTACCACCAATTGCTGGGATGAAGATGCTATCGAAGTAAAAGTGGAGTTGTTGTTTTGATTCTGTTGTGGATTAGGCTTCAGCCTCGTAAAACATGAAGAATTATGTGAGTGTAGTACAATTTCTCGAAAGCAATAAAATAATCTGATTTGTTCTAAAGGATTTGAGCATAAACAATGAGAACAAAAAGGACGGGAAATTCAAGGTTCTTTGTCACGTTTTTGTCATGTTTCTTCATCCTCATAGAAACAACTTCACGATTAATCGTGAAGACATAATAATTCAATTATACTAGTCGGAAAAAACAAATCCATGATCATTTTCTATGTAAACAACAACCTACCAAAAAAGCAGCAATATGGGTTATCGTTGACAAATGGCATATGTTTTTTCGTAACCCCCAAAAGAAACCTTAATCGCTGCATCAAAAACTAATCGCTACTGCTCCAGGCTCGAACAGAGGAGCGTAAAGTAACATTATTAATTGTTTCCACTAGCCCATAGATCACCAGGTTTTCAGCAGACAATAAGCCGGCTTAAGCGTGTCTCGGTGAGACATAAATCTTTTTATTGCCAAAACAAAGTTTTCTGGAGTTGAATCTGTGTGTGGAGTCTGCTCGTGAGTCGGAAGATCGGAATCAATAAAAAAGAAATGTATTTGTCGATGGTGGTGGTGCTGACGCAATACCAACAGTCAGCACGCACGCACGCATGCATTTGACAGATGTTATCCGATCGGTTGGCAGACAACTGGGTATTGTATCATCGCCGTCGAAGCTTAACGACTTCGAAATTTTAGACTAATGGTTGCTTCAAACGAATGGTACCGTCGAGTAGACACACACACCAGTACACAAGGGGAATTAAAAACCAAACTATCGGAAGAATGTGAGTCAGCTTCTTGTGCATTCGGAGGTTGCTTAGAAGACGTAACAGTATGCTGCTAAAGCATCTTGGTTTGTGGTCAGTCGCTGAAGCGATTGCTTCGTCCCGGTGTGCGGTGTGCAGCTCTCCGACTACATGTTGTACGCGCGTGCTCTAATCCAAATATAACAAATCATTAAACCAGACCACAAATCATTCCAGAAAGTGGCTGGCCGTTGGTTGGATTCCCTTGGTTAAGCCGTTCTAGGGAAGATACCAACCAGCAAGCGAGTCTTCACATTGTTGTGATTTGCTGTTTTTGGTGAATGCTTCGTACAGCTTGCTCGATGCATACGGCAAGAGTCAGCGCCAGACATGGACTTGGTTTTACAGTTGTATAAGCAGGGAGATGTTCGCACAAGGAATGAAAAGTGTAAACAATTGGACTAGCTGTCAGATAATCTTCACTGTCCGTCGCTAGGGAGTTTTGTTCGTTGGTCGCTGATTAAGGCTAGCTGAGAGTCGGGCATCTTTTTTCTTTCTTTCTTTGGCTTATGATTGTTGGTTCGATGGATTGGGGTTTTTTTCTCGATGGGTTTATTTTTGTCGGGCACAAGCTGTTCGTAGTTGGCCGGATTTAAAGCGCAGTCGCTGCCGTATTGATGGAATAAAATCTTTACTACAGGGATTGAACAAATGCAAAGAGCGATGCATTGAGATGGGCACCGGGAGCAGCGCGGTCCAAGAGGAACCTGTTGAGATGATGGTGGCTATAAATCAGCAAAGAGCAGTAAATATATTGGACAACATCAGTCTGCGGTGTCTGCAACCGCAAGGAGGGAAAACGAAGTAAAGACGATGAGATTGTGGCACGATAAAACATAAAACAAAACTCTAATACGCTTTTTCGCTCGAGTGCAGATGAAATTCAAGTAAATCACTCCCCGCTGCCGATAATGATCAACGTCAAGTGAGTGAAAAGCTCCCTCGGAAGCATAAGTCGTCGTCGTCGTCAAAGGGAATATCGGAAGGCGCTGTGCGCATAAGAAGTTCATTGCGCGTTTACTCCATCGTCGCGACCGTTGGAGATAAATCAATTTTTGCCTGCTTGCTCGCATAGAATGTTCGAAGACGGGGATCGATCGAAAGAAGATGCCGCTTATCCCTGCGGGAGAGAAACGGTAGACTTTGACAGGTAAACGATAAGACCTTATCGACGGTCATTGATCGGATTGGTTGCCATAACTGTGCGTCTGTCTTGCTTGGTGTATTATTTTTTATCCCCTTTAACGGGCTCCGCAGCTCTGGGAGCTTAGCCTGGTTTTCTGTGTGCCCATGCTGACTTGCACACGATTGATGTACTTTTTTCCACCGTCTTGTGAATCACGTTTCGGATAAAGATTGGTTGTCGGTGGAATTTTTTTATGTAGCTATTGCATTTCAGGTGGAGGGAACGAAGCAACCGGTTGAGGCCGGGGTTTCGATCATCCGGTATGGGGTTGCTTCCATCTTTGGATGCGTGTAGATTGTTCTATTTATCTTCTCGCAGCCATGTTTGTGTTGACTGCTTGATCGTAAATCGTTTGATGTGGAGAATTGGTGTTCCCAACTCGGGGGTGAGGTTATAGTGCAATCATTTCCGGTCTCCGGAAGGGACGCTCGGGTAGGTTCGCTAGTTATGAATGCACTGGAGATATTATTATGAACCCAATTTCTAACGGATTCGTGTGCGAGTAACTGGTAGTATGGCAGAAGCATAGAATTTTACGTGGCATTGATAGAATTATACTTCTGGGCGTGCATATCAATGAATATTGTTGATATGTTTGATGTTCGTAGAAACGTTACGTAGAAAAATGCATTTTTTAGTCTTGCATTGAGATGTAGAAACATAGAACGAAGAGAACACATGCAATCGGAATATCTTTGTTTGTTATTTATTTATTTTTTCAATGTTCTGTGTTCTGTGTAATGAATTATGTTATGCGTGCAAATCTCCGTACTAATTTAGAATCTTCTATATGCAAGTTTTCAGCCGCTGACTTGCGAATATTTGAAACTGAATGTTACCTACGTTAATCTCTATCCATATATTTGTGACTACGAAAAAGATGTCAAAATCTTTCTTCGAAAACGTGTCCGAATTTCTCGAAAGACAATTATACTTAATCAGTTTTCCATCGTGCGTTTGGGATGCGTTAGCACTCAACCGTGTGTGAATCTTGAAATCTTTGTCTCTCTCACAATCGGAAGCTAGTCTACTACCATCCATGCTGTGTAGGTTCTGAGCGAACCGTCTTGGGAAAATGGAAAGGGCCACGAGATGTCAATTCACCAGTCACATGTCGGGTTTCTTTGTGCTTTTGAAGCTAGAACAGCAAAAACGAACTCCCACCATCTCCCATAGAGGCGTCCACAAGTATGGCCTCAAACACGAAGAAGCCATGCCAGCGGAAACCCAAAATAATGGAGCCTTGTTTATCTACAGCTTTCTTCCGCTCGTTGGCCTCGTTGCCCACATGGGTGGGATGTGGAATGTGTTGTTGTTTCGATCGATGGTAGAGAAATTTTCCCCGTCGCAGTGTGACGCGAACCCGTCGGCCGAGATGTCTCCCGGGTACTACCGACGCTGCCGCCGGTAGTGTCGTTTGGATATTTATTAGACATTTTATTGACATTATTATGTCGATTTAATGTCCTTTATCGGTCGCTTTCGGGGTAACCAACGAAACCGGCTTGTGCAAAGATGCGGGTATGCGTTTACTGCACGTCTACGTTCGGAGAAGAATGCTGACAGAGAAGAGAGGGAGAAGGTTGTCGTCGTCGGTCTCGGTACCATCGATTGGGTATTTTGAAGGCTGGAAAATGAAATGTGACATAGCGGCGGCGTCTGGGCAAGGTAAATCATCGCATAAAGAGAGTGCTTCAAAAATAGAACATCTGGTGATGCAGAAAATGTGTGAATAAACGGGTGAACGGGAGGAGGTGGTTATTTGTTTTGTGGTTCATTTGTTCGATACCTGTTAATTGCTGCTCAAACAACAAGCTTACCAGCAACTGCTGTTTGACATTTCAGCTCGAGCACAAATACGGATTTATTTTGGGACGAGGGATAAATCTTGTGCTGGTTGATTGAACATCAACTAGTGAGTTAAATATTGTGTAGGCGATTACTTCTCGGCAACTTGCCAGCAGAGAGGGTGAATATATGGAAAAAATAAATACTGTTGTCAGATTCTTATTAATGCTATACCATGTCGTCAAGATAAAATCTGTACTTTGTGATTTACCGCGTGCAGTTTTTCGGAGAGTGAAGCGTTGAAAAACTTCCCTGGAAATGGTAATACGTGCAGTAGGATAAACTTATTCTGAAAATGTAAAATATTTAGCTGCTGGACCGACATGCGATGTACTTGTCGAGAACCTGCAACACTACCTTGCTTTCACCAATTCCAAGCCAGACATACAGGTACGTCTGCCACCTGTGTCCGCTGCGTCACATGCTACTAGATTGGATTGCAAACTGCTGGTGAGTGTCCCGGTTGTGCTATTTGCATGATAGCCATCATCAATCCGTAGGTCATGGCGTAACTCCCCGCACGCCCACGGTGACACTTTCGATAAAATCAAATTACACTCTCCTTGTGCGCTGCTCCGTCACCACGTGCTCGATGTGTCGGATGAGAACCGACCATTTACCCTGTGGGACAACTCCGGTCCGAAAATCCAATGCACGTAGCTCACCGTGTAAGTACCGATTTGGGTACGAACCGGATGAACATTTCAATCGTTATTCTGAAATGGTAACCAAACAAACCAAAAAAGGGACTGAAATTTGGTTGAATGTTGGGCACATAGCTATATAGCCAAATGTGTGTAAGGGCGAATAGTTGTTTTTTCATCTTTACCGGGACTACTGGGATACCGGGACGTCCTGCGGTACTGCTCTAGGTCCCATTACCATAGAACTTTATAAACTGTGGCACTATCACAAGCAGATGATCGAAGCTTCCCGAAGGTGTGATGGCGGATAGTTTTTGGAAATAGAATGCAAATAGCGTTCGACCAGCGGGAGGAGCAGAACCGTTGTCGATCGGTGGCCACAGGACCAAACAAATCCGGTTAAACTTTACCTTAGTTTGTGTGCTAGGTGTTTCGTATCGATTTGGGTGGAATTCTAATGGATTAGGTGTTCACAAATCGTTTATCAATGTGGGTGTTTAGCTATCCTTGCTTTGTTATCTGTTTGACCTGAATGTTAAAAAGTGTGGTGTATGAGCAGGGTTGGGTAACATTCTACACTGTTTATGCATTCAACGGCTAATTTATGAAACGGATTCTAAAAGAGGCGCGAAAGCTTTTGAAGCTCAAGAGATTTAAAGATCACATCCACTTAATATACCGAAACTATCAGGCGTAACAATCTTAGCAGTCCTGTTTGCATTTGAGAGATATTTGGATTTGCTCCGGTGGCCATGTCTCCGGTCGACACGCGCCCATTGGCACGTGGCACCGTTGGAGTGCTCAATTACATCGCCATCTTTCTATTGGCCACACGCAATCCAACAGGTAATGCAATCCTTGCCGTATCGCACACCTGATGCAACGGCGGCGGCTAAACACAGGAAGATCTCCGTACGGTCGCCATCTTTGGTGTAATTCTATCCGAGAACCACCGCCACGGGGGCGTGTGCAACAACATGAACTCGTTTGTTTCAAGTTTCGCATCAGCTTAACAATGTCGTTTCGCACTGCTGTGCCAAACCACTGCTTCCGGTTTGGGTGGCCCCGGAGGAAACATGAAACGCTTTTGCACGCGACACACATACACAGCGGTGCATCGGTGCATCCTTGCTACTCACTCTATGGTAATGCGGAGGAGATTTTTTGTGTGTTTTATGCTGTAGCTGTCGCAATAAATGGATTCCCCATGCCAGACACACTCAGCACAACGCCAGTCGGTGTAGCGTCAAACCTCCGATTCGAGAGCAATTTCATGTCAATGTAAAACAGGTTAGTGCCAGGGTACGGCGATGGGGTTATCATACCCACCTCAGCAGGTGGTGTACAGTACGGGATACGCATCGAAAGGTTTCATGTTCCCCGGTCGTGTCGTGTGCCGTTTGGCCGGGGCACGACGCATATGGTGACAGCTTTACTGTATGCAACCTGTCTCCGGGTTGCTGACAGTAATTAAAAACAAATCAATTTCAACCAGAAACAACCATTCTCGCCATCCCATCACCCTCTCGTGCCACATCTTTGCTCCTGGCGGTATACCATACGGTACCGGATCTCATTTCCTCCTCCCTGACAGCCGCCGAGGTAACCCCCGGGACGGGGGACCTGACACGTTACGGTTGCTCGGATTTCCACCTTTCAGTGTGCGTGAGTGTGTGGATTTTTGTTATCTTGTTGGTGTTTTCTTTTTTCGTTTTCAATTTGATGTCGGTTGTTTTCCTGGCGTCAGTTGCCTGTTGGTGGGTTTCGGTGAAAACGGCACGAAAGTTATGGACGCCATCACAACAGGACAGCTCACTTGAACGTTTTTGGGTAGTCGCGTGCTCGGGCAGAGCCTTTTCAATCGGGCGCCGCATCAGCTGGTTGCCTTCATATAATGCAGGCTACACACACACCCTGTACCCGCATAGGGAAAGTGTGTATGTTTATTTTCAATTAATTTTGCAGGAAATTTGTTTGAACTCGACGCGCGTGAAGACCGCGCACGTCGGTTCAAAATGTCGGACTTTATGCTCTGTTGTTGATGGCCCAGACACAGGAGCAGTTCGCAATGCATGGTGGATTGATCGACGAACATAAACGTCAAATAGTGAAGCAAACGCAAATGGAGGTGTTGTTTATATTTTAATGAATTTCGAGAACCTGAAGGGTCCTGACATTAAATAGCCTTACTCTGGGGAGGTTATGCTAGAATTGAATGGTTGAGTAGTATGTAGGCAATTTATTGTTGGGTTGTTTGTTTTTTTTTCTGTTCCTTTCTTTACAATAAAATGAGTTGAAAGTCTTTTCCTATTTGTTCTATAGTCACTGATATTTTGAACAAGAAGATTGTATAATCATTGCAAATGACTAAGACAAACATATCATGTACAGGCATAATCTTCAAGATATATTCCGAAAACCTCATGCCATTTCAATGTGAATTCTTCAACGACTTTAGAAAGCGTTATGAAGTTATAAAGCATTTATAGCATAACTGCCACAATTGCTTCACTTAACGAGTGAAGCCAGAATGTTCCTTCTATCTGGGATGTGGTTTGGATGTGGCAAACTGCCTGGCTCGGAAGCACGTAGGCCTTCAAGTTCATAAATCATACGATCAATTGAGAAATTTTCTGTTTCGTTTGTCCTCGTCACAATCCCGTCTTCCGTGCAGGGTAAGGAAAGGAACCATCACCGAATTGCTAGTCGGTATGGAATTGAGCACAGGGCACTTGGTGGTACTGTCGTTTGGTTGGAAATGATGCTCCGTACTGGAACGAAATCCAACAGTGCTTCTTTCTGCAATAGTATCATCTTCGTACCAAGGACGTAAATGCTAGACTGTAGGACGCATAGCAGGAGAAGGGCATCCGTGTGTGTATGGAAAAATTCCTTATTTTCTTATATTTCCACCCTTCTCGTCTCCATCGCGTAGGACATCTCTTGCACGTGTGGCACACGTTATGAATATTGAATTTTTCCATACCGTTCGTACGTTTCGTTTGTTTAATAATTGTTTCTCCGTACCAGGTCGTTCTACGCTTGGGATATGACAGTGGTGGATGGAGCAAACTGCTATTAAAATGCCGGCAACTGTCTTTGCCTGTGCGCCAGCCTCTCTAGGGTACTTTCTTTTGCGATGGCGGTGGACATTCTTGAAGAGAAACGGCTTGGTTTTTTGCTTCTGCTTCGATCATGGTCCTTCTTTGCCTGGCGACGCCAAGGGAGTTAGAGCGAAGCGAAGGTAGAGACTGGAAACCGCAACGACCGAAGCACGAGTTTAGCTTTAGTTTTGTTTGTCAGTGCTTAGCCCGTGCAGATGATGCAGCTATACCGGGTCTGGGATAGGAGAGGGGTTGGTTGATGCATATGCACCGGAAGTAAAGGTGATAATGATATTTCTCCGGTTCGTTCTAGCACCAGTCCTGTGTTGAGTTGGAAAGCAGAAACACATGTTTTTGGGCAAATAGTGTTCCGCTCCGTTCATGAGCCGCTGCTGTATAATAAGGTTTTGACAAATTTTCAGCGGCGTAGGATGCTAGATAAAATGCATATGTGTGTCTATTCACCAGCTTTGCAAGGTGCTGCAGTGTGCCGTCCCGTGCACTGGATGTGATGAATGTGAGAGCAAGAGAATTTAAATTTTCGCTGGTCGTTATGTGCCAGGCAAATAGGCTGTGACGTGGGAAGGGAAATGAATATATTTCAAGTTAAATGGTGTTCTAGACATGTAATTGTTTTTATTTGTGGCTTGCAAACACAGTGTATTTGGTTCCGTTTTGTTTCCATACAGATGTGCTGAAACCTATTTTTTGAACATTCCAATTGAACGAAATAAAAAAAGGTAACTTTTATTTATGTCAATGCCAAGAACCTAACATTCACGATTACACTGGAGTTACATGTTTTACAACGACATTGCAAGTTTTTTAGTTTCACATATTTATGTAATAAATAGTGTAACCAATTGAAAGTAGCGTCGAGGGGTTTGAAAATAAAAGCAAGGTACCTTTTGATTCAGTGTTCTGCATGTAAATGTCACAATACCGTGACATGCGGCCATAAATTCGTTTGAAACTAATTTAATACAATTTATGGAGCCACATTTGACTCGAACGTTGTTATAAAATCTTTCTCCGTGGAAAAGCACGGAAACCCTACGACGGCAAAAAAGAACCAAATCATAAAAATGGACTAATGTTAGCATGAACCTGTCCCGTTGGGACAAATTGAAAACGGGTCAGCCACTCCGCCAAACAGGTATCAATTACAATGTTTCGTGGGGGTGGGATGAGCTTTTATCGTGGATTTTTGCAGACAACAGCCTATCCGGCAGTGGGGCCTGTACTACAGGAACACTGTGTATCCCGCCCCGGAACACTTTAATTAGACCATGAACTACACGACTTTGTTGTCCCGTGTGTGTGGCGTTTGTTGACGGGTGAAACGATTCATTGGAGTGTTTCTTCCTCCACTGGTTTCGACGGGGCAAGGCATGGTGTCGTGATAAGGGTCCATTTTGTAACCTATTAGCTTGATAGTTGTAAATGTTGTGAGCAACCCTTGTAAGGCTGATGGTTCGGTTATGGCCGTTGGTTGAATTGATACTCATTTGAATTCCGCATTCCGAAGGCATTGAAGCGGCCTTTATAGAAGCATTTTCGGCGAGTACGATGTTCCTTGAAGAATGAAAGTGTAATGAAATACTATATTTGAGTCACCATTTCGAGCAATTCAAGCATTCAATTCTACGGAACTGCTTGTAGTTGTTGGAAAAACTAGCTGAATATTTTTGCAATAGGATTTGAAGGATGATCGTTAAATCTTCTCGACTAGTTGAAACAAAATTAAACGTGGATCAAGCGAACAACATGCAGAAGAGTAAAGTGACGTTAATATACTCTCGCCCTGGGTGTGGTATCTTTTACTATCTCGCCCCGAATGCTCAAAGGGACTGATTCATAACATCATAAACTGCCCTGCGCTGTAATTGGTGCAATAAGAATGTATGTATAAAACAGTAAGAAAGAGAGAAAAACAAACTTGGCTGCTACTGCAGATAGAAGAATTTTAAAATAAAAACAGGGCAGCACACCCGGGGCTGCAAGACTCAACGAGGCAGCAAGTCCGGAAAACAAGTCGGACATTTTCCGGAAATCCGTACTCACTATAAACTCTCCCCACCTTGAGGCAGCGCCACCAACTCATAAAGGGAATGCAGAGGGCTATTAATTTTCCAGCAACAATCTGCTTCCCGCTGGCAGCTTCCTCTGCGCCTCTTGGGCGTTATGACTTTTGCACATCCCCATTGGGTCTAGCCGGCCCCCTGTTGGGGGAAACTTTCCACCCCGCCCTGCTCGACGTCATCAGGCCTGCGCCATTTGCCTTTGGTGTGGTTTTGTGCATCCATGCGTGTGATAACGTATCCTTTTTGCCAATCGCAACAGGAGGTAGCAGTGCAGTAAGAACTTTTGGACTCTCTGCTTCCTAGTTTTCCATACGGGATCGGGTGAAAAGTTGTGTGAAGAGGTTCGCGAAAACTTCATTCAGCACCACTACTACTGTGTTCACGAAGCAACTAGGACTAGCGCGTGCCCACGTGCTGTGAGCGCCCAGTTCTTCAAAGAGCGAAAGAGAGGACGGTTTCGGGGTTCCACATGAGTACGAATTAAAAGCACATAAAAATTAGGTACTGCAAAACAACTTCTATAAAGGAACGGACTGGGGGGTTGGTTAAGTGGTAGGTGTTTGGGAAACCAGCGCTACAAAACGTAATGCCATCCATAAAATGGCAAAGAGGGCAAGTTTTACGGAAGATGACGGGGGACGAGGCAAACAAAACCCTTCTGACTGGCTAATGACCATTCGAGTCGTTTTCAACACGTGGAGCCTGTAGCACTGTAGTATCGCGTGGGAAATGGGAAATAAAACAATTTTATTTACATAACAAAACCATAATTTGAATAAATTTATCCAATTCGTACTGTTTTTTGCACTATGCTATGGGCAAGAGCGTTAAGGGTGCTGGTCGTCGGGGGCCGGTCTGTCTGGTCGAACGTAACGCGTAGCTGACGGGCCTAGACGAGATGTCGACAAATAGACGACGAATCAAATGGGAAGCCGTCAGGTACTGCTTTTTTGTCCATGCAGTTAGGCAACTTGCTTGGCAGGTTGGACAGAGACGAGCGGTTACGAGTTGGAAACTAGCTACACCACCTTAACCTCCGAATTCCCTATTCTGACCCGACAGCTGTGTATGTTGTTGATGGGAGCGTTTTCAGCGCCGTGGAGTTGGTGTGTCAGCATTGATTTTTCATTTTGACAATCGATGTGTTCCGTGTTTGGTTGGGGTTGGTTGGCAGGTGAGCATAAAGTGGTAAGATCACTTGGTGTATAATTAACCCATCGATTGCGACCGGACTGCAAGGGTTTTTGAGTGATGGCAGCAAAAAAAAAAAATCGGTTTTGAAAACTGAATTTTAAACTCAAAATGGCTTTTTATTTTTTTATTCCGAATCATAAATAAAATGCTAGATCCAAAAGTACCAAGCGTGTCCTTCAGATGGGGTCAGAGGAAAGATGCGAGCCAGGATCGGACGGCAAGCGTACTGGGAGAAAGCAAAATACGAACCAACGCTTAAGCCAACGTAATCCATACTTCGCTTGCTAAGCTCTTCGATAGTGTACTCGAACTGTGGCCGCAATGTGGAACTCTCGATATACTGTAACTCGAGCTCAGTGTGTCCGGAACCATCGCGTTCACGAGCTCACATACGAGAATTCAGTGAAAGCAAAAGGCGCACTGGTTGTAAAATTTATTGAAATAGAATTAGCCGGATTACCGGGGGCCCGGAAAACGATCAATTGTCCTTTCTTTCCGGCGGCCCCTTTGCCTCGTTGTTGTAACAATATGTATTAGAGACAGGTTAACCTTAGCACCAACCGACTTACCGGCCATGGTAGGGAAATTGAATTTATTTCTATCGTTCTGCGCCAATTCTGCCGGGCCCGTTTGTTAGAACCTCAGAACAAAGCCTAAATTAAGGCGTATACGTATCCAGGGGAAGGAAGAGACAGTGGACGGTCGCGCACGGTAAACATACGCTTCTTGCGGTGCGAATTAAGCTGAAACTGCTTCCAAATTCCCGTGATTCGGCGTTCGTGGCTACATTTATCATTTCGTCGGTAAATTAATTATTCAATCAGCTCCCGGACGACTGGGCTCACAGACCCATGTTGATATTGCCGCCACGCCCGGTGGATGGCTGAATGTTGGCCAGTGGCGGGCGGGCAATAGAAACACAACGGTCCCAATCCGTGCGAGACCAACATCTCGCCTGTTTGCTCCGCGTGCCTTCAAACAAACCCGGGGCACCACACGCGGGCTTTGGTTATGATTCATTTGCAGAACCGTCACCATCCACCCGGCGGAGTGTGCAACCGTTCTGAATTATTCGCAACTGGCCTCCGCTGCTGGACTGTCGCTTCCATTTGGTATGGTTGGGTTTTGGGTGGAAATTATTTCGCACCGATTCGCATCAAATGTGCCCCGGTTGTGCGCCCGGGGAAGAGAAAGTTTCCGCGTACGCACGAGTGCTCGGTGTTCGACGAGGGTGGGCCGGCGTTACGCACTGGTGGCGCACTTTGGTTGTTACGCGCCGGTGGAAAAAGGCGAACCGGATCCGGATATGCCGACTCGCGCGGCTCGGATGGGAAACTGTAAACTCTGGGGCAAAATCAAAGCTCATCATCAATTCATGAGTGTTCTTCGGAGTGCGTGTGTATGTTGAGGTTTTACCTCATCGTCCTTCAATGCTTGTGCTGGCGAAACGGTGCGGGCCAGGAGGATGGCAGGTGAAGAGTGTTGAAAAAATCATGTAAAAATCATACCAGCACGCTCTGCTCCTGGACTGTTGTTACGAAAAATGAAGCATTCGTCCGCGATGAACTCGGCCTAAAGAGGCGCTGGGTATATCGTGTAAGGATTCTCAAACCACACCGAACACCATCAGGAATCACGGTAAGGAGAGAGATAGAGAAACAATCTGTAGCGAGCGGCACGTTATGCATAATAAATTGACAGGAAATGGATTTGCGACTGGGCGTGTACTGGGTTGACCGTGCAGAAGGATTCCAGCATTTCGACAGTGGGCTGGTAGCGTCCGATCGATCCGTCCAGACTGGGAAGAACCGAAACCTAGCGAGATAAGAAACACGAGTAGTTTGCGTTGCAGGATACGAAAGCGTCGCTCCGCTCGGTAGGATGTACACCAAATACCGAATGCGGAAGAGGATAAGTTGCGGTTCGGTGACACGGTTTCGCTCGTCAGTCACCGGATTGGGATGGCTTTTTGATTCGTTTAATATTCGTGCACTGATGATGTGCCAACATGTTCGTGGCTAACATGGTACGCGCGTACATTGCTAACGTCTAGCCGAAACGGATGGTTACTGGTTACTGATGGAACGGGACAAGTGTGCTATCATGTTGGGTTCAATCTACATCACGACCTCTGGTTGGTTACAGCCAGAGTGACAAATGGATTATGGGCCAACGTTCTCGTGCATTCGTATTTTGGCTGAGTCACATGAAAAAAATATCGTATTGAGGATTGGCAAATGAAGACATTTTTGTATTCTTTTTCAACAACCGAACAGAACATTCGAATTAGAGAGCATGTTTGCCTTCGTGTAACATGATCCGAGAAAGCTCTGTCGAGAAACGGTTCTAATAGTAGGATACTGGTGATTGTCGGGAACATTTTTGAGCTGTGGTAATTAACCTCGTTTTTCGAGCAGTGATAATGTAGTTCAATTTTGTGGTGACTTGTCGGTTGATGCCAATCCCGTCTTGCTTCGGAAAGAGATGAAGATTCGTGGTTGAATAGTGTGTGTTAATTACAAAAATGTAGATTTTTGCTTTATTGTAGTTCTTCTAACTTATTACCATCCGGAATACGATCATGATTGGATTGTTTAACATGGCATTGAATTGAATAACTGTGAATCAAATGTTTGATGTTATAAATGATTTTGTAATTTGTAATTTGTTTGTAGCCTGTGTAAGTGGCAATCGCTTGAAATAGTTGAGCATTACACTTGAATAAAAAATTTTTCTTAATCAATAAAAAACCAAACATATTATTTTGCTTTGTTTCAAACAATTTGAATTTAGTTAAAAACACGGTTTATGAAAACTGTAAAAAAATTAAAAAAATATGTTATGGAAAACAAAAAGTATCAAGTTTTGAAAGTCTTTTGACAGACCAGGAGCAATAAATAGTCAAAATGAAGTAACATATGCATAAAATAATGAATCAATTAAATCGATTCATTTCAACCCTTCGGTAACTTGGCATTGATTTCATGACAAATGAACTTTACTTTTATTTTTGCTATTATATTTTTCGGCAATAACCAGGCGTGAACGTATGACTGCGTGCCGCCGAGATTTTACAAAATATTGCTATACAATTAACTTCAGGAAGGAAAGGAATGTTTATAAAACAGGCAACCCGTACAGCTAAGGCATCACTTAAAGAAAATTAGAGCTTGAGTTCTTTGACGATTGATTGGCACCATAGTGTATGAATCTTATAATAATAAAGTAAATTATTCTGCCTTTGAAATATGTATCGATTGATGCACAAAATTGTATTTTAAATATTTTCTTAAAAGAAAGGTAAAGGAAAATAATCGCTTGAACAAGTAAGACACAGCTCATGTTTTCAATTTAAAAAATGTCATTCTGTTCAGCCGCAAACTGGTTGTAACTATATCAAAGACGTTGCCAAAAGTGCCTGTTATAGGTCTTCACGATTTTCTTGAAAAAGGGTTGTTTCAGTTGGACGATGGAACCATGACTAATGGATATTGAAATAGAAAAACAAAAAACAAAAAGAAGGACATCAAACTAACTTAAAGCGAAAGATAACAAACCAAAACAAAATAATCTACGAAAATCGAACCGTCGTTTCATCTGGCTTTGCCTGCAAATATCTTCCGACAGAATTCCTCGAACGTGAAACGTGCTTCCCCCGTGCCTCGACATACCGCTTCACCATTTGAACCAGTGTTTGGGGAAATTGAAATCCGTACCGTATGCAAATTAGTGTCACACCCTCACGCCCCTCCAATTTGCCTCGAATCCTATGCACTGCTCGGCGGTATCGTCTCGGGCCTCAAGCAAATATCGCTCAATTTTCCCTTAGCTCGACGGTCCGCGTCATCCCCCTTGCGCCCTGCGCTGTACCATTAGACGCCGGTGGTATGCCTTTTCCCGGCGCCTAAACCACGAAATGCCGGGCACGTTTTTCGATTTGACATTTCCCGCGCTGCGTCTCCCGTTCGCCGCCGATTCGCAACGGTTACGGCTGCGTCCAATCCAATGCCCTCCCCGGCAAGGACAACTTCACCGGATCCTCTTCTTTTATGTTTCAAGCCCAAAAGCAACCTTTCCGGTCGTTTTGTGTCTGTGTAGGTTTCTCTGATTTTGTTTTACTTTTTAGGGGCCGAATCAAAACGAAAATGAAAATGAAGCCGACGGGCAAAAATAAAATGGCACCGGCGGGGAAACTACGACAGAAGCGTGCCCACCTTCACGGGAGGGTCCAAACCTATCCCGTACTGCTATCGACATTTTAGCAAGCTGAATTATTCAACGCGGGATAGTGTGGGAGAGCGGGTGAAGTTGGAGGATCGGTGGCTCAATCGCATCCTAAGGGATGGAGGAGTATTCGGAAGCGATACGCGGGGTTCGCACGACACAGCGTGTCTGGTAACTCTCGTAGTGGAAGCCCAGTAGTGGATGTTTGTACAGCCGACTTTGAGTTAATAAAAGCTCTCGAATTGGTGGTGCGCCCGGGTACCGAGATGTGTAGGCCTTACGCTTAGGCAGCTTTGCTTAGAAATGGTGAAACTTTTTCGTTCGACTAATGGTTTGGCGAGCCGGAGTACGATGAAAACTCGGCAAATGTGCAAACAACACCATCGCTGTAGGTGGCAAACGCACCATTTGTGGTTGTGATATTGATTTTACTTGCCGTTTTGGTGGCTGGTGGACCTTACGGCAGATGACGGCGTATGGAATGAGTATGTGTGTATGTTAGAACGCGTTTGTGATGCAGTGCACTTTTCCATTCCATTTAGTCTTCAATTTATGCCCATTTTGAGATGCTTTTCGACTTAGCAGAGGGATGGAATGGATTACAGATGATTTTATCGCCAACGGCGGGAACATCAGGACGCTTAGTGTTACGCACGATCAATGAAAGCCGAAAACTTAGCATTAACTATGCCGACATGAGCCTGCTGTTGACGGACGGGAACGATGACACGCTTAATAAAATGTTTGGGTGATTAAATTACTGGCTCGCTGGTAAGCAATGGCGACTGGTAATTTTGTAAGGAATTTGTTTATCAATAAGTTATGACCTTAAGTGACAAAGAACTGTCAATTGATGTTTAGATTAATCAAATATGTGTATTAAACATGTTCTTGCATACTTTAAAACCCCTAATCTTGCACACTTTAAAGATCGGCAAATGTAGCTGTCATGCTCTCACGTATTAATTGTTTGTTCATATTTTGTACATGGAGGAGCTTTTAATGGCTCATTTTAGAGAGTATTTTAACTTGCTTTTACAAGTGTCTTTTTATATGACTACGACAGCACAATGCAAATAGTACACATATTTTAAACATATCAAATCTAGTTACAGTAATTTGATTCTCTTGTTAAATGTTTTAGTTGAACAGCTCCGAATGTTAGTGCTAGCCATTATTATTAGTGCTTTTTAAGTCTTAATAATTCATAGGAATGCTGCCCATCAATTGTGCCCATAAAAGGACGGATAAATGAATCAACCTCTCAAGCAGCAGGAAACGTGTGCTAAACGCATTATCCTTATCACAACTAGTTTCACATGCAATTGCCAGTGAATAAACAAAACAGTATATCAAACCTGTGCTCGCATTATCGCGTGTGTGTTTGAGGGCCCTACAAAATAACGTTCCTACTGTGGTGTTTGTTACGTCCATAAACAATTTTATTACGCTTAAAGCGTTTGAATCGCATTGCGTGAAAATGAGTGCTAGAAAATGAGTCAGAGGTGAGGATGAGGTAGAGGTGTTTGGTGCATGTAGTAGGCACGCAGCATTTATTATGCTTTTTTGCTAATGATATTAGACGTGTGTTCGCCAGAAGTAGAGAAAAAATAGGTAACACCTCTTGCCATGTGGTGTGGTGAACGCTCATACTATACCACGTGTGTGCAAATGCCATTCGCGACTCGGAAGCGTACTACACTCTCAGGACTAAGCTCTGGGTGCGGAAGTTTTTTTTGTGTATTTTTTGCTGTTCCTGTTGTTGCGCCCGTGAGCTATTTTATAACCGCGCACTGACGATGCCGCTCCATCGCGAGAGCGAGAGAGATTGAGCTCGGCACGAACATAAAGCACCATTTTGTGTTTGTGAAAAGGTGTGGAAATGTGGCGTAGCAGCGAAAGGGATTTCTTGAACTGACATTTCATCGGATGCCTGTTTGATCCTTCAACCCTGCTCGACGTACTTCCACATGTGTTTTTCACACGAGCGCTAGACAATCGCGTGCCAGCGAGGTGTGCATCCTTGCTAGGCTCAACGTGTTATGGTTCGCCGGGCTACATGAAAGTAGCACTGAAGTGGAACGACACATGGTGCAGTAGCAACGAGTATATGTGTGATGTCGGCGCTTAAAGGATGTGATCACTTTAATTGCGCTATGCAACAATGGCTGGTTGCAGTTGTTTGCCTGGTTGTTTATTTGGTTGTCGACAGGTGGATGTTGTTTCGTGAAATTTATTATTATTATGTTATACAGACATATATATTCTACATATTCATGAATTCTTCCAAATGTTCTTGGAAACCTTAAAACGAATGTTTAGTCAAAATCGCCTAAAATTTCACACATTACATTACAGCGCGCATTAAAGAAAGCGCTGTGTTCTTCCTTATACACGCAATCAATCCATCAAGATACGCAACAAACGCTCCCAGCAGTGACGTAAGCCGGAAAGAAAATTGTAATTGAAACATTTAGTCGCGTGCTTTACCCAATGTCAAACGTTATTTGGGCCAACACTGACGTGCTGGCCATTGTACAGCCATGGTTCGTTGTTTACATTGAGACTTTAACGACGCCTTGAGTGAATACTGTTCTCCACCACCTGCTCTGACACGCAATCCGTCGGTAGAGAGGAGTAGTCGGCAAAGAAACCATCATGCACCGGTTCCATTCGGGAAGGTGTGTCTGGTATGGTTGAAAAGCTGGCTGCTTTGAGGGACGGTTTGCCTGGGTTTTGCCTGCGGGTTCAGTTTGTTTGTCATCGTTTGTCAACCCCAACTCCGTATCGAGTTTCAAGCTCTCCAAAAATTAGCTGCAACAGCAAACATATTTGCCTCGTCGCAGTCTGTGCTGCAGGATGGGTTCTGCCTAACGATCGTTTCAGGATTTTGGTTCCGGTTCGTTACACTTCATTAGCTCTGGCCAATGTTTACCCCCTCTTACCTCTTATCTCTCCCTTTTACTCCTCACCTTCGATGATTTGCTTTGGCCAGTTGGGGTTTACTATGGCCATGTGTTTCTTCCACTGACCTAGACCTGTTTACCTCTGAACTCTTGTAGCAGTGCCCGGTAAGTAGACAGAGTTGTCACCCGAGACGACCCCCTTGTGTATTCGTGTCGGTTCTACTGAAGCTCAGAACAAAACGAAATCCTTTCACTTTCCGGGTTTCTCGGGTTGTCCCTGTCGCGCCTCTGGGTGTACCAGCTACACAGTGTGCAGTAGATCGCATAATGCGTCACATGCACGGTGAAGTAGCACCGACGGGTGGCGGCGACGAGGACGAGCTGCGGTGGGCTTAATTGGGTACTTAATTAATGATGTCGCTTTGTTGCTCTACATCCTACGACGGCTTTCAAGTACCATTCAGAACGCATCAAAGGTAAGCATAATGCGAGGCAAGTGCAGGAAAGGCGGGTAAGGCAAAAGACGCTTCCGCACGATCGGTTCCTCCACTATATGTGCACTGATTGCATTCAACTGTCAAACGGGGCACTGTCGTGTGCTGCACAAAGGAGGCAGCCTCGTACACACGCTGATTGGCTAGACCCCGACTGGCAGGCATCCCTTTTTTTTTGCTTTTCCCCGTTTGCAGTCGAAGTTTGTACGTAAAATTCTACCACACGAAATGCAGCAAAATTGTATCCCGAATCCCGAGGACGTCGATGGAGTGTACTACCCAGCCTTGGGAAGGGAAAGGGGAAACCGGATTTCAGCTACTTCTCATTTGCATGTACGAAAAAAAAACCCAATGTATGCAGCTCAAATTTCATGATGCGCATTATATTTGCAATCTGCATCGTCATCATCATCGGTCCGTATTGCACCGCCGATGGAGGGCCGAAAAGCAAAAGATGAAGAAATGAAGAAGAAGTAAAACAATAGAACGCATTCGAGTGGCGTTTGGGTTTTGTGTGTGTGTGCAGGGTTTTTTGTTTGTTTGTGGCGGTGTTTTTGTCCTGTTGAACAGAGAGGCTGTCGAAAATTGCACGCGCATTAGGCCGGCTTCGTTGCTTGCGTACCAGTTACATCCTTCATCCCCTGTTGTGTTTGCTTATTATTTCATCATCCTCTGTATTTTATTTTTCCTGATTTATTATCAATGTATGTGTGCTGCAATGTGTGTCTCCGTACTACAATGTGTTTCACTCGCTTTTCTTTTCGCTTCCCTTCTTTCGGCAGGACGGTGCACGGGGCCACCTGGAGGGTCTGGCATCGGTGTACTGCGAAATGCTGCTGGCCCCGTTTGGCGAGGTCCTGTCGGCGCTGGAGGAGGCACGGCAGCGCGCCTGGTCGGAGCGAAGTCCCCACAGTTCGTCGGGAGGTGGTGGCTTGATACGGGGACATCGAGGCAATTCGTGCCACGGCGGGCTTCCAAACAGCCACAGTCAGCCAATTTACGTGCCCGGCAAGTATTCGGTAAGTAATTTGCTCCGCTCGGAGAAGGTTTGTGTCATCGCAGGGGAAAAGAAAGCAATAAATAGTTAGCGTTGAGGAGCAATCAATCGTCACACCGCTTCTTAATTTGACAGCGCCTTTTAGAGCTTCAGGCTAAAAATTCACTAGCTGAAGCTTCGTGTACGTGTTGCCGGTCGTTGTAAATAATGCTACGAAATCGGTATCGGTATTTCGTTAAGTTAAGTGCGTACGTGAAGTGATCCAACCCCATCTGATTAAAACATTCCCATCGCAACTGCTCTTGTTTTGTCTTGTCGTTACATCGAACTGCTTTTGTTAAATGATCTCGGCAAAATGTCGGTCCATTCCCGGGTGGCAGACGAAGTAAATCGGGCCCCCAATTAGGCTTTCAGACTGGGACGCGCAGGTGTGGCCCCCTGCCCGTAACTGTCAGCGCAACGACGTGCAAATGTGCAACCTGTCGTAAATTGCATTCTAATTGCAGTCAGAGTATGTGTGTGTGTGCTCGCGCCACCCAAATCGAATTTCACTGATGAGTTGTTGGTTTTTCTGTTTCGTTTTATCCCCCTCCGGCCGCTTCTTCTCATTCCATCTCAGTACTTGAGAAAGCTTAATCTCAAATCCATTTCGGGCAGAACATTCGCTTGCATGCGGGGAAAATGTGTTCGCAAGTGGTTAGAACGAGCGGGCCCCTTTCATTTGGCGAGATTCGGCTTTTTTTTTGTAGGACTCTTTGATGGTCTGTGTGGGGTCCTGAAAATCGTCTTCAGTTTCAGGTGGTCGCCGGCGGATGCTTTTGGCCGGACTGTCGCCGGAAGGATTTTGGCAGCGCAGGAAAGCGAACCGTAAACGCCGAAAGATACGCAACCGCACATCAGTTGGTCACATTGGATGCCAGCTGTGGTTCGGTATGTTCCACGGTTTGCCCATCGTAATGACAGGGTTTCTCTGCCAAAGAACGAAAACATCTCCTCTAAATAAAAAATGAAAACGCACTAAGCTTGATACACTGAAATCGATGGACACAAGCCTACACGCACACGCAGACCAAGGTTCCCATTTACACCGGTTTTCAGGAGCGACAGCGGCAAAAAGAAGATGTTGTTCGCGTTAAAAAGATTACCTTTACCATTTGGCGGGAAGACACGGCAAAGGGAGAGTGTGCCATTTCCTTTCCTTTGCTGCTCGTGTTGTGTTCGTCTTGCGATGCAGCAACGAGCAGCAGAGCAAACGCGAAAAACAATCAAAAGCGACAGCTTTAATTGTTATAATTAAATTGCAAACGCTCTCTTCCCTTCGGCAGGATTATCTCTTGCTCCCATCGGAGCATTGTTGCTCGAAGGAGGTTGTTTATATCTGCATTTTGTTTCTGGCCTTTTTTTGTGTCCTAGCCTAAGAGAGGAGCAGGGATGAAGAGAATATGGGAGGGAACGGTCGTTGTCGTAAGCCTAAGATTCATTTGTTTTCTTCTCCATCTCCTTTATTGTAGCCCTCGAGCTGTTTGTCCGATAAGGAGGAGGACGAAATTTATGGGTTCGGGTACGGTGTGTTCGCTCCCAGGGTAGCTAGAACAACCCTCCAGTCACAGCAAGCCCAGCCAGGGCAGCAGCAGCAGCAGCAGCAACAGCAGCAGCAGCAGCAGCAGCAGCAACAGCAGCAGCAACAACAACAACAACAGCAGCCACAACAATCACAAACCTCCGCCAACGTACCTGCCAACAGTGCTGCTGTACAGCAAAGGTGAGTTGAAGGAAGGAAGATGCCTTTACATGTCTAACGGTAGCGGGTAGCTGGGGGTTTTAATTCAAGAAGTTTATTTTTGAATGAGTTTTAATTGTCATGTTGGATTTGATTGGAATGGGTGTGTTTGTAGTTTAGCGCTTTTTTGTTTAATTGCTCAGACAGTTTGATCATTCCACAATTATATTACATTCAATCAACAGATTCCAGAATGTTTTTAGAAGTATAATTCGATACATTTGGAGAAAACTCATCCTCACAGCAACAAAAACAAAAACTCACGCCTGTGACGATGCTAGGTGAGGCGCGAAATCGCTTAATATATATCACTCGGCCGATAATTGCCTGCACATTGATTTAAATAGGCATCGTTTACGCCTGGCAGCATTTCAATCAATTGACTCGCAACAGTTTGATCTGCAATACTCCAAGCCGGCGTGTGGGCTAGTGCCAGGAAAGTGTTTACCGTAGATTTATTCATCGTTGCACCGTGACCACGACGGCATCCGATTTATAGTGGAAAAACTACAAAGGATCAACCGGTGCGGAGAATAACACACTTTTTCGGTTGCGCTGTCATCAAACTGCGAAACCAAAAGGGCCACAAACGAATACAAAAGGTTTCCCTCTGCGAAGCAGGTTGATTCCCGCTTGAACTCGTAAGAGTAGGAGGCGGGTGAACGTATCGATTATATTGTAATAAATTATTCATATTTCATATTATTATAGATGCATGTTTTATCGCAAATGCTATGATTGTTTATTGCGCTCCGTGTTCGTGTGGATACACGGGATACATGGGAAAGAGGTGCCCACCGGGCCTGTCCGGTTCCAAAGGAGATCTGCACGCAATGGAGTAGCCCTCTCTACCCCCTTTTGCCTCTTGCGGAACTCGATGGTTCGAGTCGTATTTTATTTCCGTTCCATATTCAACAGCCAGAGCAACGCAATATCTGCCATTGGTGTGAGTGGGCGATTAAACAACGAAATGACGTGGCACCCATTGGAGCCGTCCACGTCGTCGCTATGCCAACCAGGTGCCGGCGTGGTTTTCCCGTTTTATTCAGCCTTTTTTTGTTGCGTGTTTGGGGCCGTGCCACTGTTGCTACTGTCCTCCCTCAACTCCCTTTTTCCTTTGCAATCAATTGCATTTTCATGGCTTTGCCAATCGTGGCCCCACTGCTGAATGGGCTTTTTGTGTGTTCCGAAATACTTACCCTGGGCGGGAGCGGGGAGGAGGAAAATATTTTCACACTGCGCTGGGTGGCTGGCAACGGGAAGGAAATGCTGAAATGGAAATTCGAAGCCATCTTTTCATTAGCAAATGGCGGAAAACAGAATGCACGAATGAGTGTGATCGTTTATTTAAGGTGTCACCCAGGCGCGGAGTTCGCACCAGGAGAGAGAGAGAGAGAGTGAGAGAGAGTGGAGCAGCGATAAAAGTGTAGATGGAAATGGTGGAAATTCCTCGTGCCTGCCTTGCCGGCTGCTGTGTTTGTACGACCATTAGTGAACGAGTGGCGTTTTTCGGATCATGAGCGAGGTTCTTTTGGCGCAGTTCAATTATGCATGCGCAGGCAAAAGGTGTATTGAATGCAATCGAATGACCGTGTTGCCAAAGTGTTGTGTTGCAGGTGGCGACGGTTCTAATAGGCAAAAGTGTACAGCACGGTGGGGATTGGAAAAATTGATGAGCTTTGGTTCGACCGTGGGGCAAAACAGTAATGCTTTGCAGTGAAACATTGCAACTGAAATGTATTGAGTTTTGAAAGGTTTTTTTTTGTACTAAACTTTTTAGATTTGAAGCCTTTGTTTTCCGTAAAAATAATATTTAAAGAATTCTACAGCATAATGACACATACAAAATAACATAGGTAAAAGTAAACTTCAAATCGTTTGAAGATTTCGCTTTTTAGTAGAGTAGCAAAAGTGCTTGATGTTGCTACCATTAATTTAAAATATGTTGAACTAGTATAAAGATAATAAGGATAATAAGTAATAAGCACACAAGTTTGACCACTGCATATGTAACGTGTAAGATTTGATACATACAAATGAAATGGGTTCTCAACTAACTATCGCTAGCACATATTACACTAAGGCCTACACTCTAATTATTAAACACTGCAATCAGTTTGTTCAGTATGCTGTCAGCAATGCATGGAAGTTTATGACATTATACTTAATATACTTATTATTTATGATCAGACTTTTTTTATAATGTTAAATTTGCATAAATCTGTTTTACTACACGTGAACATGATTTCTGTAGGTAGTAAGTTCAGCTCCATCATGCCCATTCGCAACAATCATCTTGATCCCTGTCACGCATGACGTAAAGTAGCAGCCGCTTACTCAGCGTTCTATAATTACTTCACCAAAATACCTCAAAATAAAAACATGCCTCATCATCCTGTGCTCCACCAAATCCCTAGGGAACCCTTCCGCTCCTTCTCATCCATGCTGAACATTTTCGATGTGATTGTATATGCAAACGAGTGTACTGATCAATGTTTCTCTCTTCTTCCCACTTTACTTTCAGCTGCCTCAGCCCACGCTCAGCGTACTTCTACGAATTTCCACCGACGGGTAAGTGTGTTGAGCGCTTAAGCATAAGGTAGCCGTTCCGTCAATCAACGATCTGTGCCCCCGCGAATCGGCTTTTCAATAAGCGGCAGCCGTTGCCTTCCTCCAAAAACTCACCTGCGTTCGCTTCTGCACCGCCATCCTTCCGTTACCATAATGCGTCTGCCGATGGGTCCATTCACTTTAGCCACTTTATTCCCCATTACGTGTTGCTGGAGCAAGTGTCCCGCGGCTGACGGAGGGGGAGGCTCGTCTGTCTAGTTTAACGCCAAATAAATCATCGCTTCCGCGGCACACAACAAAACGCCGGAATAATTGAGATAAATTATCCAAAAATCGTCGTCCGGAGTTGGCATCTCCCCGGTGTCCCGTTTAGCGATTTACCCCGGTGTTTTTGTTGCACTATCTCTGCTTCGTCCGCTGGCCAATTGCTGACCGGCAGCACACACACAACACACTGAGGCTGTGGCACTGCATTCAATGCTTGGTGCAAAATGGCAAACGCGAAACGGATGATACCGATGGAGAGGATAATTTTTGAATGTTTATTGGGCAGAGGGTCGGCAGTCGCGAGTGGCTCGTAATTACCGGATTACGAGCGTCAAGGACGAAGGAGAGGATCGCGAGGTCAAAATCGCGAAATTGTGTGACAGCTGCAAACACTTGTGTCGTCGTCGCGCTGATACTGATTTCACTTTTCCCATTCCGACTGGCTGTGAATAAATCAATAAAATTGAGTTCTGATCCGTGCCACGATGGAAAGGTTATACAGGCAAATGGTTTATTTTGAACCGAATGGTTCTATTCTTGTCGTATTTCTCTATGTTCTAAAAGTATTACTTTTCTTTCACATCACCCAGATGGTCGAGAAACAAGCAAAAAGCGGACAACGTTGGCGAGGCTCTTGAGAGGACTAAAGACTGTAAATAGGCGTGATAGATCGAATCAAAACACCACCGGCGGCACTGCAACGCAGTCAAGGGTAAGTAGTCACAGAAGCTAAAAATACAAGAAATGAACACACAAACTCCCCATTTTAAATTGCCTCAAACACGGCCCACAACACGCAAACCCGGCCAAGCGAAACAGCGCTCCACCGTCATCGGATACGGATGATGTTATCGATTTTTATTTGTCTTACTCATCAGTGGGCACACAGTTATCATCTTTCTGTGCAAGGCTACCCTCGCCAAACACCGAGGGTTGAAGGTTAGTCATTGCGGATGTCAACACTGCACTGGAAATTGCGTTTACGCACGCAGTGGGCACGTTTGCGTAAACGCGTAACACTCGAGAGATAGAGAAAAAGTGCACAAACGTGGAAGTAAACAGGACGCTGCACCCATACCCACATGCATTAGTAATAATTGCTATCTATTCATCTTGAATTCTGTCTTACAATCACGAGGGAGAATCCCACGGCTGGATGGCAGGAAAATGACTGAATTCCTGTCAACGACGTCCTTGAGACGCACGGTACTTGCACCGGGTCCCAGGGGGTGTGTGATATATATAAATGCAACCGAACAGCCCACACAACATCCGGCGGCAAGAGTCACTACGATGGAGCTGGTGCGTAGCGGAGCAGCGCACTTCGCACTGCATTCGGGTTCTGGCGTTTCGGGCGCTTACCTGAGTGCATGTCTCTCGTGGCAGTTGTCGAAGAAACTGCGCCGGCATATCGACATCGACGAGACACCGGCAATGAGCGTTGCCGCTGGCCGTGTCACTTGAGGGTGTCGCCTCCGTGTCTGTGCCTGCGCTGAGCAAGCACTTTTAGCCAAGTGGCCGCCTCAAGTGTGCTGCGGCTCGAGTGGTTGTTGTGTTGGTTTTGTGCAGGCTTTACCTTCTGCCCGGGTCGCTGATCATCGTCGTCTCATCGTTAGTTGGCTCTTTGTTACTACCACACCAGACCAGACAGAATGCAACAACTTCAGCACGTATCATGTCACATTAGGGACAGCATTCTTCTTTGGCCGTTGTGTCCTTGTTTTTATATGCTTATTTCATCCTAACTCACACACGAATACACACAACCAGACGGACATTTGTTGGGATTGAAGTAAAGGTGATGCACTGTTGCAGTTTTAATTGCTCTTTGTTTGTGCGTGCACCGGTGGTGCAGTATGGTTTATCTCGTTTTAGAGTGTGAGTGTTTTTCATATATGTGTGTGCGCATGTGTGTGTACACATATACGCTTGTGTGTTTGTTCCCTTTACATTCGTGCAGGAATGGCTCAGCTGGGCGGAAATGTTAGTCTCGAGTGTATGTTGGTGGGGGACTTTGTGGATGTGTGCGCAATGAAAGCTAAAGGAAATGCATTATTTTAACGTGGAAATTTCGTGGGAGTTTCCCGGTTGTAACCTTAAACTTTATTCCGTCAAGGGTTACGGTAACAAATAGCATAGGGTAAGTTGCTACAAGCATGCGAGAAGGCTCAAGATCATGGTCAAATTAAGAGCAAAAATGTATGCCCGTTCGTTTTGCTTGTGCAGCGTGGTACTTCAAGGTTGAAGACTTGATACACAGAAGAAAAAAAAAAAACAGATGGTTTTTGTGTTTTTATCATAATTAATATTTCAGGAAACTCCTCGTACGTTACGCTAGCGAGCGAAAAATATGCTCTAGTGTATAAATTTACGAACTACAGAGATGCGGGTGAAATGGAGTCTTAATTTGTACGTTCTTATCGAGGTACAAGAGCAAGCATATACACCGGTACAAAACCAAGACAAAGACAAAAGCCCTTCATCCTCCAAAACGCAGGCGTGCATGAAATGAAAAATTCAATCTAATTAAGATCTTCATCGCACCCTGCCCCGTTCATCATATCGGTGCTATCTTTGCACCACCACCACTTTCATTTCATCTCTCGACCGCTGCAGTCGTGTGCTGGTGTGGTACCGAAAATCAACATTCCGTTCCATATTTATGTGTCCCGGTTACGAGATTGTGGTGGTGAATAAAAATTTCAAAATTATGCCTCCCCTGTTGCTACCCAAGATAACACACCGGGCCAACCGGCCTCGTTGCCAAGAAGCATACACCCTACCGTGCCAGTGAGCTTCAAAAACACAAGCAAGGCACATCACTCTCAAACTTCACTTGCCACAATTTTGGAGATGCTGTCGGGCATGGTGCATGTTTGCCCGTGCAAAGGAACGGTGGTGACGCGAGCGCCCGCGCACGCGAGCCGCGATAGCAATCATAATTACGAGTCCTTCTTCGTGGGGTACGATCCGCCGCCCGTTTCCGTCGCGGTGTCGTTTGAGGTTTTACTCCCTATCGTTAACCCTTTTGCATTGTGATTCTTCACTGTTCTTAACGCTGCTTTCACTGGCAGGGCTGGGCAAGCATCCTTCTCGTGGCGTGCTGGCAGACGTGGGACTATTTTCGTTTGTACAGTTTGGTCGCGCTTTCACCTTGCTCAAGCACCGAAACGCTACCCAAACAGCGTGGTGTACTACGGGTATTATCTGCGGGTTCTATAGGTGTGTATGTGGGTCGTGGGGGAGAAGGCGTCATATTACTAGGTTACAACATCTACCGTCATATATTTTAGTGTTTTGTGAACTTTGTCACGAGTGTGTCATGTTGATGGGGTAAATGGGGAAAGACACACCACTTGATTGTATTTTTCTTCCTCGCTAAAGCTAACGAGCGCACCACCGAAAGCTATGGAAGACAATGCAACAGTCAGGTGGAGCGAAAGGACTTTGCCTTTTCATCCGAGCCCTGCCTTATTTAATGATACACGTGGGAGCTGTTAGAGCCGGGGACAGGTTTGCTGATAAGAGTCGCGCAGCTGCTGACCTGAAGCGGAGGCTTTGAAGCGACCCATGTAGGTGAAGTTTGCTGATGTGATAGACATTTTTGATATAGAATATTTTTAATTATTTGCCAGTCTGGAATGAAACATATTTGTTTAAAAATATCTGCATATAAAATTAAGCCATAATTGTCTCTTGCTAGGGAAGCCATTTCGTTCGTCTTCGTCATTGTTCGTTTTGATTGTGTTCTTTTCATTCCAAATCATTCAGTAAAAACGTAGAGCGCAAAAAGCTCTATTTCGATCCTCTAGATCCGAAATCGTTTCAACCGAATGTCTTTCAAATATGAAAACGCTTCTGAGTGTGTAGTGGAGAAGGATAATATTGCAACCATTGTTTATAACAACGCCTGCTGCCCATAATGGCGCGCGTATCCCTAGACGTTTGCGGGAGCAATCACTATCATCATTGGATAGCAGAATCCATTATTCAACCCGTGCCATCCCTTCAACTGATGCTGATGAATGTAAGACGACGACTGACGGATGAACCGCCGTATGTCGCTAACGTCAACTGGCGGCTTTATCGCTGGTGTCAATGGAGACGCTTGGTGGTTAATTGTACCAGGAAAGCTGGTACCGAGAAATGTGAAGCAAAATACACATACACTCACCTACATACACACACGGACACCCTTGAGATGCTCGGTACCTAGTCGCCCTGTGGGCAACTGTCCATCGGTGTGTCTAGTCATCGGTTTGCGAAGAGACAAAAACGGCTTGACGGCGTGTGGTGGCGCACGATACTGGTAATGGTGTTGGTAGGATTTTGTTGATTACTCTCAAGTGTTTCTTCACCTGCCCGTTCTTTGTAAAGATTTGTGGATCAAAGACGACATCAAAATTACCAGACCCTGACCAGACGGTAAGCGTAAAATCGCGCTCGTTACAGGAACAGTCTGGGTGGGTTGATGGGGTTGCTGTTTTTTTATTCGTTGTGTGCACTGCATTCTGGCGTTATTTTGCGTAGCAAAATGTTGATGAAAAGTGTTTGGGTATGAATGGCTAAAGAGCGAACAATTGCGACGGCGCCAGTAGGCTCGGGTGCTTTTCATCGGTTGACAGCTTACGCGAAGAAGATGATAGTTGCGCAGATGAAGAGCGTTATTAAAGCCGAGCGTGTTGTCATGAAATGTGAATAATTTTGCTTCATGTTTGCGGAACGACTTAAACGTTACTGATTGTTTTCTGCTCATTAAAGTTATATTGCACAAATTGCGATCTAATGATTTCGAGCATTTCAAGTTTGAAGCAAAATTTAAATAAAAATGGTAGTGTTTTTTTAAATATTATGACCAAATAATGTATAGTTTAATTAATAATACATTAATAAAACAGTTTTTATAAGGAGTTGACCATTGGCGGCTGAAATCATGCCAACATTTGATACAAAACCATACACAAAACTAGCCTAAGGCTTTCAGTTTAGCTTATTTTGCTTTTCAATTTAGCCTGAAAAGGCCTGAAAACAAACGCCAAGATCAAGTTGAGCCCATGTTTAATTCATGTTTGTTTGCTGAAACATGAATGATGATTTAAAAGGTATTAAAGGTATTTAAACTCTTTTCAAACAGAAAAAATAATTTGAAGTGTTTCAATTTTGTGTGGAATGCATGGAAAATGCAACCGGGCTGATGCATATTATTCCACTGACAGGCTGAAATTTCAGCTTTTTGGTTCAAAACATACAAGGGTCTTTAAAGAAATACATTGTCATTGATGTTGCTACAATATTTTTGATTGTGCGTCTTTAACATTCAATCAGAAAATAAAATAATTTGTTTGCAAATTAAATCTCTCGTTCAACAACACGTTCGTAAAATAAACATTTTTTGTGTTGCGAAACGGTCCAAAAACTCAACTCGTTCACGTTTTTGACGTCTCACGCCACTAGGCCGTACTACTTAATTTAGCAACCGTGGCTGTGCTGCACCGGAAGTGCATGCAAAGTGTTAAAACCTGACAAAAGTACAATCGCGTGCGCTCACTTTAGCGGTGGCGCAAGGATTGCTCACAGAAAATGAAAAGTGACTCGGCCGGTCAGAGGCCAGCCTCGCCATCGGAAGCACAAACCGGTTTCGTGGTGCAAAGCGATTCATCAACGCGGCAAGAAAAGTGACACGAAAATAAAGACCCGATTTCCCGCGTGGAAAACAAATAGTAGTATTAGTACTTTTCCTTCTCTTGAAGACTAAAAAACGAAAATTGTACGAAAAGTGGCCGCATGACTTCAAGACGTGTCAGAGAACGTGCATTTCTTAAGTGGCAGAGACGACGGGCAAACAATCCAGCAAGGGAGCTGATTGTAGCAGCAAGAATTAAAAAAATACTTTTAATTTATTATGCAAATTGTCCAACTTTGCTTGCGCGCCCGCATGCGGAAAAACGAGACTTCTTTTCGACTAGCGCTCGCTTCGCTTTTAGCTTTCCGGTCAGATTCGCTTTTAGCTTTTCGGTGGGTTGGGGTGGTCCATTTTTGACGGTGTGATTCTGTGTGCTGCTGTGACTGCGGTTTGGTGCCGCTTTGCGTCATGGCGCACTTCCGGCTACCTCTTGAAAAATGACCCGATGCGTTGTAGGTTGGCTTGTGATGGTGGCAATGATGGTGGTGGTGGTGGAAGTTCTGTGTGTATGTTCTTTCTCTCTATTTCTGCTTAGCATTTGCTGGTTTCCCTTCGCACACTGATTGCATTCTTGTTTTCCCTTTCCACAGTCACAGAACGAAAGACTGAGACACTTCCAAATGAATGGCGGTGGACCGCAGCCAAGTTTCGAGGAAACCATACAGAGGGTAAGTAAGGGAGCACGGGTACGTTGGTGCGACTTTTGCAGTTTAATTTCCATTCGACGGCGACCGCGTTATTAAGCGCTTTAGTCGTTTGTTGGGCGCTTCAGTCGCTTCAGTTTTTGAAGTCGGGCGAACACAGTGTAGTAGTGAAAAATGTTCCGAAATTGCTTGAGTTCTTTTCACTCGCCCAGCGTTGTTTGGTGCACCCGTTTCGCGCGTTTTTTTTTGTTCGGAACTTACCTTTGCGGCACCGCTCCTTCTGCCCGCTCGCGCTACGCTCAAAGCACGTTTAATTATTTTTCAAGCTTGTTACCTCGTTTCGTAAAATTAAAACTCACCGCATGGGACAGTAGTGGTAGTGGTGGAAGAAGAAAAAAACCAACCCACAACCACAACGCTGAGCAAATCGTTCTGGACAATCAGGACGTGAAACGCGCAACCTAACGCCTAGAAAATGCAGCAGGCCAATGTGTATGAGCGAACGGGCGATGGCACAGGAGGGTGAAAAAAAGGCATAAAGCCTCGGCAGAAAATAGAGTGACATTGCGCTACTTTGCCACTTTTGATGGCAAATCTCCTCCCGCTACTTGGTGCCGTGGGGAAAACACTTGAAACTTTTCACCAGCTCATTTGTTTTCACGGCATTTATCGTTAAAACTTTGCATTTTTTGCTAGCCTTTCCACCCAGTTATCGTTAGTTATGCTAGTGCGTTTTCGTTCCCTTCTACTTTCTTCGCTCGTCAACGGTTTTTTTTTAAATTTAGCGTTCTAATTTTTGTTCGTTTGATTCTTCTTTTTCCCCCCACACCTGCGGAATGGGGCTTTCTGCGGCTCCTTTCTGTTGTGTTTTCTCTCTCTCTTTCCTTCCTATAATCCCAACCGCAACTTGCGTACAGCTAAAAATACAGGAAGCGCTACGGAAGAAGGAAAAGTTTCAACGCGAACACGAAGAGGTAAGTGCGTTCGGCTAGAGTGCATGCTACTAATAGTTTTAGATTTTCCCCTTAGTTTTTCCCTCGTTCTGTTTTCGGTTACTTCGTTACTTGTTTGTTGAGCTTGCAGTTGTGCTCCTATGGCGTGCTGTGTATGCCAACTGCACCGGCGAACCGGCAGTAAAACGATAAATCTTACGTTGCTTTTCCCAAACATTACCGTGCATTTTCACCGATCTGATCATTACGGAATCGTACTCGATTGGTTGTTTTGTTTCCCAAAGCGCTCCCAACCATCTAGGTGGCTTGTTTTTTTCCCTTGTTTTGAGTGTTCGTTATTGGCATATTTGGACTTTATAAACATGTGTTGGCCTTGTTAGCTTGCTATCGTTTGCATTGGGAAAATTTGTTTAAACTAAATTTTGAATTTCCATTCTTTCCGTTCGTGCCAAGTATGGCACGGTGTATTTGCAGGCCATCAGAATAGCTTGGTTAAAGGCAGTTTTGTTTTACATGAGCCCATTTTGTTATCACCACTGTGCTGTTGTCAGTTAATTGTTGTAATGAAATGTTATTAAGACACACAAATGTATATCTGTTTTATTGGTATTTTATGTTATCATAAGTAGCTTTTGATCAAACACACCACAGTTGTACCTTCAAAATACTTGTATCAGAGTATTATGGCGTTTTCATTGATATCCAATGAGTTTATCTTTTGGACAGTTTTACACATTATTGTTGTAGAATAATTGAGTTGCAGAGCAGTTTTTAGATACGATTAGAATAAAGAGAAAAAAGTTTACCTTTAAATCCTCAACAATAAGAGAGAAAATTAGCGTAATGGTCATAATGCTGAAACAAAGCATAAGCTAAATTAATAGAACATTATTAACAGCGAAACAAAATCGAAACAAATGGCTTAACAGCCTTTTTTTTGTAAACATTTTTTGTGTGTGATAAAATCGTTCGTTTGTTATAAGCTTGAAACAAACCAACAAACCAACCTCCCTGCTGTGATGAAGTGATTTACTTCACTTTTATAGCATGCTCATAAAAAGCAGAGCAATGAAAATGATTCCCATTTTGTTGTTTTATAGCAATTTTACCCATGCGCTGTGCAAATTTCGATGGCTGGCCAACCGGGCAAAACTTCATCACCAAACATTCGGGCACAAAAAGCGTTCGGGCACGACCGTAATCGTAATGCTACGTTTTTGTAGGCCTGGGATTTAGCTGTTTACGTAGGCCCACCAACGGTCGCTTTCCGTTGCAGTGCATTTGTAAAATCAATTACGGTAGCTTCGGTCGCAGGGCGAGAGAAGAGTGTGCTAGGTTGGCGATAAATTTGAAACATAGCTCCTCTTCAGACGCATCTGTGGGTTTGAGTGTAATGGAGCCTAGATGGGATGGAAGAACCTGGCAAGCTAGAGTTCTAACATCCCGAAAAGGGTAACTGCAAACTGATAGCATAGCATAGTGGTGGTATAAACCTTGCAAAAACTATAGTTTTCACTTATATTCATTCCATTGCTCTCGGCATCCTGGTTACCCCCTTTCCAACGATCCCGATCCCGATAGCATAATCAGAATGGCGGCATCCTAGTGTAGAATGAACAAAGCATAGAGCATACCGTGGTGCTTCACGTTTTCTTTACCTATGTTTGTTTGTTTGTTTTTCTTCTTTCATCTACTGCTTTACGCGTACACTGTACTACTACTACTACTAACCCCAAACTAACCGCAAACATCATCGAACACGCGCCCCGCTTGCCCCAGCGAAACTATTCCAACTCCAACTCGCCGTACTGGATTCGCAGCGATCAGCTTTAAGAGGTCGTAGGCTCCTGCCGGACGCTTCCGATGCAAAGCAGCAGCATGAAAAACATGCATAAAAAAGGGGCTAACCTCCCCTATTTCAACAGAATTTAATTAGCAGCCAAACACTGCTGAACTGGATTGGAGGGTTTTAATGTTGTTTAGAGCTAGAGGGTTGTTATTGGAGAAAACCAAAACCCATAAAAAAAGGCTATCCACTTCCGAGGGGAAGAGGAACGGGTCTCGTTATAATAATGTTACAAATACAAACACGTGTACGATTGGTTAATCAAAATTGCGCACAGGTGATAATGCAAAGTCGATTGGCATTCGAGAGAAATTAAATTTTCCTATTTAGTCAAATGTTTTCTTACATGAAGGAACTGTGTCGTCCTCCCACCCTTTCTTCGTCGTGATTTCTAGCTTGTGTAGACGCGCTCTCGTGGCGTCATTCGTTGTCGTGCTTTTTACCAAACGATTCTCATTGTAACAGATGCGTATGTGTGTGTGTATGGGTGTTTTTGTTTATAAGTGTGTGTTTGTAAACACGGGTAAAAATCAAGCGTATGATTCATTTTCTAATGTGCTTAGAGCAATTGGGGTAGAAAGTTTTGTAGAATGTCATTTGAAAAGGTTGAGAATGTGAACCACATGCTGAGTAAATAAAACGAAAACAAAAAATAGATAATGTTTTGTTTGAACCTATGAAATTTCGAGCTAGTTTACACTTTATTGTAAGTGAAAAGAGTAAGTAAAACGCGATGCAGCGAATAGTAAACGTTACATCACGCTGTAAAAGAACTGTATGTGCAGTGGGCACACATGCGACTAATGTTGGTGTGCTATCGTTTATGATAAAATAAAAGAATATTAGACCGAGCCAACAAGAACGGAATGCACTGCAATATATTCCAGGCAATAGTATGAACCATTTGTACTACAAAACTTCCCATCATGTTCGTGTACTGGGCGGTCACACACACCCCATTGCAGAATACGGACCAAGCAGGATGCACCCGGGGGCCAAGTCGCGCGCTTGTGTGTGTGTGTGTGTGTGTGTGTGTGTGTGTGTGTGTGTGTGTGTGTGTGTGTGTGTGTGTGTGTGTGTGTGTGTGTGTGTGTGTGTGTGTGTGTGTGTGTGTGTGTGTGTGTGTGAGAGAGAGAGTGACCAAGGCTGTGTGTTTATGGCACCCCGGTGGAGGTATTTTGTACACAATTTATTATCAAGAACTCCCATGCTCATACTCTCTTGTCCACGCTCGTACCTTTACGTTCCTTGTGCACTGGTGTACACGTGCCCGTTTCCCAGTTGCTAGTGATTTTTGTTGTATTGCTGACCGCGCGTGGTACAGTAGTGTGCGCATGCTATCGTTCCCCGTTTGTTGTGCACTTTCTCCCTAGCTCGTGAGCAACATTTCCCGGAGAGGTGTGTTCTGGACGCCAAAATGCTTTGCGCCACAATCAAACCCCTCCAAACCTAGTGTAAATAGGAATGATCTGCTTAGCGGTGGTAGTCTAGTGGTAGTCTAGGGGTAGAACCCTCTGACCTCGTGTCTTCGATCCTGCCCATACCGGCGGTCTGTGGTACACACTTTCTCCCCACAGAAACACGCGCACCGTACTGCGTGGAAGTCCTGTGCCTTGTCCCTGTATATTTGCATGCCCACCGTGTTTCGCTAGATAGACTAAGGTAGAAGCAGTATTTGTTGGTTTGAATTTCCCCTTATTCGTTTAATCCCGGTTTGCTATCATCCGCGTCTATCCTCCTGGTGTTTGAGAAAGAGAGAGCTGTGTGTATGTGTATTTGTATATTGTGTATGGGGATGGACGTCCACCATGCCAGCTCATCGTGGACTAGTATTTTTTGCACCCCACGAACAGGGCATTTTGGGCTGCAGCGAATTTGATCTCATAATGAAATTTTATTAGATTTCATATTCCCACGTCCCACCGTGGCTGGGCTGCACACTCAGCTTCCATCGTACGGTGCTATATGCGTTGCAAGCGGAAGAGACACGAAACGTTCCAGTTTTCAATTTCGCTCAACTGTCTATAAGCTCCGTCGCACCACAGACTGACCCCCCATCGATGTGCAGGACCCGGTTGGCTTCCATTCGATGGCTAAATGGTTAAGAAAACATCTCTCGTTTTCCATGAAAATTTGCAGCGTTGATCTCGCGCGTGTTCAATATCTTGCGAACGATCTTGCGCAGCACGACGAACGGGACAGTGTTGATATTGCAAATGCAAAATTAAACGTACGCTAGTGGTTTGAAGGACGGAAGGAAATGGTAGCATAGCAACATTGTATCATTTTTGTGTTGTGTGGATGATGAAAACAAATTACACGAAGAATTGTTGAACTGATTTTACGCAAAACAATCCTAAGCTATCGCATCCTCAGGATTTTATGTCCAAACGAATCTTCAAAGCAAAAGCTGCTGTAGAATATCCAAAATTGAAATAAAATCTGAGCTTCATTGTTAGATTTTCTTATTATGTACAATAACTATGGATTTACAGTGTATAAAGCTTGTAAAATTATTTAAAAAAAAACATTAACAAATCTGCGAGGACATTTGTTTGTTTTTGTATTTTCCCTTAAAAATTTTTCCTTGAAATTACATCACATAATTTAATACGTCATTCTTGTTGCTTAATTTATTTTCAACAGAGACTTTAAGCCTATTGGCCTCATTCGCCTTCTTAAACCTCATCTTAATCAAAACTTAATTTTAAACATTATTCCTACCAAGCCATATCCTACTTGCAGATGATACCTTATCCCTGCAATTTGATATAAGTTTGATGTTTTGTTTATCTTCGTGGCATTTCGGTACGTGCCGCATCAAACTGAAATCAAATCAGCTTGTCCTTTTGCTTGAGAATGATTTTTAGCACACAAAACTCCACAAGACCGAATGCCTCATCTTTTCCTCAAGCAAATTCCAACCATCACCATGGAACGTCAGTGTACGACTTTAACAAAACCGTCCTACTAAGCAGAACCATAAATACACAAACAAACATCCTGGATGAATCGAATTGATTGACCGATAATTGAAAACGCACCCACACCAATCAGGCACATCGTCCGGTCTCCCACTTACGACGGTCGCATGATGATGACAATGCTCGTCTCACTTTTCGCTCCATCAACTCCAGGTCACGAGCTGACCGGCGTGGATAAAATGGGGAGAGGGAAGATTTGATTAGCAACTTGCCTTGCGCCTTGCTCAGGATCTTCTGCCTTGCTCAGTGCCTGCTTCAATTTCAGACATGACAGCATAAGCGCTAACCCAGCGCAAAACCAGGACGGTTGGCTGCTGGACTGGACTGGACGGGACGGTTGAATTTTGCAAACACACCCTACGTGAAACGTGTCACACAAACACAGGGTGGTCTCGCCACAGTCCACAGTGCGCCGCGGTACCGCACTGTGCAAACATAAACGTAAAACGTGCTGATAACTGCACCAAAGTCAACCGCATTAAATCACGCTAGGATTGAATTAATCTCCCGGGAGTCGTAAACCCTCGACCCACGGAGTTGTGGGGCACCGGCGTGTACGTTGAATCGGTCGGGTATGCCTGCCGGTGGTGGTGTTGCTGATCGGTGCCACCGTCGCCAATCCTGCACGCGAAGGTGAAGCAACTAGTCGTGTAACATCCACCTAGCATAATTTCATTTCCTCCTCCCGCTGCCTGCCAGGGGGCAGAAGACTAAAGGAAAATACCTTCATTAGTCTCGCCGTGGGGTAAATAGCGGCGCACAGCCGGAGCAAGGACTCTTGCCGGAAAGAAATGGGTCGCCTCGCGGCGTTAACCACCGTGGCGGAGTCAACGATCCGATGACTAATCTGCAGTCGACGGGTCTGTAAATGTCCCGAAATTATTTATGGAAAAGTGTAAAACCCGAAAATATCTACAACGAGGTGGTAATAACGGTGTGGCTGCGTCTCGCTGGATAACCGCAGCCAGGAGCGCTAAACTGGACTGCTGCTGTGGCGGTTGCCACTGTCGCCACAGTCTTAGTCGCTTTGTTCACTCGACCATGGTCGGAAAAGTAGGGAGTTTCGGTGCAGTTGCGTCTTCAAAACGAAGGGGACACAATGATTTACGGGCACCGAGCGGCTATTTTTACACCATGTTTCTACCGTCCACCCTGTGTAGTCATTTGTTGTTTCGCTGTTGGAATATTAACCGATCACGATGTAACCAGGAGGAATGGCTCCTGGCTACGTCCGATGCTAACTTTGGTCTAGGTTTAAGAAACGGCCGCCCTTGGGGGATTGCGACCGGTTTTATAGCGATGCCGACTCGAATAATTAGGTTTGCGAGCCTTTTTTCGGGTGTAAGGATAATCGGACCAGCGATGAACAGTAGTACGCACGGTTGGTTTGGGTCAGCAGAGATGCGGGCCAATGCGGAGACAGATAGTAGAGAGACGGGTGAATATAGCCAAGTTGCACCTGAGGATTTGTAATAATGTCTGTTCGCTCGGCCGCCATTTTACCCTGAATGTGGCCATTACGGCGCTCTCTAGGCCACGCAAAAGTTCAGTCACACAGTCAATGCTCAAACTAGAATGGTAAAGGGACTACGGTTTTTGCCATGCTCGAGCCGTTCGGTATGGCTCGGTACAGGCTGAAGACGCAGGTGTCCCACCGGAAAAAGGGGCCATCTTTCATCGGGAGCAGCAGGAGTTTGGAATATGAATTAGGGCATTATGGTTTGCAAATTACTTGACTTACTGTTCGAGCCGTTCGGGAGCGCCGGGAGTTAAGGGCACATTTTCAATCATGGGGTAGGAAAAGTTTTTAATATCTTTTAGCAACCAGCACGGCACAGCAGGTATAATGAAAAATTAACAATGCAAAACAGCAAGTGCTTATTGTGTGGGGAAGGACAATTATTGAAACAAGTATTTCGAAAGCAAATAGAAATATTTGTTTTGCGGAGAGTTTGTTCGCAAGAGTTTTGTAAACCAATGTGTCCATGTCCTATGTTTTCTTGAATTCAATTGTTACAGACAATTCTTGTTGAAACTTATAACAACTCGTAAACCCATTTGGAGACTCATTTTGTAAAAAACCTCTATTGATGTTGATTGATTAATGAACGTGCGCTGAAACAATGCCATCATAAATAAATCATCAAACCATGATACATAGCTCAGGACAAAATCACTCTTGCCTCATTGTAGGTAGAGGTACTCTTCAAACACGAATTTAATAACTAACCCATCAACCGATGAGAGATAGAAGTGTGAGCTGATTTATCTGCGTGTCTGATCTGATTGAAGCTCAGCACCAGCACCAGCACCGATTACCAACGGCCGCCATGCATGCCGCCTAATCAATCATGCAGGAATGCTGAAGCGCACACGATCTCGTGCCAGCAAAACAGTAACCACACGGGAGAACATGCCCAACACGTTGCTATCCGAGGCCGAAATTACTAGCGTTGATAACATTCCATCAGCACACCACGGGTTCCAAGAATTGAGCCCTATAAGGGCCTCCGACCGCTCTCCCCGATTGGTTGGTCCCACCCGGCAAAAGATCTCCTCTGTTTTCGAGCAGTTGCTAATATTCGCTAATATGTAATCGCCGTAATGATGGCGGAGGAGCGGGAGGGGCTGTAGAACTGGGCTTGATTGGGGCTAATTTATCCGTTTATTACGTTGTACCACGCCAGCTTCAGCGCAACGGGTACAAAACCGAACGCCTTTGCTTTGCGCCTGAAAGTTAGACTTTTCGCACTACACGCACGCACACAGGTAGGTGTGATGGATGGAGACCGAGGCATTAGGATGAGAGTAAACTCTGGGAAGCTTTTGGGCTTTTCGCACCATGCTCATCAAGAACCGTGGGGTAGTACTGCACCGAGCTGTGTTCGATGGAGTGTGTACGTGAGTGTGTGTGTGTGCGTGGTTTGTATATTTTGTGTATGAGTCACCGTGCACATCGTCGTTTGGCAGCGGTTTGGCAAGCAAAGCGAGCCTAAGCAGTGTTAGAAGAGCACGAGAGAACAATTCCATCAAGTAGGTAGGAGGTTGAAGTGATTGATTAACTTGCGAATTAGCGAAATGTAATCCTTGGCACGTAAATCTCACCCACGGGGAGGCGAAGGATTGGCGGAGTGAGTTAGAATAGTTTTGCTTGCGGCATGCGTTATCTAGCACACGGTTTGCTTCCCTCCTCTCTAACCCCTGGCCTCTTCTCAACACACACATCTACACGTCTGTTCCGGCAAACACTTTAAAAGTACAAGTGGTAGAAGTACTTCTAGCTTGCCCTTTCCGACCCTTAGCTACTTCTAAGCAACCCCCTTCAGCCCTTATTGTACATACATGTCCCCCTCTCCGGTTCATTAGCCCGTCCATGGCCGTGCTGGATGGGGTCGGTGAAAGCAGAGCAGAAATTGGCCCAAATCGAACCCCATCCACGTGGTTGCTCACGGGAATCCTCTCTTTCCACCCTCCTTTCCAATCAAGGCTTTCTGGGCCGTGTGAGTATGTACCCGTGTATGTGTGTTTTTGTGTGTTTGTGTGTGTATGTGCGAGCCCAGATCCATCATTTGCGCTGCGTTCACTGACGTCTTTTTGCACCTGCCCTTTCGTTCCAGATACTCCGAGACATTCGGCAAGGACTGCTGCAGCTAAGCAGGGACTCGAGAGGTAAGTGGCAGTGGAGAGGAGAAACGGCTATATGGACGCGTACAGTGTCAACGGAGAGAGAGGGAAGGGGGGGGGGGCAGATTCGCCGACGCAGACGAATTGGCTGATTGCATCCAATCAAACCGATCACTCCTCGGAGAATCATCAAACGGTTTCGGGTCCCTTCGGTGGCAGCAGCAGCAGGAACAGCAGTAGCATTTTGCTAATCCTGTTATGACCGGAACCCGGAACTTTCTCGCACTCGATGGCATCGGTACCACGGGTTTTCCCGGCCAGCAAAAAGGGGGTGAAAGTTCATTATACCGTTTTGCACAGTGCACTGAATCTAATTTCTTACCCCAATGGTCGTCTCGGCCATAAGTCAGGTCGGTTGGTTTAGAGCTGTGTGTGTGTATTTTTGTGCACCTCGTGCACATGGGGCCGGGTTTTCTGTTTTGTTTTCCATTGCATGTATATCTTTCTGCTGCGGTTTGGTTCGGTTCGTCACACACACACACACACACACACACACACACACACACACACACACACACACACACACACACACACACACACCCAAGGGAACCATCGGTACACGTATGACACGGTGGAAGAAGCGTTTGACGTCGATGTGTTGCGAAAATGAGCACCCCTAGTGTACGAAAAATTGGACAAATTGGATTCCACACCGTGGTGTGTTTCCCGCATTCATGTTCCATTTGGATGTTGGAAGAAAGTTGGCAGCGGTAAGATGACATCTTACCCTCGTTCGAATCGGAACCGAACGTGGCAATGCGAGGCCAAAACTTTGGCATGATGGCTTCAATATTTGTGCATCATCGGATGCAATCAAGAATGTTGATATCCGGTCGGCAATCCTACTGCTGCTGCTGCTGCTGCTCTGATGTGCCATTTTTCCATACTGGCGTCCTCGTATAATGTGACCAAAAGTCTGCCAAAGTGGATAACGAGGGGCACAGCAACAATCAATCGTACCGAGACAGTGGGAAGTGTTTGACAATCGTTTCTTTTTTTGTTATTTTTTTTTGCTCCAACATATCTAATTCGACAGACGACACGTACATGTACGATGATGCGGTAACGAATGTGATGCGAATGCCCCATCACCAGGGTCACTGGTACGATGAACCACCGTACGAGAGCGATCCGGACGACTTCCTAATGTCCGGCATGCGACAGATCGGTGCTGCCGGCTATGCAGGCGACGGTGGAGGAGGCGGCGATGGTGGCGGAGGTCCCAGTGCTACCATACAGGTAAGACAATTGCACAAAAAAAACATTGACTAAAAAAGATATGTGGCAATCGCATCATGCTAAATCGTGTTATGCTTCTCCTCCCCCACGTGTTTGCAGGGTGGCCGCGTCTGCTACACCACGAACGGGAGGGAAGGCCCACAGAGTGTGATATCGTTGCGGTCCGCGGGTGATATTTCCATACCGCAGCGGGGTCCCCGGCGGGGCCTGATCGTACCCCAGCAGCCACCGAACCCTCCAACCATCATACCCCTCAAACATGCCCGGTAAGTACAAACCTTGCCCCAGACTGGAGAACGAATGCCCTGCTGTTGATGATGATGATGGAAATTTGGTGTCTGGTGGGAGGGGGATGGTGGGCGGTCGTAAATCGATTTAGCTCATTAACTGATTTAAAGAACGTTGTTTACATTCTCGAGCTCGGAAAGCCAATAATGTTCGGGAAAGGCCGGGGATTGGGACAGCCGGGTGTTTTGGCAGGGACGGTGTTGGCCGGTAATTATAATTTTACTCTAAATTTAATCAATCCAAACTCGACGCTCGTCCAATTAAAACTTTGCTAGGGGTTGTTTGGCCCAGGGATGGGTGGTTTGGATGGGTGCCGGATGGTGTCTAGTAGTCGTCAGCGTGCGGTTCGCTTTTGCCAAAGATCGGTAAAAACAACGCATTGAACGATGGCTGGAGTGGTTTGTGGAATCTTTGATTTAATTTAAATTTAGCAGGATGCTTCATCATCATCATTATCATCGTCATCAACAGGTGGTCGATATAAACTCTCCGCCCTTTCTCACATGCTGTAAAAGGGCAAGTAGACAAATGGTTTCTTATTATATTTTTTATAATCTCTCTCTCTCTCTCTCTCTCTCTCTCTCTCTCTCTCTCTCTCATTCTTTTTTCCATACCTGTAACGCTTTTCTGACGGGTGCGATTGATACTCTCCGGACACTGATCCGTCCCGCATTGTGTAGATCGCACGATCGGGAAAGCGGAGATTATGCCGGTTCAATATCGGATCTACACAGTGTTACCTCCCGGCTGAGTCAGGTTTCGGTAAGTAGTGATTAATTTTTTACCGCTTTTACCCTGCCCCTCCGCAGCATTTTCATTTGCAAGGGTTTCGCGACTAAGTTGAATTAAATTAGTAAGTGCCGGAAATTCGTTCCGCTAATGGTGTGTTGCGGTGCAGAAAGTCGCGCGATAAGCGGCACGGTGGCAAGATTGAAAGCAAATGTAATTAACTTTTCACCTGTGAGGCAACCAAACCGGGAAAGGCACATTTGCGCTCTCCAGGTTATCGGTAAGGATATCAATTTGCATTCGGCGCTGTTTTGTGAGGGAAATTCTGAGTCGCTGCTCTGTTGCCTCGTATCAGCTTAATGACTGCGCTGGAAAATAATAAATTTTGTGTCCACGTGTATCACAATGGTCATCATTCGAAGACCATCGTTTGTGCTTAAATTTGTATGCAAATTTTCTCATTTGCTCCCTCTCTCCCACTCTATGCTTGCTTTCTGCTCCTGTGTTGGTCTCGTGAGCTTGTGTGCGGCTGCTCGAAACCTATGATTACGAAAGGAGCTACTTTATTAATGTATATTTCAATGTTTAATTAGCATCATAAACAGTGACTAATGATGGCTCGAGGTTCTCCTTTTTGCATCTTTTAAAACAAGGTGTTTCCTAACGAGATCGGGAGCCGAGTCCGAAGTGTTTTATATTTTTGCGACGTTTCGTTAGAATTTCATCGGACTTCAAAATACCAAGGGGCTTACCGACAGACAGCAAATGAACAGCGTCGATGGGATTCCATTTCCTGGTAGTTTAAGGTATTGCTCGGTCAAACCCATCTTCCACCATCCCTCTCCACCTTCCAACGGCATAACATTATAATTCTTCTAACGCCTCGGAGGTGTCCGTTGGAAGGAGAACCCGTGGAATTGGAAGTAAAAATAAAACATAATAATAAAACCCATCGTCTGTCAAGATGGCTCCCAGCTTAAACAACGGGGAGGAAAAGAGATACAAAAGCACCGCCGCCAACCGTAAGCGCGCATACCCGAAAGCTAAGTAGCGGATTTAGGAGTAATTTCCAGTCCACGACGGGGCGGCTTGCGCGCGCGGTGGCGCTATCTCATCATCTTCATCGGATGCCATTATTGTGCTTATCAACTTAATAAACGTTATCATTATCCTTGGAAGTGAAAAGGTTTTGCGGGCTGTACCGTCGTCAGTGTACTGCCTGCCTGCAGCAGCAAGAAAAAGGCAATTTTAGCCGCACCCGTCTGAGCGGAGCGAAATCTTCGAGGCATTTTGGTCCCGGGGCAAACTCAAACATGGCCAAAGGTGATGTGGTAATGGTGAAAACAAAAACAGACGCGCAACAAAAAAAAAAACGTCCATCTTGGTAACGATATTTTGTGCAGCCAAGACTTTCGAGTGCCAAAGTTGGCAGGTTATTTTGATCCGTGCCCGTACAACGGGTAGCGGGTGGAAAAAGTTGCCGGTGCGCATTTTGAGAATGGAACGGGCGCAATAGTATCCGGCACGTGGAAATCCCTGCTTCAGGATGGGAGCGGTATATTTGTAAGCAAGTGATGGAGTGAATATTAATATTTAATTATATCCATTCGAATGGCAAGCAGGTCCTATTCTCAGCAATGGAATGCTTAACGGGGGAAAGAATAAAGGTACACTTGAAAGTGTTCCGGCGGGATGGTTATTAAACTCGTGGGACCATCCTGACTTGAGATGAGTGATTGATAATTAATCTTTATTATTTTCATGCATCTTTTAACTGTTATGAATATGGGTTGGCAATTGCATGAATGTTGAGAAGCAGTTCAATTGAATTGTATTGAATGGAATGTTTGTGCTAAAGGTGTAGCTAAATGAAGACCTCAGAATATCTAACTAAATTCCAAGTACACTCACCATGCCCCTTTCTCAGGGCGATGTTGCTTCGAAACTCTTCGAATGAGAACGCTCTAGCTAGAGAAGAGTGATATCAAGTTAATCTCCTTGAAAAGTTTCTTCGCAAAACCCAGAAAAGAAGAGTACATCATTTCGGTGCAAATTATAGGATTTGGGGGAAAATAATGAGCAGACTACGTGAGATGAAACCGAAAACGACGGCGCATCCTTCAGCATTTGCTCTCGAACACGGTGTCACTTTCACCCGTCACTAGTGACGCACGGGGTTGCTAGTTAGACACGGAGCGTTCTCCAAATCCGATCCTAATCCACGACTGATTAGCTCGTCGGTAGGTACGGATTATGGGGTAAAGTACGCGGCTCGCCATCGTACCCATTTATCATCATTTCGCGACAATGCTTCTTCTCGCCGCCATCCGCCGGTACGGTCGGAACAATGAGCTTTGCAACGGCTCATCCGATGACGACGACGACCACTATACACACACATATATATATCGATATCATTAGTTGGAATTATGATTTGCTCTTCAACTAAATCGACCCATTGTCTCCATTTTACGCTTCCTCTCTCTGTTCACCTAGATCGGAATGAATAACTGCACCGCCCGCTACCGAACGCTCAGTGCGGGTCTGGGCGACGAATCTCCATCGCCATCGCCCACCCCATCGTCCGAGTACGATGACATCCTGCAAGCGAACGCCCTGCAGCTTCAGAAGCATCTGCACCACCATCAACAGCTGAAGCGGTTGGACGGTGGTATGGTCGGGCCGGGGCAACCGGGGTCAACATCCGGTCTCATCGGCAGTGCGGCATCGTGCTTGGTTGGGCCGGCTGGATCGTCCGCAGCAGTGGCAGCAGCAGCGCCCATCGGCAACAGCTCGGTGGGCAACACGTCCGGCACAGTCGGCGGTAGCATAGCGCTCGCTTCCGGTGGTGCATCCGGTACCAATCTGCCGTCGGTGCTCGGCGGTACCGGGGGTGTCGGAACGGATATCAGCAGTGCAAGCACGAGCAACAGTACCGCCACCACCGGTGGCAGCAGCGGCAACAGTAGCAGCAGTGCCAGCAGCAACAACAGCACCAGTACAAAGAACACCGTCAACAATCTGAAAAGCCTGAAGGCGGCCAAAAACCGGAACAATCTAACGTCCTCACTGGCGGCGGCATCGGCCGCGTCGTCGGCGGCGGCGGTCTCGCACAACAATAAAAATTTAAGCATAAGTCAACAGATAGCTTTAGTACATCACGTAAGTGTAACGGGGCATCGGGAGGACATGGTGGGTAATTAGTCATGAGGATGATTTTGCCTCGAGCATTACGAAGCAATGCTCAGATCGGAATGTTATTTATCGTCACACTGTGTCCTTCGTACCGGAAGGCCAATAACAAGTTGGTTTGCGTCCAATAGTAACAATGTAAGGCATGTTTTCTGTCTTTCAGTCGAATGACGCACGAACATCGCCAAAAGATCATCTGCTGTACGGAGGAAAGGACCGTAGCAATCGTGACTACAGCAATTGCTTGGATAGCATCAGTGACCAAACCTTCCAGCATTCGGCCAGCTCGGTCGAGAGTTTGCCAAGTGCATCCGGGTCAAGTAAGTAAGATGGGAGGAAACGCGTTTCGATGGCTTTGAATGCTTATCCTGATGCTGTATTACGCAGGCACACAAGCGCTGGTTCGGCCTGGCAGCCCGCACAGTTCCCTCTCGGCGGAAGATCGCACCACGATGCTGCCGATCTGTAGGGCGATCGCACTCGTCGACAGTTGCCCGAGCCCGTACGACAAGGAAGCGTTACGGTTTAAGGTGAGTGATTGATCGTTGGTGACGAGCTGGTGATTTGTGTGTTCGAAGGAAAGACAACTCGCCTCAACTCCCTACTCTCCACAGAAAGGGGACATAATCGACGTACTGTCGATGAACGCGTCCGGCGTTTGGCGAGGCTACGCGAACGGTCGATTGGGTCACTTCAAGTTCATTAGCGTAGAGGTGCTGCTCGATTTGCCCACGACCGGGCTGAAGGGATACGGTGGTAAGCTGGTGAGCCGGCATCGGTTGCCTACGAGCTGCCCGACAAGCGTCGAGGAGCTGCTGCTCCGAATCGGCCTCAAGGAGTACACATCCGTATTTGTGCTCAATGGGTAAGTGGGGTTAGCGTACGAGGGCAGTGACCGGACCGTTAATGTGCTTTTGATTGCTGTCCCGCTTTGTGACAGGTATGAGGATCTGGAGCTGTTCAAGGAGCTGGAACCGTCCGATTTAGACTACCTTGGCATCGGCAACACGGAGCACCGGGCGAAGATACTCGCCGCCGTTCAGCTGCTGCACGACTTGGACTGTAAGTTGACTTGTTGGGATAGCCCCTCTATTGTACAGTGCAGGGTGGTGAAATCTTATGAGGCCCACCCTGTTTGCTGACGCTTCAAGCACCGCGGTGGCCTGATAGGAAAATAGCAAAATAATTAATTCGTCCCGATATGCATTTTCGCTTCATTAAACAGCAACGTCCGATGGCGATGTGGCCGGTTCGAGCTCGGAAAACGATGAAGGCTTGCGGTTGAATCACGTCGGCGGTCTCGGTGGCAGTGGCGTTGGCAGCGGCAATGGTAGCAACGGCGGTGGTGGAGACCACCAAACGTCTCCATTCGGCCGACGGCATTTTACCCGCGACTCCGGCTGCTACGAAGGCTCGCCGGTACCGTCGTCGCAAGGTTCGCACAATTCCCATTCCTACCAGCAGCAGCTGCATCATCTTCAACAGCAGCACCAGCAGCAGCTACAATCGCACAACAACGGTCAACCGTTGCAGCCGTTGCAGCAGCAGCAGCAACCGCACGGCAACATGGCCACGCTAATGGGCACGCATCATCATCACCTTCACCACCATCACCTGTCCGACAATGAGACGAACAATCTCGATTCGGTGGTGGCCCAGTGCTCGAACGAGATACTGAAGCGTGTCGAGTCGGCCCGGCGCTACAACGGTACGACCGAGCGCGGCTCGTCCAAAACGATGAACAGCAGGACGATGGCAAAGAAGGGCGGTTTGCTGGGCGGTGGTGGCAGCGATGGTAGCGGTGGCATGGTGATGGTTGGCGGTGGCGGCGTTACCGGCGGCAGTAGCGGCGGGGCACTGAGTGAAAAGTCAAGCGACTCGGGTGTTAGCAGCAGCAGCCTCTCGTCCGGACCGGCCAAGGGTAGCGGCGGCCTCTAGCGGCCAGTCCGTGCCGCTATGATGACCACGTACGAAGATGCGACCGTGCGGATGCTTTCGTGCTGTCCTTCGTTGCTACCGCCAGACCTGTTCGAAGGTGCGGAACGAGGTCTGGCGTCCGACATCGAGCGGTAAGTGAGATGAGGTGTGTTCGAGTTGACAGGCATCGGTGTCGTTCCACCGGCCGAAGTAGGCTGTATCCTTTTCCGTTGCTGTGTGTATATGCAAAGCAACACGCAGCGTAACGCGCACAATCTTAGTTCTAGCAGTGTGTATTCTACCATAAGTTTGAACCAAGAAAATGCATCGCCGAGCGAAGAATCCGTGCAGTGATTTAATGGGAACATAAATTCACACATTCTCTTCCTACCGTTGAGGCTTCCCATCCACATGCTCCACACTGCCCAAAGAAGTGTACAGGAAAAGGGGGAGTGAAGCGAGGGCGATGGTCGTAACGTGATGATGAGCGACAGCTTCAATCAGCAAACGAGCTAGTGGATAGGACGAAAAGGACTGTGGAACACCCACCACGTGGGGAACCCCCAATGTGATGTGTGATGAACGTGTTAGAGTGGAAAAGGGACGCGCGATAGTGCGTTCGGTGCGTGCAAAGGCAATGCAATGAGAGTGCGTGAGTGCGGACAGGTTGGGCGGCATTGGACCGAATGTAGGAACCGGATTGTGTGTGTGTGTGTATGTGTGTGTGTGTGCCAGGCTCGATATATTGTGATTTGTGATTGTTATTGATGGTTGTTGACGAGCGCGAATGTGTATGAAATACGAAATAAAATCAACCGGCATGAAACGGTCGTGTGGCGGCTAGTAGGTATGTGACGAGTAAGCGAATGGGGGATGGCGGGATGGGAATGGAAATTTTGTGATATTTTTGACAAACGGAACCAGACAAACGAACTAACGCGGTAGCAGAACCAGCATGAACAGAACAGCACCAATGCAATAGCATTATTACATTAAGGGAGCTGGGACGGAGCAGAATAATTGCAAAACAGACAACAAGCGAACAGGCCAACAAATGCAGATAGAAGCTGAAATAGAAAATATTGGAAGGTGGGGACTACTAGAGGGGAAAGGGTGGTTGTTGAGTGCGGACGCGACTAGGGTAAAAAAGAAACCAAGAGAAACTATTCATTACTACTAGCACGATTACGCACGTTGTCTAGTTAGGGTTTTGTTGATATTAGTTTATGCGTTAGCTGATCACTGATTGCTGTTATTCATACGTTGATTTAAAGCGTAATAGTGCTTTCGCGCAACGGTTTGCGAGGGCATTTTTTATGTATTTCGGATCGTGAGACGGTTTATTGAAACATGCAACAACAACAACAAAAAAAAAACCAAAGTCATTTGCAACAATCTTGTTCGGTCGGGGACAGATCGAGGCGCAAAAAAGAGAACGAATCAAATTGTGTAATTAAAACGATGCGCTTTGAAAACGTGTGTAGTATATATCGATACTATTAAACCACAGAGCGGATGAAAGTTGTACATTTTAAATCTCTTTGACATACGGAAATCAAAGCAATAGTGTAGCAACAGAGGGATGTGTGTGAGTGATTGTGCGTGTGGTTAGAACAATGAAGTAGGACGAAGCAATTAGTTCGTCTTGCGATGAAGTAATACACTTCACCTTACCGCATACCGATTCGGCCACCGACTCTACCCGACTGGTAACGAACGGTTCGACCAGCCAGTGGAAGTGGTTAAACAATCAAAACTTTAACCAACGATTACACAACCTTATCACCGCCTTTCCATCTTTCTCGACCAGAGTGTACATAGATACGTGTAAGCTTTCCTACCGGATGGGGGGATTGCAACTGTTTTCATGGTTACATAGTATAGCATAATTTAGCACCTCTGCCCACGTGGCGAACGATAAGATCGGTTTGCCGGCAGGGGAAAAGATTAATTGTAAAGCAAAGAGTTCATCGTGTTAGGACTAATCGTCGGAGCCTGTGGTCTAGGGTTGCGAATAATCATTCCACACAAGTCACTATTTTTAAGACAGCTAGCTCGATCCAAGGCAACCCGCAATATCGTCGCTTTTTGCTCAACCCTCACAGTGCCGGGAGAGGTAGTTTATGTAAAGACAAAAAAAACGTCCCTTCAAAAGCAACACATTTTAATCATTGTTATCGGATATATAATGAACTGTTTGCTCTTCAAATGTCGCATAAAGGATTACACAAACGGCGCGTACACAGTCCGGCAAAGTACGAGTAAGCACGCGATTATGTACCGTAGCAAAATTTGTGCACAAGCAAGTGATAATCGAAAGAATGCAGTAAGAAAGAATATCGATGGGATAGTAAACAATTCTTGGTGGGAAAAGAAGAGGAACACGTTGACAAACAAATACGAACATCATATCGGAAATGAAAAATCTAGCCAAAACCAAACCAAATCACTTATTGCATAGACTAAATGGAAATGTTTTAGACAATGGAAGAAGTAATGCAAAATTATAAGATTAGATCGAAATGAACGAAAACAATCGCTAACGAGTATGCAAAATTTAAACTTAACAAAAAAACACACACACATTAGACAATTTGAATACGTGACCGTTCTTAAAGACACTGGTCAGGGTTTCATTAAGCATGTAATTTAATATTTAAAAATTTAAAAAGTCCAAACTATGATACTTCCGATTGGCGCGTACAATGAAAACGAATGAACAAACAGAGACACAGAGCTAAATGGGGAGAAAGAAAGCAAAAACGGTTACGATGTGGCTGCCATTGAGGTTGTGCGGAGTGAGCTTGGAATAAATGAAATAGTAAGCAATTCTTTTCATTTCAATCGACACAAACACGCAATAAGCTTGCTCTCTCCTATTCACTGTCTCCGTGTGTTGATGGCTGACTGAAGCAGGATGAGATGAGAGTTTGAGAATTCAATCAATACATGAGGAAACGAAAGCTAGGACAAGAGCAACTTATATAGATATTTATGGATAGAACCGAGGAATCAAATTATATTAGCAAAATAAATTAACTGCTCTATGATGGGGAGGCAAATATTGTGGATAGTACCAGCAGGTCAATGGGATGAAAAGCTCTAGCTAGAAGCACGGCGCCAACAACGATCACGCGTTGCGAAGAAATGGTTGAAAAGTGAAGGAAATACAAAATATAAAATCAATTACATTCGGTGGTAGTGTGTTGTGATGAAGTAACGAAGGAAAGAAAACGCGCATTCTGATTGATTTTGCTCGCTGAAAATGGAACAAACCCCGGATGCGCGTGCTTTTATTTTCTCCCAACAGCCTCCTCCCCTTCGACGGGTACTGTCAGCCGAATCGATTCATCCGGCTTTGCATCGGAACCGTCGTGCCGCTTGTCGGTTTTACTATCCGCCTTCCGAGTAACCTGGGGTGCTTTTGGTAGCGACCAGAAGCGTTGATTTTTGCCAAACTTTTGTGCCTCCTCGATCGTGTTCGGTAGCGATTGGTGCAGCGTTTCCGGCAGGAAGAGGGCCGCCAGTATGCCGACGGCGGACGAAAGTCCCATCACCAGGAACGGGTAGCGCACGTCATACTCGGTGCCAAGGTGAACCACGTATGGGCCAACGATGCCAAAGATAGTGGCCGCGATCGTGCCGACCGCCATGCCCGTTTGCCGCAGACAGGTCGGATAGATCTCGATCGACTGCAGGTTAACGCCGAAGAACGTGATGCTGATGCAAAACTTGACGAACGTGGTCAGTACCGTGGCCGCCATTTCGTTGGCCGGATCGCGCACAATCAGCACCAGTACGAGACAGACCACGGTGGCACAGCACAGAGCCATCGCGTTCGTTGCTCGCCGTCCCAAGCGGTCGGCCGCACGCTGTCCCGCAAAGGCTGCCGGCACCTCGATCAGCCCCTGGTACATGAAGTTAAGGAACGGGTTGCCATCCATGCGTGAGCTCAGCAGCACCAGCGTGAAGTACGTTACGCTGCACACCGTCCTGAAGGAAGAGAGGTGTAGAGTGTGACATTTAGAAGAACATCGAACGGAGCGACAAGTATGGTCGGTGGAGGCGTATTACCAGCACAGGATAACTAGCATCGTGTTTTTCGCCATCCGCCAGCCGTTGAACAGGGAGGCGAGTCCGTACACCTTGTCGGTTCGATGGTTGGCTAGACGCTTTTCCAGCACACGCTCATCGAATGCCAGCTCCCGGATGCCGTTGATGGTTGCAATTTTGCGGAACTGCACCATTGCCTCGCGGTAGTTTCCGCGTGTTGCAAGCCATCGGGGTGACTCTATTGTGTAGCTGTTGAGATGAGCAAGGATGGACATGCCAGGTAAGTATTGTAAGATGGGGTTGTATTTTTTTGATTTTACGGCATTTGATAACATATTTGAAATAAGATTGTTTCCTATCTGGGCATCTTTTTCGACAAGTCGTAATTTTAATCATATGACTAAATTTATGGAATAATTTGTTCCAATATAGTCACTAGTTATAAGTCTTCCGGATACGCAATGTGAATGTAAACTGACCATTATTAAATTGTAGTTGAATCATCTTCATACATCCATGATCCGTAATGTCTCGAACCTTAGAATTTCACTGCCACAAGCATATCGTGTAATGAGAAATCTATATCTAATATATATAAAATATTATATATTATATTATAATTATATTATAATTATAAATATTATATTTTATAAAATAGAATGCCTAGAGAAACATGTTTTAAAAAAGTGGTAAAAAATTCAGAATTGTTCAATTTTTTTAAATGTGCTTTAAAAAATAAAATCAACTTTTACCCCTTACTTCTATAACCACCTACCCGGGTAGGTAATACATACAATAAAGGATTTTGGTTTGAATTAGTCGCTAATTTTGTAATGATTTGTATAGCAATGCATGTAGTTATATTTATAGAATCTATTCCAAAAGTTTTCTAGCTCTTAATATTCTTCTAAAGTCACATAGAATAAATGATTGCCCCGACAGTCGGGAAGACATGGCGGTGTATTAGTGTCAGTTGAACTAATTGCTTTGCATTCAATTTATGTAACTGAAAGCCATACTTCATAAATTTATAACATGAAAACAAGTATTGTTATTATAGCTGCATAGAATAAGTTAAACAAGAAATTTTTTGACCAATAAAATTACAAATTCCCTTATAAAATGTATTACCTACCCGGGTAGGTGGTCATAAAGATGAGGGTGTATTTTTGGTCATAGAAACAAAGGTTAAGTAGATTATTAAGTAAAATTAACGTTCGATTAGTACGTGTAGTGCGGTCTTCATCGTTAAGGCTGCGCTCTGGCACCAATCGAACACGACATCCGACTCGAACAAACCCATATAAACATATGGAGGTGCACTGTCAGACACAAACAAACAAACAAGACAAACACGTCAAATCCCATACATTTTTCATGTTCGATGTCGTGTTCGATTGGTGCTAGAGCGCCGGGTAAGCTGCAAACGGCGTTACACATATGGTGTAGTCAGTGTTGTTAACTGTTGACATTTTTCATGACAGTCACCGTAAACAGCCGGTCAAAATATTTTTTGGCTGATGACATTCAATGCTTCCACGACACGACTGTCATTAAACGAAATTCATTCGTGTCGCTACCGTCAGGGCTGATGCAGTGACATGAAATGTAAACAATGTAGTATGAATGTCATTTGACATTTTTTGAACAACACAAATCGATACGATCGGAGGATTATGAAGTGTATCGTCACTGAATATGGGGATTCTAGTGAAATAGCAAAAACTAGTGAAATGAAAGCCTTTGCACCGCACGCTCTGTTGTAGTTTGACATGAATACGGCCGTTTGCAATACGACACAGTTCACTACTCATACAGGTTGGCGAATGTCAAATGAATGTATCTTGAAAATGTCTTCATGTCAAATGACATTTTTTGACGGGAATGTCAAATGACAGAGAGAGATTGGAATGGGAAGCTTCAAATCGAATGAATGTTTACAATTTTATGTCGATGAACGTCACCGTTCGCAACACTGGGTGTAGTGAGGGAAGCGTCACGGATTGATCGGGCCGTTTACTCCCGAATGCCCGCAATCTCCCGAACGTGGATAAGGTAAAGGTAACCTTATGGGACACTCTTTCAATGAAACCGGAGACGAACGAGTGATTTTTCAGTGTCGAAATAAAATAAGAGAAATCAAGACTGATTATACAACGTTTATTAAACTATCGGGTGAAAGAAAGAGCCTGTTACCAACGCACCAACAGGTATATATCCCAAAATATTGAGAAAAAAAAACAATTTTTTACTGTTTTTCCAATGCTAGTGTATAAAGCATAATTTTGCCAATCCGTCATTAAAATCTGAAACATGTATAAACAAATTCAAAGATTAATACATTAAAAACGCTGCATTGCTGTCTGAAATCTACCTTAAGGATAGAATGGAAATGTCCACAGGGTAGAATATGTATATGAATATGTATATTTTTTATGAATATGTCGTTTCCAAAATATTAAAATAATATTATGTTGCTCAGAGTTTTATTTTCCAAATTTTGATTGAAGCTATTAGTAACTAGGCAGCAATTTCACGAATTTTCATGTATAATATATCAGAGAACAGAAGTCTATTTCACATGTCACGAAGTCAAAAGCCGACTTATTACACAGACAAATAGGAAGCAATCAATCTTCGAGTTTCTGGGAAATATGATTCAACTCATTGCCAGTAAATAGGTAGTTTCGTTTTGTTTGTATAGCACATCGGAATTTATATGTAAAAACAGTTCGTTTTCATGGTCACCGTTTTGACAGATGAGTCAAGTGATTGGAAGTGAATGAGTTGAGTGATAAACGATTTAATGTACAACTTAACTCGCTATTTGTGTTATTGTGTTCAAACATGTTTCCCCCCAGCTTGTAATGCTCGTTTTTCTGCGAAACAAAGAAACACAAACGATAAAAAAACATAAAAAGCTATCTGCATCACCACCCATCCTGTCAAACACTACAACTTTAAAGCGCCATTTCATCGCTGCCACTGCTCATAAACGGTTCACTCGGGCCAGCTGTTTTCACTCACGGCGCTGTGTGTGCCAACAAGTTAGCGGGCGGCAAGTCCGGGCGCCTGGTGCTTTGCATCGTGCATGCACGAGCACAAATTAAAAAGTTTTATTTCCCTGCACCGAGCGCGACAACATTGTTGCATTTTCAATCAAGATGCCTTCTGGCGCCGGCTGGCATATACACATTGGCGAACGAAACAAGCGCTTTCGGGAAAAAGTTAAGTTGATGGAATGCTTTTCCCTTGCTTGAAGCATCCAACCTAGTTGCCTAGTTCCCTCCCGGAGCCGAAACGGAACTATGCAGGGCTGCTTCCGGTGGAACAAAGAATGCATTTCCCTGGTTTTTTTTCTTCTTCATATATTCCAGAGAGCATAAAGCGCTGCAGGAACTGGTATGCACAAGCGAGTTGCATAAAACGGTGCTTTTACAAATAGTACGACGCTGTGTTCTGCTATACTTCTGGGCCGTGCGTGAGTCGTAAATGACGCAGGACCGATGCAAACCCTATCACTAAACAACCGTCTTCCGAAGTTCGGCAAACTGCAGTGCACTGATTGCCCGCAGCAGAAGCAAAAAATGTCCAACTGGTTCATGCAAAAAAGAGTAAATTTCTTCGCAGAATTACGCTTAAATGAACTTAGCCGATGACATGCGTTTGACACACTGTCGGACAAGGTGCAGGTAGTAGATTTGGACACGGGAAGAGATGATTGCATCGCTACAGCCGTAGTTTGGGTAGATCGATGGCACACCGCCCGACTGTGAGCGAACCTGCGACTTACCTCGGTATGAACATGAACAGCACGATCGGCATCGTTACAATCAGCAGCGCCCAGAACCAGTCCTTGGTGGCCCAGAACACCATCGGCAGAATACACAGCCCGGTCGTCCAGCCGATGCACTGCATCATCGAAATGTGGCCGCGTCGTTCACTGCAAACCATGCAACAACACAAAAAAGCGGTAAATCCTCATTTCAACGGTGTCGGTGTTCAATTTGTTGGTGTCCACTGCGGGCGCCCGATCGGGGCGCCACTGTTTCCCAATTGCCGTGGTGCGGCCGTTACCTCTTCGATATCTCCATGGCGATGATCAAAGGTGCCTGGAAGATGGAGTGCGCCGTCAGGCTGCCGACGACGGCCGCGATGCAAAACACGACGTAGTAGGCCGCGGTAAACATCGAAACCAGCCGGCCAACCGTAATGATCAGTATGCTCAGGTAGAACACCGGCCGGCGGCCTAATCTGGGTGAACAGGGGAGAATGGGGGAAATCGTTAGCTGTATCAACTGACAAACTGCGCAGGGGACGGCAGCAGCGGGTGGTGTGCTTACGTGTCGCCGAGATGGCCAAAGATGACTGTGCCGAAAAGTTCGCCCAATCGGTTGTAGATGAAAATGTTCGTCTCCCGGAAGCCCTTGTCGCAGATCCAATCGTACTCGGTGATGGGCGTCCGGTCGTAGTACGTTCGATCGTACTCGTAGCCATAGGCGCAGTCTGTAATCATGTGATAGGTGCACCGATAAAAAAGCGACAGAGAAATTAAAGGGCTGGTGAATTTGGTATCGCGTGTATCACCAAATGGTTGGCGAATGTTTTCAGACAGTGCAATGTTTTAATAGAAACAATGAATAATTTAGTACTTCACTTTCAATTTATACAAAGTATTATTATACTTCATTCGATATATAAATTATAAGTATGAATTATGAACTCTGTTAGTTAATAAAGATACTTTAACAAAATCATGAAACAATTTTCGTTTTATCATGCCGTTTTCATGGATTTTTATAGAAGGATTTAGCAGTGATTGTACGTTACAATGAAGAAACTATTCCACTCAATGTACTTACCCTCTAAAGTATAAAAGTATTTTTAAACATATTCATCCAACAAATCCTGTACAGCCATGAGCAAAAAAAAACATTTCTTTAACAACTTGTATCCCCTGCTTCACCTTGCACAGCTGTGCGTACACATAGACCGGCATTTTCCAATCGATTACACCGCGGCTGTTTCCTGCCCACACAAAACGCTAATTTCACCGTTCACTGCCAGTTCCGCTGATGATCGACTAAATTCACGCAACCAGCATTGCAGCGCTTTCATATCATAAAAAGCCCAAAAAAGAATGGAAAGCAGAAAAAACAGTTTAAAAAAACGTTGCCACCGCCCAGCGCGAGTTTATTGAACATTGAGAGTGTGTTTTGAGAAAATGGAAATTTTCTGGCTATTAAATCCGGGAATTTCACTTGCCAAAACGATGCCGTCTAGTGTTTGCCCTGGCTGTGGCGGAATGAAACCTCTCCGATGAGTGGGGGTAGCTTTTGGGAAACGATTCTACCGTACGAGGTAGAATAATATCATCTTTCAAAGAAAGCTACTGTTTGGCCACACGCATGCTGGGGATTCTATTTGCTCTCGACACGTTTGGCACGCGTTGAAATGTGAAATTCTTCGAACGGAATGTCGAAAAGTGTTGTGTTTTACTTACAAATGTAAAGAAGTGTTATTAAAGAAGAATGGGACTAGAAGCGGAAAATGGCTGGCAAATGAGAGGAGAGCTAATCACATGGAGGTATTGCATGTCAAAGACCGGAGTATTGAAAAGCCTAATTTCAATTGATTCGAAAATCTTCCAGTAGGATTTGCTTTTAACGACACCAACAAATATGGTGTAAATAAGATGTTATAAAAACCACTTATAACAGCATTAAACAGTTCATGAGTCTTCTAAAGGGCTTTTATTTTGTGTCTTTCGAATTAATTTTTATCATTATGTATTAATCGAAGCATTGGTTTAAAATTGTTCGTTCTTTCCATGTCTCTGTTTGTTTCCTCCCTTTTCTTTAATTCCTTCCTTTTTTGTCGCTGTACTTGATATGTCTCCTGCCAGATTTTCCGTTGCTTTTAAATAAAGCATGATCATTTTATGTTAGCTTAGCATTAATATTAAGGTTAATTAGGCTAGATTAGGCCTAGATTTACAAAAGTAAATGTCTTTGTCAATCAAACTAATTTCATTTAATTTAATCTAGGCTTCAATCGTTTCATTGAAAACCAAACCGCACAAACGTGTGGAAGATGGTTATTGAAAACCACAATTATAAACATTACTTTATAAACTTAAAGTGCTATGCCATTTATCCGAGATAAATTGGAACTCGACGTCGCCCAGATACTCGAATGACACGGATAATGACAAATTCTTGAGGTTTTTAGAAATTTTTATTATAATTTGGTAAACACTAGCCAATTTTTATTATTTTAATATTTTTCATATTTTTATATTTTCATTTTCAATTTGAAATTTTTGCGTGCATTTTAGCATGAATATCCTTTATTTTAATTTCCTCTGTTATTCTTGCACACACGGGGCCACAATCCTTCTGAGCATCTTCTTCTCGAACGCGGCTAAAAGGGTTTCGTCAGATTTGGACAGTGTCCATGTCTCAGAGGCGCGTGTGAGTACCGGTACTATTCAAGTACTATATAGTCCCAGTTTCGTACGTCTCCGCAGGTTCTTTTATGACAACAACTTTCTGAGACTGTAGAATGACCGGTTTTCAGCCAGCATCCTTGCGCGCAACTCAGCTCAGATCTGATCATTGGTTGATTTTCCGTGTCGGAATCCTCTTCGATAGTCTTCGATAATCTCTTCGAGACAAGACTAAATGTTAAGAAAACCAAATCCATCAAAAATATTAGCAAATTATCCGTAAGTAAAATGATGCATACAGGCTATGAACAAAGTATTTGTTTATTGCTTATTTTTATTTCATTTCTTGATTACATGCTATTTGTGTGCTTTAAAAATATTCAATTACTTACTTAAATTCAACCGTTAAACAAAACACTTTTCGTAGCTTTAGCCTGACGGAAAGCTGTTAGACAAAAAACAACCTCCGTTTGAGTTATGGAATGCAAATTTCCTTCGTTCAGTTAGATATATCAAGCCAGAGAAAAATAGAGTTGTATACACGGATCATAACAAAAAGTCAGCATTTTTGACACTTTTTCTCTAACACTCGAGTCACATAATTAACCCTAATAGCTTATTGCATGGAAGTTTTAGTTGCTCGAGCTATTTTTTTACAGAAAACATAAATTATTTTATCAAAAAAGTTTATTAAACATGTATAAAAATACTTCTGATTTCCTTTTCATTAGAATGTATTAATGTGTCAACACACATATATTGAATTACACTACCCACGAAGTAACTTTATAACTACTTATCTACCATAGAAACATTCACCATTTTGTGCGCTTCAGCCCGTGCATGTTAAGTGAATGAATTTACACACTTTAATCTGCCTGCATGGGGATATAGTACTGCTGTAAAATAAATCCCATCGTAATTTCCTTTCCGCGACTGCATTAGGTGCGCTGTGAACTACTAGCAGAATAGTACCTCTCGATTGGTGTGCTTCTGGATCCGTTACAGTCCGGTTCGTTGGTTTTCTGATTTTACTAACACACAGACACACAGAAAAACACAAACGGAAATTTCGACGCTGCTAAAGGTTTCTCTTTCGTGCATGCTGCATGCAAGTCGGGGCGAAACACTAAATTTAGCAACATCTTTGCCTCGGTGAAGGCTAAAAAACACACACAAAAACACATGCCATGCGTCTTGGTTCGAGTGCAAGCACGTTGGCGATTTTTTCTCTTTTTAAAGGCAAGCAGAGTGAAAAGTTTACAATACTTTAAAAAAAGGAATGGATACCTCCAGATTCGTTGGTCCTTGTGTAACGGTTCTCAGACAACAAAGAGGCTGTCTAGAGTTGAGCAAGGAATCTGCGATTCAACTTCAAGTTTACGTTCATTTATATTTCGTTCTCTGTTGCCTTGATCTGAGAAGAGAAGGCATTTTTTGTTTATTTCACTTGAAGCATTTGCAAGGTGAATTGGGGGTGTTTAACTTTTTATGAAATTTACATTCCGATTTTTTGTGTTCTATTTCATTCCAACAGTTATGGAAAAGTTTCCATTGCTGTAGGATGTTATATTTGTACTAGTACTTATTTGAGAATTATTTGGGAAAAAACATATACATTTTGGGTAGTAACTTCAATATATGCATGAAAAAAAATGGAAATCTTTATACAGCAAATTGATAATAAATGAACTAATGATGCTGTAAATAATTAGTTAATAATTTCGTACAAGTGAAGCATAATTTTTGAAACTTACATCAACCAATCATGCATATGCATAGATAAGCACCGAAACGGACAACAACTGGTAACGAAAACGGCATGTGCTGCGTTATAAATAGACAAATGATATTACACAAATATTTTCATTACATGTTACTCCTCTATTTTTCTCCGCACACCAACCAGCTTGTGCTAATGGTACGTGAAGCCGTCCTTCGACACAAAACCCGCAAACAAGCGAAAATCCTTCTTGCTTACGCAAACTTAGTTTCAACAGTACTCGAGTCACTCGAGATGTTTCTTTCTTTCGCTCCGGACGTACCGACCGTGAGCTTTCGTGCGGGCTTTTCCCATGCATCGATTGCTGTATGTACAATCGTTTGAGCTCCGTTATGGATTATGCAAAGAATGTCTGTCTTCAAGCCGTGTCTTCTGCCAAAAAGGGAAACCATTTTGGGAAACAAGTAGCGCAGCCAACACCAAACGATGCAGAATTCGTTGTCTTCCCTCGTTATCATTTCACAATTGATGTCCTGCCACGGGCAACACTCTGATTATTTCAGAACAATTTAAGAACTTGCACTGGGAGGATAAAAACAAGCAAGGAGAACCCTTTTTTTTGCACTTCGCTCTATGACGTTCTTTGAGTTTCGTAGGGTGTACCGTGGGCATTACTGCTTAAACTGCTTAAGGTCGCGCTTTTGCATTGTTTGTTACCTTGTCGTTACTTTTTCGCTTGGAGTTTTTTAATGTGTTCGTCTTATGCAAACTACAATCAGTGGAGGGGTTGGGCTTTACATGCGCATGTTATTGTTGGTTGCAATCTTTTACAGAGGGAGAAAGGCTACAACAACCTCAGCAAAGTTTGATCGTTTATTTTTAAGCTTTTTCCTGTGCCCCGTCTTCTGCGAGGAGAGCAACGACCTTAACGAACTATGCAGAACGATGCACATATTTGTCAAGTCTTCGAGAAATAATAAAACATTGTTCGAGCCATTTGTTTAAACTTGAGTAATTTTATTAGGGAAAAGGCAATGCTTTTAAATGTTGAAAGTAGGATAATTGTAATATTGCACTATTTAATTTATTACACAAAATGCATCTGATATAATGAAATGGTTGTAAACTTTGATTTATGCTGCATCTTTTCTTGAATCTGTATCTTTTATCCGCAAGTAATTCTACTTTTCTTAGTTTGACCTAAAGCTGTAATGATATCATCCTAAAAACGAGTCTAAATTATGCATTTCACCATTCTACAAATTTCTCCAAAAGCCTTCTGCTTGTATTGGATAAGAAAAGTAAAAGTTTCTCACACTCTCGATCTCGTGATTTGTGTGTGTTTTTGAATGTTTGGTGTAACTTGTGTGTTGCTTCATGCATATTTTTTATTGCACGCGCAGGAAAAGCATACCCTTTCGACACATTTCACATTCAATAATTTCCTCATCCCAGGGTCGTCCCCAATGGGTAGATTGTTTGGTTTTGGAGAAGAAGTAAAAACTGTTTGCGAAACTTCTTGACATGCTCAACGCTAACGGAGTTTGTCGCTTTGCTCGTGCTAGTGTTATGTGATAGTTTTTCTCCCAGCCCCTTACCAAGCAGGGAAAGTATTAATCGTTTTTACCACAGTTGTGTAATCGTCTTATACAGATTTTGCTTCAATCTGATTTTGAAAAGCACACAAAGTGTTCAGTCGAGATTAAAAAAACACGATTGTAACTTTACCCCATAATCTTCCGGACGGAGTAATGTTGGTTTTACAGACTACCGCGGGATGGGTTATGTATCTACCCAAGTTGCAGCGTTTAAATCACAACCACACACCGAAGTAATCTTCTGAGATTTGGGCCCTGGAGAATGTTGCACAAAAACACATTGAAATAAAATAAAATAAAATAATTTTAAGCCATTTTCGCTCAAAAGCTTCGTGCTGGGTTGGCTTTGCTTGCGGTCAGCTTTGATCCACCGGTTCACATCAAAGCAATTCTCTTCATCATCGAATGGGACTCAATCGGTGGTGGTGGTGGGTTTTTTCTTGGTGCGGTCGAAAATTCATTCAAAAAGGGTCACTATTTCTTTGAATACCATTTGAGCCACCATCTGGACGATGGACGAGTTCCTTATGGAATGAACCCGAAATGAAACGACACAAACGAAAGAGGAAAACAGCACATTCCATTAACCTAAGCCGTCCATAAATGACCATTACAATGATGTCGGAAATGCACTGTAAAAGGATATGTTTTCTATTCACATAAAATTCCCAAGAGAAAGAAAGGAAAACCGACAACGACTACGATGATCATCATTTCGTTGCGGAACTGTGTTTTTTCTTCCTTCGGTTATATATTTCCTTCTTTCTTCCGCATTCTATGACCGCAGCATTGGCTCAATGTCGCTTTGCTGAAACGTCTCCGCAAAATCCGCCCCATGCCGAATAGTGGCACGCGCGCTTGAACCGGGGATAGGGATAAGCAAAATAGTTTTCCACAAGATTAAACCTTCTTCACGATTTGCCATTTTGCCTACGCAATTCTCCCGTAGTAGGATGTACGGGGCAGGAAGGTTTGGCTGGAGGCTTTGGTATTGTAGCCTTTTTAACCGTTTAACACGCGTCCAATTCGAATAATCTTTCCCACAAGCACCTTCTCAGGGTTCCGCTCTTGGGAGAGGGTACTCACGTGGCTTGAAGGACTATTGTAGCGGTATCGTATTTTTTCCTGCCTTTCCATGCTCTTCCTACGGCCAATTGGTATACGATTTTTTTTCTCTTAACGTTCCAGAAATGCTTCCATTTTGCTTACTAAACCACCCGACTTCCTTGGGCGTTTCGAGAGCTGTAGCTGTATAGTTCGGTTCACCCACAAGTAATCCTCTTTAAATTGAGCAAACCAATCCCTTGAAGAATTTTGCCTCACAGAGGTTAACCAATAGCAAAAAGAAAGCAAAGTAAAACCGAAGGGTTGCCACACAGGCCCTTACAGGGCTACGGCCGTTGAAATGGTATGTGGGATGGCCTTTTGTTGGATTTCGTTACCAAGATTACTATTCTAATGATCGATCGTGAGAGGGGAGGACAAGGTAAACGAGATGGTATGCGATCACATTTTGAAATGATTTCGAAATCAAAATAACGATTGCTACTTCTACTGACCTTCGTTCGACAAAGCCCTCCCCGGGTAGGGTTGCGAAAAATCGCAACCAATCTTTCAGACTTAAAACGACCACTTGAAGGTTTGAGCTATTTATGTAAATGGGGATTGTGATAACAAAACGAAAAATAAAACAAAAGTAGCTTCCAATCCTAAGCCCTCGGTTCTCTAATCCGTTCTGTAGTTTACACACTCACCGATGATGTCGTTGCTTGCAAAGCTCCATTCCGAGTAGTGACGCTGCAGATGCTGCTCGGTGATGTTGTACATCTGACACTTGCTGTACCCTAGTTGGCCCCGGTTATCCGTCTCTCTGTGTGATGAAAGGCGTAAATAAATCGTCAAAAATCTGCTCACATTCAGTGTGGTCATGAAACGGCGAAAATCCAGCAGCTCCCTTACCTGGGTAACGTGAGGTTTTTCCAGAGATTTGCATCGGTGATGTTGTACTGCTCCATGCCCGGTACGAAGCAGTTGTGGGGAGGCTTGTTGAGCGCCAGGATTATGCTCATGTACGACATGGAGGCAAAGCAGATGGCACCGAAGTTGAAGAGCAGATTGTAACGCCTCTGAAACTTGCCATCGTTACCGGCCTGGGCCATGATTTCGTCGTAGCTGTCGTCGGGCGTATCCATTCTGGTGGCCTTTCTTTAATCTCGCAAGGCGAAGTGTTTTACACTGGAGTTCGTGGTGGGTATACGCGGCAAATGCTGTGAAATAAGATTATTGGTATACACAATCAACATCAAATGTTTGAAATAGGTAGGGAAGGGGATAAGATCGTATTATTGCTTGTAAACTAAGGTACACTATCTATTTTCCGAAACAGAATGACATTGTAGAACCTCTTTCAGGAATCATCTCATAACATGGCAAACAATTATATTGAAATGCAATAAAATATGCTACAAAAATTAAAGTCTCTGTTTTGTTTGTTGAAAGTTTTCCATTAAATGTAATTGATTGATTTATTGTTCTGTCTAATAATAGAATCCCCGCCTTCTCGGACGTGGGTTGTTTGAAATTCCAAAAAAATCCTCGTATCGCAAAAATCGATCGTGTAATTCTTTAACATATATGGCTTAACTCTTGACTCTATAACGATAGTTCGAGTATGCTGTTGTACTGAAGAGCAGCTCTAGCAGTTTGAAGAGTAAAAATAAGACACACAAATAAGTAGTTCATGAAATTTTACTCTTTGTGGAAGCCATATGTAGGTAATAGATCTACCAGATTATTTTGAATGCACATTCAAAATAAATATTTTTATAATTTTTGTTCGATTTAGTGGCTGAAATGTTAATCAACTCATTTGTTCAATTAAATGTATTTTATTGATTGGTCACATTTGTGGTCATAGCTTGGTATTGATGAGTAAAGAAGCACTGTAATAAGAGTTTTATAAAACTGATAACAAAAAAAACGAAACTAAAATAAAACTATTTATGGGTAAATTCTTAATTTATGTGTTAATTAATTAATCAAAGCAATTTCAGCATAATTGAAAAGGAGAAATAAATTACCAGGTCGCTATACAATACAATACAGTACAATAAATTATCGTACGAAATGTACACGTATAAAGTTATCCTATAAAACTAATCCAAAGCAGCTGTTACAAAGATGTTTCATTACCCGTTACAATCAACATTAGAGATTGATATTTTGAAAGGCAATAAAGTAACATTTCATTCATTTGAAAATATTTCAATAACCATTTCAATAAATCTTCCAAACTCGGAACCAATATCAAATATGTAATAAATGAGAATATATCTTCCCTATACTAGCCAGTTCCCATTTTTTTAGCCACACATATTCAAAAGCGTCTGTGCCTTTTAACTCGCAGGTTTAATACATCCCACCTATCTACATAATCTGTACACGTTTTTGTCTCTCATTCTCAGTCCAGTTTTCCGACCAAAATTACTCCCGTTTTATTGCGTGTGTACGCAATGCGTATTTGCGACCGAAACAATTAACCGAACAACCTTTTTCGCCATTCCCGTGCACATGGACTCGGAGGCAAAACAGCCACAGTACCACGGCAAAAGGCAAAACTGTGTAATCCTTATTACTGCTGCTGCTGCTGCTGCTGGCGGTACCTCTCGCAATCACGCTGTCACTAACATGTCGTTTTCATTTTTCAAATAAGCACGAGGGCCGTTCTCTCGAACCAGCGATACACAAAAAAGGAAGTGAATTAAAAATAACGCTTTACTGGGTTGGATGGTCGCGAGGCAGTGTAAGCATATGGGCAAACAGAAAAAAAAAACCACGCAGTATCAAAAGTAAACGAATGACGGAACGAAGACACATTTTTCTACCGCATGAGCAGCAGCAGAAACAGGCGAGGGTGACTTCATTTTCATATTTTAATTTCCCCAAGCCGAAAAGGTTCGGTGGCCGTAACGGCACACACGGAACGGTAACCACGATGTGGCAATAGATTGTGCCCGGTAATCGTGCATCCGTCAGCACAGCGCACTGGTTTGCGCTAACCCCCCAACCACACTGTAGCACTGTCGATTAAAATTTTAATTTTGATGTAGAAAAATCGTTCTCAGGATGGAAAGCTTTGTATCGTAAAGCAGCAAATATAACATATTCCCAAGTAAATGACTGCTACGGCCGATGGGTAGATGCTTCAGCAACAGTAAGCAATAAGCGCAATGACAGCAATGGTTGATTCCATGTGAAATTATCGATAGAGCATGTACCGTTGGGGAAGGATGATGGCGTTTTGAAATCCCAAATGGTCGATGAAACGCACATACGTTTAAAGTGCTGCATTGACGATGTTTTGCGCGGAAAAGTATGATAGCTCTTGAATTGGATTGATTGTAAATTGAAAACCACATTCACGTTTCTATTGGGCAACAATAGTGAGCTAGATTTGAGCAATAGGGTTTCATCAATTCAAAATGTGATAGCGTGTGCTTTGTACCATTTCCTAAAGCACATAGTTGAACATGACGCACTGATTGGCTTGGTTGTTTTATGGGTTATTTTCAATGCTTCTGACTATTTTGTATTTGAAAATAATACGAATCTATAGCACGATGAGTACTATTCAGTTTCATGCAGTATGGATTTGAATTTCAGCACATTTTGAAAACGTATAGTTCCTTGTTGAATTTGGAGAGCGTTTTGATGAATTTATTATAGGAATGACGCAGCATTTGATGAAGCAATTTTGTTGTAAATTAAATTAAACGAAATTTCTAGCTATTTACACCACCAGCTGCGCAAAACTGTGACCCTGTTCCATGTTCTCCATTGGCAAAACACTTATCAGGAAAATGAAGTCTATTCTTCTAGGCAGTGATATTAATCATACTCAATTATTCCACTTCAGGGAAGCTTTTCTCGTCACGCTCATTTGACTGCTGCTCTTCAGGTGTACGATTATCACACTCAACTTGTCCATCATCCCTGCACAGCTGTCCACTTTTCTATTCCTTTTTAGAACCCTCCTCGCTTTTGTGAAGCAAAACAAAATTGGCCCTAAAGTTGTCGGACTTCTACTTCATTTATGGCCATTTCCGGTGTGACAAGTATGCATCTCACCGGTAGACCACCAATCAAGCAGAAACGACCGCTCAGCTTAACCACCTAAAAGATAAAGCACCAAATCACTTGACCGCCACCAAACTGCACCTTTGATATCCTTTCGATCGCACATTAAACCACACACACACACACACACACACACACACACACACACACACACACACACACACACACACACACACACACACACACACACACACACACACACACACACACCACACACACACACACACACACACACCACACACACACACACACACACACACACACACACACACACACACACACACACACACACACACACACACACCACACACACACACACACACACACACACACACACACACACACACACACACACACACACTCGCTCACCAACCCCACTCACATGGTAAAAGCACTTTAATTGACGTATAATTGGTTTTCAATTTGTTCAATCAGCCTGTCTAAATCAAGCTCCAGGGCTCCGCCAACACAGATCGGAAAACTCTCGGCTCTACCATAATCACTTCACGTTACCTCGCACAAACTGTCTGGAAGTCTGGATGCTGTCGCTGGATAGACGAGCTTGACGAGCAGAATCCGACCGTCGGCTCGCGAGATGCCGCCCGAACTGATAAGTGGCCGTGGCCGTACACAATGTCCACCCGCCGGCGCCGTAATCCATGCGTCCATCCAGCATTATCTTTTATTGGAATTAAGATTTTCAGCGCGAGACCGCTTCGTGTGGTGTAAGTACACCGTAGAGTTCATCTCTTGGTAGTTTGTTCAGTCATGGTGAGTTTGCACCGGCACTTGATAACGCAACTAGGCTGGTTTGGTCCTCCAGTGTGTCGCGCAAAGAGTGATCGGAGCCTATTGCGCATTTCTGCTGCCCAGATTCTATGTCGATGAATGATCCCTTTTTGATCTTGTGCAATTGCACACTCTAATAAGGAACTGGAACGCATCCACTTGGGTGGTGTAACAATGTGTACTTTATTGTAATCAGATACTCTTCCTTATCAAACCAAACCCGGTGAACAAGTCCGTGCAGGTGAATTGTTTTATACGTCGCTTTTTTTGTTGCTGTATGTTTGTTCCAAGGGCTTAAGAGAGCAATCAAGATCACAAGCTGGAAGATTATAGCTGTAGACGGAAACTCAAACATGACGTTTAATGTGTATATGCACTGACATCTACCAATGGATGTGAATAGATTCAAGGTTTCGCTATTCTGACTGTCTAGTATGTCACTGTTCTGCCGTTGAGTTTGCGATGAACTTGAACTGCAGTACATCTTCGCCAGTGGCCAGCATTCAACTTGAAGCATAAATTGCTCCAATTGTACTACACAGTCATCGGTATCACACGGTAAACGTGGTAAGAAGAACGTGCGTGGCATTATTCAATCAAGTGCCATTAACGTTACCAAGCACGACGAGTTAGTGCAACGGCTGCCGAAAATTATGGACCAGCTGGTAGTATGAGATATTAGGCTAGCAATGGAATAGCTTTGGGCCGGAATTGGCGGCAATACGTCTTTTATTTTCGAGTGGACAATGAAAGACGGAAGTCGCGTTATAATTTTCAACCTACCGGTCTATATAATGGAAAGCTATTTATAAATACGCCATTTCAGTCATTGGCCTTATCTAACGAATCATATAAATTAAGGTAAAGTCATTTAACTTAACAATGTATTGATAGCAATTTTTATTTTAAGTTCCAAAATTTAAGTCTTTTCTGTGAAAAGGACAACATTAGTTCTCAGAACATGCTCAACAATAGTCTCAAGGCTAAGGCATTTTTCATGATATAATTTATCATTTATAATGTTGAAAAATCATGATATAATAGAAAACTGTAACTAAGATAAAACAGTGATAGAAAACATCATTGGTATCTATTCGAAGCTTTGTACATCGGCACCCACAGTCTGATGACAGCTCCACAGTATGCTTGCAAAATTCCTCTAGCCGATAGCAACACTCCCCTATATGATTGCAAAGCTTCACAGCATGCTTGCAGTATTTCCCTATCGATTTGCAACATTATCCTAAGTGATTGAACTATTTGCTTATATGATTCGACACCCTGTACTTCCGATGAATATATACCAATACCAATACCAATACCAATACCAATTCCAAAAGGCCCATTACAATTGAAGATGCTATTCGTCTGCACTTCCTCGCAAACATTTTTTGTAATAAGTCCTAAAATTGTGAAAAAATATACAAAGATTTGTAATAGCAATTTGCACAATTCATACATAAACTATTTTTCATTTCTCTCTTCCTGATTTGCCGCATGTCGTGAAAAACGATCGTCCATATAGTTATGGTAGATGGTGTACTAAGAGTCAATAAGATTATTAGATCTACATTGCATACTTTCAGGCGTTTGTATTATACAACTGTTGAAAAAGTATTGCGAAGGTAATTTTCATCGTCTATTCGTAGTAAATCGTTTTCTGATCATTCTTTCAGAGTTCTACATGGTTGTTTCCCTAGTGGTATAAAAAAATATAATAACGTACTATACTATTAATAGTTTTTGCAGGTACAAAATCTGTTCACAAACAACACAGACATGCATTCGCAATAGAAAAAAAAATCATTTTCACAAACAACAAAGAACGCATCATTCAGCACTCTTTCTCACATCATCACCGTCTTTGATTCATCTCAAGAAGCGGATTATGCAGTTAAGTATTTTTTCCTTCCAATTCCCGTCTACTATCTTCATGTACAATCCAGCCCCATTTCGAGCGAAAATCCCCTTGAACTCGATACTCCCTCACAAAGGTTAAGCATTCAGCATGAAGACGATGGAAATCACCTTGATCTCGGGAAAATCTCAGCTCCAAAATAGAAAAAAAACGCCTCTATTGTTGAACCGGCAAACGTTCTTTGTTTTTGCTTCCTGTCGTTTTCTACGGAACCGGAAATTAACCTTCCGACTATCATCACCGATGACCTTCTTCCCGCTTCTTGCTCATCCAAGGGGCTCTTGTCCACTGGTCGGGGGACAAATCGGCCCTCACAAAAACGCAGTCGATGGCTCTGAGAGGGTGAAGCAAAGCAAAGCAAAGCAAAGTAAACAGAAATCAATAAGCCGATTGTTTATTGCTCGCCATTGAGGGAAACACCGACGTGGGGGAATGCTTTTCTGCTCCAAGTTTACTTAGGCGCGCAAACGGAGCGAAGGGAAGAAACAAAACGAGCAGAAAAATTCACCTAATGATTATTGTTATTTTCACGATTATTTAAGCTCGCGTTGACTGTGGGGTGGGCCAATTTTCCGAAAAGGGATGATGCGGTGCGAAGACGTGCGATGGTTTGTGTTTGTCTTTTCGAGCAGTGCGTGTAGTTCAGTGCACGTATCGATTTTCGACCAAACCGAGCACGGCAAAATGGATACAAAAGTCAACAGTCGGCAGATTCTTCCCAAAACGTGCTGAACACAACAATGATCATCTAACAATGAAGAGAGTAACTGTCTATCAAGCGATTACTATAAAGGATTCTATGCAGGGCATTTTTTTGCAATGACAGTGGCAAAGTATGAAACCAACAGAACGTGATGCATAAATCCTACTGCCTATATCGATCTATCTGCTATCTCGCTGGTGCAATCAGTCGTTCATCGAATCGTAACAGTTTCGTTTCACATTTTATGGCACATTTTTCCGAGCCAAAAATGACACCGAATCTGAAAGCCGTGGGAGGTTGTGGGTCAGCTCTGTTTTATTTTTAAAATGACGACCAGCAAATGATGATATCATTTATCGCCGCCGGCAGCGTTCGGTTGCGCAGGGATAGGCTAGGGAGCGATAAATTGACCCACAATTTACGGCCAGTTAATCGAATTTTATTTCCTTCCAACGGTCATCGTTTTCAGCTGCTCCCATTAATGGCTATACTTTCACCGTGCTCATTGGCAGCGGGTAGGGCAGAAAAGCATGCCGATGAATAAAAGCTGTCCTTTACTTTAATTGCCCTGTGGGTTGGCCGGCGCTTATGAAGCTTGGTTTGATAAAAGGCTCCGTACGCTTTGACAAGAACGAATGTGCCGGTTTGGTCGAACAAACATGAAAGGGAGAGGCCGGCATGAGCAGCAAGATATTAGTAACGTGCCGAAAAGCTTGCAAAAGCTTTCAGCAAATGCCCTTGCCGCCGATGGGGAAGACCAACGATCATGGCAGGCAACGTGGTGGGCGGAAAATCCTTTCAAGAAGCATAGCCTCAAGCAGTACGGGGCACTCACAGAGAACCAATCACAACCGACCCGGGAGACAATGGCAAGCTTAAACTTTTGATCTGCCTTTCATGGTTCAACCGACAGGATCGGAACCTGTCGTAGAGGCTACTTCGAATGCACCCAAAGACTGGCAGGTCCGGGCGGCAGTGTGTCGGAGCACGGTTGCATGCTTCGTATCCCGGCAAAGGGTTGGAGGCTTTTAATTTGTTTTCTGCGAAGAATCAACATCACTTTCATGTTGCTTTCATACTGAGTTGCATCCTTTGCTACTTGCGGCAGTAGGGCATGCATACAGAAGGAGTTGTGCATACTACCGGCATCGGGCGATTTGTTCACATTACAGCCCCTTACAGCTGCCCCTGTAGGAGTGCAGAATTAGCTTCAAAGTAGGAAAGGAGTACGAATGAAATTTAGATCAAATTTGGGGGTGCACAGCATGCCTTAAGATGCGAGCGTCCCAAAGGTACAACGGGAACACGGAGTAAGCTCCATTGTGAAGCAACAAATCCTCCCGCTGCTGAGTTCACCGAAATTCGGGCATGCTTAGCGCATTGGCTTCCGATACGATCGCACAGGTGCACAGGTGGTGAAGTTTTGGCAGCATGAGCAGAATGTTTGCATGCAATGAAGGTGAAAATTGCTAGAGGTAAACGGAGGAAGCAGCAAATTTCATAGCACCCCATACGTGCTTGAAAGCCGGAAGGGAGTTGTTGGTGAAAGATACCGTACCGTATTCTGACATCCACTTTTCGTTTGTCGCAAGACGGTTTCGGTCGTGGTTGCTATCGCTTTAGCCACATGTCGTTCTTGAGAGCTGGTACGCAAGGCGGGTTCTTGAGGCGGGTTGTTGTTTCAGCTGGGTTAGGTTGGGTAATATTGTAACGTGTGAGACTGCAAGACTGGCTCTTGAGTGAAAGCTTCTTGTGTGCTTTGAGCACTTGGCAAAGGAATGGTTCATTGTCCAAAAAGCAAATGTCAGATGAGTTGAGGTGCAGAGTCTGACATCCTTGGTCTCTGTTGCATATGATGTGCCGTGTAAGCAGACTAATTGCCAATTAAATAGCCAGTGCAGCAGCATCGTGGATAGTTCGGGAAAGCGTATCTCGTTTGAAGCTCTAATTGATCGATGTATTCTAGTTTGGGATACAAAACATTTCGAATTCCTGCAATGCTTAAAAAGAAGAATGTTTCCTCTGAAACTAAAATACCTCAATAGCCGTTTTGCCATAGGAAAAAGCTGCTTCGGCTCTTGGAATGTCAGCTTACTGGCGCTGCATAAAACATTTCACTGTTATTTGTTAGGCACAATTTCTAGACACAAAAAAATAACACTATTCCGAGATGGCCCACATCCAAACCGCGTAAGTGCACAGTTGTGTGTCTCCATCGAGTCCAAACCCTTCACTATACCCGCCCGCTAAAAAATAACCCTCCCCCCACGTACAGCCACATCAACCGAAACCGAAACGGTTGTCAACAGACCGAAACCTGCATTGTACCCGGTGGTATGGTGTTTTGGAAAAACGGCACAAGATTTATGTGCCACAAGCTTTTCGGCATTCTCGCATATCGCACTCGATGCCCAAACGGCGCAAGAACCCAGTCCCAGTCCCAGTGACCGCGTTTGTGTTCGCGCACGTCGGCGGGCATTCGGTTGTTGTCGACCAGCGTGGGGAACATTTGAATGAATACAGCGCCGCCGGAAAATTTATTCCTAAACTCGCTTTTGCGGGCATTAAATTGTCAATAAATCTTCGACTCGTCCAAAAGATCGAGTTTCTGGTGAGCGGACTGCGTGAACCACGGACCGCACTCTTCGGGGCTGCAGTCATTGCAACGTACCCTGGTTGGCATTAAGTCGGTACCGATTGGGTGGTATTTCTCTTTTCATCTTGACAGGGGGTTTAAGCCGTAAGGAGATGACTTTGTGGAATGTTTTTTTCTTCGCAACCGTCACATTATGGCATTGTGTTTTCAAAGCAATAGTAGTAGCGGCGATAAGTAAATAATCAAATGTCATATCGTTTTATTTTGTTACATTATTTTAATGAAATGGTTTCATTAAACACACAATTTTTCGCAACACACAAAATGTTGCGTTACGTTGTTTAGTGGCAGTTACACATCATCCTCACTCTTTCTATCATGCTCACCGAAGCTTTCACACATAATAAATTTTTCAATTTTCCTGAAAATGACCGCGAATGACTCGTTACACTTACCGTCTGGCGGCACATCACCATACAGCCGTTTCAGTCACATCGATGAAAAAGTTTTCCTCCTCACCCCTGACGGTCGGAATGTATTGTGTGCTGCTTTTTTGCATTGCTATATTTTTTCTCCCTTCATTTTATTGAAATGATTCTATCAGTATATTTATTTTCCTCGCATCCTTCCTTCCTTCCTTGCTTCAGTCTCAATCCTCCCATAGAACGTCAATTTCACTGTTTAGTCAAAGGACAAAAACTGGAAATCTAATAAATATTTCCATCATTTGGTCGGGAACTTTTCGTTTTGCTCGTCGCTCAATGCCGGCCCCATGGCAACGGGCATGCTTTTGTGTGTTTCCACCATCAATTCGTATTCGTACGATTGTACTATGTTTCCTTTTGCGATGGATTTTTCTCTACATTTGTTTCGATTCTTTTTCGCAAACAATTGAGGTTAGCAAAAACCAACACCGTGCCGAACCGTTTTGCTGAATGGCAAATGTGTGTTCCTTCCCTTTCCCTCAAAGCATAGGATTGTCAAGCGACCGACCCGCGGCCGAAGTGGGCCAGTGTTTGTCGAGCAGAAAAGTAGATTATGGATATCATCCCTCCCGGTCGGCGACAGGCAGTATGAAAGCGCTGCAGCATTCGAACAGCACCAGTAAATGGAATTCTAATCTTTGCCTCAACAATACCCCGCACAAACGCTCGCTCAAGGTTAGGGCAGAAGCAGCAAGACGTTCGTGGAGACAAAATTACCGTGGTTGCAATTATGCTTACCGCTTCCGACGGACTCGAGCACTTGGTTTATGCTGTGCGTCTTATCTGTGCCGTTATCTTGTCCAGCTGTGAAGGCTTAATTACGCTAAGCTTGCTGGCAATATTTCCGGATGTCATTTTTGTGAACGGTAGAAGAGAGAGATAAGCACTATTTGTACAGCGAATTATATTTAACGCACACTACTGTGCGCGCCTTCCGGGCCAATTCATCAAGATAGCAATAGTCAACAGTGTCCAAAGAGGGGTATAACCTTTTTAAGGTGCTTTTTCTGTTGCAATACGGATTTTTTTCTCTCTTCTGTGATTTGTCTTAATTCATTCTCAAATTCAAGGCAAACAGCTTCGTTGAAAGTTTTAATTGGTTTCAACGAAACGTTTAATTTGCACTACTTTACGTTGCACCTGTTTAAATGGTGTGGGAAAAGCTACAGGGAAAATCTTATCCTAGCTGAGCAAAAAAAAAAAAAAAGAACAAAATATGACCGGCAAAAAGTCCTTTCCTACCGTAGAGAAAATTTAAATAATGACACCAAAACGTCCAAAATGTCACAGTAGTGTCAGCGTTTGCTTACGCCAAAAAAGAAATATAAATACATCAGGGAAGCACTTGGATGTGCTTTCCGCCCTGGCTGGAGTGCGGCGTTATACGAGCTGCTAGCCGATGATGCTGTGGTTTCGGAGATGTCAGATTCGCCCGTCCAGAAGCTTTTAATCCGTTTCCCATTTTTCCGACGCTTGCTGCCGCTAGAAAACGTTGCCGTCAAGACATCAACGGAATCTGTCGGTTTGAGCGACGTACAGATATTCAAATATGATACACTTCCCAAAAGGGAATTTCCCTATTTTCCCTCGTTCTGGCGTAGGCGGCAAGAAGAAGAAAAAAAGTAACAACGACAGCAACCATTTTGCTGAAGAGCTCTAAGAATTTGGCTGAATCCAGAAACAGACCACAAAAGAAATAAAAACAGCCACGCCACTTTCACAACCGCTGGCCATCCCTTCTTGCTTTCTGTTTGATTGTGAACGGCTTCTTCTTTTATTTTCATTCGAGGAAACCATGCAGTCAGCAGTTTATGCTTGCCGTCACTATCTACCTCTCTCACCGGAAAGTAGTGTGCATCTGCACTCGATTAGTGTAGCGGAAAATATGTTCCGGCGGTTCATTATGCTACCGCAGTCGGGCAGACCCCTCTCCTCCATGGCCTCCTACCGGAAAGCCGTTTCGGCCGGCGCTCTTGAGCTGTTTCGTGGTCAGGTTCTTGTCTTGATCTTGTGCATCGCTTTGCATCGTCGTTGCACACTTTGATGGGCACGATTCTTCATCGCTTTCCACCGCTGCTGTAGTTGTGCGAGTTTTCTAAGCTTTCTCACCACTCCATGCAAGTGGCGTGCTGGGGAGTAGTAAAAGGGAAGGCTTGTCGACTTTCTCCGTCAACTTAGTGGTCTCGCAAGGGAATGGCTTGCTTTCTTTTTGGACGGCGATTTTCCGGCACTGAGTTCTTTGTGATGCATAATTTATGCTGTCTGGCTTTCGCTAGCTGGGGTTTAACTGTGTGGGAATTTTAAATTGGTTATTGAAACATTGTTGAAACGTTATCATTACAACGATCTGGTGCAGTAGGTAAATAGACATATTCTTCCGAATACTTATTATGATAGAACAAGAAAATCTATATTTTGCACGAAATAAAGTATAAATAATAGTCAATTACATTTTGCCCAATTTGCTGAGTGGTCTGTTTAACAAATAAACATAAGCACACGTTTTAAGTTATTTTACCACGGTCGTAATACAATTTTTCATTTTAATGTTTTTTATCAATATTCTTTAGTGAATTAAACTTTGGGCAAAAATTCATTCAATGGACTTTAGTGCCGATCATGTGAGTCAAACGGAAAAGTGTCAAACAAACCCATTCAAAACAAGCCAAAGTTCAAGGGTCAATATGTGACTTGAGTGTCAAAAATGTTAATTTTCTTTTATGATAAAAAAACAGAATTCACTTAAAAGTTGTATAACATCAATTTTGTGTCCGTTAGTCTAGAGTGGTTTTGTTTAGGGTTGGGGACTGCACAATATAGGAATTATGGCCTTATCATTTAAATAGGCATAAATCTGATTACTACACATCACCAATAGATAGAGCGTTTCCTGAGGAATCTTTCTCTTGAAGAAATTAATAAAATAACTGATTCATGAATGGTTTAAATTTTTCATACTTCATGCAATTCAATACAATCGCTCTTCGATGATATGGAATAGGCATGTGTAAAATGAACGAGAATCGCACCGTTCGAACAGTTCGGTAAAGTGCACGAACGAACGAGGTTCTTAACAAAAAGAACGACCAGGACTTTTGAAAGAAACTGACTGCACCGAACGCGTTCGAACGTTCCGTTCAGTGTTCGACGGCACACATAAATGTGGTAATAAAACGTACAAAATCATATTGCTTTCTCGCTCTTTCTCGCACCGTGCGAACGGGTCGTCAGAGATCAAAATGTACCCTGTTGGTGTTGAAATCGTACCCATACAACTCAATTCCTCGAACGCCGTCGAATTTGTCCAGCAGTGTTCGATACGTGTGCTGTTGGTGTGGAAATCGTATCTATACGACTGAATTCATCGAACGCGTTCGAACTGGTGTTCGATCTGTGTTCTGTTGGTGTGTAAATCGTACCTACACAACTGAATTCATCGAAGGCGTTCGATCTGTGTTCTGTTGGTATGTAAATCGTACCTACACAACTGAATTCATCGAACGCGTTCGAACTGGTGTTCGATCTGTGTTCTGTTGGGTATAAATCGTACCTACACAACTGAATTCATCGAACGCGTTCGAACTGGCTCATTTGTGTTCGATCTGTGTTCTGTTGGTATGGAAATTATACCTATACAATTCAATAGATCGAGCCCGTTCAAACGGATTAGTCATTGTTCGCGAATGAACTGAACTGAATTGATTGCGCTCATCATGTTGATCCATATTTAAGTAGTTTTTTTTAATAGAATCCTTAAGTGTGTATAAGGCATGGGGTACAATATATGCAGGAGAGATTTTTGCTCGTATTAGTTTTTTACATGCTAGTTTTTGGTCGGTTTTGCGATGGATTGTGTTGACCAGACAGCCGAGTGTTTAATGTTTTTAAATGATTGGTTTCAACCGCAGAATGAGTACTTCTTTGGCTACAGTATGCGTCTATGGTGGGTAAATGAAAAAGAGAATGAGCGTTCTTTGTGAATAAAAACCTCATGAAACAAAGAACGAAAGAATCGTCGTTCGCGTTCGGTTCTTTTAGGTGAGCGAACTAGTTCGTTCGCGTTCGGTGAAAAGAATCGTCTTGCCCATGCCTAATATGGAACATAAATTCCTTAAACGGTAAAAAAACTACACAGCAATAAATTTAATGAGCAGCTAGTTGACTGCTTCCCAACCACTGAAGGTAACTTCCCTCAACTGCTATGCTACTAGACACAGCAGGCAAGTTGAAAGATTTAATAGCTTTATAGACTTCACTAGAACTTCATCCCATCGCTCCCAACCAACTCCCTAGGGGTGTGAGGAGGGTGCAAAGTGCATTAAAAAACAACCTACTGGTTGGCATGTGTGTGTGAGTATGGGTCTTTGTGTGTATAATGTCTTACTTCGACCGTCTTCCAACGTTCCAGACTGTGTCAACCTGGTCATCGAAGCGCTGGAAGTGCTGGTCGAACGGGCCTTTGCCCGTTTATTTAGTGTTTACTGTCCATCGGGATCATTTTCTTTTCCGCTCACACTACCTACTTACAGACACACGGACTCACCGAGCAAGACCAACTTTTTGCCTGGTGTGAAGCCAGCAAGAACGGATGTAAAGCAAGTACGCAACATGACCGCAAGAAAGTTTCCTGGCCCGTCTCAGGGAAAGGGACGCGGGCCTTGGCGTGGCGTACGAGTAGGTAAATGAAAACAATTAATGTTTTTCGTCCCGGTCCGGTTGCTGCCGATTACCCTTGCCCTTGTGCCACGACTGCTTACGACCGGGCAGGGAATTGGCACACTTGCTGCGGGAGTCGTTTCTGTTCCCTGTACATCCCCTTTTCCCCCCACCCGCCATAGCAACCCCTTTTGCGCCCGGCCGGTCAACGATGATTGTGCAAGCAACAATCTCCTGTCGGTGGTGGCGTGCTCGCCTCTTCCCCTCTTTTAGAATTGTTTGCACTGGCCGGTCGGTTTGTTGAAGTCCTGTAAGGACGAGATAAGAAAACTCATCCCCTTTACGCTCTCTTTCTTCCCCACACTCACCCGCTACCTCTCTGTTTTCTCCATCTCTTGTTGTTAAAGGGGAGTTTGGCTTTACCGAGGCGCCAACTGTTTGCCAAACACAGACACAGGCGACAACGTTTTGCAATGGTTGATCACGGCGCATCGGACCAGGCCTTCCGTTCCTGCGTAGCTGTACTGTGTCTGTCCGTTTTTTTATCTATTGTTTTTCTGTTCTTTCCTTCCCGGCCGGTATTTATGTGTATTTACATGCCTCACCGAATCAATTTCACTCAATTTAACTTCTGCTTCTCGAGGGCTATTACCAGTCTGGACAGGAAAGCGTGCCACTGCCGTTTGATGATGGTGGACAAGGTGAACATGGTGGTTGGGCGGGGGAATGGCAGGACTGCCGTACCTTGTCGACCGTAAAATGGATGTTGATCGATGACTCTATTAGTAATTCGGCTAATTTACTACAACCGGTGGCGTCCTCGGGCAATGTCATGAACTGCAGCGACAAATCATTAACTCCGATGCTTGTGTTTTTTGCAAGCTGATTGAATTAATCATGACGGTTGAAGGATGAATTGTAAGTGTGTGTTTCAATAACAAGAATTCGGATTGTAGTTTCTACTCGTCATTGGTTTTATTCGAAAGCTTTGCGATGATTTTGTTTCAATAAATATAAATGAAACGATTTGAAAATAAGTCTCCATCCCTAGAACATTGACCTTATGATGATAACATTCGTTCCAATAAATTAATAATACTTCACGTGCAATCTCTTTTCAACTCAACACCACCGGTTCCATCGAGTGGAATTGGTGTTAGATAAATATGATTAGAATAAATTCAAATAACTTCTGCTTGCTGAACATTACTGGTGACCGTGCATAGTTATGTAAAGCATGCTAACATAGCGAGCAATTAATGCAACACAACTAGGTCACAAGACAACCGACCGGCCATTTTAGTCGCCCTCTCCACCTCCCCACACTATTCATCGATGCATTCAAACTAATTCAAACTAATTTCATGTAGAAAACACCAACGCCCCTTTCCTGCGATCCCACAAACCACGCACCAACGCGAGCGTGTGCCGACAGAATGCGACAGAACAATTCGAACGCAACCGGCAGAGAGATCAACACATTCGACAGGCGTGTTGCTAAACTGCACCACCTTCCCATTTCCCTCCCTGCTTCTAAAACGGCCCACCGACTCCAGAGGGTAATGAATATGAAATGCTAATGAGACTACAATAAATATTAATCAACGACTGCACTATAAATGTAAATATCACCTCATAAATTAATGAGGCCCCAGTGAGGCGAGGCGGAAAGGTTAGCCCGCTCCTGCACACGTTGTACCCATTGGCCGGTCGTTCGCCAATCGTCCTGCTGTGCGATAATGATCTAAATTATTATTAGCGGTCACACGCAGCGAAAAGCCCTGCCCCGTACCAAACTAGTGCCTTGCTCGCCATTGTGGTGCCACTCGGTTTGGTGTTTGGCGCTTTCACCTCCCACCGGGGACGCATAATTAAGGTCGAACTGCATTGAAAAGTCAATAGCGAAGCGGAGCGACCAGGCTTCAAACGCATCAATCGATCGGATGCGTTGCCAATAAGCGATGGATATCCGGGTTCGGTTACCGGAGCGCATTCGGGTGCCGGAGCTGCAAACACATACGGTTCCGGGGCTGTGACTTTACGGTATTGGTGGATCATTGTTTTACGGTCGCTTTAGTCGGCATGTTGATGTTGAGTTCGTGCGCGTGTATAATGTTTGATTTTTCGCCATTGTAACAGCTTCCTTCGCTATCTCGCTCTCACTAATTGTATGAATTCAAGCGTTCTGCTCTTGCAAAAAACTATTCATAAAACAATTTTCCCCTTTTTCCGTACTTGTTTTCCCCGCGCTGTTGCATTTTCATCTTGCATTCATTATGCACCTTTTCACGGGAAGGGTGCGGTGCGAGCAGTCTTAATCGAAAAACTTTCAGTGCAGCTGAACTTTTATCTTTCAACTCAAACCCCCCCACCGACAGAGCCGGTCATAAATTATCCTGCCTGGTGTCTTACGGGAAGCGTTGTTTCACTGTTTCACACTACTGCAGCGGGGAAATCCGGAGCGAAAGGACGGAGCTCTTAGCAAAAATCCATTTTCCCCGGACGCGCTCTCGCACACAGCCAAATGTTTATTTATTGTTTTAACAACTTTTTCACTTATCGGCTTCGGAGCTTTCCCCCCTCTCCCGCTCACTTTCTAGTTTCGTTCGTACCAATCACTTCCGGGGTAGTGCATCGATGGCTTCCGTTTCGAAGGGCTTGTAGTTGCAGAAGGCTTTTTTCTACCGCGCGTCGTCTGTGGACGCTCCGAACGGTCCGGGTGCGTGGCGAAGGGATTGCGCGTTCCGTTAGAGGTGGTGAGCAGCTGGTAGCGGTGTGACAGCCCTTCGTAACGCTCGATAGCATCCGCGTCCGGGCCGGTGTTTGATCCTGCCCGGGGTGCATCCTCGACCGATGCCGAACCTTGCTCCAGACTCGCCGCAATGTCCTTGCGCCGTGTCGCACCGGCAGTCATGACCATTACGGTGGGGTTCATTGTTTCCATGTGGTCCTTGAGGCAGCTTTGCAGCAGGTTGAGAAAGTACAGGAACGCCAGCAGCGTGAGCGCGGACAGTGCGGCCCCTTTGCCCTTGCTCGACTTGCCGCCGTGTGATGGTGGGCCCGGCCACAGTGGCGGCAGCGAGTGAATGATGGACGGTGGCGGTGATTGATGGTGCGGTGGTGGCGGTGGTGGCGGATGAGGAGGCGGTGGTGGGTGGTAATCGTATCCGCCGGAGCTACCGTGTGCGCTGGCCCCGTACCCGTCGCCCGACGAGCTAAACTTCATTCCGTACCCTTGCGAACCATCGCCGGCAGCAACGAGCGAATGCACCGGATGATGACCGAACGAGTGGCCCGAATAGAACGGAGAGCCACCGGGCGAAAGGTCGTACGGTGAGCCGTAGCCCGGTGCGAGCGGCATGGTCGGTTCTAGCCCGCCGGATGCGTACGGGTTGAAGCGATTCTGTACGAGCTGGCTGCGATCGACGGCTCGCGGAATGACAGCACCGATCGAGTTTACCACCATCGTCGCTGCAATGCAACTGCAGCACCGGTTGCCCCAACGCATCGCAGCAAGCCTTTTGTTTTGCTGCGAGCATGCAACCTGACACCGAAAGGCAGGACCGTTGCGATGCGCCGCAACGTGAGCGTGTGCGAGAAAGTGCGCGACGGAATGCGAGCGGGTTATGGTGCGAAGGAGCGGAGAGGCAAATTAAAAGAAAACGCCCATTAAAAACATATGCTTAATCTGCACCGAGCCGCATCGTCGGGGGAGGAAAACTCGTACCAGAAAGTGACAATTCGTCGCTCCAATGCGGCCGTGTGGGTTGAAGTGGGGGAGAAAAGTGGTAGCTTGTTACTGCTGGTCTTGTTTTATCACGAGATGTAATCAAAGAACACGCTGCTCAGAGTCGGTATCGAGGCAGTTAAAGAAAAATGAAAAATAAAATAGCATACACGAGTAGGGCAGAGAATATCGTATTGCTTCGAATTACGGACACTTAAGGTATTTTTGACATTCAATATTTCGATACTAATTCAATTTTAATCGATCAATCCTCTGTATTACTCGCTTTACTACAGAAAACCTTCTACATTTGAGGAAAAATAATTCAAGAATTTTACTCAAAGCATAGCAACTTGATTCTAGATGTCGGTGTGCTCCTAGCAGGACAGAACGACGGTCTTCAATACAACGGAATTTGGATGTTGTTTTCTCTCGTACTCGTAGATGAATATACTCCAAGAACTGCTACGCGAATTGACGGTATTTCCCGTACGGCCATCAAGCTATTTGTCACATTAATCTTCAAGTATCGTTGTTTTCTTATCAAAAACATTGTTATTAACTAGAAACTTTTTTTTGTTTTGCAATAAATTATAATTTAATTCGGCTCTCCGGAATTGAAGACAAAATAAATAATTTTGCTTCAAATTCCGGACAGAATTAAAAACGCATTTTAATGAAATTCAGAGCACAATATGATAAAACACCGTTGTTTTCACGTTTATAACTTCTTCCACAATGGATTCCGATATATGTCAATGCACGTGGACGCGATTAATAGGAATTGTCCAAGAAATAACACCGGCGCGGGTTTGAAGCAAAACCGCTAAGAATGCGTCTGGTGTTGAACTGACCGACAGAAAATATTTATTTATTTATTTACTGTGGCATCAGAACCGTCTAGGCGTCAAACACAGTTTTAATTTATTTTAGTAAATCATGGCAATTATTATAAATAAAAAAAGCGTTATGGCCAGGGACTAGACATGAAGAAATTCAGCAAAAACATGCCGAATGTCCGGAATTTGAAGCTGTCCGTAATTCGAACAGTACAGTAATTAAGTAAGAATTAATTTGCATCTTTGATTCATGCGTAATCGAAATGTTGCATTTTTTACCCCAAAATCACATGATAGTAATATCTAATAATTTATAGAAAAAATGTTGCCACTATACGGTATCTGTAACTAGAAGATATTATTTCGGTCTCATTTTTGATCATTCAAATATAGCGCAGCACCCTTTTGAAACATTTGGCGCTTTGGTTTTTGATTGAAATTGTTTCAAGCATTCTTTTATGATATGATATTATTGGATAAAATGTTTTAAGTATTTTTTCGCTTTCATGTTTCAGCTTGTTCATGATTAAAAATGAATGAAAAATGAATGAATGAATGAATCAAAATCGTTGTTTTTCAAGTCCTTCGTGGAATATCTCAGGATTGAGTAGGTTTTATTGTGTAAATGGTATTTTTCACAGCATTTTTTCTGATACCCATACGCATGCTTCATTTTCCTTAGCGCTGGAATGTGCTTTGAAGGAAACAACAAAACAATGCATCATATCGAAATTCCAGCGCTATGTTCACCAGCATGATTTGACAAGGTTTATGTAAAGTGAAACATTTCTGGTCTGCACACTTTCGAAGAGTGTTTTTGTGTCACATTTAGATCACTGTTTAGATTGTTATTGTATGTTTATATTCACTTTGCTTGTTTTACACGGATTGGTTGTACGTGCCAAGATGCAAGGTGGCATTCACTCGATGGAAACATTCCACGCAAAAGCGGGAGAAAATGTGAGCTAAAAATTAAACAGCAGCTATCTCACATTACACCGATTGCCATATTTGTGGCCTGGAAATTGACGCATGGGATGAGTTCACCGGTGTGCCCGGGGCAGTGAACAATTTGACCCGCTGTGAAAACCGCCGTTGGTCGTTTAGATCGTTTAATCTCTTCACAACCCACCCGCAGACAGAAACGCCGGCGAAACTCGGAAAGCCAAAACTACCAAAGCGCAGGGACGAGGAAGAATGACACATGGATTATAAAAAAGACTAAAGAATAAAAAAGCTGTTCCAGTGTGGAAGCCATCTCTCGGGGAGGACTTTTAACCATTCAGCCGGTACACTCCTAAAACACTTCCTCCTACGCGTCACGTCCTGATCCCATCCATTGTTTGGCACATTTTAGGATGAGGACAGCGGAATTAGCCGCATGTGACAGGATGAGAAGATCAAACGCCCAGCCATGAAGCCCTGCCCGAGGGAATGGTGCATTTTTACAGTCTCGTCCGCTTTACACACCCCACCAGAGCACCCATTCGGGGCGTTTTCTTGCATTAATTCGCGACCCGGTGGATGTGGACGAGTGCAGCTCGTCCGGCGGGAGTTCCGACTTCAAAAGCAGAAGTTAATTTCGTCCCATTTTGTCGCCTCTCAAACCACCTTCCGTCAGGGAGGAGGTGGGGCAAATGGGGACGGCGAGTATGGAAGTTGGGGAAATAGCGAGGAAGACAGGGTATGGGAAGTTTGAGGAAGTGAGTAGGACACTCGCAATATGGAAATTCCAAACCCTCACACGGTATCCTTTTCTTCGTTTGGTGAATTATTTATTAACTTTTTAACTGGATTTTTCCCTCCCAGCTTATCGCGATGGATAAAATGGCTTTATCTGGCGATATTCCGTTCTTCTGTGCTGTTCATGTCCTGCGGGCAACACTGGACTACCGTTCGAGCTAGCCAATGTGTTCGTGCCAATGGTGGCGTGGTTGTTGTATTTTAGAATGCGCCAAAAGCGTTGTTGGCGTTGCAATGAAGACGCCCGCACGTTTTGTGCCTTTTTAAGCAGTAAAGAAGTGTGTAAACGGTTTCAGTTTTGGTTTTTGTACAAAATACATACGACACCACTCTCTAAGCGAATGCGTCACGGTTTGGTTCGACTTAGCTGCTGCTTGTGGAGTGGATGCATAAGTGAAGCAATTTGCAATTGTTTTGACGTTTTTGTGTACGAAGTGCTTTTAGCTAAGCGAAGCTCATTCATCACTTCAGACGGATCCATCCCAACGATAATGTGTGAAGAAGAGTTTAAATATGCGTTATCTTTACACTGCACACATAAAATCGTATATTGACTGAATAATTGTAGCACCCAAGCGCTGATTACCTGATTTTAATCTTCTAAAAATGTGATTCATTTAGGAAGATAACATTTAATATGTGATGAAAATTTATCTATGTTTAATGAATTTTTTTTATTCTCAGCAAAAGGGAATTCAAATTGCAATTTTAATGAGTGTGTTCTGCAAAATTTGGAAGAAATAAGAAATTAGAAGAAAATAATAAAATAGTATTCGAGCAGTCCTTCAAATTTAGTTACATAGATTAGCCAGTTGATAAGTAATTTAGTCACACAAAAATAGTCAGACGAAAAGAAGAAGAAGAAGAAGAAGAAGAAGAAGAAGAAGAAGAAGAAGAAGAAGAAGAAACTCATTCAAGTGCGGATTTATCAAATGACGTTTCGATATGATTTTTTTAAATTTCTTATTTTTGTCTCGGTAAATGAGTTAATTGTTACATTACATTCATATGTTGTGCAAAGAAAGCTTATAAATAAAAAAATAGAAAGGTATTTATCTTTTTAATCAAATAACACTTCTTTCGATCTAAAACTGTTCTTCGCATTGTGTTGTTTGTCAAAAGTGCGGATTATCGAGCGTGTGGATTAAAAAGGTCTTGATTACCGAGCGTATACTGTATTTCACTTTTCGATACAGAAATATTTATATTCAGAATCGTCTTTAAAATTCAGACATTACCGGTAACTTCTTACTTATTTTGATAAATTACAAAAAATAGAGCAAAATCTAGTTGTGGTTTACTGTGGCTTAACATCTTCATAAAATGGCCTTTTTTCTTTACTCGTGAGAAAAATTGCAGCATTTTTATTTATCTCTCGAAGGAACGGTTTAGTTGGTCGTATCCCTAACTTTACCATTAAAAATGGCTATCTTTTTCAAAACGTTTCTCTTTGATAACTCGTTTCAACCATCCCAGGTGTGTAATCTAACCAAAACTAAATCTATTGTTTGGATTAAACTGCAACAACACTTTCCAGATCCAATATTCGACAAATGTAAGGAAGTTGGCATCCGTCAAGGGTTCAAGCCTAGAATATACCGTGGTACGCCAAATAGTACAAAACGAAGAAAGAAATATGCATCACACAATCTTTTTGTTTCCTTGTTTTCAATAAAAATGAGTTGTGATAAAAAAATTAAATGCGTCGTTATTAATTAGTTTTAATATGGAATATGCTTAACCTTGTGTAAAGAAATATTGTTTCTCTTGTGGAAAGGGTTTTTCATATAATTTGTATGTGAAGTAAAATAATTGATTCCAGGGTCAGAATACTGCTAAACAACGCTCTACAATACGAAAATATGACATTTTTTTTAATTTTGTTTCATACACAGACATCTCCATGGGCATGGAATGGGCATTGAAATTAAAAATGTATCTAGCACCTTTGTGCTGTTGTGTGTTTCGATTACACATGTTTTCATCAATGAGTTATTTATTTGCTAAAAAGAAACCATTTGATTCATTTTACGCACACTCTTCCTGAAAGCTCGCATTAAAAATTCCAAATCTCTCTCCTCCCTTCTTTGAGGGTGAAAATTAAGATCACTACCTTTATCATCGCTGTGTGGATGAAGCATAAGCTTGATGCTACCTTTTCGCAATGCACCACGGTGTTGCTAGCGGTAATAGTACCTGTCCCTTTACGGGCTATTATTTGTCGCGTAACGCACCCACACGTACCCGTATGCTTGCACACCGACACGTACGCATTGCTGGACGCTCCGTTTCATCTCTTATCAAGGCATGCAGCAGCAGCATTATGGTTCCCGGTGTTCATCATTATCATAACTATCGTAATCAAACCGTGTCTCCACGGGACCGGCTGTCGGTCACCGGGCGACAGTGCGCTCGCCCACCATCTAACGAAACATAATGCTGCGTGCACGGCTCTAAAGCATACCGCCACCATCAGCAACACTGTCGTAAAACATCGGCCCACTCCACCCGGAACAATGGTGTGCCTACGGTGAAATGAATAAAATATAGCGTTGGAATTTTCATTAGTACACGCTTGCCCGTTGCCGTGAGGTTGATTTTTTGTTCCATTTTTCTCGCTTCCGCTTCTGGGGAAACTTTTCACTCCCAGTTTCGGAAGAGGAGAGAGGGATAGAGAAAGATGATAGATGGATAGAGAGAGAGAAAGAAAGAGAGAGAGAGAGAGAGAGAGAGAGAGAAAGAGAGAGAACAAATTTGCACGTTGTAGCAATGTATTAGCAAATCATCGCCACACTTTATGCGTCAACCCTCTTCCCTCTTGCTTGGCCGGGGATCAATCTTTGACTTTCGTCCTTTACCGCTGTGCCGGCCTGTGTTGGAGTTGATGCTGCCGCTCTGGTCGCATCCTCAGTTTGCATTTTATTACCTTCACTCAGGTCCCGCACACACACACACACACACACACACACACACACATATTCACACGCACACCCATAAGATAGGAAACTTCCGGGCCAAAAGAAACACCATACCACCCAATGTCCCCGATCCCCCACTGTGGAGGGAAGGCGGGAAGATGAAACCACTTCATGATCACGCTCCAGCCCACCGAAAACTCATTTCCATCATCATGGATGGGTAGCTACTCACTAGCCACAAACAAGTAAAAGAGCTATTCGCGTACTGCTGCAAAGATTCTACGCGAAAAACGCTTCATCCTGCAACACGAAACGTCGCACGAAACACACTTGCGCGGAGCATAATTTTAATGCTTCTGGTGCACACACACACACACACGCTCACACACTCCGTGCATTAGGGCACGATTCCATTAAATAATTAGTTTTCACTTCAGCTCACTTCACACGTCACAACTAATCACGCTGCTTCTTCTTCGTGTTTTTTGCGAAAAGTGTTGTTGGGCGAATGTGAACTTTCAGTGTCACGCTGGAAAGCCCGTCGTCAACGTCTAGCCTGCTTTGTTTCTATTTTCTAGCGAGGTGCAGAAAAGTTTAACCCCGCCCTACTTGCTGCCCCAGCTCATGAATGCATAATTTTCTTTTAAATGTGACCACGGTTTTGCGAGGGGTTTTTTCCCGCGCTCCACCAGAATGCATTGCACACTCTGAGCAGGAACGCTTCGAGCGGTTGCACTATGATGGGAATGCATTTTGCTGCTCTCCACTAAAAGCATCCCCGTTTTTCAGCACTGATGTTGGTTAGCTTTTAAGTGCTGCTTTGAATTTTGGACCCATACCTCAATAGGGCATCTGTCAAGTATGCGTCACTTACGTACTGGTAAGAACAAACAAAAAAGACACCGGGTAGAATGTGCAGTGGTTCATTTTCATCGGCCTCCATTTGCATTTGGTTTAATTGTATGATCATTGTTCCATATTCACAACCCACAAAAGCATAGTATCACACACACAAGAAACCGGATGAAAAAGAAGTTTGCCACCATTTTCTTGGGATTGGCCTCCCAGCAGCAACGACACGTTACCCTACTCCTCATTACAATATTCATGGCGCTTCAATCTTGCTGCCACTGTGCTGTTTCTGGAGAGATGCAAATTTTTGTGTGAAACCGTTAACGTTTTATGGGTTCGAAACAACATTTGCTCAAAGGAAACTCAAAGGATAAAAAAAACAGGAACCCACACAAACAAGAAACCCTTCATGCGATCTTTTATGGCCGTTTTATTGAATGGTTACATTTTGGTGCGTCGCTTAAAATGAAAGAAGCCGAAGTGAAACGGAACCTTAGACAAAAGAGAAATTGATACCAATTCGCGGTATTTGCTCGGAAAATTTGCACTTCCCTGTTCGAGTGTGGCTTTTATTTTCATGCCCAGCCGGAAACTATAAAACCACAAACCACACACGCACACATCCTCCTTCAAATAACCGATTGGTAGCACATGAACGCATTCGATGGTAATTTTGAAATTTGATACGCTTTCCCGGAAGGAATGTAACGAGCAGTTTCTTTGCGAACTTTGCATGTATCTCTTTTGTATGTATTTCTGTGCCTGGCGCGACAGAGATGCACCATAAAACTCAACTCTCAAACATTCGCACCGCACATTTCCTCTCGTGGATTGCAAATTTGAAAGGAAAACTCGCGCCCATAGACACACGAACGGAAGCGCGGAACAAACTGTACGGGGTTTACTTGTGTGTCATCAATTTTTAAACATCGTCAAACTTCCACGAGTCCCACTTTCACGACTACCGTTCGATTCGATGTCCCTCCCCACATGATCACTCTAAAGGCAGCACATCGGTTGGTCTATTTGCTTTTTGTTTCTGCCGCCTTCTTCCCCACCCCACCGCTAGGGAATAAATCCTTTGGCCAGCGAATTGGGACGGCTTTTGTCAGCGGTTCATCTTTTCTGCACGACTATTTAGATAAACCGAGTGCACAGAGCAAACTTTCGCTGCCGTGATGGGGTGTGCGTTTTGTCAAAAACTAAACAGCTGGTTGCTGTGGAAAAGAAAAACGACTCACAAAATACCATATAAAGGGGTTGGGTAACTCTAAAAAACGCCTCCGCGTTCGGGTTTATTGCGACCGACGTCTGTACGCTATTCCGCAGCAAACGCGTGGGCCATTTGTGTCTCGAATGTGTCAACAATCTGTCCATCATACTGTCGCAGCAATAATATTATTCAATTTTCCGGAACGAAACAGTCTTCAACATCACGAACGATGGCAGACGATCGCTTAGTTCGATCGCGTGCGAAATATTGTGCTCCCGATCGTTGTCAGGTAGAAAGGTGCACTAGAAAATTTCTGCTTTTTTATGGCATTGGGGCATCGAAACAATAGGGGCAAATACACACACACACACGTCTGAAATGAACGCTTCGTTCGTTGGAATGACAGTGTAAAGAATGCTCGCGAAAGAGTTGGGAAAACACCAAACAGCGTTTATTCTACAATTTTATGTGCATCCACGAAAAATTCGCTTCCGAATGCTGTGGGCTGTGTAAATAGCTCCCGTGGCCGAATATTGAAGTTGGAGTTGGATGGAAGGGGCAGTAGATGGGGAAAACACTGTACCGAAAAGCCAAACCCCTGGGTCTTTGGCGGCAGCCTGAGCAAACACACGCGAAACAAAGCGCTGAAAGAAAAGGTATAAATTGCGACCGTGCGCAACCCAGTTTGGAGAGAAACGTTCCCTGCCACACGCACCAAAGGAACTCTGCAAATTCGGAACACACCAACACAAGGGAACAAAACGATGGACGATAAATGTGTCACATGCCGCGTTTGAGGCATATTCTTATTCGACGCATACCAAGCGATGCTTTGCCTTTGGTTCCCTCTGGGCATGTTTCCACTTCCAACTGGGCAGGGATTAGTTGAACGCCGAACGAGTCTGAATGTGGCACACTTCCGCTGATTCTGATGGTGGTGGTGGTGGTGGATAGGAAATTGTATGGAAAATATTTTAAAAGTTTATAACACTTTCCCGCCCATAACCGATAGTCTTTCGGGTGGGAAAAGCGCTTTCGCAAAATAGGGTCACGGGTGGTTCGTTTTTGCTTCGCGCCCTAGCAAATGCGTGAAGCTATTGTTAGTGCTTCTGGTTTTGTGTGGCGAGGAAAAACCAATTCTAGCCACTGTTTCACGATGAGTGGATAAAACATCACACGCTTCGTGCTGCATACAGACAAGTTGTAAGGCCTTTCAATGTATACGCGTGGGTTGGGAGTAGACACAAAAAAGCGCTCTACGTGCAAATACGCAACACTTGTGTAAACATCTTCGTTAAAGTAGTGGTAAGTTAGGGATAATTCTGTTGACTCTAGATTGAGCTGACTCCTGGAAGGCTGGGCGCGTCTGTACGCTAGAACAGCGAGCATGATTGCAGATGGCAGCTGATAGTAGAAATGCGCGCCCGGCTGGATTTCTCCTGGGGTGTGAACAAATTGAAAAGGCGTATCCTAATATTGATTTTGAAATTTGATACCACTAGCTGGGAGAGATGAAATAAGTGTGTGAATGGGGGGGGGGGGGTCACTGTATGTGTGTTTTTCTTTCAATCGTGAAATCAAAAATATCTCTTGCTGGATTTACTGGCCGGTGGGGAAATAAGAGGAAATTACCACTTAACAGTTTATTTAGCATAAGCACAAAAGGCCCTTGAGAAGCGTTCGATGAGCTTGTGCAAACGTTAGGATGAAATCGGTTCATCTTAAAGTGTGGATGCAGACAGTTTATTTCAACCTTTCTACCTTACAATAGATATTTCAAAGAGCTTTAGTCTAAACCGACGCATCAACTCCATGTTTTATTAACAAACGATCATAATGGTATCAATTTTGCTCGCAGGTATATTTTTATAATATTTGTTTTGCAAATTGTTCTGCAAAGTAGCATAACATCGATTTGAGATGAATAACTCTTTCTTTTATTATTTGACGCAACAACCGTTGCCATTGAAGGCATTCCATACGGCAATAATGGCCTTGGGGATATAAGTGACTGATTATTGTAGCCACAAGAGGATCCCGTTTAAGTGTGTGGGATACGGACCATATAGGTTTTGAACTCAAGACAAGCATGTATGATAAATCGTATAAAATGAACAACACACTACGGGCCCAGTGAAATCTTTTGAAATGTGAGAAATCGCCACTAATTATTTTACAAATTACTTGTGAGTTAGTGTTTTGATGGGCTCAAAATTAGCAAATGTTTAAACTACTACGTGCGATAGAAATGGACGATGACAGAGTGAACGTCAAGCTACTGAAACTTTTACAAATACCATAAAGCAACATCAAATGACTAAGAAAGTTACTCCAAAGTATTTAGGAACACCATGTGAATATTTCATGGAAATTTATAAAAGTTATTCAATTAAATAAATACTTTAAATGTAGGATTTGTTAATCGAAATGTGCTGCAGCCCTTATATAAACTTTTATAGAAACAAAACAAGCCCGTGAAGTGTGTTATTGGGCATCCACACATCTCGAGACAGCCCGCTATAGTCTTGTTCCGTTTTTCCGTACCGTTCCGTTAAACTCTCCACACAAAAAGGAACTGTACTTAAATCCTTAAATCCATCAAATACTTAAATACTTAAGTACACTTCAATACTTCAATAATTAAATACACATACTGATCATTTCTGATGATGTTATTCACAAAAGGCCCTTGAGAAGCGTTCGATGAGTTTGTGCAAACGTTAAGATGAAATCGGTTCATCTTAGAGTGTGGGTGCAGACAGTTTATTTCAACCTTTCTACCTTACAATAGATATTTCAAAGAGCTTTAGTCTAAACCGACGCATCAACTCCATGTTTTATTAACTGTTCACAATCGGTCATGATGGCATAAATTTTGCTCACGGGTATATTTTTATAATATTTATTTGAAATTTATATTCATCATTTCAAATAACATCACTTTCGCAACCATCAACAGAATTACACACAATTTTAAGATATCAGACACTCTGCAGCTTTATTAAGAATAATGACTTTGTATAACCTTATCGTGCAGCATACTTTTGACATGGAAACATGAATTTATTTCTATGCACAATTCAAATGCTCCTGAGGAAAAGAAAATGTTTTTTTTTGCAATTAACCTTTATTAATAATTTCTATCACATTTTTTTCTATTTAAAGGAATCATTCCTACCAATGCGCTTGCTATGCATTTTATATGCTCTTCACCAAACAATACATTTTTTCTAGAGAAGAAAAAGTTCAATATCATGCCGCTTTCTCCCTTCGCATTCAGCTGATTGTTGCATTTGCCATGCTCCCCGTAACCATATTTGTCTTTTTGGTTTTATTTGTTAAAATCATTCGACAGCTCCCTCTCGACCTCCCATATCCCTCCAGTGCAAATTGCACATGCGAAGTAATTATTCTAATGGTGCCGAATTGAATCCAGCTCGCTGATCACGATTCCTCGGCCGCTGTTCGATGTCGTTTGCCGTATCGTCAATCAGCACCATTTCGCCATCATCGTCTCCCCGAAGGAAAAGGACCTTTTCGGTCGTGCACGCTCGAACCCATGCATCGGGCATCTTTTCCACGCCGGGTTCTATTCTCAAGAGCGTTTCGCGCAGATTTGTGCATAGCAAACACACAAAGAAATCTCGTATCTTCCACCTTGTGTCTCACTCACCATGCACAAAGGCCCGCTCCGCGTCCTTTAGTCTTACCTTGCTCAGCAGCACTCAAAAACAGAAGAAAAGCAGCCAAAACATGGACGAAAAAAAAAATCCGCGAGCAAATTTTAATGCGCACACCGGCAAAGTGCATACGAATTTTGCACGTACGACACGGCTAAAACGCTTCCGATGGATGAAGTGCTGTGGGGGAAATTTTCGGCACTCGGCTGCTCTCTGAAGTATAAAGCCATTCCAGAGCGCTAGCAAGGCACGGGCAAACAAGGAAACCGTCCCAAGAATGGCGAACCGAACAATAACGATTCTGTTGGAAACTCACGAGGCGAGGAAATCCTGGGAGACACAAGGGTAGTACGAGCTAAAGGCATCATCTTAGCGTTGTTGATGACTGGTGTCGTGAAGTTTGGGTTTTTTGTGTAGTTGTTATTTATCCCCACTCACACTCCCATTAGCTTTCGCGTGGCGGCTTTTGTGTGTTTGAAGGGGAGAGACATTGAAACGCAAAAAAACCATGCTTAAATTATAGCTGTTACGCGATGCTTTGCTGTTCTATTTTTTGGACCAAGTATCGTGGTAATTTTCGCTTACTTTTATTTTGGGCCGACCTGCCCTCCCGTTCCCACCTGTCGGCGGGTCAGAGAGAACAGCGTTCATGATTAAAAATCCACATCCAAAGCAGTGCTAATGGCACCAACGACGGGCACAATGCTGCTTGGCTTGCAGTGAAATCAACATTAAAAGCGGCAAATAGTAAGTGAGCTCTGAGGGGAGAAGGAAAGGCAGTTGGAGGTCTGTAATCTGCACCTGGACGGTTGTCTGTGCCGGTTCGAAGGAGGGTACTGGCGGTGGTACTGACGCCGGTCCTAACGCTTCGAGCACTTTCTTCCACTTAACAATGCACGCGGGAGAGGACAGGATAATCCTTGAGGTTGAAGTTTTGTATTTTTTTTTTGTGTGCCGGCGCTGCTACTACAGTGGTCGAGTGCAATGACCGTTCCAGCGAGCCTTGGGACGCCGTTGGCCGCTCGTACATCATGCATCGTAATGTGCGCTTGTTGCCTGCCCTCATTCGTGCCTTTGATCGGATGGAGAGGATTCGTGCTGAGTGTGTTTTTATCGTGCTTCTTTCACTGAAGATGAATAATGAGCGCAAGGAGAAGGTAAGAAAATGAAGCAAGAGCTAGTGCAAGACTTGATTGACCGCAGAGCAAGAAGTTTTCAAGGCACAAAAATAAGTCGTGTAGAGATCGGTTTCGTATACATCGTAATACATTAGCAACAAATCATTTTTTACAGTTGAGCAACTTGCATACCAACCAATAATTTCTTTTTTTGCAACAGAATATATTCTTAAAGTATGCTAATACTTGAAACCTTTGTGAAAATTATGACTAAAACATGAAAGGGACAACCTGTGGCCAAAACTAAATGCACGAACACGTTTGCAAATGTATAACAAAACAGTCCAGGAACGTAGTTTTAAATCTTATATATTTACTTTAAATATATATGACCGGTCTGGTGGTACAGTCGTCAACATGTACGACTTAACAACATGCCCGTCATGGGTTCAAACCCCTAATAGACCGTGTCCCCATACGTAGGACTGACTATCCTGCTATGGTAACAATAAATCACTAAAAGCCAAGCTTACTTCACAAGTGGGTACAGGCAGAACTTGACCGACAGCGGTTGTTGTGCCAAAGAAGAAAAAAAGATTTACTTTAAAAAAACTAAACTAATATCAATGGTGAAGCTACTCTAAATGTCTCTTATGTATTGTATTGTTCGCTGAATACGTGTGAGTACGCTTAATAAATTGTTTAACTATTTCGTTTATATTCTATGGATGAACGATATTTTTTATTCAAGCCGTACACATTTATTCCAAAAGGAATGACTACAATGATACAAATTGTAAACGATGTTGTAGTGCGTTGCCTTTATTTCTGGTCTTAATTTTTAAGTTGTTGTCCGTTCTTTAGTGGCGCTCCCGATGGGAATCAAACTACTTTGGCGTCAAATCAGAATCTTTTGAGATCGTAGGATCTCGTAGTTTCAAAGCTACTGTCGACAACACATTAACTAGCATCTGAGAATAAGTCCAAACATTATGGTAAGTGAATATTTAATTTCCTACCCTATACCACTACTGAGCTGGGCTATCAGTGACTAATTTATCATCTATAGCAGGATAATAAACCCTACGTAAAAGGGTACCTTCGGACCCTTAATGAGCATGTGGCAGCAAGTCATACAAGTTGACGACCACGGGACGCGGTCCTAATTCCGTTTTTATTTAATAAGAATCTACAATTTACTAGTATTGACTCCTCCTCTATGTCATTCACTGTTCTTTTAAATATATGTTTACCACCAGCTAGCAAATGTTTTTTTCGGAATCTGTTTATGGGGCCCTTTCCGTTTGAAGTTCGTAGGCTGAAATTTCAGCCTGTCAGCTGTTTTCATTGTATAGCAGTTTTCGAGCAGCTATCTAAGTTGGTATAATATACAGATGGGCTTATCCCAAGGTGTATGAATTTAGAAGGCTGATTATTATCGCTTCTGCTTCTGAATGAAGATGTTACGAGTGTTTTGTGTATTCGTCATGCCTTCAGAAAGCTTGTTTGAACAAAAGTTTTCACCCATCCGGTCAAAAAGTGATGTTCAAATTTGGTTATAAAACATGCTATGAGACCACCTGGACTACATGCACTTTGATTCTGGTTTCCATCACCAGATCTCTTTAATGCACCTTGGGATAAATGTAAACAAACCCGTGTTTTCGAGCAGGTACTCGAATCTAATTCTAGCTTTGTGGCTAGAATAATCTAGACTGAAAATTACAGGCTAGTTTTTGTGTGGTTTTGTATGGAGTGTTTACATGATTTCAGCCTCCAACTGTCAAACTCCATAAAAAAAACTAACTAGAACGTGAAGGCGCCCAATATTTGAAAAAATAATTACTAAATTACTAATGATCTCTACGTTTAGCAAGAATATAATACTAATTGATTCCTTGTCTGTTTCTTTTATGAGTGTATTTGCTTCATGAAACTAACAGTTTGAAATTTGCGTTAAATTGTAGGTTTTTCATTGTAAATATTAAAAACCAATATTTTTTCTATGCATTTAAACTCTTAAACCGTTCAACAAACTGCGGTAATCTACGAATCGTATTTTTGCTATGAAAATAGCAAAAAATGCCAGGAATTCTGTTTAATAGATACATGTTCCTAGAATTAGAACCTTATGCTCTATATAAATAATGTAATATAAACCTAATTCAGTTCAAATAACTTCCTCAAGAGTGTTTGTCCTCCTCGTGCCAAACTACTAACTAGGGTTCAAGATAATGTACAAACTTGTTCTAGCCATAATGCAGCAAGTAATCGGACAAACAGCGAAAAAAAATCCAATCCCCGCACACAATGCTGTCTATCGCTGACACATTGCCAGTGCGTTCCGGACTTCCAATTTATTTTGGCTACAAAAACATCCCCGTACACCACGGCACGCCGGGACATTTGGTAAATATTTCATCCAATACATTTTCGTGGAAATGTATCCATCGCCTCGGACGAGTGAGCACCAGCGTTACCACAACAGTCACAACAATGCAAAGCGGAAACTCCGAACGGTCCAAAGGATCAAAATCAAGCAATTGAAGCAAACGGCGGTATAGTGGTGGAGAGCTTGGCAGTGTGACAGACGATTGGTAAGGTAGCGTGGTGCTGCTGGGTAAATTTCGCACGATGATGCTTAATCTCGAACCTGATGCGATATTGACATCTCGTCGGATGGAATCCGGATGGTCGGGAATGGAGAAAGTGTTGACTACTTCCAGCGGAAGCAAACGGATGGAAATCTAATCTGATCATCATCGCCTTCACGTCACCATCACTGGGCTGTTGATCTGTGGGAATGGTCGGAGTTTTCTGGCAGAAAATATTGCCACGATATTCCTTCGACCTGACCGACTGGGATGGTGGATAGACGGTGCCCGAACGGGCTGTGTTTGCCTATCAACTCTCCAGTCAACAACAAGCTTTTCTTCATCGCTTGTACCTAGCAAGGCGTCAAAATAAAAAGGGGGGAAAGCGCATTTTCCCATCACAGTAGAATAGCATGAAGCAGAGAAGCATGGCAACCAACGCCATGTGGTCCCCTGCTGACAGCGTCCGAAATAAAGGCCGGTGAAAAACTGGAGCAAATTCAATGCGCCGTTGCTTGACGCTTTCACCACAACCGGGACAAGAGTTGATCAATTATCTGATAAGTTTTCTGACGAACAAACCGTGCCCGTGTGTCTCGGTACACTTGCCTGCAACACGTTCTGCGCCATTCGCGAATAGAAGGTTAAGATAGGTTAAGTCTCGGTCCAATCTTGACGAAACTTGCTCAACTTGTCCGCTTGTTGCGAATGGGTGTGAATGGGAAAAAATAGCCCAAACCAAACAAAAATAAAAAATGGGTCACCGTAAGAAGGCCTGGACATGTCCGTGTTTATCCGTCAATCAGGGTGACGCTTTACATTGACACACCGTCTGAGCTTTTGTGGCAGGGTCGTGGACCGCCCGTGTGCCGAGATTAAACTTTGAGTGTGGAAAATAATCAACCAGCATCAACAGCTGCTACATTAGGTCAAGCAAAGAAATTCGCGGAACGCCCAAGCCAAACGACTTCTTGGAAGATGAAGCAATTAGCATAAGCAAACCTTGGGCCAGAACTTTTTAAGGTGTCTCAGCGCTTTGGCACCCATCTGCGACCGATCTATTTTCGATAAGATTGTTGGTGTCTCGGCCCTGAATGTCGTGTGAGAAAAATGGATAAGGCACTTTCGGTTACGACAAGAAACTAATTCCGATTCTAGAGTGTCTTCCGGTTAGATACCGCCTACGGCACAAGCCCAAAGGTGACATCGTACGGGCGTAGTATGAGCGCTGGTGTGCCTATTCATACGGTGAGATAAGATTGTTCTCAATACTCGACCACTCGAAAGATAATGCGACCGAAAGCGTTATGAAATATCTTGCCGCGGATGTAAAGGAGTTCGAAGACAACGGCCAGTTAGGTCAGCGCCACTGTCCAACCAAACTTTTCCTGGGAAGTTTCACTCCTGGGGGAAATAACCTTGCATCTATTTATCTCCCGCTGGGGACCCAGCGCAAAGGCAAGGGGCCAAAAGTTCGCTCATTAAATCCAGTGGCACTCTTAATTTTCGGAAGTAATCCACCAAAAATCCTTGGGCCCGGCTTGGGAAAAAATTTAACCCATCGCTGTGCTAAACCGTTTGTCCCGAAGCCGGTCCGTCGCAGTGGGTAGAACAGCGTGCGAGTAACTCTACACGCGCGGCCCTTATTTATGAGGACATTTATGAACTTTTCGATTAAGCAACCACTTTCTGTATCTGGGCTGTGGTAGCGAACTCGTGTCACTCTTGCTGTTTCGTACCATCGTTGCTTTGCGTTTGTTTGCGACCCGCGTTATCGTCCTAGCACTTGAAGCAAAGCGGGTGACAACAGTCAAGTGAACAGCGAGCCAGATGTTTACCACAGGGGCCAAACTCACGGCGCTTGTAATGGGTGCGACAGCCCACGGTAAATATAGCAATCTCAACTATGCTTAGTTGGGATAAAGTTAAATCTGGTACCGTTCGCAAGCGATTGTGGGAGGAGACCAACCCGCTTCTTAAAGGACAACTTCTTCCTTTAATCCTACCAGGGGAAAACTTTACGCACATTGTTGTGAGTCGTCTGGGAAAGGCGAGATGTTTGGGCAAGTTTGAGTGGTGCTAGTGGATGAAATTTTATCCCAGTAGAAGAGTGGATCATATACAACTAGACAAGTAAGACGCCCTATTGACATTTCAGCATAGTTGGCATGACAAACAGGCTGTTTGGTTCAGTTGAGCAAAATACACCGTATTTAAGCGTGTATAACAACCCCTATGAATAATTATTCAACATTTTAGAAAACAAATAATTTTTATTTTTAATTTTATACAGTTCAAAAACAACTTTGTCAATGTTACTTATTTGATTCAGATCAATTTATTGCTTCTAGTACAACCGAATGGAAGGCCATCAGTGTATCTTTGTGTTTTTGACTTCATGCTTAAGTAGTTTCTTCTTATGAACTGGAATCATCCATTCAAAGAACCAGTTAGAATAATTATTTCTTCAATTTCCAAACTTCCTTCTATTTCCTGATGCATTTCCTTGGCAACACTACTTGCTTTTTCTAGTATTAATTTTGTGAATACCCCTGCACCAGACTACTTTTGTACGTAATCGAATGCAATGTCTGTATTTTTTTTTCTATAGCGTATAGGAGAGCAACATTTATGTTGCTGTAAATGTGGTAAAATGTAGAATGTACATGTAGCAAAAGAGGTCGGGTTTAGTGACCGTTGCGGCCGACAATAGCGTGGCTTTGCGTTTTGGAAAATTGCATTTAAAAGTTATCAACCAAAAACTGTAGCCTATTTCTTGTGATGCATTTTAAAGGCTGGTTACAAGGGTGCTTCGTGTATCATGATTGTTCAGTTTCCGATGCACGCATGTCTCTCTTAACTGAAGATTCTTTTGAGCAATATTTATCTGTAAATCAATAAATAGAAGTACTAAAATACATCATAATAAACAGAACAATCAAACATTATTACATTCACAGTCATACAAAGGGCTCATACATGGGCTCATACAACAGCAGTCATACATGGGTAGAAGGAGGAAATAAGAAAATAATTCGCTTTTCAATCAATTTGGTTTCTAGATTTATTTGAGTTGAGTAGTTCTCTGAAAAATATAATTATCTCCTTTTTAACAAGTAGCTATTGACAGGTATGTTCTAAAGCAGGAAAATGCTTACGATTGGATGGAACAGACCATTTACTAAAATGTGTTCAATGCATTCCATACAAATGACCTACTCATTAATTAGCCAAAAAACTATCTTTGCTCATATTCTCATATTGCTCATATGTGAGTAGCATTGCTAGTAAAGCAAAATTATGCAATATTGAAGTGAAATTTTTGTATGATTACTAACACATAAACATAATATTATTTTTCTTCTGAAGACTTAAGTAACAACATCTATGTGAAGGTTTCGTTTCAAATATTCCTCGGACGAAAACACTCAAAGCAATCACCAAGCCATATGCCACTTTTCTAGAGCATGTAAAAATCGACACATAAGCTATTAAACTGTGCTTCGGCTACACCACACTCCACCCTGACATGCACTGAAATTGCATCTTCGTTAACCTTAAGGTGAAGAAATAACAGAGCTGGGCTGCTACCACCCACGGGGTTGCTACCAGCCAGGGTGCGGGGAAGCGTAACACAGATTCATATCCAATTTCGAACGTGACGTTAGCTGCGGCATCACTTCCGCGAGTACCCGTTGGTAGCAGCAAAGGCACTTTTACACTTTGCACCGTGCTGCAAATTGAGTGAAATATTTCACCGCACATTCGCACCGCGCTGCGTGCCTGGATCGTGGCAGATCGTATGAAAAATCGTTCATGATCGATAGGATTCCCTGGTTTTACGGTGGAAACAGACACAATTACGAGTGGCAGTGATTTGGCCTGGGAACGGGGTTCGAGCTTTGCGAAGGAGCTTCGCACACGGCATCGAATATTGCAATAATCGTCAGCAAGTGTCGTTGTATGAAAGCAGATTGCATATTGCCAGCATAGTGCAACAAGCAACAGGAGGGAGAAAGTGGAAGAGCGATGGTGGTAAGTCACCATCTGGTGGATGTGTTTTTTCCATGTTTTCTTCAGACCAGTTGCAGTTGTCTGTTCCAGGGCAAGCTATCTGCTTGGGGAACATGCTTCGGTCGTAAGTAACTGGCAAACGGTTTCAGGAGGTGGATGCTCCATCCCATTCTTGCTCCATTCAGCAATCAAAACGATTCGTTGAGAAAAATGCAAAACTATAACTTATCTACACATCGTTTTGTCTAACCGGCGCTGCATGTTTCGGTAGCCACTGTGGGCAACAGCAGCACCTTCACCACAGTTGACGACAGGGGTTTAGAAGATAAAGGAAAGAAGAAAAAAGCACATACACACCCACCAGCCTCATATGACGAAGAACCAGCATGATACATTCTACTAACACTCTCGGATCAACTTGTACGCTTTGCTCTTCCATCCTGTCCATCTCCTGTTCCTGCGGATACAAGTCCAACAGAAGGCAGGGCACGGAATTGTTCAACCGCTTTTGGCCACTTCAATCTCCCATCCGCGCGTATCAAGGGGCTGGCTTCAATCGTCTGTTTGGCCGGTTGCTGGATCCGTTTCATGCTGCGGAACTTTCGGCTGCTGACCAAGGGCGAACGGCGAACGGTGGGATGAACGGTCCGTTGCGGATTTCGAGCGCCCAAAGTGTGCATGAAACGCCAGCAACAGAAGTGATAAGATATATCTTACCATCAGCACAAAGCGTCCTCCAGTTATGATAATCCTAAGAGCATGCGGGGAGGAATACCCTTGGACATCCACCGCCCTCTCCATCAACTGCTCGGTGTGGTGTCGAAAAATTCAAACATTCAAAGTTAACCCGTTTCGAGGTGGCATGTGTGCGTGCGTGTGTGTGCAAGCTCATGCCGAAATTTCTCTCTCTCTCCCTCTAATCCTAACCATATACACCAACACAAACTTATACGCTCTCTTCTCCAGCACATCTCACCGCACACACTTGTCCTGGATTGCTGCTACAGAACGCGGCAAGTGTTGAAACAGGGAAAATTGCTGATGCATATCGTAATTCTATGTTTTTATAATAAGCTTAATGCGTATTTCATCAACCATTCCTCGTTGCTCGTTTTCCCCGTTTCTTTGACTGGCCAATTTTCCTTGTGTCTGGCCAACGTTGTGGCAGGATGAAACGAACTTTCTCCGCATGCCGCTATGGAAGAGAGGAGAAGTAGAAAACTGGATGCTAAATAGCTGCTTAGCTTGGTCCTTCCTTTCACCGCACGTCTTGAGGATGCGTGTAAAGATGTGTTTTGCTTCGCTCGTTAAGGGAGAAAGCGTCTGGAAGGATGCACGATAATGATCCAGCATGGTGATGGTGTGGGGTGGGATGGGTTTCCGATTGTCACTTTACGTTCGATGGAACCGAAATCGAAGGCACTAACCCCTTGCTACGATACACCTAACGTCACTGTTACGTATCGAGGGGAATTTACGCCAGCCATTTGCCAGCTGTTACCGACCCGATTTCGGCAATCGAGATCAGAGACATGTAACAGGTTTAAGGAGGAAAAAAACCAGCAAGACAGTCTGCAAGAAACTGAAAATTCGAACGATTGAAACGATTGGAGCTTCGTGTGCGAATGGAAAATTATGCGCTAATGTTTGCCGCTGCTGCTGCTGCTGCTGCAACAGCAGGAAAGGAGAAAATTGAAAGACTCGAACGTGCCAATTCGTGCTTATGGCACACGTGGGACTATGTAAAATTTGCAGCGAGTCCATTTAGCACGCAACCATATCATTAGCGGTTGACTTTCTTCACATCGAACGAGTCGCTTTGCCCTTTTACAACGGCCAAATAAATGCCATCGTAGCCCCCCCATGACTGGGCGCACACTTTGTGCGGGCGGATTCGTTCCGAAAGGCAAAGGAAGAATGGAAACGTTCCTGGCAAGACGCGAAATGTCATTCTATTAATCAATGCCAGTTGGCTCGGGCAGTGGTTGGTCGCGGGTGCTCAAAAGAAGATGCCCATTCCGACCGATGAACTGTCTTTCTGAAGACCTGTGCAAACCGATGACTGAGTAGAACTGGACGAATTTATCATCCGACACTGGACGGTGGTTGTTGGGCAACTTGTAATACGTGATATATTTATTTATGCGCCATTCGCACTACGCTTCACACTCATCATCCTAATGGAAAGCGGTACCACCTGCTCGGGCCCGGAACCGTAAGATTCAAGATGCTGAGCAATGAGCGAATGTGACGCACGGACGTCTTCCATCAAACATTCGTATCATTTAGCACGCACACACACACAGCAGCAGCAGCAGATAGAGACAAAAGGGCACTAAGAGTTTGGCTTCTTCGTCGATGAAAGAAAAGCAAACGCATCCCTTCACAATTCGTGACCACGTGACGCCATGTGAAATGGATGAGCCTTTCCGGTGCGGAACGGAACGGAACCGGGATGGAAACTTTTGGAATTAGATCACGTTTTCAGCGTTCGCCTGGGATGATAGTTTCCTTTTCCGTTTTTACGAACCTTAAGGTGTGCCCTTTTTTGGCTTACGCGACTCAAATGGGCAAATTCTGGTAATGCGAAACATTCTGCCGATAAAATGATGTGCCTGTAAAGGGTATGTTGTTTAAGATGGATTTCAATCGATCTCACCGTGCCATTTGTCGTCAAATGCCAACAAGTCTTCTTAACGTCAACTGTACTGATTGAGATAGTCAGTTTAGTAATTAAAAACAGTTGTTGTGTTATTTTTTATAAATCATTTTAGCTGTAGTCTTTCAATGAATACATTTGATATAGAGCGATAACACTTCAATCAAAATCATCAAAATAGAAACAATAAAAATGAAATATTATTTAAGTCGTGATCAAATCATCAATCTACTATGATTCTATAAGCTTCACTATATTATTTTTATTTAATTATTAATATTTTGAATATTTTGAAGAACGCTTTACTCTTTAGTTGTTGGATTTTTTGGTAAGCCTTCTGAAAACATGCAATCAGTTTTCAACTTACAATGTTTCTTATATTTTTCTTATTTTTTCCCGGAGCTCATTAGATTCGTTTCAAATCGATGTGTTAATTGTTTTTCAAATAGAGTAGAACCGCTCATAACGCGTTCCCTTTATAATGAGTTTTCGTATAACGAGCAAATCTAAATGTTCAACAAATACCTCCCATAACGAGTAACTCCTCGCATAACATGCAATATTAGTGGTGTCCAGGATACATTTTGGATACATACATTTTGGAAGCCAATCTGCAATCTCGTTACCGGTCTCGTGGTACAGTCGATAACTTAACAACATGCCTTGTCATGGGTTCAAGCTCCAATTGGACCGTGCCGCCATACGTAGGAATGATTATCCTGCTATGGGGAGTAATCCCTAAGTCACTGAAAGCCAAGCCCACAAGTGGTACAGGCAGGCCTTGACCTATAACGGATGTTGAGACAAACGATAAAGAAGAAGAAGAATCTGAATTGTAGATCACAATCGTTTAACATTGAGCATTTATCTAATTTTAATTATCGCTCATTCAAATGAGTTTCGATGCAAAGAACCGTTTAATTTAAACTATTGACAGAAAGACATCGACAGAAGTGTCTTATAATATTAAATAATTGTAATATACACAATCGTTTTTTCTGGCGTACAAATATTAAGATGTGACCAACGTCCTACGATCTATCAATCTCTAGTATTATGAAAACTTTTTTAAGTCTTATATTCATTTACTTACTTACTTACTTACATATCCGGCGCTACAGCCGCTTTGCAGTCTTGGCCTGCCTCAGGAGTGTCCGAAACTGCTCACGGTCTCGCGCCTTCGTCTGCCAGTCCGTTATTCCGATATTCATTTACACAAGTAACATTTTCGGCCTTGGACCCAATTATTCTCATTTCATAAAAAATGTATGAAAAAGAGTCTCTTGCACAACGAGTGAGTCATTGGAACGGATTAAACTCGTTATGCGGGGTTCAACGGTATTTTCAATCGTTGTTTTAGTTTATTGTTACCAGTGCTTTAGAAATGAATTAATTACAAAAAAAAACTTTAGGGTCTTTCAATATTTCGTGAGAAGAATACAAACAATTTCGAGAAGGTTTAATATTTCTTGGAAAACAACTGTAAAATTAGCCAACATTAATCACCATAAACCATGCGCCTCCACCACCAACACCAGGCGTCTCCATTGAAAATCAACTACCTTTCATAAAAGGTAACTTTTCGGTCATTTTTTATTTATCTAGTTTATTTCATCAGTAGAGCCAGCGTTCATTGATAAATAAACCACTGTGCTATCGTGCATTATTTTGATCAACAATTAACCGTATTTGTTCAACTATGCACACAATCATGACTGTTTGATGATCGATTCCATAAGATTACAATATGAAAAACTGAATAAATAAATTTCAATCTCGCATCTCGCACACTGACAGCTTAAACAGACATGTTGGTTTTGTAAACAACATCCAGTGTCTGTTCGTTTTCCAGCTTCACCATGCCGTTCATAAACAACCGACAAACATGCTCCTTCAAAGAGCCATTTCACGGGTAACGATGTGCATGTTGATTGTGTTCTTAGAGTTCTTCTCATAATCCCCTCTCATCGCAAGCTCATATCATGTGGAAACCACAAACACCTCAGCCAGGTACGCCATTGAACGTACGTTGAGTTCTATTCATTCGATCGATACCTTTATCCGTTGGTTGTGTTGAACAAAGAACGATAGCTGCGATGCTCATGCACCGAGTGAGCGGCAACCGCCTTTTCCTTAATCAATGCTCATCACTCCCGCTGACCGCTGGTCGCTGGCTGGCCTGGCTGGCCCAGTTCTCGGTTAACCGATTCCTTTGTCAGCTAACCTTCTCCACGAGGAAAGATGACTGCCAATGACGGCGAGGTTCAAGTGCAACCGCTCGAGACTCAAGATTCCACTCACAAAAGCAATCGGAAATTTATCGCCTATCATTTCCATCAGATGACAAACAACGACACTTCGTACCGGGGCTATTGGCCGAGAGGAGGAGAATTACTCCACTGTCTCTACGCCTTGTTGATTACGGCTGTGCGTTTCCGGGATCACAAAATAACCTCAACAATCAATAAAACCTTTCAACCGTTCGACCAAGCCCAACGACGATACGGACGGCACGGCCCAGGCCGTTTACTCGAATGGACTCAACAAATGGGTCCGTTTTTGTTTGTGTTGTTCTACGGGAGGTGCCTCAACTAGTCCGGCCGTCTAGTGCACCTCTCCTAAGCATCGTTCTTTTGTCCCCTGGAATGGTACTTATTTATGGACACTTCATTCATACGATATTTACACCTTCTTTCGGAATGGAACAATGTGGCAGGGTGGGTCCAGATCGAACAAGAGCAAAAGTTGTTGTCCCATAAAACACACTCCAAGTCATTTGGGTCTGGATTGCAAGAGTGACACCAAGAGTGCCCGAGACAGTCGGCATGGATACGATCTCCGGCGGTTATGGCGTGTGAACGAGAAGAAACACACACATACACAAATGATGGTCGATTCTTCATCTTTAGCAAATGGCTCCAGCTGGTGGCAATGTTCTAGCGGCACTCAACCCTGGACCAGGTGTTAGAAGCACCTCCATTTAACAACGGGCTCATTCGATGCTCTCCCATTCGTTCGACCATTCTAGGCCATTACGCAGGACAGTCGTTTCGAGACGTAATTCGGGCTGGCTATTTCCTGCATTAGGCGCATTCGCTTGCTAGCCGTCCAATTTAGGTCGTTGCAATACGCAAAACCACCGCCATACGTGAAGAACGGCACCTTAATTTTGCGGTTACTTGACCATCGCACCCGGGCGTGACCTGTGCCACGCCGAGTGTACAGCCTCAGTCTCACTTTTGCACGACAGCGTGCAACTTAACCATCCAATTAGGCCCGAAACCGATGAGCGATGCTGAAGAGAACGGTCGAACCATTTTGTGACTGCTCTGCCGGCTTTAAGTAGACAGTGGGCATAAGAACGCATAAAAAACTCACTTAACCATGAGACAGGCTTAGGCAGGGAAAGAAAATTAAATTAAATGTAAAATCCTTCAGCACAACTAGTTGAAGAAAACAAAAATTCATCTTCCCCCAGTTGGCCAACCGTTAACTATGTGCTTATGATTCCATTAAAAATTATGGCACTTTTCCTTTGCGTCTTTTCCGTTTCTCGGACCGGATCGTTCGGCACCGGACCGTCGTGGTGATTTTGCATTTTATTACACCGGTGTCTAAGTGAGGGCTACGTTAGCTTGCTTGTTTTGTTTTTCCTCCATTCCAAGTGTTTTATCATCAATGGCTCTTAATTCTAGCTAACAGCTCCGGGCAAGAGCATTCCTTGCTGCGACCCTGATCATAAAGTGGTCATAGTGAAAAGCAGGAAAAGAAAAACAACCAAACCTTTATGATGGTTGAAAATAAACTGGTGGGATTGCATCAAACTCACCACGACCTGGATGAACTTCGTTTAAAGAAAGGACGATGGCAAAAAGCTCAAGTCCGGTGCAAAAAAATAATGCTAAATGTTTGAGCAATCATTAAAATTAAGGAGCACTGTGCATGTTTTCTGACCTGCTCGTTTAACTTTCCCGTTGATTGTCGCTTTGTTTCACACCCGGGCAGCAATTTAGCGATTTTATTCTGCCAACTGTTGATCGCTCTGTCGCTTGAATGAACACAAGGAAAAAAGTGAAGGCAATATTGTTTGAAATAAACTAAAGTAAGAATCACTCTGAAATAAGGTTCCATTGCTGTTTGCCATCAAACTAGTGAGCAACTTCACTATCTCTTCAAACCCTTTTCAACGATACCGAATAACTTTGCACTGAAATAAATGCTCGACCAGCAACTCATCAGCATCAGGTATCGCGCACAAGGGTACCGTAGATTGTAAATAATTCCATTTGCTATACCATCACGCCCCGACCTCAAAGACTCCCCTGGCAGCAGGGCCAACGGTAAGGTGTAGCAAATTTTGACACTCGCATAAATTTCCTACGTTCTTCCCCTTGCTGCCCGAACGAGCAAACTTTCTATCAAATTAATGCTCTGCTCTATCTCCTCCAGTTCATCTACCTTGCTCTCGCGTTACTTCTACCCAAAGTGTTGATATTGCGAATTAAAAGAAATTAAATTTATTCCCAGGTAGATTTATTATCCCTCTTCGTTTCATCATCCATGCCGGAACATGATCTGTAAGTTAAGGAATCCAAATAAACTGCCTGAATCCAAACAGCAGCAACAGCATCCGTAGCAACAGCAGCCATTCTCTCACAGCACTAAACTGTCTGGTTTTATCTGTCTATCATCTAAAAGATGGTACGGCGCCCACGGGCGGGTGTGAATTGACTACAAGCAACGGTAGGAATATATTCTTCGAGTAGCGCACGGGGTAAAGGATTGACTGTACCGTATGTACCGAGCGACCGACTGAGACCATCCAGCCAGTCAGTCAACAGGCAGCTTTCATTATCTAATATCCTTCCGATTCATCTTTCCACCCACGAGTCTGGCGTGCCCAGTGAGCGATGGTGCGTTATCTACGCTCACCCAGTGCCCCGGTGGCCCATGGCTGCCTCACTTACCCTGCCCGCAATACAACCTTGCTCGGTGAGACGGAAACATTCGAGTGGCAACAGTTCCAGTGTGGCAGAATTTCTTTGCCCTTGGGTTGGAGATTAATTTCGTGCTTTGCCTGCAAATGGAATAGTGTTACATTTTTCATTTTAATTATCCTTGCTGATTAATTAATAAAGCACGTTTTGCACGGGGGCTGATCGCTGGAAGAATCTTAAACCAGGGCAGCTGTTTGATCGAATTAAAGAAAGAGTGACTGGTTCATTTCAATAATTTTAAAATGGGAACAATGAGAAATGTTGAATTTATTGAAAGCGCTATTTTTTTAAAATATTTTTTATGATTTTGTGTAATTACTGATTCACAATAATTTTTATCGAACTATTAAGTTTTTCCATATCTTTTGTTTTACTTATCTTTACATGGTGTTTCTATTCAATTTCCAAAGTCACACCATTTTTTTTTGCTTGCACGATATTTTTCAGCAGCTGTCAAATGATGTACTTGCATAACAATAATATATCAGTTCTTCCACATGATTTGCAGCACGTCTCAAGCCGGATTGAGTTCGACAGTTCATTGTGAAGTGTAGAAAATACAGGGGTTTCCAGTCAGCTTCGAATGTAAACGTTGTTAATCACCGCGTGCAAGATGTTAATCCACATCATTCCACTATTTAATTTACATTATCACAATTTTTGATTTCTTCAGCATAACTTACAACAGATCTCAAGCTATATTGAGTCTGACAGTTCTTTGTGATGTGTTGAAAATCATGTATAAAATCATGGTGAAAATAATCTTGTAGGCGGAGAGTAATTATGTGCACATTAGAGAGTGACTTGGAAACCCCTGTATTTCACGCTTTTGCTATTTTTTAATACAGATGATACAGGGGTTTTCAAGTTGCTTTCGAATAAGCCCATCATTATTCTTCTTCTATTTGGCGTAACGTCCTACGCGGACATGCCGGCCTATACGGGCTTTCGAGACTTAATTCAGTACCACGCAGCCGGATAGTCAGTCCTTGCTACAAGAGGACGGTCCATTCTAGGCTTGAACCCATGACGGGCATGTTATTGAGTCGCCCATGATTATTCACCGCCTCCATTTTTCAAGAGCATTCCAATGTTGCTGTCCGCCAAGAATTTTTTCAACAGCTGTCAAATGTTGTATTTGCGTCACAACAAAATTTCAGTTCTTAAACTTGATGTTCAACACATCACTTAGAACTGTCAAACTCAATGCAGCTTGAGGTGTGTTGAAAATCACGTGCAAGAATTGAAATTTTATTGTGATGCAAATATTACACGAGACATCTGTTGGAAAATATCTAGCAAGCGGAGTATCGGCGATTGGCTCGGAAACCCCTGTAATGTATAAGAGGTTTGTCAAGAGGTTTAAGCATAACTTCTGATTAAAAAATATCATTTGTAAGTTATTCGACTAAAGCTGCAAATTTGGTTAAAACTCTACTATTCTTAAAACGATACGATATTTGTGGATATAAGTAGGATCACACTTCATGATGTCTACATAATTCCACATTATTTCTGTTTTAGAAAGTCATAGTTGAAAACAGTTTCATATTAGAAAATGGTTTTGTATTAGGATTGGCAGATCTATGACGATTAAATATAAAAATAAAACACGTAAAGGCCATAAAACACCTCATACATTTTAAGAGCTCTCATTTTTATATGGTTTAAACAGTGACGTGAAAGAATTAAAAATATAATTTTCTTTTCAACACGCATATTAACGCTTTGCACCGGCCTCCTCATCAAAACAGTTAAAAAAACCAATGAAAGGGCGGAAATTATATCGATTTATGCGATTCTGTAGACATCAATCAACATTTTGCAGCTATACACTGTCAACTACACATGTAATCCCATCTCCTCAATCATATCCGCTGGTAAAAAAAAGTTCATCCGACACAGATACCAATTCAAACACTGTAAACACGGTAAGCTCTGGACAAAGAATGTGCATGTTCACCGTTACAATCCGTTTAATTTATCCCTCCCCCACCATCTCGCTCTCTTATCCTCTTTTAATATGAGATCCATCCTACAACCCTACCACATTCGCACGCGAATTTGCAGATGTTTTGATAAATCAATGTCCTGGTATGATTGATGTGGTTTTCATCAGACAAAAATGTGTTTTTTTTGCTACCTGCCCAATGAATGTCCATCATTAGTATTCACATCGAAGTGAGTGCGTGTTTTTGTTCCATGCGTGCGCTTACAAACCGCAAGCGCATTCCCGTGGCTTGTGGCCCAGATGGAAGGGCCGATAAAATAAAACAAAAATCAATTGGATAAACTTTACAACACAGCCAGCCTATCCCGGATCGTGCCTGTGTCCGTTGTATCATTGGAGTTTTGAGCAGAGTCGAGAGGATGGATTGGTCCAGTCACTCATTTTAGCTGACAGCGACAGCGTATTTTTAATCCACACCGGCCAAACAGTGCCCATTCGTATCCGTAGCTTGTGGTGGCCGGCTGGATTACGCTTCAACGCAAGCAGTTCGACCGGTACCATAAACATGCCACTTATGCTTTCAACAAAGTCGATCCCAGGGAACGGTCCCATGGGTGGGAGGTGGTACGCCGAACGGCACATGCTAATTTTCGAGCGTGTAACACATTGTAATTATATTGTTTCATAATGCCTTAGCGGGATAAAATACATGTTTCCCGCGGCATCGGTGAGCTGCTCCATTTGTGGAGCGAAAGGATTTTCCTGCCCCTTCCGAATCGGGTTTCCAAAGCCTTCTGGGTGAGAGCGATAGATTGGAGAGACGCTTCCATCGATGTGATGTGTGCGTGTTTGTCCCATAGCCCACGGTAGCATCGAACTCCATTCGGTGTAGTGCCTTTCGATACTTCCCGTTGGTAGGGCTGGTGCAATACACATCTCATAAACACTCAATCCATTAGCGGGCGCAACGTTGCCCGTTGCTGGCAATCCGTTCGTTGGGCTCCTTTGCAGCTCCATGGGCAGCCGTACGACAGGGGCGGCATGCATACGTGTGAACGCAAATTTGCATACCTAGCACACCCAACACACAAATGCGCGTGAGATGACAACACAATCAACCCATCTTCCCTTTGCTCTGCCTCCTCGTCAACCAGTGGGCTGATTGTGTGGCCAAAGGCGCTAGTAAGTATTCGGTCGCCCGCTAGGAATCTAATTTATCAGCCATCGGGACGAAATACGATTAGCTTCGCATTTGGAAACGCCGACATTATGGAACGCCGGAGACTTACCGCAACCACCACCATCAAACGGGCGAGCCGACCTTCCCTATACGGCGTAATAAATTTGCATCCCCTCTGTGGCCAAAGTGGGAAGGTTGTATTCCTCATGCGTCGCTCGTTAAAGGTTCTCTCAGGCTGCTCTCTCTCGAGCTTGCTTTCTGCACAGGACACAAATTGAAAACTTGTACTCCCGTTGTCCCCCCGATGCCAACCACGATACAATTACTGTCTACTGCTACTACTACTCGCCTTCACCTGCCAGCGGTCTTGAGAACGGTTCGAGAAGCATTGCACATGCGAGACGGAAGGTTACACTCCTAAAAAAGAAGACCCAAAACCCCGAACCAACCATCGGCACGGACGCAATAAATCAAATCAATGAAGCATAAATATTACATTACCATCGCCGACCGAGAACATCGGTCGGTGCAATTGTGCAGTGTGATTGTAACATCTCGTACCCGGGGTTTGACCAGCCGAAACCGACGGTCGTACCGATGCTGTCGGGCACGCCCGGGCGCCGGGGAAAACTTTTGGATAAGCGCCAGAGTTGAATAATAACGCAATTTGATGACGATAATATTGCTCACGAGCTTCCGGTTGCTCAAGTGGTTTCCATTACTTCCACCAAGCTGCCAGTCCCGTTTCCGGTGCGGATTAAAGCTCTTCTTCCGCGCACACTTCATCAAGATCTGCATGTCGATGTTTTTGATAGAGAGGATAAGAAACGTGATTGCCATCGTGGCTGTGTTGTTTGAGGCACGGTAAACACGAATTTTCGGATGTGCCTTTTCGTGCATTTGGTTCGTTTGCTTCTGTTATCTGCATTTTGAATCACTTTAAGAAGCGTATCAAACTAGAAACGTTTACTCAACAACAATGAACATTTTGACAGTCCACTGTCACTTGTTAACGGATACATTTTTAAATGTAAATGCATCTGTTATTCATACTGAACTAACACCAGCGCCTTCTGCCATTCAAACGGAAACGAACGTAATGATCTCGCCGAACCATCCCGGTGCGCCTGTTTCTAATTTCATCCTTCATTGCACTCATCGCATTATTTAAAAATGAATTCCCCACCGCATTTCGAACGAAGCGCGTACAGCACGTTCAATCAGCTTCAGTAGCTAATTTATACATGTTCTCTAATGTTTGGTGCAAGGGATACGGACCGAAAACTTTTCCCTCGCACATAGGAATTCGTCCGCCATGCGATAACGCTTGACAATGCTGCATTCCAACGCACCCCGGCACGGAACGGTGCGGCATTGCCTTCTACAGACGGCGGCATTCCAGAAGCAATTATCACAGGCGCCACGCTCAATCGTCTTCAACTGCTCAAAACGGTAGTTAAATTTAATGGAATCCTTCCCGGGAACGGCCACCGTACACTGTAGCACTTTGCTCGGGGTCCGGATGGCACGGCAAACAAACTGATCCGCTCCACGCTCCAGCTCAGGACGCCCAGACAGACGAAAAGACGATTCCGGTCGCCGGCGCTTGTCGTCCACCCGGCAAGCCAGGATCGCCAGATCGAGAAGGCCTTGGCGGCCTGTGGCGGACATTAAACGAAATTCCTCAGCCGTATAATTTTAATTATTGTAAGATAAACATTAATTAGTTTCCATTTCAATTTCGATGTTATTCCTCAGTGTCTCGTGTTGCTTTGGGGAGGGGAGGCTGCTCGGGTGAAAAGGGAGACTCCAGCTCGATCCAATGGCACATACCAACTAATTTGTTCGGTTCTCGTATCGAGTTGGAGGAGTAAAGTTTGCGAAAAGGTTGTGAAAGCAATATAGCTTTGTGCGAAATGAAAGGCGTTTGTCTTTTCGTTCTTCATCTGATGAATGCATCGAACAATAAACGGTGCAAAAGGTTCGATTGCGACACTGCTCGATTAACTGGTAGCTCGAATAATGTTGTTATCGCCTGCAAGATATGCAATACGCATTACTTATACTGTATACTGTATCGCGTGCCAATTGCTACGGAATGTTCCTTATTTATAGTCATTTAATTGACTCAGTAAAGGTTAGCAAAGAGTTTGTTTTTGTTTGTCAATCTGTTTTACAATCATTCGCTCTTAATCGTTTTTTACAATAATTCTTATTTTCCTCGATGAAATTAGAGTCAAACGATTCGATTAACCGAAGACAAAAAATCCTACGCGAGTTGAAAGTTCTTTCATTTAAATCGAAACTGCCAGAGTGATGTTTCCTTGGTCTTTTTTTCTCGTCCCTTAACAACTCTCTGAAACCTATCCCATTCCCTACGCGTCGATGAAAACCAACTTCATTTGATGATTGTTTTGTTTTTGTTACAAATGTTACAATTTGTGGTGGCTAGAAAAACAGCACCGAACCCGATTGTTCATTAAAATGCCTATCACCCGGTCTATTTTTCATTCATCTCACTGAGCGTCTAATCAAAATCAGGGCTTTTTGGGTACACATTCGCCATAAACCGATTACAAAAACGGAACATATTGTATTACAATGTTAAGCCAAAAGTACGATGCTGCCACCCGCACAGAAAGAATAGTAATAGATAAAATAATTCCAATCCTTTACTGTCGGGTTTGAAGCCCGTTTTTTCGCTGCTCCAGCTCCAAAAACACCCCTTCCTCGTCTCTGGGTGGCGAGTGAAATTATTCTTGCAAAATAAATCCTTCCAGAACCGCACCAGTCCATGCCCGATTGCGTAACGGGGTTTCCGTACCGAAAACCAAACCCGGCAAACCGTACGGATTTGAATCTTAATCCGAAAAGGCTATATTTGTTTTGTGGCAAACTACGAAACCGTGTCGTCATCGGGCTGACGGCGACTGCCGCACACAACACGACCAGGCCCTGCCCCCTGCCGGGATCGTTTACGTGCGAAACTCTTTTCGCTGCCCACTTCAAACACTTCAAACGCTCCCGTCCCGTAGTGGATCGAACGAGCCGGAAACATTTGCAAAGGTGCAACAAAAAACGCTCTGCTCCCTATCGTTTCGTACCGTCGCCATTCTTCCTGTGCGCTTGAAAAGCTTACGGTGACCGGCTGGGGGCCGGAAAAAATTCCCAGCATTCCTGTTTGTGCGAGCGTGTGTGGTGAAGGCGCAACCGAAAGCAAATATTTTGTTCAAATTTCCACCAAACAATGGTGGCCACCGTTTTTCCGATGACCAAAAGGATAATAGGCATATTCTACCGACACCGCCTTTGCGGCTTTATATGCTCGTGCCAGTTTATTCGCTCGGTGGAGGCGCGGCCGGCCCACTGCTGACAGCAGCGCGGCAGGGCGTGGCGCTACATCTCACGTGGTGCGGTGAGCGGCTGGCGATGATATCGGGCTCAGAGCGCAAACACTGGCGTGCCGCGGTGTGCGGTGTGTGGGACAATAAATTTGTGGCATCTTTTCGAACCGATCACGTTTTCCGGTTGAATGCGACCGTTGCAATTTTTCCTCGCAGCTGCGCGAGTGCGTCAAAAATGCACTCTGGCGTTAAACGAATGAAGGGAAGGGAAGGATGAAGGATGAAATATACAGATATATGTATGTACGCCGATTTAAGTTTTGAAGAAATTTTGAAATGAAACGAATTTTTTTTGTCCTTTCGTTTTGAAAATGTTTTTAGATAATTCTAACATGTTTATCAACATTTTTAATATTCAAAATGTTTAATATGTTTAACAAATCTTGCGGTCTTGAGCTGCCTACGAAGCGTCCGAAGCCACTCACGGTCTCGTGCCTTCGTCTGCCAGTCCTTTATGTTGGCCTTCATGGCAGATACCGCCACGACATCTTACCACCTTTATTTAATCTACAACCCTTCCTTTTTCCTTCTGGACGGCCTAAAGACATGTTACAATACATTATAACATTAAAAACATTATTAAATTGCTAATTTTTATAAAAACCTGTTAACTGAAAACCAATCAACTGTGTTATACACTTTCAATGTTTTCTAGTGTGTTTTACTGGAAACTCAGCAGATGTTTACCGATTTGTATACCTTTGTTTGTCGATTGCGAAACTAATACCGAGTACAACAATCAAACGTATGGGAACATAATTTACAGTCACCGCTCACTACTTATCATACCCAAAGTAACAGAAATTACACTTTCAGTGTTTACACACCGCCAAGGGTAAACAGGACTAACACGGTCGTGTTTATTGACTCATTCTTTGCCACTGCATTTCCCATGCCCGTAACCGCCAATAAAACAAACACACAAACAATCGATTGGCTGAGGGTGAGAAGCTTATGCTGTTTTGGGATTACGATCACCTGCATTTTCACACGCAATCCTTCCCTTTCCCCATGCCAGTGCTTGGACGCGTGTGCTCCACCGTGTTGGCAACAAATCGTCGTGAACTGCATAAATTTCACCAAACCATAGCACTACATCGCGGCTACGCCGAGCGGCACCATCCATAACCTAGCCTAATTCCAGTAATGATATTCGAGATTTTCTCACCAGTAAAAACCCACAGCCTCACTTTGCCCCACTCAAACACAACCGACACAAAATGGGTGGAAAAAACCGCCCGACCGATGGCCACCGATGCAGGACAATCGAATGCTCTGAATCGCCTACCCGCAGCAGTGCAGTCCTGGGCCGTGTGTACACGTGTTGTTTATTTAACAATTCACCAAACGGCCACAAATCTCCGAATAAACATGACACAATTAATGGATCACTGATTTTACGCGGCCGGCAAGGTTTCAATGCAGCGATTCAACAAATAAAAAAAAAGTCGGTAATCAAAAAATTAAACCCAAAGAGGCTTTGAGCACTTCACTACACTACGATTTCTACCTGTGGCAGTTTCCCGCTGCACTGTGGCCAAATAACATGGATTGAGCGGTGCAGCATGATCGACACAGGAAACACATTTCCCATCAGATCACAGGATCGACTGAGCGGCGATTCGGCAGCTGCCTTCAGTCTGCACTTGCGGTGGTTAGCGCCCACACAGTACACGGTTCACTGCACGGTGAATGCAAAATTGATGGCAAAGAAAACCGCACATTACTCTCATCCTCCCTCGCTATCTCTCCCACACACCACGAAATGCAGCGATGTTCTACAGCGTTGACTGCACCATCGAACAATCGCGCAGAATGGCAATGAGCGCACGTGCTAGCCTTCGCTAGCTTCATCAGTTGGTGCCGTACGCCCGTACGTTGTTGATCTTAACGGTTGGCCATCGATTTGTCTTTCGCGCTCGCCTGGTGTGTTCGATGGGAATGGGGATAAATTTTGTAATTACAGCATCACTCCACTAAGCTACTGCGACATTTGTTGTGCCGGGCTGCGAGCTGCGACGGATCAGAAGGACACATCTATGCGCTCGTCATCGTAAACTTGTGAAACAGTGACGGTAACGAGCTGGATACACATTAGCATAATGTCGGACAGGAAAGCTTTTCGTGTGCGACATTCAGCTCTGAGAGCTTGTAGAGCTTTGAACGATGAATTGGATTAGAATGCTTGAGTGGTAAAATAGAAGAACCAGCAACAAATTTCATAATAAAGTGTTATTGCTTCTATACATTTAAAAGATTAAAAATGTGTTGGACGGCGTTACTATCTTACTTTTTGAGTCTTTAAGCGATATCCAAGCATTCACAAAAAGTATATTGTTAAGTTGTATACGATGAGTGTCTTAACCACTATACTTGCCTAGCCAACGATTGCACGAAAAGTAAACGTAGAATATTAAACTTTTCTCATTTTTACGAAGTTAAGGTTACGATGTAATGCTGTATGCAAGCGATCTCTTGTTAACTTTAACATCAAAGCAGAAACTGAATCAACTAACAATTCAGTAACTTAGATATAAGATCCACACAGACTGTACATTCTTCATTCAAACTCATAGACGCAAGTATTAAAACAAATAGAAAATAGAGTATAATAATATTAATGGTGTTAACATAAACATAAACGTATTGTTAATTTTAAATGCATTTAAAACTTCAAAAATGACTGTTAATTTAAAATTTGTTGAGTCAAACATCGCCAACGATATACAATATGTATTGTTTACAATATCACATTCATCATCGTGCATTAGTCTTGGCTCATTGCTCTGTCTAAAGAGTTACAAATGGAGACACATTAAATTATTCAACAAATGTCAGGTTTTGTTGCCGTTTGGATGCGTAGCCCTCTGTCATTAGATTGACATAGAACGTGATCACTCAAACGTTTCACTTTCTAGATAAACTCGACCAAATTCGTAACACAATCATTCCTGCCGAGCCAATTCAATTGCTCTCATTAATGTTTTGCAAAGACAAATCCAACTGCAAGCAAATCCGCCTGCAGCAAATCTCTTCCTGACAAAGGCGTCCTGCCCGTTCCCTGCCAGCATAAAAACAGCAGACAAATTCGTTTCCACACCAGCGCAAGGATTGGCCTGGACGGTAGCACCGGTGATTCTCGGTGTCTTTCAAGAAACATGAGTCCATTATTCCCAGGTGGTAAATCAAACTGCACAAATGTACCACTCATTCCATTCGGTATCCTTGTCGGTGGCTAAGACAGGGCACGTAAATTCGATTTTCTGCAGCAACAGAGCAGAGACAGCCCTAAAAATCGTACAACAAATAGGACGCCGTCACTATGTGGTCGTTGTCGTTGGACGCTCAAAGTCATCGACACTGGACATGGAAAGGAATGGCGCCCGTGCGCACCGGTAGCTACTCAACCGGGACCATCCGAAGACGTTGCGGAGCATGCATTCATCTCGACCCGTCTTGTGTAGCCAGTGGGGCGCTCGGGTGGAGAGGCAAAGGGAACGGCTGGCTGGCAGTAATATAGTGCCCCATCGGTCGCTTCGTTTCCATCTCAGATTCATGGCATCGTTGCTAGGACTCGATAATCATAAAGAATGACTCCGAAAGCTATTCAAACTTCTTTTTTATGAAGACAATATTACGCTCCTATCCTACCATGCTTACCGGCTCAGATTCTCAGTGCACAGCACTCCGTTGCAGCCGGTGTGCAGGCATACACGTGTGTGCATTCCATTAAGGAATGAGAAGCAATGTGTTCCTTCCATTCCAGGAGCCTCCATCCCTGCAGGAATTGAGAGTCCCTTGCACGGGTATATGTATGTTTTGTAAATTCTGCTCAACTACCGTGTGCACCGTGAGGGTTTGGCCGTATAGCCGGAGGAAACGAAATTTAGATCCTCCACTACAGGTCGTCACCTTTGCACACCAGGCCGGCAAACCGCCATCAGCTACCACCGCGTGGCGCCCACAAAGACCCGAGACAAATTAAATGATTTTCAACATAATCTTCTTCGACGTCGGCTTTTGGACGTCGGTTACGTGTATCGTAATTCACTGCAGGCTCCAGCCAGCAAAGCAGTAACGGGATACTACGCCCGTCCGTATGCTACTCGCCTGTCTCGCATCCTTCACTGTTACGGGCATAGAGACTGAGAGCGAAACCGATAAACGTTAAACCTGGGCTGAGTTGAGCTTACTGCAAGTCCCGGGCGTCCCCCCCGGGGGAAAGCATTAGCAGTTTTGTGTCTTTATTTTCATTTTCCACTTGATTAAAGAACGTGCCAGCTGTTACCCTCACCACGGCGGGTGGCGTACGGGGCCACTGGTGGGCGATTTAATCGCCAACGATGCAACAAATAAGTGCAGCCCGGCCCCGACGCGACATGGTACTGGATTAAGCGAAAGCGATGTTGCAAAGTTTGTGCTAGACTCGTGCACAAGTACCACGTGGCAGCTGGTGCAGCGATGGTGGCGGTGCAGCGATGATGTTAATGAACGTTGATGTGAGCTCACTTGCCCGAAATGAACTATGGCCATCGGTCACGAACGCAATAAAGTTTAGCGCATCAGCATAAAGTGGAGCTTTTCTGAAGGGGAACTCTTCCGTTCGGGCGATTGTAAGAGAAGTGATTACAGGCGATTGTTTAAAATAAATTAAAGATCATGAGCGATAACGAGAAGTGTTGCATACGCTGAGCTATCAAAACTAATCGAAGCATTTAATTTATCATTTTGTATAATACAAATTAAAATAATTGAAAAAAGTTCATTCGATTAGACATACGTCCGTTGAAGAAATGCTAATAAGAATAAAATAACTGCATTTTAATAAGCCATCGTATTTCAACATTATTCGATATCGAAGTGTCTGAAACAAAGACTTTTTCCATATTTCCTCAGCATGATAACATGAAATTAACATACATTATATCACTCTCTATTGCTAGACAGCCATGCCATTATTCAATGTGTCTTATTTAACTGACGCCACATTTCCTCACAAACGCTAGCAATGTAATGTGCTCACTCCACAAACCATTTTCCTTTTATTTCCTATCTTTTTCCATTTGTTTGTATTCTAAGCCAAACTTAAACTTTGTTTTTTCATCCTTTTAACTCCTCCCAGGATCGTTTTCCCCTCTGCTTTCGGGGCTTAAACATACCACCTGCCAGGAGAAATTACCCAGCATGCTGATTGATTTCTTTAATTTACGTTGAATTCCATGCTGATTGCTCGTTTACCTTCTCGGGCAGCCATGAGCCCTTTTCCCAACCAAGCGTTCAGCACCGGAGCCTCCAAAAACTTTCTTCCAGTCCATCTGAGCCCGAAGAAGAGGGGCTGAGCTGAGCTAAAGTCAAACTACAGCGTAAAACTTCTTCATTTACAATCAATCCCGCCCCACAACATGCATCATCTTCATCACAGCACAAAACCTCCCTACGCGCCGGGTACAGCGAAACCGAGGGAATGGCACTTTTTAAGTGAAAACTAATTCCGACTTTTCCACCCTTTGGGCATCACGGACGCAAGATTTGCTTCGTGGGAACTGTGGAACAGACACACGGCTCCATTTCGACTTGCCTTTTTCCACCGGATTAACCCGATTCCCGAGCTTTCATCTTGCATTCGTGCGTTGCTGACATTGGACGGTGTGTATGTGCGCCGGTTTGCCAAGACACGTGCACCACCCTGCCCCTGTTTGAAGACGTCGCCTTCCTTCATATGTCCGTGATCGCCCAGCTGATGAAAAGTTGAGCTTCATCCCGGATCGGTGTGCACATTTTTACTCAACAATTGTTTAATTTAATTATTCAACCTTAATACACTGCAATCATACCCGGTTAGTAAGATGCCAACTGCCCGATCCTCTGCTCGCTCAATCCCCCGGGACCGAAGGACCGGGATGGCAGCATTTAGATTCTTCTCCATCGCTGGTGGGGAATCAGTTGTTGCTTACCCTTATAGCGACCTGTCTGTTTCGCCGGCGTTTCGTGGAATCCCATTTCGAAAGACAAACTTTTCCCTACCACGCTCACCGCGCACCCTCTCAAAAACCCCAGCCCCAGCGGTTGAGCGGTAAGAAAAGATGCTTCCAAACGCGTACATTGTGATAGCGAAAAGAAGCATAACACGGCAGCTTTGTGCAGCTTCGGCGAATGACGCATTCAGACGGTGGTAGAGATTTTTATCCTCGCCTGTTTCCTATCTGCAAAAACAACATTTAATAGGTTCCTCTTTTGCTTCGCGATGGATGCCATTGTCAGAGATTATAATTCAATTATGAAGGAGCGATCTGGGGCCAAAGAAAATCAGCTGTAAACGAGAAATAACACGGAGAGAAGAAGAAGGCGGAGACCAATCCATAGTTAAATTGTGTGCAATACGAACAGGAGCTATTAGTCTTCTAACTGATAGGTGAAAATGAAAAGATATATTTTGTATGCTTTTGTTAAACGATACCAAACAAAATGTGTATCGATTCTTTGTGCAACATGAAACTTGGAACATACATCATTTCCGTATCTATTTTCCACACGGCTGTTATTACCATGGTCGTCGCATTTAATGGAAATAAGATCATGTTCATTATCAAACAGTTTAGTTTCGTTAGAGTTTTTACTAGAATATGCTTAAAAAGTACGTCCAACACTGACAACCCAACGTTAGAGCGACCTCTAACTTCTAAACATTAGCTGATCAAAGAAGTGAATCTCAATAATAAGAAAATGGTTGTGTGAGATCTTGCCGATGCTATTTTATTTCCAGAAAATTAAAAACATTTTCGTGAAAGATATGCTACTTGAAGCCAAATATGCCTTGAAACTCGCCCTAGTAGATTTCTTGTCGTTGTCATTAGTCATCGTTTTGTTTCAATGGAGAAACGTAAAAATGGCAAAACAAATTCTAGGATGTCATTAATGATAATTCGGATACTTCTTGTTCGAGTTATGAAATGCACGAATTAATACACAATACACAAGCATGGGAAATTCATTCTGCTCAATTACATAGATAACAAGTGAGTTAAACAAATCGAAGGCTAATTTGATTTTTTTTTATTCAAACATTTCTATCGTAAAAGTAAGTTATTTTGGGTTACTGATTAGACCTTCAATATAAGGAGGAAAAATCTTTTAAAGTATGTCATTTAAAGCGTTTATTTGACACAATGCAAAATATTATTTGATTTCTGTCTACACGCATTTCGGGAAGTTTATTTCATGTCAAATGACGTACGTTCAATGTTTTAAATGTCACTAAGTGTGACGCTATGTTACCTATAAATATACTCAATCAATCGATAAATGTCAAACTGTACGAGAAGCTGGCAAAAGTTGCTTAAAAATATCTAAAGAAAGCATAAGATAGCCTTCATAATGTTCAATTGAATGATGTTGGTACTCTATATGAAAAACTTGTTAATGTATTTTAGTTCTTGGTCTTGGTCTTGATTTTATAATCACATATTGTTAAAAAATAACCAACAAAGGTTCACTTTTTTTATACATCTGTAAATAAGATGAACATATTCTATTGTTGTATAACCCATTTGTAGCGCTACCTATTGCACTGCTCCCACACTATGATTGAATTATAAAAACAAATATTCGAAAAAGTATGAAGGATCAGATTTTCATGCTTCACCGTATTCGAACCAGTTAGGATAACCAATTCAAGCCAAGAGCTCTAGGGCAAACTCAATTTGTGTCTTAGCTTATTCCACACCACACATGTCTTTTTCAACAGCATCGGGTGACTCTGCTTCTTCATTATTGTTTTATCTCCCAAATTTTACTCCCACTGAATGAAACGATCAATTTGCCGCCGAGCCGTATTTTATTTACCCTTTTGTATACACTGCGGTTTTAGGCACGCAGACCAATCGAATTGCACTTTTCGGTACCTCTTCTAATCGTTTGCAGGGATTCAACAAAAAAGCAAAATAAACAATCAAACAAGAATTCCAAACAAATGGAAAGCGAAAACAATAACAGCTTAGACGAACTAGCGAGCTTCGAAAAACCACAGACACATCCTGCCCCATTGGCTCGACCACTGCTCTACACCGGCACTCTTCCAATGACAGTGCACGGTACGTTAGACACTCGATAACGGTTCGTCCTGGTGGACGGCGGGACTGGCAAAAGAAAGCCGTTTGCCAACATCCAGCTGAGTTTGAAACGAACGCAAAAACATTGACCCTAGCGCTGAGAAAAGGAAGCAAACTCCCGCCATTGCCCCGCACAGCGAATCATCGCACGGCATCAGACGGCAGGCAGCGAAGCTCGTCCGCCCAGCGTCAATTCGATTGACACGTACCGTCGTGCATGGTGCGCGAGATTTTGGTAACGTGCCACAGCCCGTACAAGCGGCGCGCCAGTATGACCCGGTCGGAATTACTCACGTCGTTCGGACGAGTGGCTTCACCGGAACATCAATCAACGTCGCCCCGAACCGTCGGATTTCACGCAGTCCGACAATCCATCAGTCCGCAGCACTGTGTCTGCGGTTCGGTCGGTGGGTTGGTGGGTGGGTCGGGCGTAGAGGGCCAGCTGGCTGCAGTGCGGCCGGTTGAGTGGCGATTGAGAGTCGATGCGTTTTTGGTGGGCAGGGCAATGCAGCTCCACCAGCGCCAGCACAGAACCGGCAGCATTTTACGTGGTTTGTCCAGTGCATCAAAGGCGCGGTGGTGTGGGAGGAGTGGCCCAAGCGGCACTTAGCGGCAACACTTGCACCCGCACACCGACAAACAAAGGCCAATAAATTAGCTTCCCTTAAAACTAATTATAAATTTAAATAAATAACTTTTCCGCCGACGGCAACGGACGCGGGTGCACCAATGTACACGGGAATGCTGTTGCGTTCGATGAACTTCGGGTGTGAATAGGGAGGGTTGCATTCGGGATTTGCCGAACGAAGGGACGGCCAAAGTTGTTGTGTTATGTATCTTGGCAAAACTTTCATTCGTCTGCCTTTGTAAGTTTAGCAATGGATTGCGTGGAGGCCAAGTTGTTGTCGAAATGCAGAAGGGGTTTGAGGGCGATGCAACGGAGCTGTTGCAAATAAACAGTGAACTCAAATCACAGCCAACAGTTTCAAATACAGCACAGGAAAACGAAACAAGAGAAGCAAGACTTTAGTTATAGCAGAAATGCTTTACTGGAGCGAATTTCAATTACAGATTATATAAAGCTTTAATTTTCCATACTCTAAGTCAGAGGAGTTTTTGAAGTAAAGCTACTATTGCAAACTGTTGTAAAGTCGGCAAATGTCAGATGAGGCGATGCTTTTTAGGAAAAAACCTAATTGCCCTTCTTTAGCACAAATACATTCTCGAGAAAAAGTTGTAAAATTTAGAAAAAATAAAAAACCCGTTTTTCTGGCTTACGATAATTTGCCTAAAAATTCGGTTTGATATCATTATGTTAGTAACTTCTAACATCTACGTTTTTGAGAACTTTTCTTTCTATTCACGATCATCGTTTCAAATTCAAGCAATTGTATTATTTTTAAAGTATTGAAGAAAGTAAAACTCATTGTCTTAAATAACTAATTTAAATGAATCTGATAACAACTCGCCCAATTCCATCAACGTTTCACAATTTAGTGCAATCTAAGACGGGACTACTACTTCTGTATCGCTTTCTGACGAACAAAGTGTCGGAAGCATCCACGTCTCTGCCATCGCTTAGTGCAAATATCCTTCACACTGTACACACACATACCCATCTCGACTGCAAGCGACCCATGAGCGATAGAACACGTTGTAAATTAGCTGCAAATTAATGCTGCACCATGGCGAGCGGGCTCTGAGGCGAAAATTAAAAGAAACATTTAATGACTCGTCGCACACACACACACACACACACCGTCGAACCGTCTTCATACTGGATGTACCATTTATTTCAGCCAATCTTCTCGCCTCGGTCCCATGTGGGTACGGTTCCAATGATCGGCACTGGTGCTGGTGGGCCAATTTCGACCATGTTTGCTCGCTGTTTCCATGTTTCTTTCCTTTTGGATCTTGGAAAGTTGAAAAAAGCACCACCATCAGACCAGTTCATGGCTTCATGCTCACAAACAAACACGTACAGCGCACGACGGGAACGGAACCCGCTAGCTACTTCCCGTGCAAAGCTGAAGCCAAGTGTCGAGGCTGCCAAAAGTGCAACAATTTTAATGAAGCCATTTCGCAGCCCTCTTGACTTCCCCACGTTGACCGCAAAGCCCTGCGCTTCGGCGCACGATAATGGCACCGGCACTGCCGGGCAGGTCAGCATGGGACGGCAGAGCAAAAGGGCAGCCATTTTGGCTTTTTCAGTGTACTCGGGTGTTGCCCGGGAATGGAGACGGTTTCCTTTCATCAGTGCCAGCGGGCTCCAGCCATCTTCCACGGGTTCGATGAAAATGACTCAACGGAAACACCTTCGCCAGCCGGCAGACGGAGCCGTGCACCGAGCGTGGCAATCGTCCTCGAGGCTGCTCGCTCTGTTTCTTAGAACTCTCCCCTCCCGCCAGTTACAATTTATTTTATCATCATCATCATCGTCGCCATCATCATCATCGCCATGAGCTGTGGTAGCAGTACCGGGAGGCCATCAACTTCAGTCCGGCTCGCTGTTTTTATCGTTATCAGCCGGCAACAGGATGCGATACCATTGCATCAGTGCCGAGGCAGATGCATATCCCCACCAACCCATCCTGTATGCACCTCTTGCAGCGTTCATTGGGATTCAGGTGAAAGTTTCATCACTTTCCAGGCCGGTGAGCAATGAAGAAAACACTTCTTCAAATTTTATTTCCATCCCCCATCCTCTAACCGCTAGACCACTTCGCCCTACGCGGGACACGCGGGACGAAAGTGCTATTTCATCCAAGCTCACCAGTTCACAAGCTTGGTCGGTTTGGTGTGCTTTTCTCCGTTGCTGCTCCCGCTCTGTGTGTGCAGATGGGAAATACACAGGTTGCCACTGTGTGCACTGTCTTTGCACCACGACCCGAGCCGGGGAAAACTGGCAACGGAGACTGTAATTAGACCCTTGTGCTGCTGACGAGAGGAATGCAATTAGTGTATTAGTGTGTGGGGGAGCAATTTTTGTGCTTCTCATTCACCGCCACGCCACGCTGGCAAATGTAATGTGGCCAAAAACTTTCCAACACAATGCTACCCGCCCTGGTGCCTCATCGAGTGGCGTCGTGGTTTGCATCGAATGTGTATGGTTGGTGCGATAAATGAGTATCGTGGAGTGGGTTGCCGCTCCAAACGTAATGTTCGCTCGGTTCGGTGTGTTGTTCTCCTTTCACACTGACAGCATGTCTTGTCGTACAACAACAAAAAAGTTTTCCACGAATTCGCCATGCAAAATGCATGTTAGTTTATGCTCTTTCTATTTCGAATGCATTTTGTCAAGTTGTTTTGAAATGTCAGCACATTTCTTTATATAATGACTTTCACGGCCTGTGCCTGATAAATGCTGAAATATGGCATTCACTAAATTCAACACACTTTTTTTATTTGTTTTTACATTGAAGAATTTTTTAATTGAAAATTGAAAAGTTCGATGTTTTTGAGAATTGAAAATTCTCATTGAAATTTCAGACCCACAATTTCATCAGTGTTTTGCTGAGATCTAGTAGTTTATTCAACATGTTCGGCTATTCAAACGTCGGTTTAACGAATTAGATAATAAATGATTAAGCTTTTTTCTTAACTGCACAACACGTACCATATTTATTAAGCGATATTTTTCTTTTCATTTATTGTTTTAACCTTAAATAATGTGCTTACACCCTAACAACATATCCGTTACTGAATGAAACACATATTAAATGTTTTTTTTGGCGTCATATTTTTATTTTTCAGTAGGGACGCCACAGACAGATTATTATTTTTTTACTTGAATATAAAAAATGTTTGGGTGTTGTATGGCAAAAGAGGTACACATTTTATTTTTCAACTATTCATTTACATCACCATTATTTGAAGACAGTTGTTGGTTTTCCTATCACCAGAATTTAAAAAATATTGTTTAAGTGCAGAGAAATACATTCAACCCTACACTTCATTCATCATTTTTCTCCACAAAGTACTTTGATGGATTCAGGTCTATACTCATGATATTCAGTTTTTCACAAAGAACGATAAAAAATATCACTCAAGGCAATTAAAACTCCTCTACTGCTTACTTCACATTGTTTGAAACCTACACTATTACATATGACTGAAAATTATGTATTCGTCACAAAAAGATTGAATGTTGCAACTGTCAGTTTACAGTTTTTTTGTTAACTCACTAACATCCAATCCAACCGAATGCCACTCAAGTTGCTGTTTCATGCTTGAATTCAATATTTCTACATAAAAACCACCAACAGGAAGCCAAATTGAACAGAAACAAATCCATGTCCTCTGCCCTGTGTCCCAGTAGAACAGAATCGAGATGATCAGTCGTACAATCCCAGTCGCACAGAGTTTGTAGCGGGCCTCGAAATATCTAGGACCCTGTTCGGTTCTGAATCTGAGGAAATCTGAGGATTTTGAAATTGAATTACGGCGATAGGGATTGAAATTTATTACCGATATTTTTACTGCCTCAAGTGCCATAATTCACCTTCACCCTTCCATTATCGCCTGGCAATGATCCTTTTCCCCAAGTACGATCACGAGCTGAAGGACTTTTGCTGCTCGTACTGCGGTAGTGCGCCCAAGCTATGCTGATCCTTCAGTGTATGTGTGATGCTACCCCCAATTCTGCCTAACAGACTCTTTACGATAGCACGCCCCATATAGAAAATCTAAAAGCAAAATGATATTCTTCAGCAGGCAGCTGACACGAATGTTACGGAGGATGGGCAGCGATGCTAAGGGAGGTATGGCAACAGTACCTCCATTAGTAATAGTGCTAGTAGAAACGTCGAATAGAACGTAACGCCACTATAAATCTGCATATATCACTTTCCACACCCCCGTGTCCACCCACATGCATCGTAAATGAGGGCTGGAGTGGTTGAAACGAGAGTTTTGCATAAGATATGAAACCGCCGTACCAAGCCGAAGGACGAAACAAAGCGTGCTGGTGTGATTTTTGCAGCAATCGATGTATAGTTTTTCGAAAACCTGTAAGGCAATCAGTGGTATATGTGAGGGTAACAAGGAAGAAACAATGTATTGTTTTCTTCATTTACTTTTCTGCATTAATATTGGGATGATATCTCTTCTACATTTTTAATTCCGATGTAATTTCATGGTTACATACTCAAACAGCAATTTCAGAAGGATTGCAAGAACAACTATAGAACTGCTTTACTTAGAAATTTTAATTGAACAAAACTGAAATAAAAACACTGTTGAATATGTTTACACTTTATTCTTAATATCGTTCCTTGACGTTCGAACATACAATTTTGAAACTGGTGAGAATTGATCCGATTTAAATACAATTTAAATACAACGTAAAATATTAGGTTAAAGAAAATTTACATGCTAGCAAAACATTGAAAGAAGCATAATCAACTAAATGTTTCGAATTAAAATGAGTCAAAATTTAAATCAGTTTGTAATCAAATCAAAATAATATATTTAGACTCGAACAATATCTATCAATCTGTAGGATTTCCCTTGTCAAAAGGACATCGAGCAAAATGTGGAGTTCAAACTGTGAAAAAATAGCACTCAGCTCAACATGTTTCTTCATCAATTTGGTTTGGAGTTTTATACCGGAATCGTGATGGAACAACGCAAGTATTTAAAAATACAGATCGAAGTAGTGTACTTGTGTACCGATTATGACCTCTTAAATGACTTCATAAACATCTTCGTTGTAAAAATAGCTAAGTTCAGTTGCAATCTATAGATAGATCGAACGTAAATAAATAGAGTTTATGCTATTTAGAGAAAGAGAGTTAGTGATAGAAAGTTTTTGCTATCTTTTGACTTGAAATAACAGCATGAGCAATTCGGGACAATCTTAATAAAACATGTCTTAATGAAAGTTAATGAAAACATGTTGGCCAATTGTGGTCAGTACTTCAACAAAGAAGAATTTCGTTAACCAGAATTAATTTAATCTCGTTCTACTTCGTTGAGGCTCAGAACTCAATTATGAATATAACCTAATATCCCCACTTTTTGACAATCCTTTTAGAAAATAGGAAACATTGGCTAGGTAAAAAGTAATTGCTAGCATTGTCCTTAAGATAAAACATTCCCAAACTTGGTCGATTTTAATTGTCAAAACATGGAAAAAACTTCCTAACTGAATTCTATCTTGTATTCCTTTTATCTTCAATCGGAACATCATAATATTCGAATCAACGGAAAAGAGTCCCGAACCGTACTTCAATAATTTATCATTTCTTTCATAACAACTAGTATATGCTGATTGTACGAAGAAGAACGAAGCAAAAGGCAATCCTTGTGAAAGATTATTTCTCTCATTCAAAGGCGCTTGTCGCAATCTACATCCAGCTGCAGCCCACATCCCAGAAACAATTCTTTGTTTGCTTTCTTTTTCTCTTTCCACAACTGCAACTGCAGTGCACAATACGCTTCCGTCAGCACGATTAAACAAACAACCGTTCAAAACTGCATGTGCAAATGCAACTGTTCTCCGTTGCCAACTCTCCATCAAACGTTCAAAAGTCACCGAAGAAAGTTGATTTTTGTTCCCATCCTTCCCAAGCCCGATGCTAGCACTACAAACACTTCCAAGACTAAAACGCTACCTTTATTGGACCCGAAAGAGGGATAATAAATAAACAACATCACTACGAAAGCTACGACCATAACACGGTTACGGGCCAACGGAATGTTTCGGTCAGCTTTTGTCCGTCAATTTAGATCATCCTGCACGCCTGCAGCAGAAACAGCGCGCACTGAAACACACTCACAATCCGTTTACCTTGAAAATATCCCCAAACGGTGCACTGGACGGTACGGTCGCGGTATTCCCCGGGGACACTTTGCTGTTGCTACCGCTGCTGCCTTTGTGATGAGGGCGATGTTGTCCCGTACCCTTTCGGATCCGTGCCCGATATCCACCGGCGAATGGCCCGTCGCCCTGGTCGGTTGTTTCCTCGATCGCGTCCGCATCGTCCTCGTCGTCGAATCGGGGCGGTTCATCGCCACGCTGGCCTATCTTCGGCCGCACTCGGTACGGGTAGATTGCGTTCTGGAGCGCATTCTCTTTCGTTGCTCCAGCGGTCAGCAAAATCACGGTCGGCTGTGATGTGGTGGAGTAGTCACGGATGTAGTTCTGTAGAATGCTCAAAAAGAACAGAAAAGCCAACAGCGTCAGCACCGCCACGGACGCACCCTTGAAGCGGAGGCCTTTGTACAAAGGCCCCCCGTACGGTCCCCGGTACAGTGGAAATGCCGGCGGCGGTTGCGGTGGTGGTGGCGGTGGTGGCAGCGGTGGAGGAACCGGATGTGCTCCCAGCGGTGCCGGCCCCCAGGGCAGAAAGCTTGGGAAGAATCCTCCCGCTCCATTGCCCTCCGTTCCGTGCCAGTACTCGCTCGCCTCGTCATCGTACAGCTCGGGACCGGTTCCGGGACCGTACACGGGATACTTGCCACTGGCCAGCAAGGCGGGTGGCTCGTGGTGAATGCGCTGCGTGATGCTGGCCGTTTCCATCGGCGGAACGCTCGTGCTGCTGCTACTACCGATCACACTACCGATCGTGCTGAATCTATGCAGCAAACCGTCGGCCATCGTTGACGATCGGTTGGGACACCCGTTCGGATGAGCTATCGTCACCGTACTAACGGTTTCGAGGGCACGTCGCATGCATTTTACCCTTGCACAGGTCGTAATGAAATTTCTAACAATTTACCAACTCACTCACACACACACACACGCGCACGGTCAAGGTTCGGCGAAGTTCAGCTTTTCTCCAAAACATCCCGAGCGCGTGCCATGTGAGCTTCGCTGGACCGTTAAATTGACACCCTCCAAACGTCAGCGACAGCTTAAGGCACATGATTGTGTCAAATTGCGCGACAACAAGACACGTTAACGATGACGACTCTAATGCAAGCTTTCCATCTCGTAGGAACGGGAAAATCGGATTGCTTTCCATGCGAGTGGGCGCCATGCACTTTCCTACTGCAATCGCTCAGCAAGAGCAAGGGCGAGCGAACAAAATCTTATAACCTCACAAAGCCAACGCTAACGGTAAGCACTTAAGGGTCGTCAGCACAGAAACAGCTTGTTGAGTTGACAACAGCGCGCACACGGCTTCATGTGATGCCGTTTGAATTAGAGAAGCACTGATAAATGTTCCAAGCACAAAGCGACGCAGGAAACACTTTTCTATCGAATTGCGCTTATTTTAATGTCAATGCGACCTTTGTGTGCGAACTATGGTATGGTTTCAGAGAAGGCAATTTTAATATCATTTGAGCAGAAGAATAAACCATTTTGAAAAATGCCAACAAATAAAGAGGCTTGTTAAATATATGAGAATTTGTTCCTAAAAACTATAACGGAATCCGCGCTGTTCAAATATTTGGAAAATTAAAAATTTCGCATTTTCGGTGAAAATAATTTCATCCAATGGGATAAAATAAAGGACAGTGCTTTTTGCAACAACCTCTGACTTGAACATTCTCTATTGTTTTGTCGTCTTATTTCGGAAAAAAGCCCAGCAATGGTGTCTTTAGAGAAATCCCGTGGAGTTCAAGGGGTGAGTTCAAGTCTCGTATGTACCGTGCATCCATAGTAAGCTCTAACAATCAAATTGCGTGGTACGTGGCCAAATAGAAGAAAATTATCCTTATTTAGTCCGATATTTATGTACCGAAGCTACCCTGTATGAGGAGCACGTTCTATTGGAATGATGTTAAGTACGTGTCCAATGGCATCCATCAAAAATTGACTTTTCCATGCCAGAATATGAATTAGAATATGTTTAAAACTTTTTTATGACTTCCCATTCTAGCACAGAAATTCACTACGTCATTGTGGTTCGATAGCCTTTCCATTGCATACAGTCCCAACCATCGACTAGCGCGGTGGCTTTTCATGATCATAATAATCATAATAACGAACGTTGACGATAACAAACTGGATTAAATTAGAATCAACGTAAGGAACAACGAATTATTGCAATACCTTTATTCAAAACATTATTTAAATATCGTTGGCATTGTGCAGTTGTAAAGTTGTAAACGATAAGAAAAAAAATATTGTATATATTTTACACTATCTTTCCAAACAAAATTTTCAATAACTTATTTAAAGAACATGAGCCACAGTTCCTACTGCACCTCAAAATGGATTTCAGGCTCCTCGCTGTACCAACAATGTAACTCTTCTATTAAAAATCTATGAAATAAGTATTTCCCTTTAATGTATGTTTATGGTGTGACTTTGACCACATAAAATTAAAATATTTCTCGACTCAATTTAAATATTTGAAAAAACACACTCTTTTGTGAAAAAAGAACCCTTAAAATAGGTGCCTTGAAAAGGGAACGCTGTTCAATTAATTTGAGTACTTTGCTCACGAAAACTGTACCGTGGATTCATTTTTTTTATTGCTACCTTTTCGGTAATATCCACCAACATGGAAACGAGTCACACATATTGCTGCTGTCACCATTTTACGCGATGCTGCTGCGGCCGGTATCGCTACAATTACGCTCCATTGATTTTCAATATGCACCGTTTTACCGAGCGCTTTATTCTTTAATTATAATATTGCACCGTCGGTTTTCGCATTTTCCCACACGGTGTACATCATTTCGCCATTGACCCTCTCCAGGCCCAGGCTGGATAATTAATTATGTTGCCAAAATCCAACTGTGGACAACACGCACAAATGATGAAAAATGAATCCGTTTTGCTGTGTCCCGCTGCCCACAGCATTCGCATGCCTCCACGCTATGCCTTTTGTGCACCTGTCTCCGTGGGCAGGGTCGAGAGGTCCAAAGCGGAACAAGAATGGGCAGCAAATTGCCATACTCCGAACACACCGAGGGAACGAAACGGGCATGCAAACGGGCTTAATGCACACTCGTCACACAGGACATGCCACCTACGCCCTGTCGATCAACCGGATGATCGGTCAATCGTGAAATGTTCCGGCTTGGTGCCACCGGGCACACAGGTTCGCTTGCAGCGGCTCACAATACCGCAACAGGGCTCCCCACTGACGGCTTCACGTCCATTTTCCGGCCGGTAACCCGACGGTAATCAATCCCGGAACCAATCCCGACAGCAGCTGAAGCTTATCCGCGGTTTCCGGGCATGGTCGGAGGCAACGGACAAGGTGGTGATGTCGCGGCGTTGCCTACCTCGTATCGATAACCGAAGGCTGGGCTTAAAAATAATTGAGAATGATCCTGGGCGTGAAAAAAAGAGACAGCCAACGGTAACCAATTCGGGGAAAAGCTTGGCATGAAAGAGGGTATTAATTTAATTAAAAATAAATAGATGAAAAACGTTAACAGTACACTCTGCAAAACTCGGTCAACGGTTGCGACAAAATGGCCAGCGAAGGATTTTTCATGCGGTGCTATAATTTGAAATAAAAATATGCTCATCATGTCGATAATCAAGTATAATGATACGATAACTAGCCCGGTCCGGCCGGCCGGTAATTAATCTCTCATCATCATTTTCAAGCTGATCACACCCATGAACAAGTCACACAAGAACATCAAGAGACAAGTAGCGAAACCTAGCCCACGGCCCCAACACAGAACCGTTTTTAATCACTCAATACTCATTATCGGAACCCGCTGTGAAGGGTGGCGGAAAAATACGCATGCTGGTGATATAGGTGATGAAAATGAATGTTTTATGTGCAATAAAAATACGTTTCGGACCCATTCCTACCCAACCCGCCAGTTGTTTTTTTCTCCCCCATCGTTCTAACAGAACCGAAAATGGTGTGCGTTTTAATTCGTTTATCGATGTCGAGAGCATGTTTCGTGGCAGTTGTTTTGTTTCGACGGTATAGTGCACGCCTAACTTTCCCAACGGGCAAAACATTTTCCAGTTGGAGAGCTCGAAGTACTCTCCTGATAGTAGTCATTTTTGATAGTGCTTCTTTTTTCTTGGTTATTTGTTCGAATGTATTTCACATTACGACCACTTCACTGCTTCATGTTTTGCCTGTGGTATCGCTTTTTCATGCACTAAATGGAGTTGTTTTTGTTTTGTGTTTGATTCGTGCACTGCCCATCAATTACTCACCCATTCATCCGTCGTAGCAGTCGTATAAATGTCACCGAAGGCAGTGGTTCTTTTAATCGTGCGAAAAATAAAACACAAATCCATTTCGCCAGACGGTGAGCGAGTGGCGAGAGTTTCAATCAAATCGCTGCATCGATGTATAAATCAAAACGAACCGAGTGAAATTTAATTAATTACCGAGCGAAAGTTTTATCGACTTGATTGAGCAGCTGAGTGTTTTGGTGGAGCGGACAAGTGGGGAACAGTACTAGTGTACCATACTAAAGCACTGAAATTTAGGGTACTTTTAAATATCATTTAATTTTGGCACCTTTTTAATATTGCAGTGAACATTTTAGAACTCTCCTCAACGAAAAATCAGATAAATACCCAAGTATTTCGAAAACAAAATCGTCAATTTTCAAACAATGCGCATGTTTCAAAGCGGTACGAAACCAACAAAAACAATTCAGCCCAAAGAACTACACAAAACATTGTTAAAGAGCAATGTGTAACAAGAGTTCATGTACATTGGAAAAAAGATTTAAGGTGGTTTATTGAGTAGTAGTGTGAGGAAATGAGGCAAGAGACAATTATTAGTAAACAATACTAGACAAAACCATCACAATAATGATTTAAGCGTCATTAATCATTTAAATTTTCAAAGCACGAACATATGTAGTACAACAGAGACAATATCAAAAACCGCATTTCTTCTTGTTGTGATGGTGCGCTAAATAGAAAAAGCATCAAACAATACATTTAAATTTTTTTAATATTTCATCTAAATTTGTTCTCTCTCAAAGGTTCTAAAAGGTTCTCTCCATTATCGGTATGAAAACAGTTATAAGTTTAAAAATGAATTAACTGCCGAAGATATATTAGATAAAGCGTTAAATTCATTGCTGATATATCTAATTGGTTTCCAGCCAATTTTATAAAAGCTAAAACAAAAAACTTAACTTTCTCTTGGACCAGTTGCAGATTAACACGAGTGGAGGTCCTAGGTGGACACACGAATGTAGCTCTTTCAGATGTGTCGAGCGAGAAGTTGCATGCTTTTTTGGGGGCCCCTAAAGACGAGCGGGGGTGCCGGTCTGGTGGTACAGTCATCAACTACGTACGACGTCACAACATTCCCGTCATGGGTTCAAGTCCCGAATAGACCGTGCCCCCATACGTAAGACTGACTATCATGCTATGGTAACAATAAATCACTGAAAATCAAGCTCACTTCACTAGTGAGTACAGGCAGGCCTTGACCGACATCGGTTGTTGTGCCAAAGAAGAAGAAGAAAGACGAGCGGCTGCTCAATCCGCCCCTGTCTTTAACGCTTTGAAATCAGGATGTAAAAACAAATTTTACTCAAACATTTCATCTCTCCATAAATCACTAATGTAAGATTGAATTGAAGGAAATTTTAAATGTCCTCTATTCTTTTTGACCTTATTTCAATTAGTAATTTAACTGATTTCAAAATGTTTCATATAAAGTCTGTTCGCAAGTTACGCGGTTCTCGACGTAACCGAATTCGGAGATACGCGGTTTTTCTAAATTTGACAGTTCAAACTAGTTAATAGTGCTTTTTTGTTAAAAGATTTAATTATAAGTGGAAATTATCAGAATGTTCGCCACAAATCGTATCCAATAAGTGATGAAGAAGTGTATAAAAGTACTCAATTTAATAAAAATTATCAAGTTATCAATTGTATTTTGGCCGGAAATCGCGAAATTCGACATACGTTGGTATTCAAGTTCCTTGGGAACGCACAAGCCGCGTAACTTGGGAGCAGACTGTACAATCTTTCACAGAGTTACTTGAATAATACGTAATACACAATATAGTTGATTAATTGTTCTTTTTCATAAAATCAAGTAATTTTATACTCTTGATTACTTATTTAATACAATTGATATAGAAAATTCAGTTATTTCCGTCGTTTTAGCTTTTTATACATTTAGCAAAAATACAGTTAATTTTACATTTACAATTGTTGGAGAACATTATGAAGATTTGACATTTTAACAGTCAAAGTTACAATTTCGTGTAAGTCAAATTCGCTAAACTTGGGGAAAGACTGTATTCCTATCTCATCATGCTACTCCTTTAAGTATTGGTTCAAACTCAAAGGTGGGTTATAAAAAAATAAATAAGTAACTTCAAAGTACACACGAGATTATCTAAATAGATAGAGTAGATGACCGCTAACTGAGAGGTAAACAAGCTCGAACTTTGTTCGTTGACTGGAGTGACGTTTGTATAGATTGATTGTTTTGTTTGGCGTTGACTGGAATAAAAATACCAAACTCCAGTTAGAAAAACATCCAGTTAGCGGTCACCTACTGTAGTAATAAAAATAATTCTTTTTTAATAGGTAGCAACATGCGTATTTAAAAAGAACACAAATATGCATTATAATGCAAAGTTTTGATGTTTATTCGAAATGCGCGCTTTTCGTTCGGTTCTTCTATTGCATAAATTCTTAGCCTAACAGTAAACAGAAAAAGAATGGCTATACTTTTTTGCTTTTCAATTATTATTTCATGCCGTCAAATTATCCTCCTGTCTATTTTTCATAAAAGTGTTGCTTCTCTAATATCGTTAGAAACACTACGTCGAGCTCAATTGAAGAAATACATGATAAAATTATTTTCTAGTCCGAAACCGCTCCCTACCTACATCATACGACTGTTCTCGCACAAAATATACCGCCATTCTATTCCGTTATACTACCTACGATGCACTAGTTTGGTCGCATTGTTTTTTTTTCTTCTTTTGTATGAGTATAATTGTACCATTGCTTCAAAAAGCCCAACCGCCTGATGGCGAGATATGCGATCGCCGGGCTCATTCATGTTACTCACTGGAGCACGGAAATGTACTTTATATTTGCACTTTACGTTTTGCACACCCTCAATCGAAGGCTTGAACGAGGAAAGGATGGATATGATTTAAAAGACTTAATAGTAGATTGTATCCTGATTGTACTATCAGTATTCTATCTGCAAGTAGAGGATTGGTGGTGGTTCCTGATTGGCACGAAACATTCACGGTTGTTCGTTTTTGCTGTCGCTGGTGTGTTAATAGTACTGATGTGGAGAGTAATTCCCATGTAAAAGTTGACTCATCTCCTGGTTGTTGCTATGGAGCCGAGAAAGCACGCATGACGCCAAGCGTTACCTCGTGGGCCATCCGTTCTCCAGCGACCCATTCACAAGAGCGTTGCTAGCAGCAGTGTGGTCACAACGATAAGCATATGGCCAAGCACGACTTTCCTAGTCGAGGTGCCATCGTTGGTCCACTTCAATCCAGAATAGTTAATGTTTGGAACGTTTTGTTCTACAAGAAAGAATGTTGAATAAGTTTTAGTTCCATAAACAGAGTTAAGTTCTCGTGTCCAGTACAAGGAATTGGCTGCTGGCAAATGCAAAAATAAAAACAAAAAGAAAAATAATCGACTCACATAACAACAGAGGACAGTATTGCGGCACACACACACTGGTACGTGGAGATTAGGATAGGAAAGGAGAATAGTTCCAGGGTGGAACGACCCAACCAAAAATTAAAGCACTCATAAGGTGACAGGAATAACGGATTCTAGAAAAGGGGGTTAAATAATAAATATTAGCGATAATATGGAATGGTTCCACAAGAAAATATGGGCAATCATTTTTTTTTTCCTTTCATATGAATGAATCGGTTCGTGTGTCACTTACCGAACAGGTTTAGTCGAGCCTCGGCTTGTCCAACCTTGTTGGTGGCCTTGCACACATAGTCACCGTAATGCTCAGCGGCCACAGAATGAATCTTTACCACGGAAGTGGTTACATCGTCCGGCGAGCCAATCTGCGAGATGCTGTACGAACCGCCGTTATGGATTTGTTTGCCATCGCGGTACCAGGAGATGGCGGGAGCCGGAAAAGCCTGCACCACACATTCCACATCGATGTCGTAATCGAGCGCCTGCGCTACCTTCGGCCGTGGCACACGGATAACCGGCGCGAACTCCACCTCGAGCGTAATCGTTTTCGTGTCCGCACGGCCCACCCCGTTGTCCGCCGTGCAATAGTACGTGCCACGGTCCTCCCGACGCAGTCCGTTCAGGCGCAGCTCGTTGCCGGTAAACGTTTGACCACCGATGGGCAATATAGCGTTATACTCGCGCCTCCAGCTAATGGTTGGACGCGGGTAGCCATCCGCACGACACACCAGCTGGGCATCTTCACCCTCCGCCTTGGTCAGTGTGTTGGTGTGCTGATTTTCAAGCAGCATCGGCGGATGTCTCACCTGCAGCTCGACGGTTTTGGTGATTTTGCTCGTACTGTTTACCTGTATCTGGCACTCGTACAACCCAGCATCTGTGTTGACGATATCGTGAATCTACAGTGAAAGGCGAACAAAATGTTACGAACGAACAAACGTTTTCTAAATGTAGGCGAGAATGTAAATGTGATTGTGTGTTTCGTACCTCCAGCACATAGTTCGCAGCATTATTCTCCTTGGTAAAGTTGAGCCTGAACCGATCTTCCGTCACGGCCAGCTGTACACCGAGCGAGATGATGTTGCTTTCCTTGGTCCGATCGCGATTGCTCTTTTGCCAGCCCACGATGTAGTTCTTCACATTTGCGATCGAACAGTTCAGCGTCACTTGCTCGCCAATGTCTTTGATTTGCTCCGGGCTGATAAAAACGATGCTTGGGCTGGCGGTGGACGCCTGCTGTGCGTTCGCTGCGGGAAGGAAGGTGAGAAGAAGACACATTAAACGAAATCCGACGCGTACGCGCCCCATACCGCACATAATCGCCGAATAAATCCGGTTGATAAGAGGGGTGCTCGTCTGCTGGGCCGTGCTGATACCACGGTTAGGGGAAAACGACGGCACGGCACTTACACAGCGTCAACGCCACGCTCAGCAGCGTAATAATGAGAAGCAAATTCATTCGTAGCAGCCACATCCTTGGCAGGGGCGAACGGACTGTGCGACACGGTGCCAGACACTGCGCACTCGAGAAGAGGTTGTTGTATGCGTGCGTTATCCTTTTCGTGGGGTTCTGCTGCCTGCCTCCCTCTGCAGGATGCTGCAAGCGGATGCTTGATTAGGCGATTCTGCACGACTTGTGTCGCAGGTACTTTGGAAAGCAGACACGCTCTCTGCTGGAACAAAACAGATCACAGATAAGGCAATCAATCACTATGGAGCGAAATCCGAGAGTAAACGCCGAAACTCTGTCAATAAGAACTTACGCGCTTCGTAGTAAAAAAAATAATCACTGGAAACTTCCTTGTGCCCCTTTTAGGCGAGCGAAACTGGCGGCGAATTGCAATTCACTTTCTAACAACTGTCCAGCAGCAAAACGCACCTGCACACGCAAACGGCACAGCAGAAAATGAAACAATTCCACGAAAAGCATGGAACGCGCGGCATCCTCACCAATACACAGGCATCGCGCTACCGGCCGATAGAGAAAGAGCGCCCGATCATGCTCTCTTTGCAGGGAAAGTGAGAGAGCAAGCACGGGAGATGGAAGTTAGAAACAAACACACAAACACACACATACACATATAAGCACGTATACAACACCGTCTGGCTGGAAGGATGCTGTGCGTCGTATCGATTGCACGCACACTTCCGCAACCCGGTCGAAAGAATGTAGCGAGATAGCGGTTGCTATGGAAACGCGTGTACCTGTTTCTCTTGCGAGAGAAGAATTCTGGCCGTTGTTTGGCTATCTAACATTTTTCTATCGCTTTTGTGATCTCGCTTTATTCGACCTGTTTTTGAGTTTTAAATTTCATTCGCCCTCTCACACACTCACACTCACACACTCACACACATACGAATAGTTCTCTTTATCGCATCCAATGGACCGGTTACAACTTCAATCTTTCCGCTCTGCTCTTCCCCCCTTCTATTGCAGGCGTTCGTTCGCTCTTACACCAGTGCACCAAAGGAAAGTGAAAAACCTGTTTCCCATTCACACATACACTCGCACACACCCCCCTTTACAGGCGGTAGAACCGTTTCCAAGCGATGCATGAAACGGTGCAGCTTATCCTACATTAGAGCGGGTGTCGTCACCCATTATTCTTTCGCCCAATGCATTGTACCCCGCGCCAGCATTACCCTTTTCCGTTGCAGGAGGGATTTGGTTCCTGACGCCATTGCTGGTACTGTTGGTGATGTAACCCACACCCGCTCGTCCTTTTAATTTACACGCATCCCTGGTTGCGTCCCTCCCGTTGAAGCCTAGGGACGGGGACAGGAAGGTAGGGGTTTGCACGTTTCAAACAAGGGCGACAATGTTTGGAAGCCATACAAACGAAATGCCAAACATAAACGATCTCTTTGCAGGTAACGGCACACACTCAAACTCGGCACGGTGCAAGAGATTTGACAATTGCAGGGTTTGAGTGGGTAGAGAAGCTGCCGGCACTTGTGAAACCGGGAATACCGCACAAGTCATGTCCCGTTCCAGTGCTTCAGACGAGACTTCAGAACAATTGTTGGGATTTTACTGTGAGCTGGTGAGAGATCCTTGCATTGTCTAGCAGTCGGGCTGCGTCGGTTATGAAAAGTCATTCTCTGAGTGTTTTGGGCATATGTTTTCATTTTTTCATATGTAAATATGACGATCATAAATTATTCGCTGTGAACATGCAGGAAGCGTTAATTCCGTGCATAACTTTAAGGACCCCTTTAAGTTTAAAATTATCCCTTAATTTTTTCTTTGTACAATAAAATAGTTACTTCATAGTTTTATGTTTTGCGCGCCTAAACATTAACGAAACATTAAGGCCCTGAAGGTAGGCAATTTGATGTTTTAATAAGCACTAAAACATGTACCAATAAATGAACATAATTGGGAATGACTGGTATTACCATACATGACTGGTGACGGGATAAAACCGTTCATTCCACGGCCTCATTCTGTACCCTGCTTGTTTTCAAAACTCGTATGGACCAATGACTCCCATAGCATTGATAATCCGGGTACAGCTGGCTAATGGCCAAGAAGGAAAGTAAAAAAATAACACCAAATGGAAAAGAATTTATAGCGCATGCTATACATGTTACCACATGTTCATAAATATGAACAAATTATGAAAATAAATGAATGAAATTCTTTTGTCTTTTCATCTCTTTAATCATATGAGTTCTGTATTAATGTGTTGGTGAGTATTTCAATTCTTATACTGATTTTATTGTTATCAACATGCTAAGTATATTTTTTAACTATTGCTTCCTCACAATTCTCGTGCTTAAAATAAAATGCACTTAAATTCTTAAATTAATAGAAAAAGAAGCGCATGAATATGAAACGATACTGCAAACACTCTATCAACAGCAATGAATTGAAACGGTTATAGGATGCCGTTGAGACACCTCAGCATTATCATCCACGCCAAGAATGAACCACATCAAAAGCTCTCTAAGTACACTACTCACAAATATCGTCTTCGCTGGCGCCAGCGAGGTGCACTTTAAGCAACGGTTGACTTTCCCCACTTTTCCGCCAGCGATGGTCCCATCCCGGATCAAGCATACAAGGGTGTATAGCTTTCGCTAAATGTTGTTATCAACCGACACTACTTCGTTGCGGAAGAGTATGTGGGCGATTGTGCGGTGTTTGGTGTCGATTGGCGGCGTTAGCATCAAAAGGCAATAAACTGAACGATTGCTATATAAAATATGTTGCTTGCTGACTCATCCCTGCGGTTGAGGACACTGTAGTAGACGGTTAGAAGTAGGTCATTGGTAACACAGCAAAAAAAAACACACACACAAACACACACACACACACTTTCGATTAATTTCCGGAAAAGTGTGCACCTTGTAAGCTATTTCTTTTCCGCTTGAGTTTTGCTGCACTAACTTGATTTAAGATTGGGTAATATAAACATTATCTTTCTCTATGATCTTTTTTTATCATTTTTAAAGTAATTGACAACAAACGTTATTAAACATTCACCCAAATACTAACAGGAGTTTAAATTTCCCCGTCATGCATAACATTTCTTCGTATGATCTTTCTGTGCTAACAACAATTAGCTTGCCACACCAACACGCTCCCAGAGCCTCACGTAGTGCCATTCGAGACGCGTCCAAAAGATAATTCACTCTTAAACGGTTGTCTCATTTTCCCGTCCCGTCATGCTGTCAGCGGTTATGTCGTGTTTTCCATTTTTATTCACATTTCAATCCTGTTGCCCAGTACCATCGCCCAGCAGACGTGCTGGTTTACAAAAGCCGGCTAATAGAGAAAAGGCCTGTCGTGTTCGACTGTGGTGATGGTGGTGGAGGTTTTCCTTCCCATTTTCTCACACCCTCTGCCTCCGGGGCGACCTTGGCCCCGACCAACGATGTCCCACTACTGTGAGGATAGGAAACGAGACTATCCCACCACACTAATCTGTCGGTGGTAACAGTACCAGAACGCATTTTCGCACTAGCTCATCCTCACTCGCAAACGAAGGGAGTGTGGTTGACCGTTCGTCGCTTGATGGATGACGTTTGGTGGTGCAAAAATAACATTTTCATCCAGCAAAACCTGACCTCCCAAATCGTGGCCGTCCGCCTCATCCTCTGTCTCTTCTGTGTCAAATACAAACTCATGTCCCTCGCATCTGGTCGGTTTCGCTTTTCTTTTCAAACGGAGGAAAGAAAAAGGAGCGCCAGAACGCCAGCGAACCTTTTCATCCGCTTTTCCTCTCTACTCGTTGCTGACTTCCGCGTTCTAGATGTGGCTGGCCGTCGTGCTGGTCCCGGCTGCATGGCGTCGCTTCGGCGTTTCGTGACGTCATTGCCAGACCCAATTCCATCAGTGTGGAGTTGGCTGTACGAACAGGTCAACAGTTAGCAAGCACAAACGATGACGACGCGCTGACTCCCTCGCCTTACTGCCTTTTTTTTTCAACGACACAACGCTTACACTCATCGTCAAAAATAGTCGCAACGAGGTGTTGTTAAACAATGTTGTAAATTCGTCTCGCAAATTACTACCAATAAAAGTGTGAATGGTTAGTGAGTGTCATGCAGTGCATGATGATCATGAATATTGTAAAATGTAATGTCTGTTGGATTGTAAAGTAGTGTTAACGTAAATTTTATGGCTGAAAATTCACAACTGAGTGAAACATGTACTTGCTAAAAAAACTAAAAGTTTGCAATTTAGTAGTTTTGGAAGATTTGGAAAAGGTGTCATTTTTATGTTTTTTTTTTCGCAAAACTGACGTATATGTTTTGTGATTATTTATGACATTATATGACAGATATATTTAACATATTAGATTTATATTTATAATAGTAATAATGTTATAAACACAAATTTAAGAAAAATAATCTTTTTCTTCGTCTAGTACTTAGTGTATCGTCCTACGCCAGCTTATATAGACTTTCCAGGCTTATTCGGTACCACATGGACAATACTTGCTACGGTGGCAATATGTGGTTATCACCTATGACGTTATTGAATCATATTGAAGTTGACGGTTATATGTCCAAATAGTAAAAAACAACTATACATATATCTACTTAACATCTTAACAATATGTCTACTTAATACTAAAGTACATTAAAATTCAAATTCTACATAATTATGTAAAACATTTGGTTGTATATGTATAATATTTACTAAACAAAATCTTTGGGATATCTAACTTTTCAACAAATTCAACGAAACTTTTCATATACAAATGCGTATGCTTCAAAATCATTATAATATATATTTAAGAAATAATTTAATAAATGTTTTATTAATTATCTAAATTAAAAAAATGTGTCTAAGTCTGTGAGAGCATTGAATTCTTTAGTCCCGCATAGAGTTGCCATTAAACTCCATTATTTGACATCTTTACGGTAAATGCAATAATGCAGTTAAACACACCAAATCATCACTATATAAACATAAATTACTCAAAACTAAAAAAAAACACTAAATTACACAAAATAAAATACAATAAATAAAATAAAACAATATTTCATTCTTGCAATCATGATCAATTGATCAATATGTATTCTCATTTACAACTTCTACAACTACATCACAACAAGCGCAAATGCTTTGAACATCACTGTAACGTGCTTCTGATGTTACACAATCGATCCGAACCCATCTCAGACTCATGCTCTTCAAAGCCCGCCCACCCCGCAAATGTAATATCACTGCGCTCTAACCGAACCTCCCACCCCATACGCGCTGACCGCGTACACCCAATACCCCGCCACATCCATCGCCACCATCACCACCCACGAACTCAGCCCAAACGTCAGCAATCGCACAAACAGTAATGCGTTTATTCAGCGTTTAGCCGTTGCTCCGTCGCTCGTCGACATCGAGGCAAACCGAACCCACCGAACTCGGCGAACGCAACGGCACCGCCGTTTGAATCGGGGAACTTTGGCGCAATTCAGTCTGCTTCTAGAATTCAACCCGTACGGACGATCTGTCCCGTTCGCCTTTTCGCGCGTCATCGCATCAGACGCCTGCCAGCTGTGAGCAACCGTGCACACGGAGCGGGCGGTGCATCTCTGATCGTTGCATTGTGCGGTAATAATTACGATCACGATCGTTGCAAAGATTGCAGCTGACATTGACATTGTGCGTTGTCCGTTGCATCGAAGACGGCCGTGCTTACGCGCCAAGTGTTTGGAGGGGAGGGGGAGGAAGGAGCGATCGTGTGCATTGCAGCCGCGTTGGAGATCACTCGCAGGAATTAGTGGCACGATTTACGATGGCATGTGTTTAAATATCGGTGGTCTGCTACCGCTGTGGATTTGTGTATAAATAAAGTGTCAAAATACGAGCGAGCAAGGAAAATCTCCCGGAAAACAATTTATTACATCCTTCGCCTTCTTCGTACGGTCGATTGCAAAAATGCAACGACGGAAAATTGGCTTCCAAGCCGGACTAGGATCCATCCTGGGTAAGCGAGACCGTGAGCACCGTGACCGTCAGCTAATTAAAGTGTAACTCAAATAACATACACACACACACACATATATATATATATATATATATATATATATATATATATATATATATATATATATATATATATATTACTTGTACCGTAAATCATCTACGGCAAATCTATTTTGCCCGCGAGTGAGATTAAGATCACATTCCATACACATGACTGCCGCCTCCTACCGTCGCCGTTACACCGTGCTGCTTCCATCGATCACGGACTTCGATCGAATCACGACGCGATAAATTGCGCGCCTCCACCAGCGCCGCGGAGAACATAAATTTTCCAGTGCCGATCCAGCGCAGCGTAGCAGTCACACGATTAGAGCTATTTTCGGCTCACATTTAACGTCCGTTTAATGTGTTTTCATTCACCAGCATGTGCGAGCGCTGCCTGTGGTACGGCAGTTTTTTAATGGATTTTTTATTCAAAAGTTCTGAGTGCCTGGGGGGGGGGGGTGGAGTTTGGTCGGAAATTTGGGAGTGCTTGGTTAAGCCAGCAGTCGTAGCAGTGATTTCCGTTCCGGGCAGATGACCCGTAGCCGACCTCACTCCAGAGCAGATTTCATCAAATACCATATGCCCTCCGTGGCGTTCTTCCGCGAGAGGAAGGTTCAAGTGCGAACCGGAACGGGGGAAAATGTATTTAAAAAACGTGGTAAAGAAGAAGGGAAAAAACGGATCAACATCTCAGTTCATGAATCATGTTGCCTCGGAACAGCGTCGTTACTGTTTGCAGGATAAATTTAGATTTTCCAACATTACGCCTTCAAGGCTGATATTGACGAAATCGAATGCGATCGGAAGTTAACGTCGTAAGGGCGGGTTGTTTTGTACATCAACCTACCAAAAGCTTGAAGAAGTGGGAGTTTAAATTCTATGTTTGCAGTATAATGTTTACAACAGTGTGTATTGATTACAGCGCAAAAAAGAAGAATTCCAGCACAAAACGCCACTTTGTGCACTATCTTGGTGACCAAATTTACACAATTCAGTCTTTCTAGCAGTTTTTGCTTTGTTTACACACTAACAAGCGAAAAACATTCCAAATAATCTGCGCCGAGCGGGTTGTGGCCGTTTCCCACAAAAGCGATGTTCGCTGACAGTATTTTTCTAGTGGTTGGATTATTTATTTACTTTATCCAAATCGGAACGCATCGCATAATGGCCACAACAAAAGGGGTCTCTGCGGGGTTCGTATACTTAGAAGATCAGTGTTTTAAGATCCCCTTTGGCTTGCTGCTAAATGCTAAGCACGCGTACACATTTTCGAACGCCAGCAACATCTTGAGCGCGTTTCCATATCCGGCGAGCGCGCGCGCTCGGCATCGGAAACGCTTGACAGTTTTGCTGTCAGGCGTAGGCCAGCGAATCGAAGCGCCGATAGCTGCCCGAAAGGCAACAGATTAGAACGGTTCGTTCGAGGCGGCGTGTTACGTAGGTGTCTTGAGAACAGCGATCGTACAGGGCTGAACAATGTAAGTCGAAGCCATTCAATCATGCACGTATGGATACTAACCGATGATCCAAACGTGGTCTGGAGCAGCCCCACACTCTCTTCATCGTTCGCTAATTGGTTCGTTCGTTGGGGCGTCGGATCGTTCTTTTGTGTGTTCCGTGTACTTTTTTGCCAAGTTTTGTGATCATAATCATTGAAAACAACCTTCTCGAATCTAAAAAATTCTATTCAACCATTCAATGCCGAACGCGGGAGTCGAGCTGGCTCTAGTATCCAAATACCAAACTTGGTTGAGATTATTGCCGCCCCAAAAGCTAGAATAATGCCGTCCAAATTGAGCGTTCGCTATGGGATCTTCCCGTGCGCTAAATGGCCATACAAATTGAACTTTAAAAATATCGCTTTTTGGCGCAACCATTCCAGAAGCAGCAGCAGCAGCACTTGTGCGCGTGTTTACTTCTCCACTTTGAGCGCAAAGTGTTGTATCACTTGAAGCGGACGTAAACAGCGTGGTAGTAACAGCGAAACCCACCGCTGTGCGCCGCAATAGATCGTTAGATCTTGAACTTGAATTCCTGCGTACGCTTCCCTTCTGCTTCTTCTACTACTTTGGCTCGCAGTAACACCTCCAGCAGTTGGGCCAGCGTAGTGATCGAAGGGCCATCGGCTTCCTACTTGTGACCCAGAGGGTACCAGAATAGGAAGACAAACAGCAACCGCATCATCCTCCGCACTATGCTCAAAGACTTGATAGCAAACAAATACACCGCCAGATCGGACTGTTCCGGAATGAACGGAAACGATCAATGCTTTCGCGAGGTGACTCTTTGTACCCCAGATGGGATCAGCTTGTAAACTGGAGCCACCCCAAATGCCTACACAAAAGCGACGCGTTGGGCGTTACTAACGACCGACCATCTGGCTGCGTTCCATTCGTCCTTGATGTAATACGAACAATGTGAAGGACAATATTGCGTAAGCCTTAGTAACTCGCTGGGAGCGTTCTTTTCCCACCAACGGATCACACATGGGTAAGAAGAAGTAAGTTAAAATGTCCACACTACATAATACGGATAGAATATGGATGGGACAAAGGAAAAGTTTCTTCGTATGTCTCCGTTTGAAGATCAATAAATTAAACTACAGCCACCACCACTCGCTCTCTCTCTCTCTCTCTCTCTCTCTCTCTCTCTCTCTCTCTCTCTCTCTTTTGTTACCACTCGATGGGCGAGAAAAGTCTCAGACACAGAAGCTGTATAAGAAAGCTACTTCGTCTTTCTGTCTGTCCGTCTGTGCGTGGGGTTTCGACAACAAACAAACTGTTATGAGAACATCCAACATGTGTACATCGTTCCAGGGTCCACGAAAGAGGAGAGGGAGAGGTGGGGTTTGCTTATCCGAGTGTGTGATGGAAGGAGAAAGAACGAGATAAATGGCAGATGGAAAATGGAAAGCCCTAACCATGGGCAAAAAGAGAGTAGTGAAAAAAACAGCGAGAAAAGTGTGTCCGTTTTTCATTCGCATTTTGCGAAGTTTTTCTTTCTTTTTTTTTTGGAGTTTTCCCGGGGCTTGGCTTCGGTTTCCCATCCACCCACTACTCACGACTCAGCCTGCCTGGGGATCTGCTCTTTATGGCGGGTAGAATAGCTGGCGCCATGCCAGCAGCATCCGCGCGTCGGCGGAACCGTTCTCGCAACCAACGTGACGCCCAGACAAGATGAAACGACGACAACGCGGTTTTCCGTTACATTTTTGGGGGATAGACCATTTGCAACAAAAACACCCATTTCGCGCCACACCAACCCACTCACACACAGACACACAATACGCGCTTCATGGATGCGTTGCTATTAGGGGCAGCAATTCAATTAAATGTCAAACCCTCCCACAGCGAGCCGAAGATGCAACACTTTTCTGCGAGGGTTTCTCCGATCTTGCCCAGGGTCACTGGCACTGGCAGCGATCAAACGTTACGGGCGAAGATGGATAAGATTTGCTCTAATTAAGACGAGGGGGACTTTTGGGCGGCCAGGAGATTCCGAGGGATCATTGGGTAAACTATCTCCAGACGGGCGCATTTGCCTGGGGAATCTGATTAATATGGCATTACGAACAGCGGCGACAGCGGAACCGGGTTTGATGAATTACATCTTAAAGCAATTACTGTGCGTTAGCGCTGGACCTTTGGCTTATGATTACACTACGTGTGTGAGTGTTTGGCGAATAAATCAAACTGTTTCGCAGTGAGCAATGTCGTTGGTTCAGGGATAGGAAACAAAATGTGGTACCACTTATCCGCTGTGAATCATTCTTAATTCAACTCCAATAAGTGCTCAACGGATACTGCGTAGTAGAAGTGGGAGTGTCTTTCTATGACTCGGCATGTTAACCACCGATCAATCAGACACTAGAGACGATCTGTTGGAAAAGTGTATGATATAGTGTATGATCAAAGTCGAATTATTTTATTCAGTGGTCGACTAAGTACGGCCTGTGATCTGAATTAATTCGAATGGCGAGAACATTTTACAATTCGAATTGCAGTTTCTTTGATCCAACCCAGTAAGATGTAACGATAGCATTTTATTGCACTAATTTTGAATTTTACTTCGTAAGACCGTTAATAAACTAATCAACACAAGTTTCAATGCTCCAATGGTAGTTTGTAAGAGGAACACAAAACATTTACTTCAATAATATCTTTAGGATGAATTAAACATTCTCAGTTTTCATGTGTCAAAGGTGTCAAAAACAACCAAATGTAGTAAAGAAGCTTTTCAAAGATTGTTTTTTTTTTTTAAATTAAGATAACTGTGAAAATTACCTCTCAATAAGTCCTCAGGCAGATATAAACAATATTTGCATTATTTTCATTTTACTTATTTTATATTATTAAACAAAATGATTTCCATCTCAAATAAAACTATTTTTGAAGCAATAGCTTTAAACTTTGAACGATTAGCACTGCTGTTAGAATATTTGAATAAAAATAATAAAAATGGAATAAATTCAAATTTATTTATCCTTTCGTTTAGTATAGTTGAAATTACGTTGAATTTGAGTTGAGTAGTAAAGTTTTCCGTTATGTTTAAACAGACGTCTAAATAATTGCAGGGAGCACGTAGTTTTAAACTTTATTTGTCAGGAGGGACGAGGTCGTTGAAGCTTAAATATTATTATTTTTATGAAAACAAAAACTCTTTTGTTAAGTAAGTCTACCAACCCCTGATTGAACACATTCCTTCAAAAAATAAGAATTATCCACAAAAATTTATGTCTATCACGTGCAGAATGTGCAGAAACAACACATTAGCAGCATACAAATCATATCGGTGTCATGCATATCTTCTACTTTGGCCATAATCCATCACCTTCCAACTCGTCACAAACAAGACGAATGGGCTGTAAAAGCATGAACTCGCGCAAGCTATCATTAGGGTCGTTAATAACGAAATTAGTTTACAATCTACACTCTTCCTCCCCCCCACCCCTCGTAACCGTTTACGTAAAGGGCACACGCGAATCACACGCGCTACACACCGCAAGAAACATTGCAACCAAATCCCCTCATCACCACGTACATCTTTGCGCAAATCATCGTTTCTGCGGTGCAAAAGTCGATGTGTGTGTGGTTTATTTGGGTTTTCCATCGCATATCGACACTCCCTGCTATCGATAAAAACGGCCCGACCCGATGGTGTTTACCGCACGTTGTCGATTCGCGCGTTATTCGATATCCTCTCGTTCCATCCGGCTTGCCGGCTCCGTGGTCACGGAATCCGCCTGATGGCGCATATTTTCCACCGTCCTCCGTTCTGTAATGGATTTGTGGATAAGATAGAAACATTTCCGCGATCAACTATCAATTTTCCACCAGCACTGCTCCACCGATGCACGAGCCGTTGGCCGTTTCAATGTTTGTAATGCTGGTCGTTGATACAACATGACGCCCTGCATAGGGAGCGGCTGCCTGTAATGTTCTTCTCTTTGGTTTTCGAAAACCCCAAAACCCATTAACCTAAACACAACGCGTTGCCTGAAGCAAAACAAGCGCCCGGGATGGTACAAGATTTGTTTGTAGTTCGTTCCAACAACGGGTTCGTTGCATAATGCTCGGCAATCGGATCGATCGACGTCCGGTGTGACGTGCGGAATCTTCGTTCGCTCATCATCTTCCTCCGAAAACACACACACTCACACATCCTGCATTTCTTTGTGCTCGTTTTGTTTACAATTCTAAATCCCGCACTTTCCTTCTCTCGGCTCCATTTCATGCGGCGCAGTACTGGGCACCCTTTTGGCAATGGTTGGACAGTCGATTGCCAACGAATTTCAAGGAATACGACGATCCAAATGCCAGCAGAGCCGTGATCGTACTCAGGTGAGTCATGGCCTCGTGAATCTCTCATCAATCTCTTCGTATGTGGCAACGTACCTTTGTTCCTCCTCATCCTTTGCACAGATCTACGAAGGTGCGGACAATGTGCTGATGAAGCGTCTGCAAGCGCTAAGGACGGAAATGCGCGCGAGAACCTCGACGCAGAGTGCCGAACTTGATGCGTATCTGGTACCGATGTACGACGAGCATCAGTCCCAGTACCTGATGGAGGCGGATCAGCGCATTCGGTTTCTGACCGGGTTCACCGGTACGATCGGGGAGGCCGTCGTGCTGATGCGTTCAGCTGCGATCTGGACGGACGATCGCTATATCGAGCAGGCGGATCAGGAGCTAAATTGTGCCTGGCGACTGTTCCGCACCGGTGAACGACCAACCGTCGCCGAATATCTGCTCTCGGAACTGTCGCCGGAGGCAAGAGTGGGCGCAGATCCGCAGCTTGTGCCGCACCATGCGTGGAAAGCGCTGGAAACAGAGCTAAGTGCGGACTACATACGGATGGTGCCGATTAACCGCAATCTGGTGGATATGATTTGGGGTGGACGTCGTCCAGCGCCACGGTCTGGTGCCATCAAGGTACATCCGGTACGGTTCGCTGGCGAGCGGTGGGACAGCAAGGTAGCGAGGCTGCGTGCCAACCTGACGGCTATGCGATGCGACGGCATGATCGTGACCTCGCTGACCGAGGTGGCGTACTTGCTGAACTTGCGCGGTAGCGATATCCCTCACGTGCCTGTGTTCAAGGCGTATCTATTGGTAACGCACCGAGAGCTGCTGCTGTACACCAACACGAGCCGGGAGACGCTTGGCTTGAAGAACCACTTGAAGGCTCACTCCTGCCACAACGAGAACTGTGTACAGCTGCGCGACTACGGCGATGTGTGGCGCGATTTGCGCACTCTGGCACAGCACTGGCACCGGCTGCTGGTGCCCGGTGCCGTCGTCTTCGACACCGGAGCCTCTGAAGCCATACATGCGACCCTGCCACGGAACATCGTGTTCGAGCGACCGTCGCCGATTATCTTTCTGCGTGCGCAAAAGAACCAAGTGGAACGGCAAGGCATGCGGCAGGCCCACATCCGGGACGGTGTGGCCATGTGCGAAGTGTTGAGTCGGCTGGAGGAGCGGGTGAGTAGACACGGGTGTGCGCTGCCGTATCTGCGTCAATTAAGATTTAATTTATTTCTATAATTAAGGCTAGTGGTGCACATATTTCAAGTAATTCTATCGGGTTTACATTACAGTATGACATCCACTGTTCTTGACCGTCATTGTTTCAAGGGTCTTTTTGCATCATAAATCAATAAAGATGACTAATTAAAGGGGTGATCTTTAGCTCATACGTGTCAAGTAAATTAAAGTGGAAGCAATTGGGCTTAAACCTACGCAGGTGTAAAATCTGACAATGTGCTAAAATTCACACAATCACACAATGTAGACAGATGATAATGTTATTCTAATATCGTAGCTTCCATTGGATGATCATCGTTATTGTGTGAAACCTTTTTAGCATGCAATAGTAGTTCCCTACCATTATCGATTGCTGGTTTATGACGCTCTGCTTAAGTAGCATCTTTATCTCGGTAGTCAACAATGTACTCTAACAACTTAGTACCTCCTTCTCTCCCTCAGTTTATTGCCGGTGATCACATCACGGAGATGTCACTGGCACGCGAAATCGACCACGCCCGCAAGACGCAAAACAACTCGGAGGGAATCGCCTTCCCAACGAGCGTTGCCTACGGTGTACACTCCAGTATGCCCAACTATACACCCTCGAATCGTACGAATATCGAGCTGTCGGAGGGTATGGTGCTGATCGATTCTGGTGGCCAGTACGAGGACGGTACGACGGAAGTGTCCCGTACGCTTCATCTCGGTGAACCGACAGCGGAACAAATCCGGGCCTATACGAACGTGCTGATCGGTATGATACGATTGTCCATGCTGACGTTCCCGGAGAATCTAAAACCTGCCGAGCTGGATGCACTGGCCCGTGGACCAGTCTGGGGCTCGATGAACGACTATCCGCACGGGACCGGTCATGGTATCGGATCTTACTCGTCTGTTCGGGAATGTAAGTTGAATTTGTTCAAGGTCTTGGACACCTTGATCTATGGGAATTAATTAAACATCTGATCTGCTTTTTAGCTCCTATCAGCATTTCCTACACGGCCAAACAGAGGTTTACCTTCAAGGAGGGATACTTTTTCTCGAATGGTATAAATGAATATTCTGATCTGATGTCATCGTGAATCAAATGACATTAAAATATTCTGATTTTCAGAACCTGGTTACTATAAAAATGGGGCCTTCGGCATTCGACTCGAGAATGTCCTTGAAGTTGTAGACACGGCCAAGATGCATCCAACGGGATACAAATTCCTTGCCTTCCAAGACGTAACACTAGTCCCGTTCGAACAGAAAATGATCGATCGAACTTTACTCAGTGTGCCTGAGGTTGGTTTTAATTTTACAGTGAATTTGCAGCAAAAACTTAAAATGTTCGTATAATTTCCCTTTTTTGTAGAAAAAGTGGTTGAACGATTATAACGCACGCATCCGGCAGCACGTTGGAAGTGAACTGAAACGAAAGCACAAAATGGACGCCTTCTACTGGATGATGAACAAAACCCGACATGTGCCAGAGTATGTGACGGAGGCAGATTACAACGGTGTCGCCACCACCCGGCACGATCATTTGTCGATCGCTGGTGCTCTAACGATCGGTTTCCTACTAACACGATTCGTTCTCAACTGAAACTGTTTGCCATACTGTCAGTGTGTCTCAGACACGCTGAAACGGTGCCATTAAATGTTCCATATATATCAACTACACCCCAACAATAATTGCTGCTGGGAGAAGCAATTCAAATTTAAATTCATTCGAATCAATACACGGCGGGATCAGTTTTTGGTTTGATTTGTGAATGATTTTTGTCTCGAGACCAATCGGCACCCTTCTCTGAACATATAAACCAACTACCGAGTATATCGGCAAACGGCGCACAATTGCACCAAACAGTTACGAGCGTATTAAAAACCAATTTAAAGTTAAATTATTTACACCGCTTAGATGTTAGCCATGACAAGAATGGAAGGCTTCCGGGAAGATAAAAGCTTCTGCGAGAAAGAGTGATATTTTATTTATTCTGTTTCATCCATCGCGAACAAACTAAGCACTAAGAATTGTATGTTTAACGATGTAATACAACAATAAACTAGTCTACCGAACAAAAGCGCCTATTTGTTTATATAGATCGTGAAAAAGGGGTGGCGTGCATGAGCTTTTTTTTACTTTTTTAACGTTTAAAATAACTGTTTCCCGCGAAGCAATGGACCAGCATGGTAGCAGAAACAGTTACTCAAAAAGTAAGTACAATATCCGCTCCTGGATCGAGACAGCTGTGCGGACCATTGTATGAACAAGACAGAACCTGGCACATTGCTTGAATTGGGATAAGTTGCAGTTCTAAGAGCGGTATGCGTAGGAGATCGATTCCAGGCCCGCTAAAAGTTCAGTATCAGTTGCAGAAATGGTATGGGTTGGGTAGGTCCACCAAGTTCCAGGGTAGGTATGTGTTGAGTATCAGTTACAGGTTCATTATGAGGTTATTTCGGTGACAAGCACGGGTTCAGTTATCTAGTTCCAGTTATGTGTAAGTTCCAGGACTTGAATGGATTTAGCATCTATTGCAAGATCAGCATGGTTTCAGAATGTGATCCAGGGCTGGTATGGGTTCAATATCAGATTCAAGAACGGTTTATAATCAGGATCAGTTCCAGGACCAGTAGGGTTTTAGATTCAGTTTTATGATATACATGAGATTGGATTCATGTCTAGGGCCTGTATCGGTTCTATAAAAGCCCAAGATCGACATTGATTTGCTATAAGTTCCAGGACCGGTATGGTGTATGGTTCAGTTTCTCTTGATGTGTCTATTGGGTTTAGAAAAAAATATTGTCTAAAAAATAACCTCATTATTTTGCGTAGCCCTACAGCAAGGCCTAATTATTTCGTGAGGTGATGTGCTCTCTGGAGCGCAACCACGCCTCCGATCCAGCCCCAGTTATTGTTAGTTTGATTCCGACACCGGCAAAATCAGAATAGTAAGTTCCGCCCGGATTTGTCTCAAATCATCCGCAGTCGGAGTAGCTGCAATTGGAATCAACCAGAATCGGCCGGAATCAGAATCAAACTTAAGTTTGAGTTGCCCGAAGTCGGTCTGTGTCTGGATGGCATTTCATTTCGTTTAGTTTTTTCGTTTTTTGCTTTGCACGTGCACCTTGTAAACAGGTCTTTCTTTTTAAAAATAGCATTTTGAGACAATATAAATTGTCGGTTCCAAAATGTCCAGAGTCGAATAGAAGTCGACAATAGATTTTAGCCAACTTTACTTATTACTAATATGGGGCATCGAATATTTCAAAGAACTGCTTGAAAGAACTGTATGCTAACGTACATACCGTTGAGGCACCCTGTGTCGTTTGAATGTTTTTATGACACGTAATGAACGATAGCGTATAAACCAACACGGCCCAGCTGTCAAACTTTCTACAGAATTTGTTTACCAAAATATTGGCACCGTAATTCATGAAAATCTTTCTCGTGCAGTAAAACTGGCATTGAAATGAATGTTTAAGGTGATTTAAACTTAAATATCTAATAAATTAGCGTACACTAAACAGAGCAAATGATTGTGCGTGAGGTATTCGTAATAGTGTAGTGCAAGCATTGAAATTGCTAGACTAAAACGTGGTGTACCAGCATAGAATAAAGCAAACCTTTTCCCCAATATTGTGCCACGATGCCGAAAAAGATGGGAATAAACCCGAAGGCCGCCGAGGCCCGAGAACGCAAGGCTGAGGCTAAAAAATCCGCTAGCGAAAAGGCTGCCAAGGCAGCGGAAGATGCTTACTGGGCGGACGACGACAAACAGCTGGCGAAGAAAAAGAAGCAAAAGGTAGTACCATTCGTTTCCCCGGCAATGCCAACCATTTCCCTCCTGCTCCTACTAATTGAAACGTCTTCTGCCCCAGGAGGAAGAAGAACGGCGCAAGGCGGAAGCGGCCCGCAAGAAGGCAGAAACCAAAGCCCTGCTCGAGCAAGAGATGAACTCGATCAAGACGACGGCTAAGGTTCCGGCACCGAAGATAACCCGCTCGCAAATCGAAGCCGATCTAGAGAAACGCCAGCGGGCTATCGAAGCGTCCACGGCCGTACCGTCGAAGCCGAAAGTGGTGGAGAAGGAAGTACCGCTTGAAGAGAATCTGAACCGTGTGATGGCGGATACGGAAGTCGCACAAACGATCGACCAGGCGATTGCGGTTCTCAGCGTTGGCGACCCGTCTGCCGATCGGCATCCGGAAAAGCGCATGAAGGCAGCATACAAGGCGTACGAAGAGGAGGAACTGAAGCGCTTGAAACTGGAAAATCCCTCGCTGAAGCTGTCCCAACTGAAGCAGATGATTTTCAAAAACTGGCAAAAGGCCCCGGAAAATCCATTGAACCAAATTCGAGTCTGAGTCTGAGGGCCGAGAGCTGTAGCGGAAAGCCCGAGCCGAGCGTTGTAAATGCTGCTGCAAATGCAGGTGTGTCCTTTTATTTTTTTTTTAAGTTAGAGCAATCCATTTGAAACGGAACGTAATTTTTGTTGTGTCGATTTCTTCTACCACAACGATGATGACATGGAGCGCTTTATCGAACTTACCACCCATTCACGATTTGTGATATACCATCGAACGATCACATCTTACTTCATACGTACCACATCGGGAGGCCGTGTGGCCTAATGGAGAAGGCGTCGGACTTCGGATCCGAAGATTGCAGGTTCGAGTCCTGTCACGGTCGCTGTATGTGTGGATAGCTTTTTTCCATACTACGCTTTTAGTGTTTTTAATTCGATTTATTGATTCATTATTTATTTCCTTTACAGTACAGAACCGTTCTCTCTACGCGGTTACCGATCGTAACTTACTGGCTAGTGAAGGTTTTTACTGTAATTCGCTTTTACTTCTTCGGATACTTGCTGCTCCTCCGGTTATCTATTTTAATTAGTATCCTCAAAACTTGAAGTATGTACTTATCATACTCCTCCCTCCCCCTCTTTACATCCCGTATCCTTCTCGCTGTCTCGATTATGTCAGCAGAAAGGAAAGGGGAGAAGAATGGTTCCATTCAAAAAAGAAACTCAATTTCATGTACCGCAAATACGGAATATAGTCTGAAGTCGTTCGTTTTCGTTAATAAATAAATAAATAATTTAAGTTAAATGAACATTTGCTGGCGCTCTTCCAGGAGCTGCCGTAACGACGTTGTAACGCGCTTACGCGTCAGTGCATGGGACACGGAATGTTCATCCTTACATCTCTAAATACCAGTACATTCGGACAAAAGGAAGGGTGGAATTGATTTGTGACTGGAAATTAGTCGAATGATGGATAATTTCAGTGAAAGTCGTTAAAGAATATCCCATCCCTTATGCGGATCTAAATTGCGCATTGCTAGGGACATGGTTTCCTGGCTTTAGTATCAAGTATCCAATATTAAGCTCATTCCATCGCCTTACTCTATGGACAAAAATAGTGTCCACCAACATGGATGGCCGCTCGCTTTCGTCTTACTGTCTCGTTGCGTCGTTGCCTCTCGGTGCAGGGTTTGGATTGTGTTGGCAGCCGTTCTATTGACTAGCGTTTGCACCATTCGTCCAGCAGCATCGGCCCCGGGGTTCTCTTTCGTCGCGATGGCAGCCCATTTTCAGATTGGTGGCCGGTGTTGCTTAACATTAGATACTCAAGATTCGGCACTGTCGGGCGGGGGTTGGGGCGTGTCAGCGCACGCAATGGTCCTCGCCCGGTCAGCATCATCTACTTTATCATCGGTGCGATCTCTCCTTCTATTGGTTTGGTGGATGATTAAGATTTGTCAACTGTTGCGCTCCACTCGGCCGGTTTGTTTGGTCGTCTATTTCTGTCCGAAGGTTGTTTCCCTTCTATCTCCAACTCTCTGGAGAATTTCATTCACATTCCCAGGTGTCGCATTCATTCTTCCATCCCGAACGTTCCAGTATAATGTTACATACATACACACAGACATTCTCTCTCTCTCTCTCACACACACACACACACACACACACACACACACATACTACTAATTCATTCCCTGTCCTAGGTTTGTCGAAGGAATACGACTGTTCAAACCGTTCGCCATGTCCTCACGCCGGTGCTCACGTCGCCTTTGCAACGGGTTCATCCGCCGTCTCAGCTTTTGTGACGGGACTTTCAGACGCAGAACTCACACCCGCAACCGCTGTCGTGTCCTTACTGCTTCGTCCTTCGCTTGCGCTACGGTACTGACCCTCTCCACTGGATGGCAGCGCCTCGTTTGTGGTCTCCTCGCTCATCGTCACATCGTCCAGCCCGGTATCGCCATCGTCATAGTCCTTCGTGAACTGATCGAAGAATGCCTCCAGATCCAGATCCATTCCACTGTCCGGTTCTTCTTTTTTCACTATTTTCGGCTTCGATTCTACGGGCTGCAGCTTAGTCGTGGTAGCATTTGGTTTCAGCTTGTTGCCTTCGTTCTCGCTGTCCTCTGCAAATAGATCGCCGCTGTTCGATCGTTGCGGATCGGGGTTGAGCTGCTCGCTCAGCTTGATGTCCGCCCCATAGATCGGGCGGAAACCGCCCTGCAGTTCCGGCTGGAAGCTGTTTTGATCGAAATTAACCGTAGAGGAGGTAGTTACTGGTGCGGATGCTGCTGGACGATCTGCACTATCGTCGCCAGTGCCGGTGGAGGTGGTATCACCGATGTCGGAACGATCGATCGAGTTTGGACTGTTGTGTGGACGGATTGGAGACATGTCGGGTTTGTGTACCGCTTGCTGCTGCTGCTGCTGTTGAAGTTTGAGTGCCTGGGGCGAGGACGTTACGACGGCCCACCCTTCGTACGGATTGGTCACCTTGACCGGATCCAGACTCATGCTCGCCTGGAACGGTGCCTGGAAGCTTTGCTCGTAGCGACGCGAAGGGTTACCAAACTCGTCCACATCGTCGATCTTCAGGTAGGACACCTCCGTCTGCGTTTCACCGTACGGCGAGTAGTAGTAATTGCTCGCTGCCGATCCGTAACCTCCGACGGGTTTGCTGTACCGCATATTACTGCCTCCCACCACGCTGGATTCAGTTGGAGTGTACGCGATCGCAATCGGCGTGCTGTCCGTCTGGAAACGTTGCAGTTTGCTGGAGATCAGATCCTGATCCTGATCGCGCACATTCGTCGGCTCCTCGCCCAGGTTGTATTCGGAGTCCGATTCTAGCAGATCTTGCGTCGGTTGTCCGCCCGATTGCTCCTTGTCGAGCTGTTGGGCCAGTGCCAGGGGGTCTGGTTTCTCGAGACTGTACGGGAAGTTGAGTTTACCGTTCGGGTTGGGTTTCCGATGTTTGGCCGTTAAGATTGGTTCCTGCTCAAAGTGTGAGGCGATCGAAAACGGCGTGTTTTGGTACTCCGTACCGGGGCTGATCGGTTTCGATGGTGGTTGCTCTCCGCGATGGCCAACCACGATCGGGTCGCCGTTCGGTTTGCTGTCCAGCCGGACGGGTGTACTCTTCACGGGGTAGACTACATATACTGGTCGGTCCTTGTGGCCTGTCTCGTGGGTTTGCGATTGGGGTGATCCGGCTACAACGGTGCTTGCCTCACCGAGCGAGTCTTGCACCGAGGGAGAACCGTGGGACGATGCCTGCTTCTTGGACTGTAGCATCTGCAGCGTTACCACGGGTTCCAGTTTAGGTCGCTGCTGCTGATCATCCCTCAAGATGTTGCGCAAGATCTGGGGTGGATTCCGATGGAACTCGCTGTCCTCCAGCGGTTCGTTCGGCTTTTCCGCGGAAGTAACGGCCGGTGGAATAATGTTGGACGGGCTTCCCGACACTGAAGCAGCCGCTGGTGGTGATGGTGGCGGTGGAGGCTGTAGCCGGGGCGGTTGAATGTTGTACACGCGATCCTTAATCATGGCAGGCGGTGGTGGTGGCGGCGGTAGTCGATAGTAGCGACGGTTCTCCAGCTCGGCCGATGCCGAATGCATCTGCGGTCGGCTCGGAGAAGGGCTTAGGCGCGTCATTAGCCGCGTCGGCACCGGAGTTCGGCGAATGGCCGTTGTGGAGGGTGGCAACCCGTTGGGCACATTATAGCCGGCTGGTTTCCGTAGCGGGGGACCAGCTTTAACGAGCATGCCCGACGGTGGGCCGACACGGTACGTTCCTGGTTCCTTCATGTACGGTGGATGGCCTTGGGAAATCTTTGCATTCGGACGGAACTGGGGCAGAATGTTCGGTAGCGTGAGTGTCGGGCGGGAAGGCCGGTCGCTTGAATACGTTGGAGGTCGGCGCTGGATCTCGCTGTACCGGAAGGGCGGCCCTTGGGCAGGTATTGGTGGACGCGGTCGTTGCTTAATCAGATCGGGACGCTCCGGACCGGACGGAGGTGTCAGCTGTTCGGGCAGATCCGCTGGATAGTTCGGGTTGGGCGCGATGGACAGCTCGTTCCGGTTGAGCGTTTCACTGGAGGGCGTAGACGAGTCGAACACGATGCGGTTCGAAACCTCATGCAGCGTGCTGGCAATGTCTTGGTTCGGTGGGAACACCACCATCTGGTCGCTGCGCACCGGCGCCGAGTGTCCGTTCGGGGGCAACACTTCCGACTTGTGCGTGCCGCTGATGATGGGCGCATTATCGTACTTGTCGTCCGACTCGCTCGGGAATCGCACGCTCGTCGTCTTGATGATGTCTTGCGGCTTCACTTGCACCTGTACGGACGCGCCGACGTTGGTTTGGTCGTGCGGTTCGTCCAGCACCTGGCCCATCTGGTAGGACGGACGGCCGGCGCTAAGTGCAGCGGCCGAGGCCGAATCTTGCGACACCGAGCCCACAAAGTGACCACCAACACCTTCCGCGTGGGACGACGACCCAATGCTGCTGCCGACGGACTGCTGCGAGCCCAGCACGAACGTGGCGGAGTGCTGGTTCGGGCTAATCACGACATTGTTCATGCTCGGCACTGCTCCATACTTGACCACGTTCAGCTGCGGCTGCTGCACCTCGTACTTGACGTACTGGCCGCCCACCACATCCATCGCCGGTGGTTGGGGACGATGTCCGTTCGATTGGTGTACCGTATATTGTCCGTATTGTTGCTGGTGCTGCTGTTCATACTGCTGTTGCTCATACTGCTGCTGCTGCTGCTGCTGCTGCTGCTGCTGCTGCTGCTGCTGCTGCTGGGTCTGCACGAACGACGGTCTAGTTGGTGGTGCCTGCGGCTGCGGATGTACCTCGTATCGCACGTACTGATCGGACAGATCGATCGACTGCTCGATGCGCGGACCACTCGACCCAATGGTTACCGATCCGACCGAACCCTCATTCAACAGCACAATCGAAGGCGGCGTCGTCGGAAAAGCTTGCTCCTCGAGCGGCTGCTCTTCCACCTCCTCGACACGGTTGTTCTCCGCCTGCTGCGATTCGATGCGCTTCTTCTGCTCGAGCGTGCTGAAGATGTCGGACAGTGACATCACGGCCGGGTTCTTCGGCAGATCGATCTTGGTGTTCGAGCCGCTGGCGGCCGTTTCCCGGTCCGGCACGGTTCCTTCGGCCTGGGATGGCATCGGTCGGAACGGTGCCGGTCGCGAGCCTTCATACTTCAGCGCTGGCATGGTAAACTTGATCTTTGGCTGCTCGTCCGCATCGTCCACGAAGCGCACGGGATTGGCGGGAGCGGTCGAGGCCGTTACGGCGACGGTACTCTCCGTGCTGGTCGTCGTCTGGAAGGATGTCGTGGGCCAGTGCGGCCGTCCAGCCGGTGAGTAGTAGGTGGAGGATCTCATCGGAGTGGAAGGAGCGCGTTCGGTAGTCGTCGTGGTCGGTCCGGGCAGGGCCAGCGTCGACGGCAGGAAGAACTTCTTGCGCGTCTGCTCGGACGTCTCCAGGTATTTGTTCTTGATCGTGCTCTTGTACGGGTAGCGCGTGAAGAGCTGCTTCTGCGAGTTGGCCGTCGTTCGTGGCGCTTCCGTCGTCGTCGTGGTCGGAGCTGGTGTGGTCGTCGTTGTTGTGGTCGTGGTGGTTGTGGTTGTCGTGGTCGTCGGTGTCGTGATCGGCCGTCCCGACGTGGCGGGGTAGGTGTAATACGCGTTCGCGTTGCCCTGTCCCGCTCCCGGTGCGCGATTGTAGCTTCCTGCCGTATACTGGGGCCTGCTGTAGAAGTACTTGGTCGAGGCCGCCGGGGTCGCGGTCGTGCTGCTAGCGGTGGTAGTCGTTGGTGCTGCGGTTGCCGATGTGGCCGCTACGATGTGCGCGTTCCCATGCTCACGGTGGTTCGAGCCCTTGTTGATGCCCTGATACTTGAGGTTCGAGTACGAGCTCGATATCGAGACGAAGTTTTCCGGCGAGTACATTTTGGGCAGATTGAGAAAGTCGTGAAAGTTGGGCGTCGATTGATGGATGATCACGTCCTTCTTCTCGCTCACGTAGCTATCTTTGATCGGTTCGTACGGCTTGCCGTCCCCGAGGTCAAGCTGATTGCCCGTCTTCTTGTGCAGGAAGTCGATCGCCCCCGTCGAAGGGTCACGATCGACCAGGAACGGTTTGCCATCGTTGAACACGTCGGAGGGCAGCAGAACAGACCCCGGCAGCAGGTCCTCGTCCACGTTCGATTCTTCCGCGATCAGATCCTCGAAGTCATCGTCGAAGGTGTACGCGCTGGCGGTGGAAAGGAGCAGCAGCGCTGCACCCAGTGTCACTCCCAGCGGGAGCATTTGGATTCGTTTTCTCATCCTTTGTGTTAACTAGGGGAGAAGATGAGGCAGAAAAAAAAGATGTCCGTAAGTATAAAAGCAAACAAACAGTTATAAGTTAATTTAAAAATCGGTTGAAATCATTCTACTGGACCCATTTTTTCGATTAGTCCACAATAAATATTAATCAAAAAGTACGCAACGAAATCGTGCAACGCCTTTTCGATTAGCCGAATAATATAAATGTTGGGTTTTCTCTCAAGGAAGTGCCTGGCAAACGGAAGAAAGTGGCGGGAAATCCCCCGATACCGTTTAAAGTTTTCACTCATCAAAACTGAAACCGTAACCTAACGGGCGGATCAGGCTGCGGCGGGAAATTCGACATTGTGTATTTTCACGGTTGCCTTCTTTTCGCGGTTCTTTCTCGCCCCATACCCTACCAAAATCCGCATCTCATCAGCAACAAATCAGACCAATTTACATCCAATCAGCACCAGTGCATTACGTTACTCGATTTCACTTTCCACCAGGGCTAGGGTGGGATTGAAAATTAGTAACAAATACAACAACAAAAAACTGCCCAAAATGCGAGGGAAATTAAGCATACCTGACGCCAGATACGGCATGTCACGGCCAAAGCTACCGTCATTCGAAAGCGAAATTAACTTCATTAACCACACACATCCGAACGGAGGGATCAACATCGCCATTTTTGCGCCGTCGATCTAGCCGATAGCCGATCATAATGAAGATGCCTTAATCAGAGGCACATTTGCCTGTCTGGTGTTGGCCGCCGGTGGAAAGCGGAAACGTGTGTTGACCCCTGCAACTGGCCTGTCGTTGAACCCGGACCCATTGATTTCTCCTCGTTGCCACCCGCAAAACAACGAGTTATTATTTTATTTAATTTTTTGGCTTGCGGATTGTGTGCACACCAACGCACCAACGCTCTTGCCATTTCCGTTTGCTTCCCCCGCTAGAAGCTGTGTTTCTGGGCACGGTACAAATTGGACTGGATTGCATTGGAGCTCTTAGGTGCTGCGCCGATGGAGTGAAATGAAAAGTGAAAGAGCTTTTCCCGCGCGCTTTAAGTTTTATTGTCGTTTGCCATGTTTTCTCACACGTGCTTGATGGAAGTGAGATGGAGGTGAGTTTATGTTTTGCAAGCTGATTACTCTATTTACGGTTTACGAGGTGGAAACCCTTTGTTTGTGATTAAGCTCTCCCAAATTCTTTTTTCCGAGAGTTTAGTCAAATATAAAGCCATTCCACTAACAAATGTCGATCAATGGATTGGGAAGCAGCGACACAAACGGAAAGAGGTTAAAAGTGATCCGTTAGGCGTGTCAAGCTGTCTCCGCGTTCGACCTGCTAACCGAAATCCGTGGACTTTGGGCTCCTTACCCCCCGGCGACACGGCTGGAGAATATTAATCGCGACAGTAAATCCGACTTCCCGTACCCCTCCCTCTGATGATTCGACAGGTGACCGAAATTGTGAGACCGATCGGACAGCTTTCCCTTCCCGTCGCGGTCGCGCGCACGTTATGCAACGGTGTCGATGAGAACCAGCGAGTGAGCGTTGAATGCAGACGATTGATTTTGTTGATTCTACACCGGTAGCTGGCGGCTCGTAGTGGCCCGATTTCTCCATCGCTGGGCGCTGACAACAGACAACAGGCAGGAAGGAATTCTAAACAAGAGAAACAGTTAAATTAGCATCCCACTTGTTGGGCAGCGTTCCGTGTTGGGCTTCCACCTTCTGCGACGATTGGATGACATGCGGAGAATGTTGCGACACGTTGGAACTGTCGGAACGATGGCCCTATGGCGGCGTAGCGGTAAATATGAAATTGATATCTCAACCCATTAGCCTCCGATGGGTGCGAGCTTTTGTCAATTTCTCCTGCTCAAACGTTATGCGCAAACCCTACGCAATGTCGAGAAATTCATGACCCCTTTTTACGAGGATGGTGGATTTTTTATTTCGTTGGTAATGAAAGCGTTTTTTGGTAACTTCTTCCGCCCCTCTTACACCTCACTTCTAAGCAGGAAATTGTACTAAAAGTTGTCTTCCGTGAGCTATGCCGTGTGGAGTGAAAGCTCTACGGTTCCTCCCGCGAAGCAAGCAAAGCAATAGCAACAAAAGTGTACCCCCCCTCCATGCCTCCCACACTGCCCACGCCACTGCGCGTACTATGCACGATTGAGAACGAGCCAAAGAGCCCAAGAGTCACCGATGTCGCCGTACACACTTCACTACACTTCGATTCACTTTCCATTCGCTTGACGGTCGTTTGAAAGTGGGGTGCAAATTAAAGTGGCCTGAATTGATGCCGCTGGAGAGGAATCAGAATCGGGCAGTTTAGTGGCGGAATGAAGAGGCTGCGAGTGTCGGGGGGTTTTGCAGGTAGCTGCTAGGTATTAATTATCATTTTAATCACTCCCTGGTTGGTTGTAAGTCGGTGCTTTCCTCGCGATATGATAATTCGAAACCGAAGTGATCGGTTTTCTAACACAGAAAAGTTCCTGTTTTCTTGCGGTTCAAACTAGTCTCGAATCGATTGTCGGTTTGTGTAGGGATTCAGTTGATGTGTTTCTAACAATAATCTATTGGATGAAATTAAAAAAAACCCTGAATTTCCATGCATAATAAAAACACCATTGATCAATGCAATGCGGCGGAAATGGAGCAGTAGACTTGTTTCCGAACCAAACGATCGAGACAAATTAATGTTAAAAAATCGTCCCCCGAAAATCCCAAACCCCGGAAGGCTCCTCTCTTGCTTGGGCCGTAAGAATATGCTTAAAGTGAATGAATTTCGCTCCACCGATCATCGCTTCCACACAGGAAGCAGCCGCCAGTCCATTTGTCGATCCACATCTGATTCCCATTTCACATTCCACTGCTGCGGGTTTCTGTGTTTGTTTGTTTGCGCTTCCGTCTCGATTTCATCGGTCACTTCACAACCCGGCAGACGAACGGACACGGCCGGGGCCCATCAACTGGGTCAGTCCAATCGCACCGAAAGGGCTCAGATATGGCCGGGAGGCGCAGGTGATCTTTAATGCTGGCCGTTGTGCCGCCGATTTCCTCCCCAGGGCGGCAGGCTAACGTGAATGCTTACGGGTTACTATCTCGCTGACGAGATGATTAGAAGACAAGGCGCACGAGAACCTGCTGTAGTTCCTCGTCGTCTCTTTCTCTCTCTCTCTCTCTCTCTCTCTTTCTCTGTTTACCTCCACGCAGCCCTTCATCTTCAAACGCGGTTGGATCAAGTTTTGCGGATGTGCAGAATCGAAAGTTGACTGACCATCATCCGCGTCCGTTGTTCCGCGTACGGGCTGAACAAAGTGCAGGTGGAAAAGTACGCAGAGGTGCTTGTGTGCCGGGATGATCGTGATGATGATGATGATGATGATCAGTTGTCAACATCCGCCGTGGCATCGCGTTCCATTGCGAACCGGATCGTCGGTGGCCAGTGCAACTCGGAGCCGACTTTCGATTTGACAGCGGGTCTGCCCGTGCCGCGGTCACGATACGCACCGCGCGCTTTCCCAACGGACGCGCACTAACGAGAAAGCATGAAAATGGGTCAAGGTGAGCGCTAGCTCTGCTGGAATCGTTCAAGCGCTTCAAACCTGATCGTATTTCAATCAGACGTGGGGTTAGTAGGAGGGCTTTGATCGTGATCGACGGAAAGGAAGAGAAAGATACCAGTGCGTGAGGTTGTTTGTGATGTCGTGCGTTTGGAACTGGCAGTACCTACGCAAAACGCATTGATTAGTGGACAATACGATCGTAAGAGGGTGAAGCCAAGATCACCTTACACTAAGTAGCTGAGTGTTTTGAATGTGAAAAATGTTGCATTTTATTGGGGCATTGTCTGAACAAAGGTTTTAAAAGTTGATTTGTTGTTAGTGTAAAGAATAAAGTGGTTTGAAACACAAAAAATCCTCAATCCTCTACGAATAAAAGTATCCAAAATCACATAAAAATGTAAGGTACATCAAGTAAATTAGCAAGTATTTGTTTGTTTAAAGAAGAAAAGCTGCTCAAGAATGCGCATACACTCATAGAAACAATCTATGGTGGCAAAATATATAAGTGGCAATGCTTCTTTTTCGAAAAACCTTTACCTCGAAATATATTTTGCCTTCGAAGCTGAGAATCAAAAACTATGCAGATTCTGAAAGCTTGGGCTGGAGCTCATTCGAACGATGAAGGCGATAGGCTTTTAAAATTAAATGGTTAAAACTGCTAGCTTTGCATCTGTCTCAGTAGGGTTGGTTTCATTAAAAAATTCAATAAAACTTATAGAAATCGAAACCAATTCGGCTTCCAAACGGAATCAGTTTCCGGAGTCATTACCATAAAAATAGGCGTTTGGGTACAATCATACTACATATTGATAACCGCAAAAAAATCAAAATTTACTTGTAAAACATCCATTCTAATAGAGAATCCCGGACTGATTTCGCTTCTAAAACTTCTTTTTTCAATTCAAGAACTAATTGACACTCCGGAGCTAATTCAAATTCTGGAGTCAATTATGATTCCGTTATCGGGGCAAATTGCGATTCCCAGGTCAATTCCGATTTCGGAGCCGATTCTGATCGCGGCATCAATTCCAGAGCCGACTTGGGAATCGGCTCCGGAGTCAACTTTGCAATCGGCTCCGGAGTCAACTGCAGAATCGGCTCCGGAATTGGGTCCGGAATCGTCTCCGGAATCGGAATCGATTCCAACATGGGAATCGGCTCCCGAATTGATTCCGAACACGGAATCGGAATAGGGTAGGTCCAATTCCGAGCTCCCACCACTGCTACATATATTACATTTGACGATGTCATTGTTCATACCATTTGCTGTATGGATGATGAAAAAAATTATATAAATCCACTTAAACATAAAATTATCTTCATTAACATTGTATTTGACAAAAGTTTCTGTGAAATACGATTTGCACTTTCTTCTTCTTCATTAGCACAACAACCGTTGCCGGTCAAGGCCTGCCAGTACCCACTATAGTGAAGTGAGCTTGGCTTTCAGTGACTTATTGTTACCATAGCAGGATAGTCAGTCCTACATGATTTGCACTTTACAGTCACAATATTATATCGTCAATGAATTCAACATTCGCAATTTATCCTTTTTTTAGAACAAATAACATGCTTTTTTATACCATTTGGCGCTTTAATTCGCAATGTTTTCCGACCACTGGTTTAGCTGATGGTTATCTTTTACAAATTTAACAAACATAATACAACTTATTATATAATATTATAAAAGTCGTTAATGCTTTTAACTTTACAAAGTATTGTCAATTTAATAATAGTTTTATCAACGTTTAAAACTCGTGACAAAGGTTACCGACCTTCCCAAACACATTCATTATCTTCTCACACAAGAACATTATCTTCTCACGCTTAAACAGAAAGCCCAACTAACCCCATTGTTTCTTGCAAGCTCTAGAACCGGTTCTTTGGAAGATTCTAGCACCAAGATGAATGAGAAAACACGAAGAAAATGGGAGAGAAAGTGGTTGTCTTTCTGTGCTGGCCTAATTGTAGGCTACGAACCAGCTTTAGAACGCTTCTTTTCTTCTGTTTCCTGTGTCATGTTGCTTCAGCTCAACCTCAACCGAGAACGTTTTCACTTTTAACCCCTTCTCGATGCTCGAGGTCGTTCCTCTCGGTTGAGTTTTATTACACACATTATTATTATTAATCTGCCCAGCTACACCCCACGCTCAGACAGAGCAGAGTAAAAGAAGAATAAGAAGAGAGAGAAAAACAACCAAATCACCCGCACTCAGCATTCGGATTCAAGTAAAGGTGGGCCTTGTTCCCGGTGCTTCTCGGTGAAAGTTTCGTTTTCGAGCATTGAGACGTTGCACATGAAGCCATGGGAGGATGGGAATCGCTTTCAAGTACGAGTGCGTGAGTGGAAGTAATTTCCGCATTCGTTTGTAAGTTGGGGGAGCCTTTCTTATCGTGAAGATCGGGGTGTTGTTTCTCTCGTTGGTTCGTTCATTCCACAAGCTTTCGTCTCGTTACGTTTAGAGATTGGAAGCGTTTTTTTTTTCTTCTGGGGGTTTCGTTTAATGCCTACAGTTCCATTTTCCATACAATTCGTCTGCCCGGTGTTTTTTGGCTAGTTCAATGACACACAAGCAAGTTGCTCATGGTCATCAGTACGGTGAGTGTGGAAAAGCTCTTCGCTGTAGGAAATGGTAACTCCCTGGGTGCTTTCGTTCGATTCCCCAAGTAATTGAGCAATTGCCATTGAAATGAGTATGCAGTTTCGGCTGTATCTTTACGAGTTTGACCATTGTGTTGGATGTGCTGGTTAGGAATAGCATCGTTAATGAAATTCACTGAACGATTTTCAGATTAAAACTTCAGCAAACGTATCTTGGACTCATCTTAAACGGTTGAGTGTATTTTGGTGTGTTCCTTTTGTAAAACCAGGAAGCCACACAGACGCTTTGCGGACAGGAAACATTGAATGAAAAATAGAGTTGCGCCGATTGACTGGTTTACGAAGCAAACAACAAACACGACGCAAACCAGTTGTGCCACTGTGCTGTACTTTCTTCTTCCGCCAAAGAAATCCTTCCCCAGGGGCAATGCAAACGGTGGCATCGTACATGGTGCGACCTGCGCATTCATGCCGCAGTACCGCACATTCTGCAACCTACTCTAAGAGATTCCGTTTCGTTTTCCATCGAGGAATGTGTATCTGCAGTTCGCGCCAGTCTTAAAACGCGACAAGAAACACTTACACACACATACACACTCACAAACACACCGTACAATGATCATTGGAAGCTTACTTGGCAATAGTGTTTGTAAAACCAATGACAAACGGGCTAGAAGCGCTGAATGAAAACGAAAGACTTCAACCGGCCCACTGCAAGTGACGAACCCGGAACCCCCGGAAAGCGTGTATGGATGCCGTGCCGGATCTTTTGGTGCGAACGCTTCGAAACCTTTTCAGTTTGCAGTGCCCTTCGGGAAAAGCACAGCAAGGAGAAAAATAAAGCACCGATTTCACAGAAGATGGCGGCGTGCCAAAAGGAAATTAAAAGACAACAAAACGATGCTTCACGGAGAGGACGCTTGCGTTTTGTTTGCGCTCACGTTTGCCATGCCTAGTTGGTGGTTGACGGTGAGCCGTAAACTAGTTCATAATTTCACGTTCACGCTCAATCTTCGTTTTACGGGCTCTGGGGGTATGTTGTGATAGTTATTTATTTCTGCCGATCCGTTTCAAATTGTGACTTGAATTTTGCACGCTATTTTAAGCACAGAATGTTGCTATGTGCTTTGAATCGTTTGCGTTTTGCTGCCGTTCCACTGTCTGAGATGATAGTCGGTAGAGCAGCACCAATTGGTAAAGTTTTACTGGTGAAGAAATGCTGCTAAAAAATGAAGCAAATCCATCAATCCGCTCGATCATAATTCCTCAGTTTGGATTTATGTCTCGTTCTTGAGATGAGTTATAGTTTGCGCACACACACACACACACAATCATAGACACAAAAACAGAAACTAGGTCATCTGATCGGTTACGGGTACTCGCGTACATCGTGTGCATGACGGAATTTTTCTTCCTTTTACGGCGTACGATGGACGGTAGCTGATGGCAAACGGCCGCAAGGTGTACCTTAACAATTAGGGCTACAGTTAGTTTTAGCTAGAAACATACGCTTCACGGCTGGATGGATGGATAATCCGAAAAAAACCCGTTAATTAATTACCAATATAAAACAACACCGCTTCGTATTTTGCATTGACGTGTGTATGCGTTGTAAGCATACTGTTGGGTGTATTGACAACTTTGCATTTGTATCCACAAAAACTCGCACATCTTCGATAACACGCAAAATATGTGTGTCAAATTTCGTGTACGTTTGACCTCACTGATGCCATTTTCTGATTGCAGATCTTTCTCACCATTCTTCCTACATGATGTACAAGCTCCACCATTTTCCCGCATTAAAACCGAAAACGTGGCAAAACGATAATGAAGAAATGGTTCTTGCCGTTTTGCCAGCTTATCGCAAACAATCACTGCTCCCTTGTTGGCAGACCGGGTAGGCCAAATTGCATCACGACGAAACGGTACCGATGCACCTCTGTAGCTTTTTCCCACTCGAAAACGGCTCTGGTCGGCACCGTTTCGTATCGAGCTCGCACGGCACTGGCCGCTGCCGTTGGATTCCTTTGGCGAATTGGTGAATGGTACGTGGAAACTACACCCCACGACACGTTTCGACTCAGTGTTTGTGTTCCCGTGGCTTTACCGAAGGGAACGAAAGCGAATCGTTGCAGTCAGAAGCAACAAAAACAGACCAAACACACACACACATGCAGGAGCATTGGGGGTCTTCAGGTACCGTTTGCTACAACGGTGTGAGACTTATGGCTGACTGCGTCCAGTACGGTTCGGTATGCACGGCCGCAACACACATTAAACGGTCTTCTGGAAAACGGGAGGCCAGCCAGACGTGGCCAGTCTGCATATTAAAAGATGGTGCGAATTTCACGATACACAGCGCGCAATTGCGCCACTATGCAAATGTGGCCCTATTCTTCTAGCCAGCAGACTGAGTTGGATCGACAAAATGAGATCATATTTTGCACCAAACCTCTGTACGAAACAATTGACCTAACCACTCGTACCGACGCTCATGTAGATTTGAATCTTAATGTTGGTTAATGCTGACCCTTAAAAACACGGAACCGGTATTCAACGATGCTCAGCACTGCCTTCCGGGCCACCGACCCTGAATAAAGTGAAAATGTGTCAATGGAGCCGAAAATCGATCATGATACCCTTGGGCGGAAGGGAAATTATCCTTCAAGTGTCACATCGCAAAACCACTCCGCTCAGTCGCATAGCAAGCAGTACCGGAACGAATGCGCTTTTTTGTGAAGCGTTAAAATGCATCATTACAGGCTGTGAAAGCGAAAATGCGAAAAACTTCCGAAAGATGATGGAGTGCTTGCGATTGTCACGCCATGAAATCAATTCTTGAGATTGCTTGAAATGAGACATTGTTTGGGTAATTTTGAGCTTTTACTTCCCACAATGTGTATTGTTGGGTTTTGTATGAGTGTTGGCTGTAGGTTGGATTATTGTCAACCGAGGCCCTCTAATTGTCCTTATAGTTGTAGTTGTTTTTTGTTTTCATTGGTAATGATGATAAACGTTGCTTGAAAGGGGTATGAAAGGGGTAGGAAACCCGTACTTATCTTGAGGGTATTTGTAAAGAGAGATTTAATGTATTGCGATGGGATGATTTATGTATAATTTTTTAGGATGTTACGGTGTAGTACTAATTAACTGTTTACAATGAACCTTTTCACTTTTCTGATTTTAGTTTTATTGTGATAAATTTTTGTTCGACTTTATCCCAAATAGTACCGATTTTTTTGTTTTTTGTTGTTGTTGTTGTTAAGTTATTATTTAAAGTCAGCTTAAGATAGGTCTTTACATTTTAATCTTTAGCTCGTGTTCAACAAATTGCAATGAAAAGATTCGACGTTTTAGTATAACATATTTTCGTAATGAGTACCAACTAGGATTTCATTTCAGTATTTCATAAACCAACAAATGTATATGTGATAAAACTTAAAATTTCGTCATGTTTATTAATACTGCTCGAGAACTTCATCATGAGAGTTAAACAAACAATAATATTTCAGTCATAATTCTTCGTTTCAACTAAGTTTCCAGTGAACCATCAATTGCGTCTCAACTAGATACCGTATTTTAGCGTGTATAACGACCCCGGTAATATATAATTCATTATTTTGGATTAAAACGATTTTTTCTATTCGTTTTTTTTCTGAGATTAAGATCTTGGGGATACAGTTTACACTGAATTCCAAGATGCATTTGGTAGCATCAAACACAAGATTCTTCTTGCAAAAATTGCCCAGCTTGGTATATCACCACTTGTCATCGAATGGTTGAAATCATCACCTGATGGACAAGTTGTATTCTGTAAGAATAGGGAACATTATTCCGGAACCATTCATAAACTTTTGCACGAACATTAGCACTCTATAATTACCAAAGGCAAAAGCATACTAGGATTTGTAATCAGGCAAACTCTTGAGAGAAAATAACCTGAATGACCTCGTGAGCTGTTGAGGTCACGTGAGCTGTTGAGGCCTACGTTCTCAAGAAAGACTTCAAAATTAGTATAAACCAGTTCAAAACCAATTGTCTCTCGTTTGCTCATTGATAGCGCTGTAGCTAAGCTTGCCCCCAAGATACTAAATGTCAAATAAACAAATAAGCTGATTAGCTAAATATACTATGTAAATGAGGACGAGGTGTATTGTATGAATAAGTAAGATATAAAATTTATGCATTAGTGCACTTTTGTCATACATTTCGTTTAATGCAACATTGTAACCGACTAGTTGACAGCTTATTGATATTGATTTATTTGCACCACAAATATCAAACTTGTTCAAAACTACTAACGTCACCGGTGTCATGTAGCTACCACACCAGCAGTTGACACTTGCCAGCAGCACTAATGCGCTTTGAAGCGGTGGGAAAAAAACTGCACACTATCGTATGCGCTTTCATGTCAAACAATCGACCATTTCTAAAAACACAAACATGGTCGCACCATTGCTCATCCAGGCTGGTGAAAACGATGACAGGCTTGTTGAGCGCTGTTGTTCTTTTTCCTCCCGCTTGTCGCTCTGGGGCCGTTTTGGCCGGGTAATTGTGATGATTATTTCATTTTCCTTAACATAAAGAAAGTAAGCTTAATCTCGCACACTTTACCTTCGCCGTTGACCTGTGGCCGTTGGAAGGTCATCGGAAGGTGTGTGTGTGTGTGTGTGTGTGTGTGTGTGTGTGTGTGTGTGTGTGTGTGTGTGTGTGTGTGTGTGGTTGTGTGTGTGTGTGTGTGTGTGTGTGTGTGTGTGTGTGTGTGTGTGTGTGTGTGTGTGTGTGTGTGTGTGTGTGTGTGTGTGTGTGTGTGTGTGTGTGTGTGTGTGTGTGTGCACAGTGTCCGTCAATCCTTAGGAAAGTGGCAATTAAAATGTTATTTTCATCTTCAAGCAGGCTTCCACTTCTGTCCGTATGCGAAATGGCAATTGAAGGTACGAAAATCTTTACCAAATGTTCGCGCATTCCGCCTGCAGGAAAAGAAGGCAGACACAGATCGTGGCAAAAGATGAGAGTGGAATGAATGTCGCATATCTCTGGGACTGTGTTTTTTTTCCGCAAGCCTCTTGTACAGTTTCTTTCCTTTACTGTGTAACCGTTTTATGATTTCCCGCCACAGTTCCGCGGTGCATAAAAGTCGCATAATTAAAGCACCGTTTTTCGGTCGTCTTTACTAGTGGGAGGAAACGGTACGCCGCTGCCAGTTAATGGTGGAACAGTGAACAGTTTTATAACAACAATCGTAGCTCGTTTGTGCAAACAACAACAACAACAACAACAAAACATGAAAATGATCCTCTTTCTTTACAGTCGTTTTGAAGCGCTGTGAAATGAGGCACTTGTTGAGACGATTTGATCGTAAGCATTCTTATAACTTTATTACTCTCGAAAAACATGAGACAAATGTTTCTTTTTCGCATTAACAGTACGAACAGCATTGAAGCATTGTACATTTCTCAATTTCGCAAATAGATCACACTTGTTGGATATTCGATCTGTCATTTGCTGAGAAGTTTTGCTGAACGATTTCACCTTCTGCGTATCATTTCCGTAGGTACCGATTTCCTTATTTTGTGAGCAGTACCTAGTACCGGCGATGATTAATGGTGTTCCCCGGAAGCGACAGTGGCGACCCAAATCTCACACCCGTGGCCGCACAGTTTCCCGGGGCGGCGTGGGAAAAACGGCCCTCTCTCCACCCGTCATAGCAAAACCGTTCCGATACGATCAGATCGGTGTCGCCTATTGTTGGCAAAATCATTCAAGCCATTAATCAATCAACCGAAACCACCCACCACACTCCCCTCAATCCACCGCGTTTATCTGGACCGACATTCGTGCGTTGCGATCTGTTTTCACCGTGGGGTAGCGATAGTGAGAGCGCTGTTTTTCACACTCCTAGCTGCAACAAACAGGGCCAAACTGCGTAGATGCTGCGGTCAAGGTGTTTGCCAATTAGAAGTAGCCAATTAATAAGCCATCTAAAAGAGCTGAAGCAGAGTGGGTGAGAGCAGCGAAAAAACAAGACATTGAGATGGCTTTCGTTTTCATTATTCCGATCCATTCCGCAAGGTGGAGTGGATGGCAGCTTCATCTTTTGCCTTTGGATATTACATTCCACAACAGCATGATTCATGCAATAAAAGCTCCCATCGTCCTTTCAACATTCCTTTTTTCCTATTTTATTGTTCACCTTATCGGGAAATCACACAGAATAATCCTCACACAGGATGGCTGGACGGGCATCCAAGCCGCGGGATAAACGCTCAATTTTAGTCACATTCCTCAAAGTCAACTTTCTAATGCGAAGATTCGAAAGCATTTGCCGCCAACGTGATCGCACGCAAAGCAAATCTTCCTTCCCTGAAGCTGATTGATGTGACCCATCATCGTTTTATCGTTTGATTTTTCTGCCCCTTCCACCCTGATTTCCCCCGGGGGCGCATCTTCTGAAGTGTTTTTTTTGTTCGAGGACTTTGCTTTTTTTCGCATTCCTTGTCATTTATTGTGTTTTTTTTTGTGCGGGAGATGAGTGAAAAACTGACCACCGCTCAACGCACAACTAAGGTTAACGAACTCGATTCCGTGCTATCATCGGGTCTGTCCGATTTCGCTTATTCATAAGCACCTCCGCGCGCTGTCCACACTCATTGATTATTCATTTCGCATTAACGGTAAACATCGGCCAGCCGTCTCTTGCGCACAATCAGTCGATGCGCACAATCAGTCCATGCACACAGAGACATAAGAAAAACCATCCGGGTGACATCGATGCGCCGGCAGACGAGGAACTTAATTGGTTTTGGGAAAGGAAAGTGCATACGGTACATGGAGCATTGTGTGTGTATGTGTGTGTGTGTGTCTGGGTTTGTGCGTTATAATAAAAGGTCAGCAACTGTGCTAAGTGCAATGTATGCAATGAGCTATTTGTAAGCAGGATGAAGCAGACATGAAGAGAAGAGATTTTATCACTCACCACGAGATCTAATTGATGTTATATTTGTCGAACATTAGAATAGGTCATTTATTTGAGTTGAGGCAAATGTCAGCCAAAAGGACCAAATCTTCTTTAGAAAAAACAACAACAAAATATTTGGGTTGATTTAATTCAATTTTTTAATTGGAATTTGTAACGCCAAACTTGACACTATACTATTGGGAACTATTGGTGGCTTAATGAGTACAGGCAATTCAATTTTTGTTCTGTATAAATTTAAAAAATAACTGTTGTTGAATGATGTTGTTAAATGTTGTTGAACTCGATAAAAAAAAGTTCATAAATGAGCAACATGCCCTTCTTTGGGTTTGCTACAGTACTGTAAATTAAATAATATCCTCATGCAAATTTCATTTGGATCAAACTCGCGAGATAGTTTGCAAACCAAACTAATAAAATAACTGTATTTCCACATTTCCAAACTCAAAACCAAATCGACTCAATCCATCTATCTTTTCCATCATTCGGAGCTTTCCTCTTTCATCTTGCTCAACTTTTATCGTTCAAGACTACTAATTGAGCTTTTCCCGCCTTCACACTCATTGCCACACGCACGGCTCTCACCACGGTTCCTTCAATTAGATTGCCGACCTTCACCTTCCGTTCTGGCGTGGAAAGCAAAGGCGAAGATGAGAAGCAAAGACGCCAACGCCAAACTTGAACCTGACGAGGCGCTCCAGTGTGTCTGCTGCGTGGGAAAAACTTGGGAACCCATAGCAACCGAAGAAGAAGTAAAAAAAAGCTCCCCGACGGAAAGGGAAACTGTTTCCCATGATGATCGTGCCCTCCCGAACCCAGAAGCTCGATGGTCGAGCGGGGGAGGTGGGTGAACGAGTGGGACGCGATTGCGCTCCAAGACAATGGTGATCACTGATTAAAATAAATGAAAGTTTTCCCGCAACTCCCAGCAACTCACCGAAAGGGGTGGAAGCCGGCTTTCGGGCAATATTGTGAACCGTTTTTCCGCGGGCTTCATTTTTGGCTGCGGTACGACGAAGAAACCACTGCAGATGATGCTGCAGAACGATGCGGATGAAAACAAAAGCGCGCGCGCACGGAACAAAAGTGCATCCCTTTGTTTTTCCAGCCCACACGCTGGAGCCTCCCGCGAAAAGGTCGCACCCGAAGCGGCATGGAATGGCTTGCAGCTTCCGCGCCCGAGCTGCCCGTTCACCTCCCCCTCTGTTTTGCGTTGGTGGTGTTGGTGACTTGAAGGGGCCAAACATGCTGGCGAAAGTTTGACAGTTGGCCCAACGTTCCGGGCGTGAAAGTGGTACTTTCGTGTGGCCGCACTGCCCATACTCCACTCCGCGAGCGCCGGCAACACTCCTCTGTCCACGACTCCCCCGGAAGCAACACCAGTCGTTTATGGATTTCGAAATTGGAAACGGATTTGCACGCGGAGAGGGCTGCGGATGTGGATTGGAATGCAAAATTGATTATTCATCCCGGGCCGTTTGCGCGTGTCCAAAAATGTTCATTTTGAGCGCCCGAACAGATCGGCCCATAAAGCCGTTCCCTAGCCGGCGGAAGCGAAAGTGACAATTGGTGGTTTATTTTGTTTCGAATGGCTGGCGTGTGTCGCCTGTGGGCAAGGGGTCCCATACACACAATTTCGTCCGACAATGATCGCACGCCCATCGATCGAGTTGGCATTTTACTTGGCTCATGACCAAGTCGTCGTCCATAGTCCATAGTGTGTGTGTGTGTGTGTGTGTGGATGTGTTGGCACCTGGCAAACCAAACGGGCTGGGGGTTGAGGTGAAATTTGGGTTAATGGTGCTGATTCATTTTCAACACACCTCTTTGCCGATTGTTTTCATTTCTTCCTCTCTTTCGTTCGCTTGCTTGCTCTCCCTCAATCTGGTTATTTTTGTGAATCACTCGACCCAACGGAATGTAGGAATGTGAACTGAACCAAGCGGTGAGGACATTATTTGAATGATAAAAAAATATTTCAAAATTGTCCTCTCAAAGCTACTCCTTCCCAGAAAGGCAAACAGCAAACAAGAACAAATATCTAATCAACAACAAGCATTCCTGTTGTCTTCCATTCCATTCCATATTGGTATCTCTTTGTACGATCAATACCGTGCTCCCCTGTTAGAGGTTTAGCTTAAGCACTAAGCGATGTCATTATTCATTGACACCTTCAGTGAACGTTTTTTTTCATTCGAGCCGTCGAAAAGGGGCAAATCTTCCACTCCCAACATCCGAACGTATGATGTCATTTATTTGCTGCTCCTTCGGTATTATTGTTCTTCCGGTGAAAGCTACGCAGTACGAAGGGAAAGATGTGTCTGTATTTTGCGTTACTTTCTTTTGCAGTGACAAATCCATGACGCACGGTGTGGTTTATAATATACTGGCAGTAAATGGCACCCGGATACGGGTTGGTTTGATTCCGGATGCCAAGTTGTCTTTAGTTAGTCAGAGGTCTGTTCGATGGGCTGGTAAAATATCCTTAAATGTGAATTGTTTGCAGTTTTAGTCAGCTATCATTATACTACACGCCAAAATAAAAAATAACTAAATTTCAAACCATTCATGATTCGCAGTTTTTGCTGTTTGTTCTAAATTCCACTCATCCGAATTCAGCATCCTTTATTAATTGAAAAGTTCGTTCCGTGTAGGTGGTTTATCTTTGAACACAAGTTAAATTGTTTACATTTTTGACGGTTAAGGTTTTTAAATGAAAACAATTTCACTCCATTATACCAAACGAAATCAAATTGAAGGCCCAAAGGTCAAATTCCATTCGTTCACAGTAGTTAAAGATGAATAAGGATTGAATTTTGTTTTATTCACACCGTTTTCTGATCTTTATCGAGAAGTCAAAGTAAATCTTTCGTCCATAAAAAATGCTCACACACTTTCCGAAGAGTAAAATCATTTTTATAACATTGAGTCTCTTCCAAATTGTCATTATTGGTTTCGGTGTTTTAAAAATAAAAGATTTTTTTTTTTTATGCAAACATATTTTTATCACCATTTTTTTTTTGAAACAAAATTTTCGAAAAAAATTCGACAAAACGTAACATTAACTGAAATATTTACGGAGCTTCATAGAATGTTAGCACGTCGACTTATAAAAATTTAGATTTAGTTTGTTTCAACATGCTCTTGCATACTTCTCCAAATGTTTCTTTTGCATTTGAGACAAATATCCAATTAGAAAAAGAAGATAAGCTACTTTCAATCTACTGTTAATAATTCCAATGAGGTTTCTCGCTTACGCTTTTGTCAATGTTGTGCAGCAGCAGATGAACTTCAGAAGATCCTAGATTGGCATGACATATCCAACTATGGGGACCGCTTCCTTGCGAAAAAGTTTCTCCTAAGGCCATTTCTACTCATTTGTAAATAAGTTGTCAAGCAGCTCGTTTTCTTGTCTCTCGGCGCCCAATTTCTCTAATCAGTGGCCATATTTCGGTACACCTGCATTTGGCACAGTTGCTCCACGGTCCACTACCATCCGTTGCCATTAATATTGTATGTCCTGCCTGTTTGTATTAATTACCGTTTACGTTACCCGCCGTACCGAAAACAGCCAAACTGCTGCTTAGACTAACAAATAAGGTCTGAATCCATTTTCACCATCCTGAATTCCGAATACATGTACCGTTCCCGGAGCGATACCGGCTGAGCCCGCCTTTTATCTACACACACACTAAAACCGTCCGTCCAAAGATAAGCACCATACCACTTGGACCACCCAAGGGAGGGAGTGTGTGTGTGTGCCTTACTTCTTGCACCGTCTATCCAGCTTTCTGGAACCGCGCAACCGCGCACACATTACCATTTGCCACGGTGCACATTACACGTGTTAGCAGCATTTGCAAAGTGGCGTCCCATTTCCACGCCACGAGTTTGTGTGCATGGAAGGCTCATTAAGCATACCTGCGATCACAACGTGGCCAAAATTGTTTACCTCCCTCTCCAGGGAATTGAAGATTATGATTTCATTATCAAAAATCCATCCCGGCCCGGTGTCGGCGGGAATTGGCCGGGGGATTGCGCGTGGAGAATTGGTGGCTCGAAGCGCGTGTGCAAGCGTGTACTTCGGCGGCGATAAGCCTGGAATGGTTGGTCAAACTCGTTTCCAGCGTAGTGAGGCGCGAGATTGTGAGTTTGTGTGTGTGAGTGTGACCCACATTTACGCGAGCAGCCTGCGCCTGCGCGATTTCTGCACATATTGACCGGACCGTGACGCATATCCGTTACAAACATCCGTGTCCGGCTTACGCTTGGTCAGCAAACCGTCAACGGAGTAGACGGCGGGATGCAGAGCTTGTGGGGAGGGTTTTGCCGGACTGTGGGTATAAGGGGATGGAAATTCGGTACACTTGATTATCACGATCGCTGGCGTATCGCTGACTCAACCGCCGTACTTACGCGCGCGGAGGAGTCCAACTTTATGTAACCACGGGGTCAGGATAGCGGCGATGCTTAGCATCCTGGGTGTCTCCACTCCACGTGCATTGCTTGTTCATCATGCGATTGGAATGAGGAGAAAGTGCCACCACCGTTCACACACAGCCCGAGCCGAGTGGCCGAGAAAGTGACCACGGCGACCTGTGCGCGAGAGGGAGCGTACGAGCTGCGCACTACGTGCGAAGTCGGCCGGCAAGACGCAACGAACCGAGGCGTTTCAGGTTCGCGTCCAAAATGGAGGGACGCACCAGCGGGCGCAGAGGGCACACGCCACACATATGGCCGGCTGGACGAATTTCGGTTTTAACCTACATTCAGCCAGCCGTGCCGGGGTCGCTTTCGAACCTTTTTCAAGCAACCAAGCAGTTGACATTTTACTACGCCGTCGGTCGCTGGATCAGATGAACGCTAACTTACCTTCACGTAGCTGGATGATAGAATGGACACACACGGACACACAATGGCCGGGGACGGGTTATGATTTTCCTCTTGTTGGCCCTTGATGCAACCCACCGCAACGCCCGGGGATCTCTCTCTCTCTCTCTTCGCAACACACACTGCACAGTGGGAAGAATTGACGTTGAGTTTTCTTTTCCTCGGTTCACCACAAACACTCATTCAGCGACACACTGGCCGCGCACTGCGTGTAAGAATGGCACGAATTGCATAGGCGGTAAGCCCACGGTATCCCTTTCGCCCAGTGACCCACTTCACTTCCGTTCCGTTCCGTCACTAACTATCCACCAGCTGCTTCACGCTCGCACCGACAAAGAACACAAAAACGTGCCCTTTGGCCAACGAGGACGAGCGCCAATGTGGCCAAAGACGCAAACACCTGCACACACTACGGCCGCAACGGGCACACGCACAAGTGGAATTTCACCAAAGCGTGGCTATCTCTCCGCTGCACGGGTTTCACCTGTAGCATACTCTTCTTTCACGGCTCTTCCTTTCTTTTAAGATAAGCACGAGGTTCTTTTCCGAAGAGAAACAGAGAACACACACAACTCGTTGACACGCTTGTAAGGTCTCTGCAATGGCGTTGGACCTTCTGCACTTTAATCGCCTTGCCTCTTATTTTGGGTGTTTTTTGTATGTATGGGGAGAGGTCCCGGCACAACCTGTGCCTCTCGGTACTTGTGAGCGCTGCTTACGACGACGAAACGACCGCACCGAACGGCGGATCATCAACGAATGGCGCGAACGCGAGCGTCGAAACTTTCTATTCTGCTGATCCATTTCTCCTTCTCCTGTTGGCTAGTGCGCGATCAGGCTGTTTGTTGGTGTTTGCTCTCCGCTGGTGAGCTCTCTGTATGTGTCTGTTTGAGAGTGTTGAGTTACGATCGGTGCAGCATCAGTGGTAGGGACAGATCACTGGAAGGGTAAGTTTTGTTTACATGTCCACAAGGGATAGTATTAAGCCAAGATGTGCTTAGGGGGTGACATTCCTTGCAATATTTGGTTAACTGTGAGAATGGTCGTTCGCTTTTTGTTGAAAGAATTTTTAGAATGGAGCAAAATCTCTAAAAACTAATATAAATAGGAAGTAAAATAGCAAGTTCGATTATTGTTGATGGTTTATCCGTAATAATAAAAAAAACAATAGGATTTTATGATCTCCCTGTACCAGAAAGAACAATTCATAAATACAACATTTCTGTAACTGATACGATCCTGAGCATAATTTAAACACGAAACAAATACGGATACAATCGCAAGGACGAACAGTTGAAATAATTTGAAATAGTCACAAATTACTCAAATAATTCACAAATATTGGAATAAAATTCAATAGTCAATCGAAAAGGAAAAAAAACTGCTTGAAACTTACACGATCTACTCGAATCATTATAAGCTGCGCGAAGCTTTCAAAGCTTTATGTGTAACGCATTGTCCGAGACAACGTAACGTTTGGAACTGTTACGAATTCACCAAACATACGAAAATGTTATTTATCGGCCCTGTTAATGACCTATTTGGACAAACTTTATTACCGTACATCTTTTCTTTAGTTATATAAAACAATTTAGCGTTTACAAACCAGATCAAAATTGGAGAAAATTCAAGTATGTGTTTTGTCGTAACTCTTCCTACATTTAAAACGGTAACAAATGATGCATATAATGATTGTTAAAATGTATGCACTCTTCTGAGAATCCCAACCAAACTGATCAGGATTGATAGAATGACATTGATCAACGTGAGTATAGTAGAACGAAAATGGCGAAGTCGCTAAGAACAACGAAAGACAGAGGCATACGACGCGAAATCATGAGTAGAGAAAATTACTAGCCAATCGAAGATAAGGCTTCATCCATTAAATACGTAACGTAACGTTGGAATAAATACTCCCTCAAAAATTTCGTTATAGATTGTAACACATTTGTAACAACAACCACTTTACAACCAGGTTTTGCCGCCAAGAACTATGCGAAGAAAAATTTTACTTCTAACAAATTTGTGACCACTCAAAAAAAAAAAAAACAATACAGAATACTGCTGCAAAGAATTTTACGATCATAAATTATGATACAAATAATTTAAGGACCAAGGAATTTGCGATCAAGAATTATGCGACCAAGACGTTTGCGAATAATAATTTTGTAACCAAAGATAAACGTCCTCAGATCGATTATGGTACGTGGTAAGGAGGGCATCCCCGAGACTTATAATTTACTGCTGCTTTATAAATCAACAAGTATGGCTGCATATGTTTTCACTGGGTAGCTAGTACATGTCCGCCGACTTAGGTAAAATCCGTATCGATGCACGTGCATCGCTCTGGGATGCATGCGTTCCACACACAATTGGTAATCTATGATATTTGTATTAAAAGTCTGGGATTGCCGTAAAACAATTTTCGATTGTTGCCAAAAAAAATTATCATTAAAAAGATTATCATAAAAACTGCAATCGTCGAAAAAACTCTGCGATTGTCGCTAAATAATTATGCTATTGTTGAAAAAAATCTGTGACAGTAGAAAAAAAATCTTCGATTATTGCAAACAAATCTGTAATTATAGCGAAATTAAAAATCTTCAATCATCACAACATCAAAAATCTGCAATTGTCGCAAAATCAAAAATCTGCACTACATACAAAACAAAATCAAACAAGGATTTTGCAACCAAGAATTATGCAATCATAAATTTGTGACCAGTAACATTAAGACAAACAATTTTGCGACCAAGAACTTTCCAACCAAGCGACCAAGGATTTTAGTATCGTAACGTTTGACGTCATCACCCCCCCCCCCCGCGCTATTCTATAAGCATTTCGTAATTGATGGATGAAGCCTAATAAATAGATTAAATTCTTAATACTTCTTAATAATGTAGTTGTTCATTTTTGTTAGTTAGTTCGTAATGGTCAGAAGTCACAAAATAGAATTTGAAGAAAAATAAAAGATAGCAAATTGTTCTAACGCCTGTAGAAAATGAGAAAAAAGTAGATGTAAAAACATTTAGCCTTACCAACACATCAAATTTACGCTCTGTCATCGAAGAGTCTTAAGCCAAACGAAGAAGCATGTATTTCACTAATGTTTATTAACATTTCGTTCAGTTTCCCCAGTTTTGACACAGTTTGTAACTTACGATCGCTTCCTCTCTGTAACTAGACATCTTTTTGACCTAATTTGTGGATTGAATTTCCTTACACCTGCCTGCTGCTCGAAAATTAAAAATATTCTCTATGGACCTATGGACTTTTCCGATTGTTTCATTAATTTGAATCTGTAGTTCGTGTCTGCAAACGGTTCTGCTGCAAACAATTTAGCAAAACACGGCCTCACAATTTTGTTGTAATTGGCTGTTTTTAACTTTGTTGCGCACAATTGATTCATTGGTACAATAATAATTACAATCAAATATATATATTAACTTTATCATTTGTATATACCTATATACAAGCCATACAGTTGGCATGAGGGGGACCGAGTACACAGTGGCGCGGCACTTTGCACCTGCAATATAGATTGCAAACAGTCGTGTGTAATAATGTGAAAATTGATATCTTTTTCCGCTCGTGTTTTTAAGGTTTTCGAACCAAATTTCATTTGCTTTTATGATATTTTTTAAACATACTCTGCCCTGCATACATTACCCCCTTTCAGGTGGTTGAAGAAGAAAACGGTATTATTAGCTTTTTTGAATGTTGTTTTTACATATTCTATAGTTAAACCTGTCTGGTAAGAGAATACCCTAAAGAACATCAAATAACAGTTTGCTCTTTCTATAAACGAACAGCGTGTGTGTGGGTTGTACTACGGTGTGACACCGGCAATGTATAGTACGAATATTTAATTATGTATGGTTGCGTTTAGTTTCGCGCTTGGATGGATCAAATACTACCGGCAGACGAGCAGGAGTTCTCTCCCAGACCCAACACAAACTCAAGCGTTCACTAGGTGAGCAACGGATTTAAAATGTACCAAAGTGTAACAGTAAATGGAGCAGGGAAAGAAACGCAGTTCAACTGTCTGTTCGTTCTAAACTACAGAACAACGATAGGAAAATTGGCTGACTGGCGAAAATTAATGTAAAGTTAGGTAATACTTGCTTATCTTCCTGATGATTGTATGTTAGCTTGCTGGGTTGTGGTTTGTATGTTTGTTGTGAATGTGATTTAAAATTAGTACCTACAGCTCCACGCTAAATTGAACTATTTACAGCACACAAAGCTAGAGCATTGGCTAACCAACGGGTCTCTAACGAGTATAGCCATAAGATAGGATTCTACCTGTGGCTACCTGTTGCTAAAAACAAAACACAAACCAACTAACGCACTTGCACTTAAAAGTAACGCTGCAGTGTAATCACTTAGAGTGGCATAAAGGTATACTAGAGCGACAGAAGAATAGTAATAAATAATCTCACACCGGAACGGAGTCTTAAACCCTCCGCCGTTCCCGTCCCTAAACTAGCTGGAGACGTAGCCCGACTTACAACTTATAGCAAGTGGCCGAGCACTGTGCAGTGGGAACGATGACCCTTAAAACAAACTAATCGCCGCTACACACTATTTATACACTACCAATAATTCCTGCAATTAATTGACACTAACGTAAGAACTTACTAAACTAATTTCTATCTTTTTTTTATGCGTAGCTAGATCAGTATATTGCAAACATGCCCATATTTACTAGTAGATAAAAGGTGTAAACAGATATGAAGGGAACGAGAATACTAGTGCCTCGCCACATAAAATAGAAGAAGTGGCGCTCGCAAGGAAAGGGAAAAGAAACTGGCAGCAAACGGATGCTGGAGGTAGGCAAGCAAATTAGTGGCAAACGATATGATAAACTATGCCTTCTGATTGTAAACCTGTGTCTGTACCGTTCGTACTGTGTGTAGGCGAGAGTGTGTAACCAACCACTGTAACTACACTATTTAAATCTGGTGGTTGTCGGAAACAAACTCAAAGAAATACCAATGCAAGAGTGCGGATAAGGAAGGCCTCGTGGTGCACACGCCGCCAACCGCTAATAATGCGAATGACAGAACGAAAATGATATTCCTAACTTTCCTTGCAATGTAACGCAGGAAAGAAACAGAAGCGGCACTTTTTTAGCGTTGCATGCGTGAATGTGTGTAGATCTCAATTTTTGGCATTATTTCTTCTGCACAGCTGTGATTTGCTACATACTATCGTTCAGTCCTCTCGCGGGAGATGTGTAAAGAAGAAGAAAAAAAGAAACAATCCCTTCCAACTCACCTCACAGGTTTTCTTCACAACATTGATCACTGTAGGCTGCGATGGATGTGTGTGTGTGTGTTATTTCTGATTCATAATATTCACATTTGTGTTTTTTAATCCTCCTCATAAACTCATTTTTCTTCTGTGTACTACTAATATAATTGATTATTTTAAAAAATGGACGTCAAAAAGTTTACGAATTGATTCACTCTTTCCCCACTTTACATTTTCCTTTTCAGACTTTCTAACCAGACACAAAACCGCCGCAAATTGATTGGCCCAACTGTTATTTATGATGGTGCTTATGCATCACGCTTTATACTTGCCCTATGTTTCGTTATCGGTATTGTGTGTTTCTGTGTTATTTTTTTTTTAACAGGATATCTTCATCTCATTTGCTTCTTCCTTTTCCAACAGTATGTTTGGCAAACTTTACTTGTTTCTTTTAATGGAGCTAGATCGTTGCACGATGCCGTGATAGCGCCAGGCGCTTTAGCGTGTTCACACCAATGATGGGTTGGATTTGCATCATAAAAATGTTTTTCCTGATGATTGCTAGAACCCCGTTTAACTACCTCAACATTTGAGTGTAAATGTAAATGTCGCTAAAGGATGGAAGTATTGATCTAGGAGAAGATGTGACGCCCATTGCGCCAACACTGTGGGATCGTATTTGCACCTTCGACAATAACGACTACAGTGTCCGATTGACTTCTCCCGTCCAATTATCTATTGTGGCTATTGCTCTTCTGTTGCGCTAAGGGGTGATTGGCTCGTGCAAAATTGAAATGTGTATATATTTTACTACTGCTCTTATTTTTTTGCCACTCTCTTTCTTTCTCTGCTGCAACTTCTTTGACACATCCGATCAGGTTCTACGTTACAATTGTTTGGCGCATTTGTTTCTTACATTTCGATTACCTCGTGCTTAGTGGATTGAATTTGCTGGTTTGTTACTTGTTGCTGCCTCATGTAGCTGACGGCTAGGACGGAGAAACATATAACAAGTTGGGAGGTTTCTTCTATTTTCATCTAACCGTCCATTTGAACAAATGTTACATGGGTAGGTAATATAACTTTTTTTTCTTGTTTTTTAGTCTTCTGTACACTTTTAGTATGTCAACTTTCAGCCTACTGTCTTCTGGTTGTGTGATAGCCGTGTGAAGGGATCGCTATTGCCAGTCGATATTCTAAAGACGTCTCGCATCATTATCATTTTTCTACTTATCTATTATGGTTAACCCGTTCATGTTACTGCCTGCGTTGGTACTGAACGCGCTACTTCTGCTACGGATTAGTGGCTACCATCAAGCCGGGGGGATCTTTGTGTAGACCGAGCGTGAAGCGACACGCCAGAACCGTGCAATCGTCACACAGCATTCACACCTCTTTAATGCTGACATTGTTGCCGCTGCTGCTGCTAGTCAGTGCCGTGCCGTTTGTGGCTGCCACAGTTGCCGCCGCAGCATTGCTCTGCTGTCTCTGCTTATCGAACAGTTGCAGTTTTGAGCGAACGTTACCCTCGCAGATGTTGTTTAACCGTATTTGGGGAGCGTTCGGGACTGTGACGGAAGCTTGCTGCTTTCGTTCCAGTTCCAGACAGAACGCTTCGTACTCGAAGCGTTGCTTTAGTTCAGCCTGAGATAGCTTTGCATTGGCTGCCGCGGAAGTTACGGCCCCGGAAGTGGAAGAATGCCGTCGCCCACTGTCCATGACCGCTCCATTTGGTGTTGCTGTATTGGTGGAAGCCGTTGGTGCGGCACCGCCCGTGGCCGTGACACCCATCCCAGCACAGGACGATGCGTTCGTTCCCGCTGCATAGGCCGCACTAGGGCGATGGTGATGTAGATGATGATGGTGATGGTGATGATGATGCTGCAGATGCACGGAGCTGCCTGTTCCACTGCCACCACAGTGGCTCCCGGAGGCAGATGCGCCCAGCTGTAGCGTATCAGGTACAGTGAATGGTTTGAATGTTTGGCCCTTGCGCTCGAAATACTCCACGATCTTGGCGATCTGGGCAGAGCGAGTGTTTGGCATGGTCGTGCACGAGCGATCATCCCACAGCAGCGAGTCCGAACCGGCCAGACTGCTGATATCGTCCGAGCTGTCGGTGAAAATCGACGAGGAACGGTTCTTGCAGTACAGCAGCTGGTTGGTGAACTGGTTCTTTTGAATCATGCTGCTTATTTCGGAATCAAGCGCCAACCGATTGATCAGACCCATGTCAATCGACCGGGCATCGATGTCCACATTGCTCAGCAAGTGGTGGTGCCGGTTGTGAAGCTGGTGATGCACCGGGTGGAGATGGTGCAGGTGGTTGAAGCGCTTTCGTATCGAATCCGACAGCTCTAGATCGTCCATGCTGCGCAGGGAGCTGACCGTGGTTGAGCTATCGTCGAAGAATAGTATGCTTGAGCTGTCGTTCAATGTCTGGTTGGACATCAGTCCGGTCATTCCGTCGGCAGGCGTTCCACTCGACGCAGTACCTGGTCCTCCTGCACCGGTCAACGTTGCCGCTCCCGCGTAGATGCATCTGCACATCGACAGCCGGTCCGTCGATTCGAAGTGTGTAATCTGATCCAAACAGCAGCAAGGTGACGATTTGTACGTACCAAAGTCCTCGTTGAGGCAGGAAAAGAATCCACTCTCGGTCGATCCCCGTCGGGTGAGAATCCGAGGCGTCTCAAGTACCACATCTCCCTCCGGACATGCATCCTTCCCGCTCGTGCCGGTCGTACTCGGCTCGCTTATCACGGTCGTACCAGACGCAGACTTAAGCAATCTCTCCTCCAAGTTTCTCGGTTCCCCGTCAGTCTTCTGCCTAACAATTACCACCTCTCCATCCTCCACACCCTCCTCCTCTTCCTCCTCATCGTCCAGCTGAGTCGATTCTCCATCACAGCTCGCGCCGTCCTGTCCCTCTTCCGTCCCGCTGTCTCCATTGTTACTGCCACACATATGGCCCAGCTGGCTATCGCCACCGTTGAGCACTTTCGAACTTTTGACTCCTGCTTTTGTTTCCTCTTCGTTCAGTTCCAATTCCTCATCGACTGGATCCTCCGACACGATGGAAGGCATTATCGGCTTAACGCTACCGTTGGACATTTTCTTTACAGTAGATAAATTGACGCTATTTGGCGAGGCTGCCGAGCTGGTACCGGTGGCTGTGCTGGATGTCTTGGCCGCATTCGTCGCTCCGCCTGCACTCGCAATTTCATTCTCAATTTGGCCACTCTTGTACAGTGGATGACTAGAGAGTTCGGTGAAGCTGGCCCGATACTTTCGAACATTTCCGAGCGACACTTTGCGGTACTCGTTCGCTAGCGCGCCCCCGGCCGATTGATCCTCGTCCTCCTCGCCGTACTCCTTGCGCGGCGATGTGGGAGAATTGGGCAAACTTTTCGGTTGTCCTTCGCCGTGCCCACTGCCGGAGCTGGAACCGCCCGAGTTTGCCATTCCGCCGGCACAGCTGCGACCTTCACGCGCATTTCGCACGATCTGGTTTTGCACCGAGTTCCAGGCCCGGAAGTATGGGGCCGATATTTCAAAGCACGAGCTAAACAAATCGCCCGAGCTGTACGTCGTAACGGCCGGCTTGGGTCCGAGAATCTTCTTGACGCCCTTCAGCTGCGACAGTGCACTGAACGGATTCGCTTTCGTTCCGCTGCCCGGTTCCGTTTTGGCCCGCGGCTTGTACTGCGAGTCCTTCAGCAGCATCGTTTCCGCCACCTTGCGTAGCGTTTGGTTGGAGTAGGTGGGCGATTCCGGTATGGCCGGTTCGGCCGGCCGAACCACCGAGTTGCCCCGCTGGTACATATGATAGCGCGCCTTATCACTCGGCGTCGTGTGTGGCGGAAATACGATCACATTCTCGGACAGGGAGCGCCGGTGGTGCAGCGGGTTCTGCGAATACTCGCCACTGCTGGACGGGGTGGTCGTTGTGCTGCTGCCCGCGGAAACATTCTCGCTGACGGCGGGCACCGGTTCCGAGCTGCTGCTGGTAGACCCGTTCAGCCCATTCACGCCGACACCGTTCGAGATCGCACTTCCGTTCGCTAGGTTCATGCGATAGTGTGCCTGCTGTTGCTGCTGTAGATGATTGTAGCTATCCTCGCACACATCCGACAGCAGCGTACACTTTTTTACACACTCCGTAAAGGTTGGTCGACTCTTTGGATCATACTAAAATGGTTGGACGAGAATATGACAACAAATCAATATCAAACCGCATACATGCTTTGCAACAAGTCCTCTACTTACAGTACAACAATAGAAGGCCAGTCTTAAAAACGCCGGTGGCGTGTCGTTTGGGCACACATCAGCAAAAGCAATGTAGTCCAAACCGAACGTATCAGTCCTGGGCATGATGTCTGGATCTGCCTCAATCTGCGAATTTGGAAAAAAGGAGAAGAATGAAAAGGTTACCAACTGCATTATGGAATGAACGCACTGCATCAGCTTCGCTGTCAATTTACCCGAGCTATCAATTCACACAAGATTATTCCAAAGGAGAATACATCACTGGTTTGATCGTACCACTGTCCTTTCAGACACTCCGGACTCATCCAGTACGGTGAGCCAACAGTGTCAAGGCGCGGTTTGCCACTATAAGTAAGAAGACAAGCAATGGAAATAAAAAAATCGTTTTCTGACGGACTGTAAATGTGCTCTAGGGATTATACTAACCACTTTCGGGGGATATTAGCCGCTAGTCCAAAGTCCCCGACCACCGCATCGAACATTCCATCCGGTAACCGTTTCACCAGCACGTTCTGAAAGAAATGCAACAGCATGATTTATGTACTGGGCCATAATTACAATGCCAATTCTGGCTGCAACCAACCAACACCAACCTTGCTCGTAAGATCGCGATGGAAGATACCGACATCGTGCACGTACTGCATTCCTCGAGCAATCCCTAGCGCGATCCTTATCTTCCAGAGGGCCGGAAGATACTGTGCCTTGTTCGCGATCAGCTGCTCCAGCGAACCGTCCTCGATGTACTCGGTGAGGGCGTGTAGTTGTCCCTCCTGCACGCAGACGCCCATGAACCTGGGTGGGTGAAAACATAGGAAACGTATGGTTAGTGTCCGATTCGTTCTGGAGACACATTATTGCTTGGTGTGTGATGCAATAAACATCTTCGTAATGTTACAGTGATAACATGTGTGGAAATCGATCGAAATTTCTCTGTTTATGCTGAAGTTTCTAGACCTTGTATTGAAAAACAAAAACGAGTCGAATTGTGTAAGAATAGCAGACAAAAGTATTTAACTTTCCAATGCGATTAAACTGATGAAACGCTTACCGAATCGGTCGATCATGCATGAAACATAACGTTATCAACAATTCACGACACAAAGAAAGCGTTGGTCCGGAGAAACACGTATTGAATAAAACAAAATCATTCAAACGGCATCCGATCATGTGGGATCTGTATGCTTTATCTCTCTCCCTGAGTATTGATCATAATAAATGAATGTCCCGAGGCATTTACAACACGTGCCAACCGCCAAAATCGGAAGGGACAAGGGAAAAAACGGCCAATTATTTTCGACACCAGCGAAACGAATTTTCTCAAGCAAAACATAAGCACATAGATACATGCAAGATCCCTTCAGGGCATGACTGATCATCCCCGTACTTACAAACTGTTTTTGAGCAATAAGATTACGCAAAAGCTAAAGCAGGACGACGCTGTGAGTCAATTGGTGCCTTCATTAATCATGGTGTCGTTTGGCGAAGAAACAGGGCGCCCAGATACAAGAAAAGCCAACACACAGCGAAGTAAAAGGCGGAAAAGTGAAAAGCTTTAACGACGTTGTAAGAGATGAAAGTAATGCACTAATGTTTAAACAATCACAAGGTTTTTTTTTGGGAGATTCTCGTTATTCGTTCATTCAATTTTGTCTCGGCCAATCGCATAATAATGATTGTGTCTGGTCGAATGAGTGTGTTTATATAATGCTGTACAAAGTAAAACGATTTATTATTGTAACGTCCAACGTAACTCCCATTTCCGGCGAAGGAAAAGCCAGAAAAGAACTGTCATAGAAATGAAGCTTTTCAGTTAACGGTTTTAGCGAGAATGTAATATAGTTCAAATACATGACAAGAAAGAACGATATCGCGTCATAACCACTTTGCTGAAGCAAACCCTTCCCAAAATCATTTTCCCACTTCTTTTTACCCACAGCTAGAGCTGGTTGGCTTGGCCGCTCCACCGTGTTGGGAATGACGAGAATCTGTGTTACTTAACGGATTCCTACTGACCTCCGTGCGAATTCCTCACTCACTGCTCTGGGATGAAATCCGTCCCTCAACTTGACCGTCCGCGGTCAACGAACGACCGTCGATCATTTTCCCCCAGCTGTCTACATGGTACATCTCTGGTCTAAGGGCAAGCGTCGCTTCCGACTTTCGCTCGCGATGCTGCCCCATCGTTCGTAAACAATGGAGCGCACGCACCACACACCGATAGGAAGTGCTTCAGTTTTCTCACCGCACGAGAAGCGACAACATCCGGGGCTCTTTACGCCCGGAAGTCACACCTCGGCGTGGCGCAAGTAGCTGAAGACACACAAATATCATCTGCTCCCAACCTCAGTAGCAACATTCGGCAGAACAGTTATTTTAACGCCGACTTCCGAGTAGTGGTTCCCGTCAGTTGACGACGTGATCACGACGTGTGGCTGCGAAGGTCAGCCCATGATAGTGGTGTAAGGGAATTTACACACATTCACAAAAAAAGATAATAACCCCCATATCCCAAACCGTGTTTTTACCCAGTCCACGAATTTGCTTTGTTAGTTGTGTGTATGTGCGTTGGGGCAGCATATTTTAACACATTCCTTCGTGCCCCACAACGACTGTTGTTAAAACCTTCTTGACAGTAGCAGCAGGGTGATCACATCGAAGAGCTGTGTTGAGAAAAAAAGAGCACACAAAACTGACGCCAAAAACAGAAACATCCCAAATATGGTACCTCATCTGGGTCAAGGAAACCTGTGCGTGACGACGAGATGAAATATGGCGCCAGCTCAACACCCTTAAGCCCTGAACACAGTCACCGGCATACAAGTATGGTGGAAGTACAATTGTACGCTTTGCCGTTCAACCATGCCGTATTTAAAGGTAAAGATCAGCATGAATTTGTAGGACATTTTCTCTTCCAAGCATACATACGTTCAGTTGGAAAAGATGAATCAATCGATAAGGATTACCTTCAAGCAAGATAATCCTTTAGGCAAACAACGGATGTTCAAGGATGTTTACATATCGCTCGAAGTTGTCAAAGCCAGAGTACACGTAAAGCGCAAATTTCACAACTGCCTTAAACCTGAAAGGTAAAGCTTCGCCAACAATGCGAATCAGTTGCAGCAGGTCAGTAGCAATGTTCACGCCTCACACCTGCGGAACATCTGTAATGACTTGTTTTCAGCTTTCTGCTACGATTGGTACGTGCTGCCACATATATTACCCCGTGATTGAATAAATACGTCGCATCGTTTCCGCAATTCCCATATCTGCTCTCTCGCTGGGAGCCACTGCTGTTACTACTGTCTATGGTGGTCTACGAGTACGACCACCTCACCAGCACACTGGAGCACAGCTGCCCTCACTTCCTGATCGGCTATGATCGCTTGCAAACAGACACACACACACGCCGGAACAACCCCGGAAAAGACCGTTCGGCCTTTCCACGGTAAGGGTGCACCACCTATCTCGAGGGAAACTGGTTTTATTTTCCGACCACCTACGGAAGCACCCGCCGTCTTGGGGTAAAAACTCAACCCACCTCACAACGACAAACGATTTTCGTCGCTTGCCTGACGAGCCAGAGAGCAGCCCGACCGGTAGGAAAAGCTGATCATGTTCGTGACTTCGTGACATGATTCACGGTGTGCCGGCGGCAAACGGGTTTTCCGTGCTGTTTTTCGGCTTTCGCTTTTGTTTGCGGGAAAAGCAGGAAATCGCGTGTGGTATTTTATGCGGCGCATTTGATACCAGATTTTCATTGCCCAAAATTAGAATTACAGATGAGCTTCGTCGATCGTTCGAAAATTAGTTCGTTTACAACGTTTTCCTGCACTGCTCTAGCCGGCTTGCGAAAGCTTTTCCCTCTCGAAGAGTGCTACCGGCGTACAATTAGCATGTCTCTGATGCCTACCGACAAGTGTTTACTTACTTACACTTTACTCTAACCTTATATACCTCCTCTTAAGCGTCTCTGTACGGTATTCTTCCTTCCAAAGCAGAGGAAATAGAAGATAAAGAAGAATGCATCCATTCGAGACTCGCTCAATTCTATCCAAAATCTAGGTAATGCGGTAGTGGTAATTAACACAATTCTCTAGTTTCCACAGCTTACCGCCAGCAAAGAAGCATCCATTTTCAGCTTTTTCAGCAAATAGAAGCAGGCAAAGCTTCAATTGCGCCCTCCTCCTCCTCCTCCTCCAGCGCACCTCGAGAGGCTCTTTAATGCTCTCAGAATCATTGGCGGGATTGCGCCCAAACTTTTTTGCACTTGGACAGAAGTGTTTATGTACACACGTGTTTTCGGATAGCTTAAGTGTCCAGGTTAGGTAGTAGGTGTTGAAGTGTGGGATTGAAAAAAGGAGGCAAAACATTGCGCAGTTCTAGCGTTTCCATTCCAAGGACTGGACGTGTGGGAAGACACAACATCGGCGCGAAACTGGCGTAATTGATACAATTATGCGATTTGAGCCGAAAATAGAATAAACAATTAGATTCAACCAACAGGGAGGCATCTGATTCGCACCATTATGAATTTCTCTGATTCGGCTGTACTTCCGGTGACCGCCATTTGTGGCCTGCTTCTTGATTATGTGGGTTGTTTTAGATATTAATTTATGTAGACTCCAGATTAGTTATTTCTGCTTGAGATGAACTCAACTCTGTTGAAGTGGGAAACCCATGTTGATATGCATGGTTTACCAAACAACGGATTGTAAAGATATAATAACCAATAGAAGAACATTTATGAATTATTACAACGTCAGTCAAAACAATAAACAAAGTTAAATTCTCCAAATTTGTCCACAGATTTGGTTGAAAGTTATCATGCTTCAAATTACAATTTCAGCAATTAAAAAGAAAAACACCTAACATTCTTTACTTAATTGAGTTTTCGTTTCACCACCGAGACCCATGTAAGACTACTAGAAAAATAATGTAAAACATCAGTAGCAGTTCCCTTACCGGCTACAACGCACAGACCAACAGTAGGGTAAGCCGCAAACAAGCCCAAGTTTACGGACGTTATCTGGCACTTAACAAATCGAGGTTCCTTGCAACCCTACCCTACATACCACTAATAAACATCACAGCTACATTAGCACATACCGCAGCATAATAAGTACATTACGACCCGCCACACACACACTCACACACAGCGGTTTGCTTTACCTCGCGGCTCAGTTCGGCTTTCTTTCTTCGCTTCTCATGCTCCTGCGACGCCTAACGTCGCTGCGTCGGTCAGGGATTTTCGGTCAGTTGTTTCGAATCGGCCCAGATCGATGCAGACACGATCCTCCCGCGCCAGGCGCACATCATCGGCAGCATCGGCAGCACGATCGCAGGTGTTGATGAGATAATTAGAGTGCATTTCTTTTGCTGCCTCGGTTGTGTTGGCAATCCCGCCCGGAGAAAGAGGGAGCAAAGAAAAGTAGAAGAAAAAAAAGGTGGAACTGTTTCGACACAACGCTCGTTGGCACTAATGTCGGTCGGTGTTTGTTTTTTTCTGCTATTTTTTGGAGAGTGCATATGAAAACAGCAATCGAAAGAAGGAAAAAAAGAAGCCAAACGAATCAACGTGAGGCTGCTCTTGTTTTGGTGCCGGTGACGCATCGGCAACCTGACCGGCATGTAACAGGCAAGATGTGCTAATGTTGCTTTTGCTCCATCCCCGTTTTGCCCGCAAGCCACTCGTTTTGTTTTGTATTTGCCGTTGGGGGTTTGTTTCTTTCTTTTTTTTGCGCAAAATCCTTCTCATTACTGGGAAATGGCGCGATGAAAATGACATAAATTGGGTCAGAGGTTTCGACTCGTCCATTCCCCGCGTCGGTTTGTTGGTCACGGTCTCCCGGAAGTGGGTCCCCGACACGCGCGGGTGTGTCAAACAGCTCGGTTCAAAATTTCGCCTTTTTGTGTCACGTCTCCAGTGCAAGGCGCCACTAGATCAGAAAACTTAACCGACCGTAAGTTGTCCTTCCGTGAGTGTGCACCACTGTGGCTGCGTGGAGGAGCACACTAGTGAAACTAGTACTGGCGAACGTCTTTTGCCTGTGTAGCAATGGTCATCCGAACGTACCGATTTTCCAGCTACAACCAGTAACTGGCCACCACAGCCACGGAGGAGTTGCTTCCTCTTTGTGTTTCCTTGATGTTCCTTTGGCGATTACGGTGAAGGCGGTCAACCGGTTTTTCTTCCCACTGCCCTCCTACCATCCGCTTCACCTTTTCATTCCCTGGCTCTATCGGGGGCCCCATCTTTCGTTGCCGCTCAATGAGGCATTTCTTTTCCACGCTATCGAGCTGCGACTGCGACGCTTTGTATTATGACTATTGTAATGGTCGACAGCGGGTAGGACAAGGGCGGCTAGTCGGTGGCAGCAAAGTTATGCGGTTTTCGCGATGGATTACATCGCAATCATGTAGTCTCGGTCGCTCGCGTAACCTCTCCTTGCGCGCGTCGATCCCATCCGAGCACACCATCGACATAATCGAACGAAACAAAGTAGATATACAGTAGGTGTCATTGTCGGGTGGTACCACCGCCGGTACTAAAAACCTGTGGAGCAGCGCGAGGAAACGTGCGTCCTCGCCCGGCACCTAATCGCTGCACTTTATTGCACGGCTCGGTTACCGTTGCAAGCCCCGGCCACAACCATAATGCTCAGGCCCGGTTGATGTAACCGAGATTCAATGATGCCTGGCCGATACGTCGGGGATCTGTCTGAGTTGGGCCGGCGGTATGTAGGAAGCGGCAATTTTCCTTGTTCGGAAAAGGGGAAAATATAAGTTATTCCGATTGATTCGATCGCGTTGGTGGTCAGTGTGGGGCGATTTTTTGTTGCTGTGAGATCAGTTAGCAAGAGTGAATGATGATTGGAAAACTGTCGATAGCTAGAGGAATGTTGGACAATCATACTGTTGCTTTAATGATCGATCGACTAATTAAATCATGCTAGGAAAATAAACGTGAAATCAACACTAGAAATACTAAAACAGCTCCTACCAGTTTGATTTTACACCAGACTTTTTTAAAATATAAAATAGAAATTTACTTAAGTGTTTTAAAAAATGTATCAAACATTTGAAGTAATTAAATTTATTTAAAAAAACTAATAACATATAACATATTTGCAAAAATGGCCAGTTAAATTTTTGGCTAAGAAAACCCTATTTTTTACCTCAAACTCCACAAAATATTACACAACCCTCACCGCAGTAAACATGGCACTGGTCTTTGGCATGAGATCGTCACATAAATGCAATGCTCCACTTCTTTACTCGCCCGAATTCGAGACGGCAGCGTTTCCCTAATCTCTACCCCTCGGTTTATTGTTTTAAATAATACCCTTAATCCACCCAAAACCCAACCCAGTCCAATTGTGTTACGAATCCCGTTCAAGTGGGGTTGTTTCCTGCCTTGGTTCAATTTCATCTCGAGACTGTTCCGCTTGAACGGATCGCGCATTCGTCGGCAGCGCCCTTTAACGGGAGGCACCGAAGGTTTTTTGTGCCTACCTCCCTTCCCCCTACAGGTTATTCAAATGATGCTTGTTTATCGCTCCATTTTCTCACAAATGCTTCGCGGCCCCCTGTTCATTGAACCGTGTTCGCGTGCGGGATTAAGATTTGTAGATGAAATGAGCTTACGGATTTAGCCGTCAGATTCGAGATTCGCGCTGCATATTCAATGATTTTGTATATTTGAATTTTAAGTTTCCCACTTTTTCAAAATATAATAATAAATAAATGTTCTATAAGGGTTAAAGTTGTTTTTGAAAATTACTTTTTCTGAGTTTTGTTTTTTGACATATTATAATATTTTACAAAACGTGATCACCAACCCGTTGCGCAATCGTGATTCGTGCAGCTTTAGGCAAACCGAAAATACAAAAAAAAAAACATCAATCGGAATCTCGCGGTCACTAAGGGTTTTCGCCTGAATGACGTTTTAATCTCGCTAGTCAAGAGAAGTTGCTCCATTCCACACCCGAGGCGGGATCATTACTGCCCGCCCGTTAGCGACACGGAAGAATCGCATCAGTTATAGCCATAAAGCTCATCATATTCGTGTGTGAAGCGTATCGCCGCCGTCGTCCCGTGCTTGAGATGGCAACGCTAAGGAGAAATTTCATCCGTTAGCCCGAAAATTAGGCACGTGACACGGACGACCATGAAAGCATGTCTGTCAACCTGCAAGCTGCCAGCCCTAGCTTCCTCTCTCTCTCTACCATCCCCCTACCCTCCGACAAAGGAGCAAAGCGCAGCCAAGTGCGCGCCTAATCAACTCGATCGCCTACTTTCCTTCCGATGCTCGTGAAAGCGGAAGGAACCGTTATACCGTATGGGGTGGTGCGCTCTGGCGTTGGAAGAAATATGCTCTCGTACGTAGCTTCGAGAGCACTCCGAGCTAAGCCATGAACAGCATGCGGGTACCGGTTCCCGTCGAAGGTTCCAATGAGCTTGGGCGAGGAACTGTCTCCACCGTTGCTGTTGCTGCCGCAGGGACATCGTGCTGATTCCAGCTAGTTGATTGTTCAATCGGTTCGATCATATGATGCTTGCCGGTCAGCGTAATTTTCCCATCATTCTCGATGAAAGCTATCAACTAAATGATTTATGGCACTACATTCGATCTTCTGATCAAATGGCGATCACCAGTACGTTTGAGAGGCCCAGCAAGGGAAGCTGATCCAGCCGAACAACCAATTGACAATCGTAATTGGCGCTCGAGGCGCGTCCTATATGGGCGTTAGTAATTTGGGTTATTTTTACGATGAGCTGAAGCTGCCTCGTTTTCATCCCCTTTCTCTCTTTCTCTTGCCATTAGCAAACAGATTGAGGTGATAAAGTGGAACCGTTTGGAAGGGTTTGGTGGAATCACGATCGCTTCACTAAGCCGGGTGGGTGCAGAGCCTGGCGCCGGTGAACGAAGTCAGCAAGAAAGCATGCGCTGCAAGATTTCCAATTTATCGCCTCGGCCTGCAGGGAAGAAGCGCCCTCCAGACATCCAGACGCATTCAATTAGCACAGAACGACGGCCCGGTGCGTTCCATGCTTGGTGACCTTTGTTCGGATCTACTGGCGTCCACCAGCAAGCACACATACGGCGAATTGAGGTCGATCATCGCGCCAGATCTGGACGATCTTGAGCGTTTGCCCATATTCGGGGACCGTGTTATTACCGGCGCTGGCTGCAGAGCAAGAAAAAAAACCGTTGCCATATGCTTGATCTATGACTTCTATAACAAGCTGAACTGTTTGAGAACTGTGAAGGTTTAGGGCAGGCGGGTCTCAATGTGGAGTACATTATTTACTCAAGTGTGCGATTAAAGTCAGTAAACACGAGCAAGTGGCAACTCCCCATAAAGCCTCATCGGTGTGGAATGTGGCTCATCGACTACAAACGATACTCTACAGTCGATGCGCAAATGCAGCGTTGCACACTTAGTGCACTGCTTCTAATGGTGTTTTAATGAGTTCGATCAACTGTTTTTAGTTGCAGGTACAATAGCATAAAACTCAACATATTATTGATTCGTTGCTATGATTTCAATGTTATGCTACGTGTCATTACTTATTCAAAAGATACTGTTTTCTAAACAATTCCACCACTAAGCAATGCAAATCCGTTAAACGTGATGCGAATTCGCAAAAAAAACTGTACTTCGAACACGATCGAACGGTTCACCCGATTCCGCGTAACATCTTGCACACGCAGCAACAACGTCCAACACACAGCTGGTTTCCCAAAACAAATTTCACTTTCGATACGGAGAGTTTCGGTTTTATTCCCGGTGGATGGAGACAATTCCAAAGAGGGTTTGTGAGATGTGTATGCAAGCGCCGTTATGCTCTCTCTCTATCTCCCTTCCTATCGAAACGCATAAAAAGCACAAATGGAGCAGCAGATCCACGGGCAAGTGGTGTGTGTCCACTGTGAGCCTACCAAAATAATAAAAAAAGTTCAACCACTTTTTTGTGCGCCCTCGTAGAGAGTGTCCCAGTAGCGGCGGGATTGTTTTGTTTCACTTGACCAGCTGGGAACGATCAAAGCGATGATCGAATCCAGTACCGAGGTTCCGGTTTCTCGTACACTATCCGCTACCGTCGACGGCGATGGTTTTAATGTTGGCAGATTGTTGTGTTTTATGTGCTGTCTTCTTTCCCTCTTCATACGCTTTAGGAGTTTTTTCTTCTCTTTTCTACTTGTCTTTTGTTGCCCACTTCATCGGTTACTACTTCTCAAATCTGGTCACACATTTTACGACCAAACATGGCAAAGCTATCTGCACGATGTGGCGAAAATAAAACACTAGCCAGCCAGCAATCGTCCGTGGTAAGATGCAACCCGGCAACATACCCGTGGCGTTACACAGTGAGGTGAGCTGCTCCTTTGCCTGAGTTATGCAATGGACTGACTGACCGGCTGTTGAAGGAGTGCAATGGCCCATCGTAGCATATTTTCGTTATTGATTGTATCGTGGACGCTGCATTGTAACTTGCTGCATTTCCCGCCAGCAACAAAATGGAAAGGAATGTTGAACAATTTGGAGCTGTTAATTGTTGTCTCGTAAAAACATCTCCGGACAACATTTATTGGCAATGTTCGGTCTACAATATTCGGTCCCGCACTCGATGAAAGTGAGAAGGGAGATTGGTTATTTAATACACATCCGTATGCAAATATCCAGCTTTGCCTGCGGCATAAAAATAGCATAAAGTGAAATGTATAAAACGAGTTGAGTTCACAGAAATGAATTATTGATTGCGAAAATATGCTGCTGGTAAACAAAAAAACAGAGAAAACATTTTGTGCGTTTAGGATCTCATCGGTTTCATTTTTTCTTCTATTTCTGTTGCGGCGAAAAATACAATTTAATCAACAACTATACAATAACAAACATAGCCCTAGCACTGTAATTATTGTAATACCGTATAACGTCACCAAATTATAGGGTCAACCGAATTCATACCGTTTCGCACAAAAACATAAAAATAAAACCCGCCGCCAAATTATTCAAATTCTTCATGCTGCTCTAAATAGCACACAGGTTGTTCATGCACGACCCGAAAATAGCTTCAACCAACACCCACGCGGTATTTTCGGAAGTGAGCAAAGAAGTTAATGAACAACAACAACTAAAAAAAATACTTTGTAGCCAAAACTGAGGATGAGCATCACAGCATGAAAACACACACACAACCGAAACAACTCATCTCAGAACATACACGTTTGAAAGCAATAAAAAACGTCTAGTGAAACAAACGGGACTCACACACGCATCATGCCGATTTTGCTAGGGGCAATCCTTCCCGTGCCCGTCTGCGATGATTGAATGTGATTTGTTTGTATACTAAGCGGCCAGTGTAAATTGAGCCGAACTGAAGGAAGATGACGGGAAGATCGCAAACTGAAATGCTTGTTACGAAGCGTTCCATCTTGTGCAACATTGTTGTTCATTTTGTACACGACCGTATGGGCAAATTTTACAGCTGATTAATTGATACTGACAGCGACAAACCGACAGAATAGGAAAAATTGTTTCACTTTTGTTTATGTGATCTTTAGCCGTCGTCGTCGTCGTTGTCCGTGGACCATATACTTCTGCCAATATTGAAGGACGCCCTTCACCAACGCAGCGCAATAATAAATGACCTCATAATTCAAATAACTTGGGAGAAAATTCTTGTCTTAAAACAAGAAGTTGGCAATTAATTACATTTTTATATTCAACTCGAAAAGCACATCATTCTTTTGTCTAATATGGGATTTCATGACACTATAATAAATGCTATAAGAAATTTTCCTTCAACAGTTTAAGGTTATATTAATAAAAAGGGAGAAAACGCGTTCCTTGTAATGCTATAATTTTTTGCTGTAAATAATCATAAACTGCATGCTATTTATGAAATAAAAACCAAAAATGTAGATCTTTTACATTACATTACGCAAATCGGATCTTTTTTTCCCCATACAAATTAGGAAAAATAAGGTAAAACTACGTGCAAACTATTATTCGCCGTAGCATAATATACATAGCATTAAATTTACCATAGCATTAATCCTTTTATTCCCTTATCGTTGTGCCGTTTCAATTCGAGAGTAGGTTTGCACTCCAGAGTAAGGCAAACATTTGTACAATCTTCCAAGGGGCGGAAAATCCGACTGAAAAAATAAAAGCAAATCGCAGTGAAATGTACCCCGAGATCTTCGAGCGGGATGGTGGGATCGCACCAATTGCAGTTCTCGCCACACAACGAGATCGTCTGCAAACCGAGCCTTTGCACCAACCGTAACCTTCAGCAAGTTCATAGACCCGTGTCGTGAAAATCTCAACAACGCCTCCCACAACTACACAGGCCGTTTGCACGTTTTGCGCTAGTTGGTGGGCAACATTGACTTGCCTGCTGGCCCTACACTTGGTTTGTGTGTGTGTGCATAACGCAAAACATAGCATCCCAACAGACAGGGCAAATCGAACTGTTTTCAACCCTCCCCCAGTTCCCTTTAATCGAGGAGTCCAACAGTTTCTCGCTGCATCTCACTCGCTCACCTCCTACAATTTATGCGAAACACTCTCTTCATCAAGTGCAGCGCTAATCGCGAAAGATGGGCCGCCCGCCACAGCAGCGGTAAACGGCAGTGAAGCAAAAGAGCGGTGCAGAGGGAGAAAATAAAACCTTAAGCGTAAAAATAACAACAGAGCCTTTGCACGCTTGGCAAACGTAAACGTGATCGTTTCTCGTGCGCCTTCCCGTGCCGCTCCACGGCGGCATCCTGCTCCACGTCGTCGCACTCGCGGTTGTTTGTGCCTTTTGTTTGGTGGGAGCTCGCGCGATGCGTATGTTAAACGCGTCTTTAGCTTCCTCCCTTCACACCCCAAACGGTGCGAACAAGACGAGAAGGGGGGGGGGGGGGGGGAGCGAACAGAAAGGCAACACGTTTGTTGCTCGTGACGATCAAGTGTTGCAGAAGGTGCATAAACTAACTGTGAATGATTGTCATCTGGCAGCTCATGGTACAAACGCAAAGTGTCGAAAAGAAAAAAAAACTGTACTCAAAGGTAAGAAGGAAAGTGATTGAACACCCGTCCAAATGTCCAAATTTATTAATTAACTGAATAACCACCAATATATGAATTAACTTAATAGAAGTAACTAATTCAAACTGCAGCGTGACGGACAGGTGAAAACAAGAAGATTGTAAATCAAACAGACCAATAAATAAAATGAATACTAAAAACCAACAAAGTAATAAAAAAAAGCACAAATGTTTTGATGAGTCCATGATCGGATTTAAAAAAAGGCTTTGGCGCAGAAAAGCAGACAACGCTTCGGAGACAACGATCAGCAAAACCGAAGCAGACGAACGCATGCGAACCGAGAGGGGAAACGGGCGTGGGCCTGGGGAAGTCAATTCGTCGAACAACAGTGCGTTGGCCGAAGAAGATCGGCGAGTGTTCGAAGAGTGCTTTCACTCTCGTTTCTTAATTTCCTCCCAGCAAACACGCCCGCATGCACCCCCCGCCGGGCGCTAACTCTCGCCTCATGCCGGCGTCCATCGGGCGTCTCCATTGCCAAGGCTGTTTGAGCATGCGTATGTGTTAGTATGCGAAAGTATAGGTCGTTGTCTAAAAGGTGTTTTCAGGTTTTTCATTGCTGCTTTTTTTTCTCTCTCTCTCTCTCGCTATCTTTCGTATGATTTCATTTGTTTTGATTTCATTCCGCAAGCCGCACCACACGCTGCATGCATAGTGAGTAACATTTTTTTTGTGCGAGATGAATTTCTCCACCTTTTGTGGCATCAGTAGTCGTAATTCCACCAGCAGAGCAACACCGGTTTGCAGCTTAAAGCGGTAGGTAATGTTTGCCAATTCGGGAGCAATTGTAAGTAACAGAAAGAAAAACCGTAAAACAGGAACGCACAAACAAAAAAGAGCCCAAGACGAAGAGAAACGGTCATCGAAGCACTACACGAGCACGACGCTTGGCAGCACCCTCGACCACCATTGCAACAAACTAAGCCCGTTCGAAGTGCTTTGCATATTGCCAAACAAAAAAAAAACTACACTTTGTTGTGTGAAAACGCCATACACGGCAAACAAACAAACAAACCGCACAAACAGCGCCACGCTGAAACACGGCGAAAAGAGAAAAACTCACCCCCTCGGTGTGTTTCAATATTAAAGATTGCAATTAAATAAATAAAACAAAGTTCAACGGCAGGCTGCTGCTGCTGCTGTGTTTGGCAGTCATGCCTCGCTCGCACGGTCATTTCCGGCTTAGAGGGTTTGCGCAGAAGATGAATAAATTACCAACCACAGCCGCAGCACATGCAGACGGCGGGAGAGCATAAAGGAGCGAGCGGGATCAAGGCCAGTCATGACTCGGAAGGCGTAAAACAAGCAGCACTAACCATAGCACCTACGAAACACTGCTCTGCACCCATTTGTTGAATAGTTTACGTGCAAAGGAGCGACCAGGAGCGATAGTTTGCCCAGCCTGATACCCCCGGGGTAGTAAACGAAAATGTTGTAAAATTGAAAAGACTGAACTAAGCTTTTCAATTCATAATTCCCCAAAAAAAAAGAAAAAAAAAGAAAACGGACAACAACAAGCATTGCTGAAATAATCTACATTCGCTGGGCACAGAAAACTCGCTCGACTCTTTTTGCCCGAACCAGCAGCAGCTTCCGCGCCAGCTTACGGACGAATCGTGTAAGCGCTGGGCGTCTTTTCCGCGTACGCGTAAAGGGCCACCGACCCTTGAACTTTGTGTGCCCTCCTCCGCACATGGCGATCGCGTTTTCCACTGGCAATGTGAAAATGGATGCTTTTGTGCTCGTGTGCTCTTGTGGGTGAACTAAACACACACACATGCACACGTACACAAACGCTTACAGCCGATAATAAATCTTCCCAATAAGAGTCACGCTACCCCACGGTGTAAGTTGGTTGAACATGGCCGAATGTAATGAAATGGGTGAGTGAGAGGGCATGGATGAGTTCTGCCTTCTCTTTTTTGGAAAGAGCATATAAAGAGTCGTTTTCCGGTGTTTGTTTTCGCAGATTTCTCATTTCCAATTAATTCGTTTAAATAATGTATTCGCGTACACAGAGTATTAGTCTTGAGAACTCACATTTCCTTTTAAAAACGAATGATAATGTCCTGATCACCCCCTAGACGGCATGCCAATCGTAGCATTAGAAGAAAGACAACTAAATAATTAATTTTACTTTCATTTTCCTTTCCTTGCGTATACAAACACACCCAAGCTTCATTTCGTATCCTTAATCAGAACACTCTTACTCACCGTCAATCACAACATTCCATTCCCATCATAACTGCAAGCCGAACGATTTATGGAATGCAATACTGCGCTCGCTCTCTTTCTCCCCATCCGCATTGGTTACCGCCAAACTAACAACCATGCCGCCCAGACAGCCAACCAACTGAGCGTGGCCCAGCCTTGTAAACACAGACAAACACCCCCGTCTAGACGGGCGAAGGAAATGCATTTCTGTGCGCGTGTTCGTGATGGGGTGTAATTTTTACTTTCCCATGCTGTTTACTCCCCTGGCGCGACAACACGCCGGGCGCGCCCCTATTTCACCTGAAAAGCTTGAGCGGGAGAAAAAAGGCAAACCTGTAACGGAAGTCAATTTGAACGCAAATCCATTTCTACCCATTCCTCCCGCCGCAAAGTCAACTAGCAGGAAGACAAACAGGACGAACCCTGCGTGCGCGGACGGTTCCTGCACCACCAAGAATCCATCAAGATCCATCGAGCCATATCCTTGAAGGGTACACCGAACGGATGAAGTAGTGAGCAAATGGAAAGAAATTGCATCGACTCTAGCGGCTCTCTGCTTCGGTGCAAAAAGAATGGGAAATGGCTTTTTAAATCAATTATACTCCAGAGCCGTGCCCCGGCTTCTTCTGTAAACATTTTCTCCCAAGTGGTGTGTTCTAGCCGGTCCTGCTCAAGCCAGCCAAAGACTAGACTATCGGTGAAGCACGTAGCGAGATGTGTAGCAACTTCACTCTCGCCACTTCATTCATCCGTTGCGAATGAATGAAAGTCTAGCTAGATGGGGATATACACATCGCTCGATCGACACTCACCTCAGGATGTTCGGATGCGACAGTTTGTTCAACAACTGCACCTCGCGCAACATGTTGGGCCGGTTAGCGCGCCGTTGATTCATCTTCAGCACCATTACGTCACCGGTCGACCGATGTGTCACCTGGAAGTAGATTCAAAAATGGAGGTAATTAGTAAAGGCGGTTTTTTCCACCATGCGGGATGATCTAGCGGAGTAGTATGTAGATTCTAAGATTGCAGACCGTAGAGTAAAACCCCCTCCATATTCAGGGGCTGTGAGACATTGCGGCCAAAGCAATTACCGGTGTGCGGTGGAGGCAATTAAGACCACATGACCAAGAAATTTGCGCTCTGACGTTGTTTCAATTTTGCAGATAACGTTCTCTTTACAGATATATTTAATCTTTGTGGTTTGCAAAAGATGGTGCGAAAAAAAATGCAAGCATGTATAATGAGCATTTTGTAGGCTAATAAACAGCTTTTAACAGAATGACGTCAGAGCCACCAAAACACCATACAGTACACCAATTTAACTGCATGATTTACTAAAAAAAATGAAATCTTATACCATAATGCTTTATTTTTTTTACAAAAGCCTGAAAATAGTTAAGTCATCTCTTAACACGAATAAGTATGCTATTTATCAAACATGTGTCTCCAATTATTGTGGACAATTACCCTAAAAGGCAATGATACATAGCATTTGTTTCGTTTTTAACATTTTTAAGCATTTTGATAAACATAGGTAAGCATTTCAATCGTTAAGACGTCATCATTTGCTTATTAGCTAGGTTTGATGGTGTAACTCATGAAATCTAATAACGAGAAAAAACCACTTTTTGTGTTATTGAATCTTGCCTAATAAATAACCAAATATTATGTGGTGCAAAAATACACTACCAACCTCTAACTCCTACTCACAATTACCCTTGTATTGCGCTTTCAACATTGCTGAAGAATTTTGATTTGCACCCCCGCAATACATAGAGTCGATGGTGTTGATTGTTGAAAGAAATTTATTAGCACTGCTTATCTTATCGATGTGAATGTGTTTGCAATCGGTGAGGAATTTTTCAATTACCGCTGTAAACCAACGTGCAGTCACAGCACAGCCTTGGTTGTTCTAGATCTTTCAACACAAACGATCCGTTGAACAGAAGGAAAACCCAGAGAAGTATCTCTTTCGAGTGTGTCTGCTGCGAGGGAGAAAATAAACCACTACACTCACAGCAAGTGCAACGCTCACATTAGTAAATCTTTCAACAAGGTGCAAATCGGTCCTTCTTGGTACGGAGATGTGCTCCCCAAGACGAAAAATGTACCGCCGGCGCAAAGGCAATGACCACATTGCATCGCTCATTACGGCAATGGAAATTTAATTTATTTCATTTCTCGCAAAAAGTTCTGCCACACACACATATGCACCATTTAAGTCCACTAATGGCCCATCATAAACAGTGCAGTTTGTGTGACAGCACAGGCATTATACATATGTGGAAGAGACTCGATGGTAGTTTGACAGTTCTGAACGTTCTGTTAGTGTTATTCGGGTGTGTGTTAAAAACAACAAAATCCGATCATCATCAACGATCATCGTCACGAGGGGCCACTAATTGATCACACCCAGCCGAGGGTGGCCAAGATCGTTACGAGCGCCCACATAGGGGAGAAAGTCATCCAATCTGCCACCGCCGTCTCATCGCAGGACGCTCTCGAAAACAACACACACTCAGGGGTCGGTCGGTTTTGATGCGGCAAACAACACACTCGATAAGGTGCTCCCCGTGCCAACCTGCCAACGTGACACGCCCGCCATCATCTCAAGTCCCGCCAACACACTCGCACACATGGACTTGAAACCGACCGCCCGTTGGGCACGTGTGCGGTGGTGTTGAAAAGCAAGCCCGATAAGAAAGTGCACCATAAATTCCCTCCGAAAAACAACACTCCTCCTGCTCCTGCTGGAGGCTGGTGTGTGTGTGTGTGTCGTGCACTAATTGGCCTGCTCGAGTGAAGGTGACGCTCTCCGTATCGAAACCAACCGCTTATCTCAACCGCACACCACCGACGCGCCTTTGCATGCCTTTCAAGCGTGAATTTAAATAGCGCGAGAGCAGCGTTTAGATGGCAGCGATGAGGAGAGCGGAGATTCCACGACATCCGCGAGAGTGCTGGGGTATTGTGTGAATTAATCTTTGCAAGTTGTCGCATAACTAATTACCGGATAAAGAAAAGGGGGGGGGGGAACGTTTGAAGGCTCAAGACGCAATCGTTTGAAAATAGATTGTTCCGCCGGCAAGTGGTGGCCGCACAGCCAGCGAGCATTACGACGTAAATTTCACGCATTCGCGTTTCGGGTAATGGTCGCCGTCTGATCTTGATCATGACAGGGATTGGAGCGGGGCTAGGCGCCGATCAGTGCGAGAAGATGATTGGGAAGGTGTCCACCACCAGCCGCGCGATGCGGTGTCCGCCTAAAAGGAAAGCTCTCTTTTGGGGGGGTACATAATTTATGCGCCATACTCACTGCCAGATGAAAATAAACGCGAAGAAAGCGCGGTTTGTGCGGTGGTACGGAAGGCCGCCAGTAGCTGAGCAGATTATTTTTCCGATAACATCCATCTGCTCGCTGGCGTTGCCTTTTCTTTCTCTCTTTCGCACTGTTTCGGCTGCTGCTGCACTACACTTCACGGTCTTGATTGTGTGGCTCAAATTGGGCGAGAGTTGGCCAGTGGCCGTGAATCTTCGTGTGCGCGCGCGTTCACGGTGTGCACCGAGAAAGGAAAATTAAACCGTCTCCTCTCCCTCGCTCACGCACTATGATGGGGATGTGCTTTGGAGGGAAAACGATTCGGAGGTTCATGAACCCAGGCCAGCGAGCTGTCTACTTGGTTGAATGGGCTCAGAGCCGCACTTTTCCACGATTTTTTTAATATGGTGATTTCCATACGAATTATTTTATTCAAATGTGTAAATAATGCTCTTAAAACTGACAATTTAAAACAAATTTAACACAAGCGCTTCTTTGGCAGCAGCTTTTATGGTAGAACTTCAAGTAGCTACTCACCCCTCTAGCTAAAGTTCAAAGTTAATCAGTTTCTGCTCGCATGATCGCATTCTCCTTGCATCCTATTTTTATGCAAATAAAATCGTTATAGCGCTACACAAACAGCAGCAAATATCTATAATTAAACCACAATTCTAATCAAAGCGTAAACACTAACGACTCTGATCATTTACACCACATTACCGGTGACATCTCCTCAGTACCTTCGCTCGAGCGACACCTTCGGACAGCGAGCGGGCGCGCGAAGGGCGTTTTCCATCGCGTAAACCGACCACACCGGTAAACAACAATTTCCGCACATTGGAGGCGGGCAATTTCGCGATCCGGTTGGTATGTAAGCAAGGCGGAGAAAATGGGAAGGGCAAACGATCGATGACAGTTACCGAAAACCGGAAGTGAACAAACGAACCGGTCCGCGTGCGGTGGCGGCCAATCAATCAACGCTGCACGTTTCCCGGCTTTGCAAAGATGATACACACGCAAACAACGCACACTGCTATCGATTCTGAATGTAGTGATGGGTAGCCCTCCGAAGTTGGAATCGTCCAGAGTTGAAGTCGGAGTTATCAGGAGTTAGAGTCAATCGTAGTCGTCCGTAGTCGTCTGTAATCGTCCGGAGTCAGAATCGCAGTCGCTCGGAGTCGGAGTCGTCCGGAGTCGGAGTCGTCCGGAGTCGGAGTCGTCCGGAGTCGGAGTCGTCCGGAGTCGTAGTCAGACGGAATCAGCGTCAACGGGGGTTGGTTTGGACCGGGGTCGGCCAGATCGAAGATGGCCGGACCAAGGATGCTGTCGTCGATGAATGCTATTCTTAGAAAGAAAGACCTGTTTATGTAATGCACGCGCAAAGCAAAAGATTAAAAAGCCAAAAGAAATGCCACTTTGGATAACTACGACGCCAGACAACTCAGACTTCAATCGACCATGACTCCAATCGATTCCGAATGACTCCAAACTGCAAACGATTCCAACTCCAGATGACTCCAACTCCTGACAACTTAAACTCCGAACGACTTCGGCTCTGAACGACTCTAACTCCGGACAACTCCCACGCCGGACGATTCCATCCCCGGACGACTTAAACTCAAAACTACGCCAACTCCGAGTGGAACTATTGGTCCTGATATTGCCGGAGTCGTATTCGGAATAACCATAAACTGCAGTCAGATCGGAGACATGGCTGCGCTCCACAGAGCACATCACTAGCGCGATGGTGTTGTAACGTACCGTCGAAGCGTTCAAACAAAGCACGACTATCGCAGGTGTCCGTTGTATTTGCAGCAAGATTTGTTTCTTCTTTTTTTTTAATCCCAATTTCCGACCCTAAAGCGCTAATCGACTTCCGTCTAGAGTAAAAAGGTAGCGTCAACAGTGGACTGTACGTAAAGAAAAGGAAACCCAAAATAGATTAATTCTGCGACACGCAAGCTATAAACCCTCAGCTACCCCCCCCCCCCCCTTCCCTGTTGTGCCTTAGACTAAAACAGGCGTTACAAAGTTTCGTTGCTTTTCGAAAAGTGCACGAAATTCGATTAATTATAGTCCAAAAATCAAATTAATACAAAGCGGTGGCATAGGGACGGGTGGCGAACGCTCCCCATCGTTTTAATGCGCTCGAGGGAAATGCTTTTACGAAGAAAGGCTTTTCCTCCTCCCCGGGGTTTGGAGTAACAATGGCAACGCTTTCCCAGCCAAAAAAAGCCCAAAAACAAACGCCGCATGTTCGCAAGATCAATTCCCGATGTATAATTCGCACGAAAGCGAGCGTTGTGGGATAAAATATACCACCCAAACGGTCGAATTCCATTGATCCCGCGCACCCTGACGCGAACATGCTGGCCCCTCCTCGAGGGGCCAACAGCTTTGTTTTACACTTTCGGTTTTACGCTGGCTCGCCGCGAATGTGACATGGCTTCGTATTATTTTCGTTATACTTTTGTTTTTTGTTTGTTCACTTCCTTTTCGGCGATTTTCTTCTCCGCTCGCGACCGGCACACAAAACCGGAGAAAGTCGCTCAAAAGTAATAGCATCCTGGGCGAGATCAATTGACGAATGTGAAGGGAGTCGGCGAACCGAAACTTATGTCACTTTGGGGTGGCTGCAGTTTTCGCCAACCCGTCACTCCGTTCGCTTTTTTTGAGGAGTGCTGGTTTCCGGTTCGCTCCTATCCGTTCACCCCCGTTCAGCGTCTGGGAGTTTGCGCTGGCAAGTCGGATTGTTTGGACATTTCCTTCCGCCTGCAGGATGTGACACGCGTGAAACACGCGAGTTTGCGAAATCGAAAGTGAAGGCACGAAAACTTTGAACCACTAATTGGTCGCATAATGGGCGTGCCTCGGCTGTCGATCATAATTCGCGAATGCAAAAAAAAATAAGAAGAACTACACCACTTCCAAACAGCTTTTTCGCGTGTATCGTGAAGCAAACAAGGAAATGATCAAAATTTCAAACTGTGAAAAGGCTAATAGGTCAATTTTGTTTCCTCTCACCCTGTACAAGGCACGCGTGGAAACGTGGAACTACTCGCCGGGGCGGCAAACGCACCTGTGAGAACCGCATTGAGCGCAAGTGCATTTCCAAGGTGCACCTACGTCAATAGCCGACAATTGTGGTGTGATGCTGCTGCAACAACGATAATAGACTGATCGATGGAAATATACGGCCACGCAATGGGAGGCGAGATCTGAAATCACTTAATCACAACTTGTTTACCAAGCCACCTTCCACCTGTTGGGCGCTATTTACTCGATCCCCCGTCCATCATAATTCCCTTTGGACGATCCCAACGCTAATTAATACGATTGCTTACGAAACGGCGGGCTGAGAAGGACGCATGTGGGATGTGTAAAAAAAGAAGCAACGCACCCCGCCAAACAGCCTATTGTTTCGGCATCGATTTTTACGAGGGGTAAGCTATAAACATCGATCATGGGAAAAAGAAGGGCGCCATCCTTATCAATCGCGTGGTTTGATATGCGGCTTTACGTATCGATCCACAAGCACCAAACCCCCGCACTCTGCCGTAGTGCGCGATTACGAAAGCTTAATTGGAACGAACTTTGTAAACATTTCCAACGCGTCTATAATTTGTACCTATTAATGCAATGTTAATGATGATGATGATGACGAAGATGAAACGAATATACAATGTGCCAATTCCATAAACATTTTGAAACTATCTCTATAGTATACAAATGATGTTAGTAGTGTTGCAATATCATAAAGGTTGGACACAAAAGTTGATGACGATGAAAGAGAATAAAGTAGGTTTTTAGTTTCCAGTGTATAAGATCCAATGATGATTTAGACAGAAGTAAAACAAACATTTGAACTACTACTCTACTCTGTATCTATGCTTCTGCAGCTACTAATAATAAAAAAAAAGTTGTTGTTACGCCTGGTAACAATCCGTTTATTTTCGGTAGCTTTGCAGACTTTCTTGCAACTGGCTCTCGCGTATAGGGTTTTCGCTGCACAGTTCAAAGATTAGTCTTTCTTCTTTCAGTGTATATTTGCTACTGTCCCTTTTACGATGGCGGCATTTTACTCGATCAGCTGATCTCCTTGACCTTGTTTGCCCTAAAGTTGACCGTAGATGAACTTTCTCCTAATTGGCCCTAATATTGGAGATCTAGCTGTCTCGTATTTTCGTCCTTGTCTGTATGTCATAGCGCCATCTGAGGGATTTATTGCGACTTATTCGAGCTATTATCAAGATAGCTCGATATATGTCAACATTCGCCTGACAGATCTCGCACGAGATCGATATCGTGCCAACAAAAGTATTATTACTTTTACTGCTACTACCACTTTTCTTTTTTTTTCTTTTTTTACAATTACTAATACTATACTAAGATAATTATTGAATTTCTGCTTATGATTCACAAACAAGTCAAAACATAGATTTTTTCAATGTAAGCAGCTGTTCCTGCTACTAATACCAATACAACATAGTACATAGTGTAAAACAAAAACTACCACTACAACGATTTCTAACACTACTACTACCAATAATACTACAATAACAACTACTATTGCCACTAACTAGCTACTACTAATACTACCACCATCGCTACTATTACTACTACTAAGATCCTGCTACTATTGTTGCAACCAATACTACTATCACTACTACTATAAATATAGTAGGAGTTGAGTATCCGAACCCGAAGGTCCGACTTTACTTCTACCATTACTACCATTACTGCCACTACTATTACAGCTGAGATTACTGTTTTTTGGCAGTTACTAAGAATATTTCTACTACTGATCCTACTATCCACACTAGTGCAGCATCATCAACTATCATTACATCTGTTTCTACTTATGCCACTACTAATGGGATCTATGGCGGCCTATCACCACTCGCACATTACAAGCCGTATCATAACGGCGAATCAAACCATCGATAGTTTAGATCCGGCATTCGACCTCGAACACGAACGCAACATGCATTCGATTGCCAATGGGGTCACGAGTGCAGGCTTGCGCCATGTTCGCTCCCTCCCACATGCACACGTCTCCTCCTTTCGTGCGTAAAGCAGACGCGCAAACTGACAATGGAATGCGTGTGAGGTGGGTACTTGGTGCCCGTTTCGAGGTTGGACCATCGTTCGCGGCTTCTTCACGTTCACGCGTATGACACTTTGCCGAACGCCTTCGGATTAGCGCCGCCAGCGTAGAAGCCGCGAGAACCGTAAGAAGCCGGATGAATTAGATAGGCTGGTTGGTAGCCGTTGGTGCAGTGAGTAGTAGCAACGGCAACATCAACGACATCATCCGCTACCGTACGCCTTCCGATGGATGGATTCCGCCTGGCGCCGTTACGCATCGAGCTTCAAGGGCGTAACTGTCGAACGTCGATTAAATCCATCGGATGCGCTTATGCGGTGTGGTGGGGCTAAACTGAACGAAAGCAACAAAAACACCACCCATAGATCCTCCTCCACTCAAACGACTATCTAGAAGCCCCCGCTAATGATGTAATGATGCAATCGCATACGAAAGAGAATCGATTCGATTCTCGTTCGCGTTCTAGATTATTTCCACGGGCGTCATTTGTGGTTTGGCTTGGTCCGGGAAGAAATAAAACCGGGCGTCATCTTGGTGATGATTACCTACTCTTTTTTTGCGCTGCCAATATTCTAAAACCATGCCCATAGCAACGGAGCTTCACAGCAACAGAGCCAGCTGTTTCTCAATGAAAAGCTTCCCATTCCAGCTGCACTTCCTAACCTTTTCCCGTGAATAGCATGAACGTTCTTGGCAGTGTTTCATTTTCACCATCTCCTTCCTTTTGCCAACCTTTTTTGCGGTTTTTTTTTCTCTTTATCTTTGCTCACAGCCTAAAAAGCGTGGGAGCTCTCGTTCAAAATTTGTGCTGATTTGTTACACTTTTGCCGGCCGCCAGTTTTCGCCTGCTCCCACCAGCCCTCTTCTTTTCCCGTGCCGGTCGTGGCAGGGGGAGCAATATGTATATGCAAGTCGTTTATTTTAACCATCTTCCTGCCCATCGCGTTCCAGTTGGATGAGCTGTTTTCTTTTTCCGTTTCGAGGAGTTTCCGAGCCGGCACTCGCACATTTTTATCCATGCTCTCCGGGGAAGGGAGACGCGTTCACCCGCTGTTTTCGGGAAACGTGGGGAAAATTTATGTTTTTCTTCAACGCACGGGGAAATCCACCGCACGCTCATGGACGAAAGTCCCTCTGCCGGGTTTGGAAGAAATTCGTAACCGGCTTATGGGTGTGGGAAGATGTAGCGTACACACGAAAGAACTGCGTCAGTGAGTGTGTGTGTATGTGCGAGCGAACGTAGCAGTGGGTCAGTGTGTCGATGGATGTTGCATTTTCTTTCATTCTCATTCGCTTTCCCGAGCCCGGTTATCCGAACGCTGACCGCCGGTATCGGAGTAGTTGCAGGATGGAGAGAGAGAGAAAAAGACAACATCAAATCAACACCACACCACATGCTTTCTCCTGTACGACGGGGGGAGTGAGAGGGAAGGGGATTCGGGGGAAGAAGGGTACGTGATTGATCACGTCCCACATGCTCCAACCGAGGGCAGCCGCGCCGCCAACTGTGGAATGAGGCAAGAATGTGGCAAGGAAATCGTAACCGTCCCTCAATCCAACCCAAGTCACCAACCGTTGCGTAAGCTGATGCAACGGGAGCACCACGAGCGGTCCGAGGTTTTGTTTTTCACGCCAGGATGGCCTTCCCTTTCCGGTCACGCCAGGGCATGGCTTTTCTGCCTGCCACTGAGGGTGTGTATGCGGAATGGTTGGGTATTTTAAAGCAGAAGATATTATTGCATGCGTTTTCATTCTCTCCTTTGGTGACCTACGCACCGTGTCCCTTTTCGCTTTGCCCTAGTTTTTGAGCGAGAAAGTAACGCAACCGGATAACACGCGATACTGTTATTGTGTCACAGGTTTCGTGTTACATTATGTTCTGTTTTCTTTTTATTTATAAAATTCATCATCCAAACTAACTATACGAGCGTAAAACTACCTGAAATTAGTTGATTCAGTTCGCGTACTCTTTTAATTTATTTACCGTTCAATTGAATCAGAATTTATGAAATGAGACTGTTGAAAACATATGCCTGAAATATTAAAAAAAATGCTAATGGGTTATAAATCGATCCATCCCGGTTGCATAAATTGCTCGTCAAAAATAGGCCAACTCTTCATCGACATCAAACGGTCAGCCAACATCAACACACATGACAAAACAATATTTTAACATAAACACATCCCGTAAAGCACTAACAATTCTCGCCGATCTCTCCCTCTAAAACCCACAGCTCAATCTGTGCACCGTCCGCGACACCAAGCATCTTTCTTTTCACTTTCCTCGAGCGTCCCAGCTTTCGCTGCGTTTGCATTCCCTGACGCGCAACCTGATAGATGAAGACTTCATCCCGAACAGAAAACCTTCCCAAACTCCCTTCAGCTTCACTCGGGGGGAGCATGGTAAGAGCGTAAATAAACACCGGGGTAGAGAAAAAGCCGCCTACCCAGAGCATAAATAGCATCGAGCGGAGCGGGCCATGTAGGACGGGCAAATGAAGCCATCATCGGACGTGGCGGCAGCGGCTGCCGATTTCTTCATTTGATGTTCATCCGCCAGACAGCTCTATACAGCTTCCAGGGCACGGTTCGGGGACAAAAAAAAAACCTACCCCCAATACACTGACGCCTCTCGCCCTGGGGTAATCAGATTTTCCGCTCATCTGCTCTCGCTCACGTTTTGTGTCACGGTAATTTTACCGAGCAATTGTGTGCGTAGCCCCTGGTGCAAGCCCGATCCTCTGCTGCACGGTGTACCAACGCACCAATCGGACGATCCGCTCCCAGTGCATCATGACAGCATCTTGCACGCGTGCTTTCCGCAGGCAAATCCCGCGCGATCTAAATCGCTCGTTAGCCCAGTTTCTCCGTAGCTGGGATCAACAGGGAGCTGATGTTATTTTTAATACAAATGCATTTCCCTCACCCGAACTGCACAGAAAAACTGCACGATCAGCGCAGTTCTCAAAACGTATCTTGTCCAAGTGGGTTCCATGTTTGGCGCATCCGCTTCTGCTGAAATATTAACATTTTGATTCACTTCTCAATCTTAGATCATCTTACATCTTTGTGCAACACGGGGACAAAGTATAGTGAAAGGCAAAACGGGTACAGAGGATCAACCTGTAGCATCAACATCCAACTTAAAAACTTCCAACATCACCTTATTATATTATACTATATTCTCCTTTTACCCACAAGCAGAATTTCAGGTTAGTAAAGGTTTGACTCATGGTTTCGATGTTTTCAGCAATTTGATCGCGTCGTTAGAAGTTATTGACCGTCAAATATAAATATCAGCACACGAAATGATATATCTGAAAACATCATTTCCTGGCATCAGGTCTATCATTAGAAAGAAACCCATGAAAATCAATGACGCTGACAAAAACCTCGATTGTTGAGACAATAATTTAAAGAAATGAACCTTATAACTCCGTTAGAAACAAGCTTCTTCTTCTTCTTTGGCTCAACAACCGATGCCGGTCAAGGCCTGCCAACACACTTGTGGGGTTGGCTTTCAGTGACTTATTGATTTCCCCCCATAGCAGGATAGTCAGTCCTACGTATGGCGGCACGGTCTATTTGGGGCTTGAACCCATGACGGGCATGTTGTTAAGTCGTACGAGTTGACGACTGTACCATGAGAAACCTGTAAAGTTAGAAACAAGCATCGGGTATTAAATTATCAAATCATAAGTTCTTACGATTCTAGCGGACGAATATTGTTAACACACACTGCTAATTTTCGGTAAATATCTAAAAGATTGAATTCAATTCATGTTTCTTTAGCAGCTTTCATATAATTTAATCCGCTCTTGCCCACCCATCGCTCTAATTTAACAGCAATCATCTGGAATCGAGCAATTTCATGTGACCAAATTTGTTGCGTTCCATTTACGGCTGAAATCGATTTTACTTTCGCAATCCCCCTGTTCCACGTTTGCTACCATCAATGCCGGGCACCCTAAAGTAGCAATTGATTCCCATAATCATCGTAGCATTCCACACTGCTTCTCTCATTTTTGCATCCATTTTTCGCTGCTGCTTCCACTTTTCCACCCATGGACGCACGCAAATCCGACGCAAATTAACATCCCCCCCCCCAGTTTCCCCCCCCCCCCCTCCCCACTTGGTAAGCAGAATCACATTCTTTCGGTACGCTCCGGTAAGTAATCTTAGGTCCCGTCAAGGTAAAAATGATGTCACACAGGCACACGCACTAGCCTGCCAAGCGATAAAACCGCAACAACCGCCACAGCGCGCCGTTCGTACTTGATCGCCAAGGCCTAGATCATTGATGATGCTGTAAGACTGGGCGGAGATGACATTATGCCCCGCTCTGCACCATGCAGGACGAATAGAAACTGGTTACTCCACAACACTATCGGTACAGCGCCCTCCCGGCCGGTGCAAATCGGCAACATGATACTGTGTCTGTAAAACCGGCCAGAAAACCGATAAAGAAAGAAAGATGGAGAGCCCTTAGACAGCGCTTTCCGCTGCCACTTTGCGCGACAGTGTCGAGGTAATCATGGTTGTTCCTTGGTGACAAGCCCTTTCGCCCTCGGCCGTTCGGTCGTTTACGCATGAGCGACAGCACAATTGTGGAATTTCATCATTTTGCAATTTCATAATCGGTTATCCAGGCGGAGAAGTTGTTACATTCCCTTTCTCCCTACACTTGTCGAATCGCGGAGAGAGAAAAACATTATTTCCAAACGAATTCTTCCTCCGAAGCTGATCGCACGGGATCACAAACTTCCGAAGAATTGTAACAGACACAGAGCGATGCAACCGAACATTCTAAGAGAACTGTAACGAGTTCGAAAATAGTACCGGCGTCGAATAGCTAAATTTCAAGCACAGTAACCTTGACGGCATAGCTGTGTGTTTTCCCTTTCTTTTTCGCGCGCCCCTTTTCCCCCCCTACACGTGTGTTTGCATGCCGTTACTGAGCGTCGCCAAAGTCACACTCGTACACAGCACACCGGTACGACTGGGCGCGACGACTACTAACCATCGAATCCAATTCCCACGCTCGAGTTACCGTACCCTCCTCCCGGTGTGGGGTAGGAGGGGACAGCTACCGTCGTTAATGTCGATTCAATTGACGGTAAACGATTGCATCTCCGGTTGGTGGTTCGCATCAAAAGAACCCCCTGAGCGGACAGATTGCCTTTGAATTCCTGCGCCATATTCGGCAGTTCAGGGATGTTGAATGTCGGGCCTGAATGAGCATTATTTCATTAGTTTGTGAACCCGTCCACCCGCCAGCACATCCCCTGGCGACACATTAGTATGATGACCCTGAGGGGGAGGGGTAAGGGGTACCCTGCTGGTGATACCGTCTGTCGGTCCCCAATTGTCGCCGTCCGACCTCATGCGTCATTGCTGGAAGCTTGTGAAGTGGAAGCAAAATGAAAGCGTCTCGTCCCGATTGGTTCGTGCGTCCGCGTATGCTTGGGCAGCATTTCGTGGGACGCTTTTGTGCTCCACCGACGGCTGCCCAAAATGGAGCACAAGAGAATACAAAATCGAGCACAACGCAGTGGCCTTCCGATGTCATACATAAGCGCCATATTTGAAATATGGCCTCAGAAAATCTTCAACCACGCTTGCCGACCTGCCAGCATCGCAGTACTTACAGCGAACACTTGACATGGCGGATGGTTTTCCTCAACGAAACGACAAATTGGCTTGTTTTTTTTTTAAGTCTTCCGAGCAGCGTGGCTTGTCGTGTGCATCGCTACAAGTATTTGCCGCGGCGTCACAACAGAGCGCAGTGTGGCTGAAGCATGCCGTAAAATTGGCAAAGGACCGTTACTCGGTCAGCACTCGAATGTCTATCCGCTCGCTAGGTGAGCGAAAAAGAGACACCGCACACATTGGTTTACCAGGGGCGGAAAACCCAGTTGCCGGAAAATGTAGAGCATCGCGCGCAAAAAACACACACACACTCGAAATATTCCAGCGTCCTAAGGCATGCTAGCTGGCTGGCTGGCGGGGTATTCGGACGGGACCAACATGGTGCGGGATGGTGTCTTGCTGCTCCCCCTGTTGTGACTGTGCACTCTCGTGAGCGACGGCCTCACTGGCGGAAAAATTCGCAAACCCCAAATCGCACCAATCCGCACCGAACGTAGGAGAGCCAGGCGTGCCGAACGAACGGTGCTTTTGGTTCACTCTCGCAGAAAAGCGAAACTGGAGCGATGGTTATGTGGTGATGCACTTTCCACGCGCCGCGCACTCCACTTGGCAAAGAGCACTTCCAAAGCCAGGCCGGCCTAATCTTGCGACTGTGCGAATTTTGGATCGTCCCCGCTGGGTACAGTGCTGTCTTTCTCTTTCTCTGTGTCTCTCTTTACACGTCCCCTGGGTGGTACGATGTTGGCGGGATGCTTTGTGCCGGAAACTGTGGTTGTGCGATGCTTTCCCAGTACGTTCGTTCGCTAACGGGAGTAGCACACGAACAACGTAGCGCTGCGAGTGCTCAAGTATCATTATGTGTACTTTCAAAACGTGTAATTAAAAAAAGACTGTGAGTAAAAACAACATGGAAAGGAAAATAGGGCTGGAGGCAAAAACTTGAAAACGAAAACAAAATGTTAAGAAAACATAAAACATTCCAAACATTTGGGGAAAGGAATAAATATTGTAAAAACACATAAGTCAACCAAACAAGCAAAGCGAGTTTACAAACTGTTTTTACGCTCCTTTGCTACCTTGGGTACAAATCAAGATTCTACTGTAGGTTTGTTGACTAGCATTCAGACAGAAGCGTGAGCTTCGCTTCACCCTTCGCTTGTAACGAGTCAATTGATTAATGTGCCACTCAAAAATAAAACAATTGGATGTGCTTTCGCACTCCACACTTTGTTTATTGGCTCGAGGTCACCTGAAAGATAATAAATAAAACAGTCCAGCAGACTCTTCCTAAGTACCCGTTGCTGACCTACCCGAAAACAACACAAATATGCAGTTTCCATTGGTAAATGGTTAAAAAAACAAAAACATGGCACAAAAACCTTCGGCTGCCTAATAATTGACAGCACAGTAAGTGAGTAAACAAATAAACATTTCCGCCATAGCATCGCTTCAATGTGCCCAACGTCACGACCCACTCCTCCTTGTACAGTCAATTGCTTTTTTAGGGTCACAAAATCAATAACGAATCCCGCTCGCAATCGACCGGTTCGTTCGACCCGTTCGTTGAGTGGGGGGGGGGGGGGATGTGATGTACGTCGAAGTGCTGTAAAAGTAAACACTCGTTAAAGTGCATTGCTGTATGTCGGCGGCAAATATTTACACCCCCATGAAGCGGCGGCTAAAAGACTGCAGTCGACGTAGGACGCGACACCACTGTGTGTGTGTGTGTGTGTGTGTGTGTGTGTGTGTGTGTGTGTGTGTGTGTGTGTGTGTGTGTGTGACCCACATCGGTGGACACAGGCTGTCTGTCTGTCTATCAAAACGATGCACCTCGTCACCATACGCCGTGCCGCAGCGTGTACAACTCAATTAAACGACAAACAAAATGCTACACAAGGGTAGGCTTATGGGTTTGGGAAATTTCGGAAATCTTAGGCAGGTTTGAGGAAAACAATCACCAGCTACTTAAACCTTCTTACCCCCCGTAGGATAGCTCTTAGATACAGTGTGATACAGTTGAATGTAAAGCACTAATTATTGTAACACCTTAAAAGGGATTACATAAACAAGGCTATGTCAGTTTTTCGTCGCCCACTTAACCGGCGCACGCATTTCGTCGTTGATTTTCCGCGCGAACGTAACAAAACACCCTCGCTCAACCCCGAAACGAGGCCCTTCAGCGGGTTTCGTTGTTTTCGACTAACGAAGCTTCATTGATCAAAAGCAGGCCTGGACGGGGGTGGTTGAAAAGCTTAGCTGAAAACCTTTCTCTTCGCGTGAGTGTAAGCATTTGAACTACTAGGAAAATGCGCTCAATATTAAGCAAGATGGCAAACAGGCGGCAGAGCAAAATGGAAAGAAAAACTACTAAAAATTCCCCACTCGCTCGAAACGTTTCATTGACACCTGCAAATGAACAAACAAACAAAATAGCAAAACAAACCACCTACGGGTGGGCCACCGTTTCCCGGTCAATCACACACACACGCAGGGCGCTGGGCAAATACGTAACCGCTCCAAACCGCAAAACTTATTATGACAATCGCACCAGCCCGGGAGTGCGCGCAGCGAAACCGTTTCGCACATACTCATCTCCCACCCTTGCCATCATCGATCTTTGCAAGGGAGAAATGTGTGAAAGAAACACACTGTAAGACACTAAAACACTGGCGTGCATTACATTAGCAAAGCCCTACCAGCACCAATGCAAGTCGAATCTCCAATGAAACAAAACGCAACACTGTTGCATTCGGTACGGGGAGAGCCAAGCAAATACACGAAAAACGAAACGAAAGTAAGCGATGGCGCGAAAACCATTTCCCGATTTAAATTTTGCAACTTTTTACACAACCCAAACGCCGCCGTACGGGCCACATGGTACGGCGTAAATTAATGATCGCTTTTGGCTGGATCTTTTTCTCCCGATATGATTTAAAAACGATTGCCTTTAAATGCGTTTTGTTTCGGAAGTGGGAAACAGTTTATTGGATTGGGTACCAAATGGCCGGGACAAGGCGGACGCATCAGCTATTGTTTGTGTGGAGAGGTGTGCATACTGTAACATTGCGCAATTGAGTATACTTTTCCACGCGTTCGATTGAGTTATGCAAATAAATGTTTAGTGAAAGAGTGCGCATTAGTGTTTGTTCCAGTAGCTTCATCAGTTAACAGTAAAGATTCCTAATTAATGTCCCATAATGCTCACTAATTAATAGCAACCAATGGGCAATTCGCTAGCCAAACGCGCGCCGCATAGACTACAAAGTAAATTAAAAATGAGCCCCATGATACAAGTGTCCCTTATCCCGGTAAGATGCCCACCCAGCGATACCTTTTAACATAGTTACATGATTACTAACACGCAGTCCAATGATTAGATGACGATTCAACCCACAAAACGATGATGACTCCCTTCGAAAGCCCACGGTCACCCCTGGTTGCCAACGGTGGAGTTGAGGCGTGATAAAAGCAAACCACTCAAAGCGCACCAGCGAAGGCGCAAAGATCACCGAATCAAAAACGCTCAGTTATATCAGTGACAATGCGGGGGACAAAGGGGGTTGCGCGGACAACACCGCCCTCCGTTTGTGTTGAGTAGAAAGGTCTGCTAATCGGGCTGGAAAACCTTTGATTTCTCGTGCAGGAGATTACGTGCGAGAGACCACCGTCTGTGGTGGATGGGCGCTCTTTAATCGCTAAGCCGTTGCATCGCTGCGCTGGGTGAAGTGATGTTCAGTCTCGATTGCCCCGATTATCAGCCGCACGGGTGACGATTAGCCGATACGATTCACTTCAAGCGTACATCAAGATAAACAATTATGTATTGAAGAAAGAAATGGCGTTTCGTGAAGCGATCAACGTTTAATTTGCTAGATTGTAGACATTTTATTATGAAAGGAGCTTTCAAAATTACAACATTTTTGTTAATGAGAAAAACTGAGAGAAAGGCGAAGAGAAATAAACAGCTATATGTATGCCAATTCAAAAAGTATTATATTGCACATTCGCTAATGTTATTTATTTATATGAAGAGATTAGCCAATAAATGCCACAAAAAATTACTACATCACAACGATGTTGCATATTCCGACTCATTTTCTGCGACACAGCGCTTTTGCTGAGATTTGCCATAGAGCACATCGATAAAAGAACACTAACAACAATGTGCTTCATTAGTCACATGCTACACAAAGGCATGAAGCACCCAGCAAGTCACGTAACCCCGTGCAGAGACATGTCATATCTCTTTTAGCATCTTCACAAACATCTTCTTTGCCAGCGCGGACCCCAGAATGAGATCGCCCACGAGAATTGTCAGCCCGCGCGCGTTCTACCTTCCGACGCCAGGCTAGGAGAAAAAAGTGTTAATTGCTAAATTCTTGAACACCCTCCAACTGTCACTCGCCTCCGCCTGGGGATGAGAGGGAGGTGCTGTTTCACGAATTCATTCATGCACCAAATGTAAAAGGTGGTACCGTGCGCACTGCATCATTAATCCGTGCAGTATTAGACAAGGCACTAGAGAGCTTCACAAAAATAATTTTCCCACCTTCTCTCTTCAATTGGGCAAGGGGAAACGAGCATCTTTTGCTATTAATCGCATTCAGCTTGTTCAAAGAAATTATTTCACCCTCCGATCGGCAAAACCAGCGTGCTCGGACGTGCATTGAAACCACGATTGCAACAGTTAGAAGCAATTAATTTTATGTCCCAGTTTAGAATTTTCTCCGACAAGGGTGTCAACTGACATGAGCGTTTTTATTGCGGTTCTTCTGTATGGGGATGGTTAACAAAAAATCATAGCCACTGTGTTTCAACATCGATCGATCAATCGAAGAAACGCCGTCATAAGAGCGAAGGGTGTCGGAAAACGACGACTCTCAGTGCCACAACGATTTAAACGAAAATTCGAAAGGGGAACGATCACGATCAGTGCGTAATAGTGTACGTGTTGCTGTCGAATGAGTGTCATGCAAGGCGAAACTTAGACAAAACTTTACCAAATGGAAGGTGGACACCGATTATGTCCCCAAAGTTCAGCAATGGTGGTCCCACAAGCACCCCAAAGGAAAACGCATCGCTGATCACCCATTCAGGCGCATCGAAGCTGCGCACTCACACGCGTAGCAAGGGGTAACAACAAGCAACAAGCATAGCGTATACACATAACGCAAGTGCAAAAGAAACGCATACGAAGAGCACGCTCGGGGGTTTGTTTTCCTGACCATCGATTGATTATGCGTCCGTATGTTGCACATGCTTCCTGCTTTCACCATCGGTTATTTCCTTCGTCGTGTATAACTTTTCTGTCTCGTGGTGATTATTGCACTTCTTGTCCTCTTCCTTCAAATATTATTTCAACCAGCACAGGAAAATTGTCCCATTTAGAAGTAGAATCTGGTGGAAATCTAACCCATTTTTGCGATAAACTTCAATGTCTACCGAACTGCAACGGTCCATGCGTGAGCTCAATTATGCAACGTTCCCAGCAAAGTCGGTACAGAGTGGTGGGACGCGTTTCCCTGCGCTGCGGTGATGGAAAGCTTCTCCATTTATTGCTACCCACTTTGTCGGTTATTTTCGACCCAAATGCAACAAAAAAAGAAGGAAAGAAACTAAGTGACCAATGAGTCTGTTCCACGTCGTAAACGGTGATGGCGTACGATCACTCGATGTGAAGGAATTTTCCCCGAATCATAAGCGATTGCGCAAGACCCCGACACTAACGATGGCCGCATTACTGCCCACTTGTTTCCCTCCCGGGCGCAGTTTAGGATAATTTAAGGGGATGATCGGGGTTGAGGTGACAGGGAATAAATGGAAGGAAAAAGCATTTTCCCCATATCGCCTTCATTTCGGAGTGCTTCACGAATATGACCGCGCTCAATCGACCGTGCCTGGTGTATCGGGACTTGTGTCTAGTCTTCCGCTGGGAAACTTGCCAAATCTCTCTTTCTCTCACTCGGCCACATCCGTAACTGAGCTCCAAATATATGATTCGTGCGAAAGCACTTACCTGAAAAGAGAAATAAGGAAAAACCCACAGTTAGAAACGAAAGAAAGAGCATTTTCACTGCAACGCTCGTTTGTATTTAGTGTTGCTAGCGGTTTGTGCGTCTCGTCCCCCACTCACGTCTAATGTCAAATCGGCTGTAAGTGTGAAATTAGTTTATGGCCGCCTTCCATCCGTTCTGTTCTGCTGGCACCAAATCTTGCCGGCAACAAAGAAACGGTACCCAAACACATACATACACACACGGCGGTGGAGGTGAATCACGAACATCACACGCTCGGACTTTGACGCAGGAGATGTTTTTCTTAAAATATCTCACAGCTGGCGGTGCCCGTAAAGTGCATTCTTTCTGCACCGACTTTCGAAATGGACATGGAAATTTACAGAAAAAAAAATTAAAAGAATAAGAAGAAGGGATTTTTGTTTTGAAAAAAAAAGAAGCCAATAATCACATCCATGAGGGGCTGAGAAAAATGTACATTTTCACATCGTGCACATCGTTAGTTAAATATTTACGCTTCGGAACATCTGTGCCGACCAGCTAAAAGATTGCTACTATCTACCAGCCACCTTCCGTTGACTGACAAACGCCAATTATTTGCTGTCAAACCCATCTGACGACTCATCTGACGCTGATACAAAGCCAAACAGTATTTTCGTTCATTCGGGGGAAGATATCCTTTACATCACTCACTACGGGTCCGATCTTGCCATCCAGAACCGGAGTGTTCCTGTAGCGGTCTTGTTTTTCTGCAACGATTGCTGACTGATTTTTGTACCACGCGCTACCGACGACCGACGACACGAGCAAAGTCACGGGCCAGGTGGACTGTCATAACCCAATTACTCAACGTCGACAAACTTGCCGTGCTTTCGTGCGTCTCGGCAGTGCTTCAAAGTTAAGCAGGTCATGTTGTGCCAACTTGTATGACTTCGGCCACCGTGGTTCACCTGTTCGTGGTAGGCAGCTAGACTTCCTAGCTGGCAGCAAGAGAGCATTGTAGCCGTTCCACAATCAACTCCCTTCGATAAACGTACGGTACGGACGAGGCGAGTGGTTGGAACAATCTATTTGGTCAAACCACTGACAGTTTGTTGATGTCGTTATATCACGTGGCGGAAGGATAATAATGTAAAACATCTTTTCCGCCAAAATGATAACCAAAACACAAAGGCAAACTTAAAGAACATGTTATGTAAATCTTAGAGAATGGGTTGGGAGTGCTTGGGGTTGAGTTTTTACGCTGTTTTGAGCGAAATAGAAGCGAAAAAATATATATTTAAGTGCAGCCCTTTGGCGACTAAATTTAATTTACAGTTTTCGTCACGCCAACGATATCTGGTCAATAATATTCGAGTAAGGAGTTTATGTAATAAAATAGTACGTAAGTCATTAAGCAAAAAGGAGAAAAAAATCACAATTATGTTTCAAATATGCTCTAAAAACTAAAAATATAACAAATTATTACTACATCACTTATGACACGAAAGAAAAAGGGAGCTTCAAAATGCACGGTTACCATTTAGTAAGTTGTTTATATCCTTAGGTTCTGAAGCCTTTTCGTAGATTTTGAACCTTTTTTTGAACTTGAAATTATAAAATGTATAATTATTATTGCATTGTGTGTCAAAGGAGTCAAGAGTATAGTTTTCTATCAAATCTTCAAGAAAATTGTAAAGAATCTAGTATAGAGGAATCTTGCGTATTAAGCTGGAAAGTCGAATTTTTCAGGCTGATTAGTTAAATATTGATCAATCGAATTGTATTTTTTATACCAAATAGACAATTACGTTCCCCATAATCCTCTATTTCGCCAACTGTGTACAAGCAATCATACATCTTACAGGGGGATTGAGGGGTTCTCATAATTTTTGGCACCTTATTGAATCATTCTTACGGGAAGTTAATTTTATGTGACGGTAAGTGGACTCACGGCTCCCTTTTTGTACGGACTCATTTGCAATCCAATAGAAATTTCCAATGTTGGACAGAAACATCAGGTCCTTAGAACCCAATTCAGATCACATAAAGTTCACTTCCCAGAAGAATAGTGTCCAAAAATTAAGAGAACCCCTGAAAAAACCTGATAAATCGTTTTGCTCTCGACATAGTGATTGCTCCTAAAGTGAAATTATCAGGATGTAATAACAAAAACGATAATGTTATGTAATCTCTCAAATCATAGTAAAACACCTGAAAGACGATCACCCATCGCCAAGAACGCGACGGTACACAATACATGCAACCGTTTCCCAGCCGTCAGAACACCGGAACAGTGTTCACGATATTCGACAGGAAGTGAGCATTAACGCTTATAACAGCTTCCGGTTGACAAGTAACGCGCGCGAGAATGGATGATCCATGCGGTACTGTTCTCCGATAGCGTCCGAGGCACGCTGTCATTGACCCCACCACCACCTGCCCGCGTGGCTAATCGATGCAAAATAACAACACGAACAAAAACAAAGCAATTCGCGGCCCAACACACATTTTAGGGACGCAATCACGGGCGCACACCGAAGACGAAAACAATGCGAACAGCGAGTCATTGTGTCACTGTGCTCGATGGCACGTGACGTCCGGAGAGCTGGCCCGCGGACAGTACTTCCTCGTTTCGTGTATTCAATACGGCCAGTTTGAGTGAGTGAATATGTGTGTGTGTGTGTTTTAGTTGCATTAGTTGTACCACTCGTTGCACCCTGCAGACTGGCATGTTTAGGGTTTTCTTTTTTTACAATTTTTGTTTTCGCTTTTTTAACCCGGAAGGTTATGCTTGCACGCGCCACAACACCTTCTCGCGGGTGGCATAACCTCACGTTCAAAGATCGGTGCTTCGAGGGGGTGGGTGGCCACACGCAATTGATCCAAGAACTTGGGTTGAGTTTAACTTTTTTCTGTCTCTCTTTTAAGTGATTAAATTAACACCAACACTTTTTCCTCCTACCATACCATACACATGCTGCACCATTCCGAGCATTTGATGGCGATATGAAAAATGACTCCTTCACATGTTCGACCACTTCACAATCAATCGTGTTCACGCCTTCGTGTAAGTGCCTTTTATTTTTTGTTTAATGTTTCAAAACGTTCGCCCCGATCGACGCTCGTGCTCTGCTTGTCTCCAACGAGTAAATAAGAATCAATAACAAAACCATTCGAGCGTGTCACGTTCGATTGTTCGGTAAGCCCGGTGGTTCTGAATGTTCATTCTCGTACGTGTGTGATCTATTTCGTCTCTGACAGTCGTATTTACGTCGCCTTCAATCAATTGGTTTGGTAAGAGATACTAAGGGGGTTGCTGGTTGAATTGGGAGCACATAAACAACAAAGCCGCACCCACAGCGTTTGGTGCACTGTTGCAGCGCATTCAGCAGGAAGACTATTCCATCAAGCGGGAGGTAATATTTTATGCTCAAAGCGTCACTGAATATCTATTAACTCTGCATGCTATATGCGCAAAAACCGATGACGTTGCTTATGATAGTGGGTTACTTATGTTCTAGATGCGCTAGAAATGCCAAGTTTGAGCGGCACTCCCGAAGGACCCTAAGTACACAAATGCAAATGGTTTGAGGTTTTTGCTAACGACCAACAGAACACTGCAACACACTGCTGTTTATGTTGACAAGAAATATATAAATATATAACGATTTCCAAACAAACGTTGCAAATCGTCTTAATGTTATCATACTAGCACAAAAAATAAAACAAAATATAAAAAGACACGTTTAACGATAACAAACCCCCACTCGAAAGCGCGTCATCAATCATAGGACCTCAATCGTTTCATTGAAGATGTTAATCGAAGTGACAGCAAGTGTTAGCTAATCATTCGAGCGTTTGAAGCGAACGATTTGCCACAATCGATCCTCCGCTATCGGAGTGGTGTTACCAATCGATGTCGATTGGTCGATAATCGAACAGTAAAATCACGTGGAAAAATGCGCGAATTCGAGCCAAAATCATGACTGAAGTTAGGCAACCAGGGGAGAAGAAGGTTCCCCTGCAAGCCATTTCGGCAACACAGCTGCTGCTGTTCAACCCGATTGAGTGTCATGTGGTTTTGACTTTCTTGCAAAGATCGCAACATTTAATTACCCCGCGTACGATCTCCCGCCCGTCTGGCCACAACATCGATTAGTTTGCATTGGCCCACCGGCCGCTCGATTCGCGTGTGAATCGGACGGGCGGGCCAGGGCACAAAAGTGAAAGAAACCGCAAAGCGCATCGGAGAGCTAGCGAACCGGCATCGACCCGATAGCGATCGTCAAATTTTAGCAAGGCGGTGTTAACACTTTCGATTTGATCACACACGCATGGACCCACACACAAACACACATCCCTCGGCTATGATGCGATTAATTACACGCTTTTCTTTTGGCACATTTTTGGCCATCTCCTGCTCCCCCTTTCCATCCACCACTCTCGCGCATTCCCTCCCAGTGGGGTTACAGTTAGTGGGCTGCGCCACAGCACAAGAAAGTAGTCTCTTAGCTAATTATTATTTTTGTGCATTCCTTTTCTTCATCTTGAACAGCCAAAAACATGTGTTTAAATGTATCGCGGGTGAAGGTGAGCGAAAGGTTCCGAAATAGGGTTGTAGGTTTCTCACGGGAACACTTTCTAAGAACGACGGGAAAAACTAATCATCCTGGTACGGTGTTTTGTGTGCAGAACGGTATATAGTTCTTTGCATTAATTATTGTTCCGTATTGGCTGCCGATTTTTTTAACACGAAACGCATCCGAATTGAGGTGTGCCTTATTGTGGTGTAGTTTGCTAAAATGCGAATCCTCTAGATTAATCGTGTTCTTGCGTGCCCCGTATAAGCCCATAAATGAAATTAAAACCGGGAGTTGATGGAAGCAAACTAGTTAAGGAGTTAAGAAGAGGATTTCTATCGAAGCACAATAAATTCGACAACTGTTTTTTATCATACCGTAGAGTCATGAAGTTTTTAAACAGAGTTACCTGGAGCTCTCACATAATCTGTTTTAGTAAATGTCGCGTAATACAAAAATCTCGTTACGCAGGCAATTTGTAAAGCAATTGAATACAATATTTGAGCATTAAGATACTTTTTTCACGGCTTTAAAGAGTGTTTCGCATTTTTTCACAAAACAATTTTAGCACCTTTTTTCTGAAAATTGAGGATTCATAGCTGCATTGAAACAATATGTTATGATGTGTTAGTTTATCAGCTTCATAAAACACGGTAACTTCCTTGAGATTTATGTGAGATTCCCTGATCATGACCTAATGCCTTATTTCTAGTAATGTTTATAACAGTTACCTACACCTATTTCAAAAGGCTGATCAACTAAGAGAGCGATTAAGTTCTGATTATGCATCGTTTTCTCACAGTTTCTGATATCAGTAATCATTATAGGTCGAATTTTGGTATGGATCGTATTGATTCTAGGAGCTACATTTACATCCGAAATTGGGGCGTATCGTAAAAGCAAACAATAACTCGCGTGACCCACATTCATCCTCTAACTACTGAGGATAATAGACTCGTTCTGGAAAAAGAAAACCGATATTCTATCTCTGCTCAAAAACCGTTGCACGACCAGAAATCAATTAGTCGCCCCAATTTACTATCATTAGGCAGGTACCGTATGTGCGTCATTCGGAAAATCTTCAGCACATCTTTACGGTGCCGCACACCGCTCTCCTATATCTCACGGCAACCGTAGCTTGACGTTCGTCACGGATAAACGTCAGATTGAGAAGAGTGCACACCGCTCTATTCCCATTGCACAACCGCAATCTAGTGAGGTCGATTGCAACTCTACCGACATGCGGCGATTACGATCGTCTAACGGATTTGCAGGAGCCTGGACTGGCTAAACGAGGTACACATGTCGAATGCATTTTAAAATCGCTGAATCAACAGTCCAAGGGATCGTTGCCACATTACGGCAACCCAGATTCGACGTGTACTTCCAGTGCACACACACACACTCGCCAGCTACCTGAAGATCGTCAAAGCAGATGATTTTTTTAGTAGAGCACTAATTTGTTTCGCTTTACGTAATTTGAAGGTTACTTTGTGCACGGATAAACCGCACCATACAAGAAAGCTGCGAAGAAGGGAAAAGAAAATCCCGATCTTCTAGGGTCCCTTCTTTTCTCCCTAATGCTCCCTAAGATCGATCGAGCTGAAGGTCAGCCGGAGCTTTGTGGTTCATTCATGTCGAACGGGGAGAGCGTGGTGCCACCGACCTGAACAAGCTCCCCGTCCATCAACTGCACGTTCAATAAATCTCTGATGGGTCGTAATTGACGTAAGATGAGGATGATGATGATGGTGATGATGATGATGATGATAATGTTAGACTAGCTCTTGAAGAAGCCCGTAAGATAGTTTGCGCTTTTGAAGGGCCCTCGGCCCATCCCGCATCATTGTGGGCCCCAGCAGCATCAGGTTCCAGACTTCATGTACACTATTACGCCGATTCGATCAAATGACCAACGCAACAACCTGCGCCTTCGGAGCAGCAAAATGAATGAAGAGAAAGCCTAGATGTAGGAGTTTTCTTTCTGCTATGGTATGGGTGAGTTTTTCTTTGCCAGCTAGCTCTTCGCTTTTGCATCGTTGCGTTTGAGCGGGCCATTCATATAACGCTACGTGCGGAACGGTTTGGGCTGTAGATGCGCGCGAGATGAGCTTGAGTGTTTGGATAATTTCTGGAACATTGCGAGGCGCATGCTCGATTGCGCGGATTGATCAGCAAAATCCTACGCCGATCTATTTGTGGGTCAGTGGCGTCGGCATACCGGGATAATTCCCACCACCGCGGGAATTCGGTCATATTCTGTAAATAGCTTTCCCAATTAAACACACCCCAGATTCTATCATGCATTCGTTATTTATTCCAATTTCTATTTAAAAAAATAAGGTTGCAAATTGCATTTGTAGGTATTCAAGTGTGTCGGTAGCTGTATTTTAGTAACCTGTCAACGCAACAAACAACGTATTATGTTCTCTACCGGATAGGGCAGTTTGATATGACCAAAACATCGTTTCACTTTATTAGAACGAACGCATAAAGCGCTGTCAATTGAACTAATTGAAAAGCCAAACATTGGCCTTGAAATGACGTACGGTCGTGGAACATCATCACGTGATCGCGCAACGAATAACAACCGATGGCAACGGCTCGCAACGAGAGCTGGACCCCCTTTTTCGCTTACCATAACTGCAACAATACCAAACGGATAAGGCAATTCTCGATGCATCAAATATTACCTTTTACGTTGCACATCCTATTTCTAGTAAACCGGGTCAACACGACAAAACTGCACCGCAAACTCGTAACGCCGGTGACAGCGCCAACCACCGCATAGCACTCCAATCCAATACTGCCAAAACAGCACCGACATAGTGGGGTCTGGCGGCTGGATAGTGTTGCACATTTAAAACTTCAAAACGTCGCTAAACTTCCGATCACGATTTTACGACAGTGCGCAGATCGCACACGATAGAGGAACGTGATGCACGATCGCGTACTCCAGCCAAGGCGCCGTCACACGGCAATCAAATGGTCGAGACGCTGCTGTGGTTCGGGCACAATGACCCTGCAGTAGAGCGACAGGGTAACGCTGACTCAAGTTCATGACCACACACGTACACAAGCCCTCTATCTAGCAATTTAAACACATTCTAGCCTAAGGTGGGGCCTCTCGAAAGGGCTGCCTTCAATAAGCCACCGACAGGGAGTTCCAGCCACGGAGGAGGGGGATCCAAATCACAGATGCAGTACACTGTGCCGCCTTCAACGGAAGTGGAAGTAAACAAACCATTAGAGGTTGGCGTGCGTGTACTGATTGCCTCAAATAAGCCACCGCCTGTGTTGCATACGTTATTTCCCATGCGAAGGGCACGAAACCAGCGTGGTGGTTGCTGCTAGCGTGCCGAACGAAACCTCGCCATTCCAGAAGCAAGTCACCCGCCCAGCTGGTCACCGTTGTTCCGAAAATGTCACCGAGCTACGATAAACGAGCTTGTATCGACTTTAGTAAGCAATTGAGCAATGACTAGCTGAGACTGACTAGCTTTCGCTCTCGCTTTGCTGCAAAACAAGATGCCGTCCACTGATTGTAGCGTGCCGGCTACATTTATCAAACCTTGTGTCACGATGCACTTCAATTAAGACCGCGTGCCGTCGTGTGCACATTTCCCTTTGAGCTGGATGGTTGAGGCCGATGGTAAGCGAAGGTCGCCGTCTGATCGGTATCTTGCTCTCAGACGGTGTGTTGTTCCAGATCATATTTCTCCGCTAACCGTTAACTTGATGCGGTTTTTTAAGGTTTTTTGCTTTGTCCTTAATCATCCTACTTGAAGCTAGGCCAGGCAACGTCAATCTGAAGAATGTGCGGCCAGTGGCAACTAGTAAGCACACACTTAAGCGTGTCTGGCAGAGGCATGGCGCTTATTTAAATGAAATAAACACTATTGAGATACTATAAGTTGTATGTACGGGATAGTATAGAAGAGACGTTAAGTTTAACAAGTGTAATGTGTGACGTAACGACCTCCTCAAACCTGGACTTGGTTAAATTTCTATCCAGACTATCCATGGACAAGATCTGACGTATTCGGTTGCAAGGTAATGTCAAAACGCCAAAAGAACAGGACAAAAACGTCACAATCAGAGGAATAGTTACGTCATGCTAATAAAGCATGATACAAATCGAAACATAAAATATTGTTATGAAAAGACAAACATTTGAACAGTGTTTATGGTATTATATTTAAGTATACAGACATAAGATTACAAACATAGTTCAATATCTTAGGTTAGAGACATCCGGAAATAAAGCTCTACTCAACAGAAATATACATCAGACTTCAAATTTCAGTAGCAATAATGTTAAAACTGGGACAAGCAACTGCATAACTTAATGTATTGATAATAGGCACACTGCCACGGCATAAAATGCGGACATTAAATATGAATGTGGCAACACACTAGCAAAATGAGCGATAATGCGTATGTATACTAATAAATTCATAAATATAAGCTATAAGCTATAAGCACCTATAAGCTATTTTTCTTGGACTTGGACATCCAAGTCCTTAGTTGGCTTATGGTAGGCCTAAACCGAATACTATTGTTGCACCAAACAAGAAATGAATTGAGATATCTATTTTCTATTCGTTAATGCTTGTCAAAATAATCCTCATAACACAACAGGCACTTGTTAACCTTTTTCAGCAAACATCAAAATTTGTCCTCATCATAGTTGTGCTACTTCCAGATACGACATTTTTTTATGTTTTTGTTGTTCTATACGCTTATTGGTTTGAAGTTATTAGTAAAAACACATTTCGCTGGATAGCTTGTGAGATCCTTTGAGTCTTTCTTTTATTTTGATTAAGTCAGAGTTTGTCCGTTCTCCCCCATCAACTATGATGGAGCTTTATAATCGTGTTTCTAGCGTAGATTGACGCACAAAAAAGAGTCCCACTAATTATCGCACTCATGCTAATAAAATACGAAAAAACAGTATGTTCATTCTAATTGCTTTACGACCTCTTATCATGGGTTTAATAGCGTAAAGGCTGTTATCAGCTAGCGAACATCAACTCCCCCGTCATTCCGTTAGCGAACATAATAATCTCGCCAAACATTACGCGTTAAAGCTGCACACCCAAAGCAACGAGAGTGCGATAGTTTCCAGTGTATTCGCTTATCGTGATCGACTTTATCTTATACTCGTGGATTCGTGGGATATCATCCATCTGGTCTGAGGTCTGGCATCGTCTGCATCGTCGTCCGTATCGCGTCCGTATGGAAGCCACCCAAAACCGCATCGCCTCCGCGAGAAGTCATTGAACTGGCATACAACCTTGGGCAACTGAAACGAGCCGATCACTGAATTATACACTCATTGTTTTGTTGTTTTCTTCGATGAAGCATTTCTCTTCCACTCGGTACGAAATCAATTTGTCTATTAATTGAATGTTATGCACCCAACCAGTTAGCAGGTGCGATTGAAACGGAGGAATAGAAATTCGGGTCCCATGTGCTTCGAAGCATAATTAACACCGATCCAGCCCCGAGTCAATCCCAGTTTCGGTACCCGGGTATGCACCCCTCGAAAGGGTCCCCCCCATCCGCACGTGGTGCGTACCGTGGTAAATAAATTGTCAAAAGTTTCACATTTTCGGCTCGTTTCCATGCCAACCATTTCGCCTCCTAATGATGCTCGAAAGCATAATGACGCATTGTTTTGCATCGATCTGCCGCAAAACACAAGGCGGTGGCGATCGGAATCACGCGCCGACTGACGAACCCCCGCCGCGTGTGCGTTTTTATTTTGTTTTTCTCGCTAGCGCATTGAGAAAGCCGAATGAAAAATGATCTTCACACACCGCGGGAAAACTATTTCAGTAATGATCCGATATCGTTAAAATCGTCATCGCTCTCGGTAAGGAATTATTGCAGCGAAAGTTTTGTTATGTTTTTTGTGTTGTTGTTGTGTGATGTATGCGTTTGTTTATCGGGCCGGTTTGAATCGTGCCCAGGATACGATTTTCGGTGGATTGACGAGGCAAGGGAAAATTAACGAAAGTAAAACTGGCTGAGCGAAATGGTATGGCATTTATTAACCTCGGCTAACACACATTATTCACAAGCCTTACATTGTTGTTTTCGGGCTTTGCATTTTCCGGCAGCTACTAATTATTTTTAATGCAAAAATGCATGCATGCGAGGAAAGCTTCCACGAGCATTTCAATCGCTTCGTTTTGCTTGCATTGAATACCTTACAGTTTCTCTTTCTTTCCCTGCGCCTTGCGCGAATCCTTCAAAAGGGTCAACGAAACATGTATTAAGGATTCAGCAAGGAATGGATTTTCTCGCTGGATTTTCACACAGACACACGCACACCAAAACAAGCTAGCCGCCCCACAGTACGGATTGCGCGATCATTATTGTGGTTGATTTGTTGATCGTGTTACAACAATTGTTCCTCAATTCGATACGAATCAAATCTTACATAAACAATTGAGCGCTACGCGTTTTTATTTTCCTCGTTTTGCCCATGTTTTCTTCTCCATTGATTAACCACTAATAAACCGATTTCGTCCGCTGGCGCGAAAGGAGGTTGTGTAGTGCACGAGGGGGACGCGGCACGATCGCGGCAGTGCTGCTGAATTAAATTATTGTGCTTAATTATATTCCCTAAAGACGGGTGAAAGGAGCACAATCACCAGCCAAGCCAGCCAACCTGCTTGCACTTGTTGCTGCGCCGTGATGCGCAAAAGGGTTTTGTTTCGCGATTTTGCGTAAGCGGCACATGCCAAAAATTGCACGCATATGCTCTGCAGGGGGCGGCAGCGGCGACGGCGGCAGCGGGAATTTGGCATCTGCATACCCGCGCTGCGCTCTCTTCCCTCACCACTCGACCAGATGAACAACAATGCATTGACGGACAGAGAGGCGCCAACACAAGTGCCAGCGTGTGTTTGTGTGTGTGTGTGTTGGGAGCGAATAGCCCAAAACGATCGGTATGTTTGGGGCATTTGAGAAAAGAAAGACTATAATTTAGCATTACTTTCACTTTATTTTCCCGCCGCGTGTGTTTATGTGCAGAAAAGACAGCAATCAAATGGCAACATTCTTCGCAACATGCGAAACAATGCAGCTATTACGCACACACCCTGCGTATGTGCCGTATGTTTGGAGGGCGCGATAATTCGAACAGACACTACACTTGTGAGCTACACCGGAACGGCAATTCAGCGTGATAAGTGATCAGCGCTCTGGCTCTTGTGCAAGCAACCGGCAATACAGATGGCAAAATATGTCACCATTAATCATTGTTACACATGAACAGAGCAAAAAAAACCCAATCGAAACCAAACAAACAAGCCACAAGGCAGTCCTCGTGATGACAAACCGATAAGAATATCGTCATGCGGATGGGGCACGAAGTTCATCGAGGCGTACATCAAAGTATGTGCTGGAATCTAGACACATACACAGTCCAGTTTATTGCGGATCTTAAAGGCTCTTCAATACGAAAAAGAGAGTTATTGGTGATTGTTGCCTGTCTAGGGGCCTTCTTAAAATCATCATTCATTTTGATGCTGGGTCTATTAACTTATCCCTTTCCAATGGAAATAATTAAACATTTTTATAGAATTTAGCTCTTTAAACCACAACGGCTGCTGTTCATTGAACTAGTTGCCTTTTTAATTCTGCCTAAGAAAACTCCTCAAATCGTACGACTTAACAATATGCCTGTCATGGGTTCAATAGACCGTGCCGCCATATGTAGGGATAACTATCCTGCTAGGGGGGGGGGGGGTCATTCACAAGACACTGAAAGCCAAGTCCACAAGTGGTACAGGCAGGCCTTGACCGACAACGGTTGTTCAGCCCAAAAGAAGAAGAAGAAGAAAATTCCCACTATCGTAAAATCAAAGTTTATCCAGGATTTATTGACACTGTGCTATGGTTTTTTGTTGTATTTTATGATTTTTTGGAAATTCACAATATCGGTTGTTTTATTTCGTTATTTAATATCAGGTTGTAGTAAACGTTACCATATGGAACCAAGAAAATACTGATGTTTTTTTATGCAAAACGCTATGTATTTTACACATAATTTTTAATACAAAGTAAACAAAATCTCTGTAATATTTGACTACATTATTATTTCTTTTTTTTACATGATACTGATGTGTTTCCCGCTATTAGCGTACTGCGTTGACCTAATCCAGCCAAAACATGTTATATTGATCGCCACTTAAAGCATAATTCGGCAGCAACAACAACACAATCTTTCGCATCATTTTCCGCCCCTAATTACGTATCACTGCATCAAGCTCGCAAAAAAACACCAAACTAATGCTCCAAATTGTGAGAAATGTAAGTAAAAACGGGTTTTTTTTTTCTTAATCTTCAAAGATGAGATGATCGCGATGAGAAATGGAAGAAAAAGTGCATATACTTTTGGGAAAGCGTTCAACCGGCTTTCTATCACATTTAAATTATGAGCCGGCATATATGATTTCCTAGGGACGCTTACAAATACAACTCAAACGGTTCTGTGTATGTGTATGTTTTTTTTTTATTTTTTGGTTATTACAGCTCCCTGCCATCTCACTTAATAGTGTTGAACTGCTTTTTAACAAGACTTCCGGGTGAGATAAAGCATCCACTGTAGTGCGCCGGTCCAGGAGTGTTATTAGAGGGACGTGGGGTGTTGTAGGGAAGAGATAGTGGTACACACCACAAAACCCCAATCAACACTGACCTGCTAAAATAACGCGCCAAGCGTGAAAGCGGCTCAATGAAGAACCGAACCCTTCCGATCAGCGTTTGGTCGCAAAGCGATTGGAAATCTAAGGCGCTACAAATTACACACTTACCCCCTCGCTCTTCGCAGGCTCCAACAATCGGCGGGAAGGCGCATGCATCTCACAAGCGATACGTTTAATATTTCAATTAGGGAACTTAAATTTGGAAAATTCAGAGCATAGCACAGCATCCCTCCTCCCTGGGGGCTCATAATTGAATTGGAAACAACTTTCGCTAAATTAAGCTCCGTTTTTCATACCCCACTCGATCCCCCCTGCTGTGCACTGCCACCAGTATCGGAACAATTGGTGAATGTAAAAAAAAAAAACAGTTAACAAATCAAAACCATTGACAATCGGAATGAAAGAAACTATCCCGATCTCGCACCTCGCGCCTAATTGCCCAATCGGGCGCAATTGTTTCTTTTTAAGACTTAGGGCATTTTCTTTGCTGATTTTATTGCCCCCAAAAAAACCCCCATTACCCAACGTGCACGAGCCCGGTATGGGCCGAAATTAAACTGTCCACAAACGGTGCACTGAGCATGACCGTACAGACACATACGCACACCACGGGCAGCTAACGCCGCGTGAAAAGTGGATCGATTTTCGCAACACAAACTAAAATAAAAAAAAAAGATTGAGTTGGCCCCACACAGTTCCACTTTCGCCATTTGGTCGCGGCACACGCTTTGGTGTTTTGGCGGTTTTTTTCGCGATTTCGTCTGCGGTCGGTCAATTCGATTTGCTTATGTTTTGTGTCCAGCTTGCCAGGTTGCCCGAGTCTTCGATTCCCGGGCGTATAATCGGAAAAATCAGCAAAATAGAGAGCAAGAGAGCAAAGAAAATTTTAAACTTAAATCATCCGTAAGCGCTGCATGTGCTGTAAAGCAAGGAAGGGGCATATGGTGGAAAATATTCGGCAAATGACAGCAAGTCAACCGACACTAAAGAATCGTGCCACAGTGACAGTACAACCAGATTATCGAAAGCATTCACCAATTAATCACGGATTTGGGTAATGTTTAAGCACACAGTAGCTGTGCTTTCACAAGAGACTTTATTTTCTACGGTTGAGAAATTCATTTTATTACCCTTTTTTACAAATAATCAGATTAAGTGCTACTTGGAGTAGCTCAAGGGTTTGACAATCAATTTTGCTGTACATTTAAATATTTAAATACTTATATTAAAGCAGAGTCATTTTCAGCAAGAATAACTACCAAAAATAAATAATTCCATGTTGAAATTTCTTACTGAACTTGTCCTTGATCTTATCATCCTGTGTTCCGTATATTAATCAGATTAAATAAGCGGAAGAAATGTTTTGTTTGTTTTTAAGGTACAGACAAATTTTCCACAAAAAAATACATCAGCCTGCGTATTTATAATGCCCTTGGAAACACCTTTAAAATAAAATGACAATAAATAGATTTCATTAAAAGTTCCACTATAATTAATGGAAAAATGGAACAAATTTAAACTAAAAAAGTGGATAGTGAGAAAGAAAAAACAACTTTTCTGAGAAGCTTTAGGCAAACTCTAGCCACCTAACCTAAGCAATATAGTGATTTCAATTTAGGCCACCCAACCCCCCTCCCCCACTCAATTCTTGCCCATTCCAATAACATCTTACAAGTAATCATTTCAATGCAATCGAACTAGTAGGAAAAATATGCAAAAGTTAAGTGGACCGAGGAAACGGAAGAAAGCAATCACATACAGCACATCTAGCCTTATTTTTGTGACATTTAGTGACTTTCAAATAACAAAGTAAAAAAATAATATTAAGTGTAACAAAAATGATGAATGTTATATTAGCACCATCGAGTGGGCTAAGAAATCAGTTCGTCAACCAATAAAATAAATCTTAAACATTATTTTTTTTAAATACATGTATTATATACCAATCCATAGCAATGCCACGAGAATTAATATTGTATGGACTAACCAAGATGTAAATTAATGCCCATAATATGTTACGAGACTCGATGTGTCTCTTCACACGACAGCAACGGCTTCTTTAAGAGATAGTCTTTAACAATCCCTTACAAATCATGCAATATTTAACTGTCCACCTAACCTGAAATCAAAAACCCCAATTCAATCACAACGATAGCGCACAGAGCCTCTCTCTCTCTATCGAAGCGATAAAGCAACAAAGCTTCGATTGAAAGACAAACCAAACAAAAGGGACCGAAGGGAGAGGACGCCAAAAAGTGAAACGGTTTCAATCCCTTCCATTCCATTCCAGTATCACACACCAGACCAACCGGGTGGAGCAGCTTTTATCCGGTGTGGGGGGAAAATGAAAACATTCGGCTGCCCATCATCTGAGCCCCGCCAGCTTCCTCCTCCTCAAGCAAAACAAAAAAGTTGGTCGCTTTTTCCAGCATGAAAAAGAGAAAATCGCTTTTATCACACACGATCGCGGCTGTATGTATGGCTGTCTGTATTGAAGGACGGACACACACAAACACCCATCTACACGATATCACGTGCAGCTAGAGAAGAAGCCCGCTTGTGATCGCGGCGTCGTCACTTTTGTGATGATCATTTTTTGCCGCCTCTTTGATGTCGGGTCGATACAATGCGTTTTGTAAATTACATTGCCAACATAAAGCCATGCATAAAGGAAGGAGAAAAGGGGAAAAGAAGCCTTTAGCTGCAATGCGCGCAAGTGCATCTGTTTGGGGATGATTGGGTTGGCGAAAAGTGACGGAATTGCTTGACCTTTACACGCATAATCAATAACCCAGCAAGCAGAGTGTTGCGGTTTTCAAGTACAATGCCACCTAAAAAAAGGGGAAATGGTGTAAATGGACCTGATTTCACCTTGTTTGCACTTTTTTGTGTCTCTCTTAAACACGACAACACATGCACGCGTCTTTCAGTGCGTGGATGGGTTTTGTTGTGTGATGGAATGGTTTGTTTGATTCCATAATAAAATGATCATTTGTTTTATACGCGAGTTTGCTTGGGTGAGGATTAAAAAATCGATACCCCCCCCCCCCCCTTACCTTGTACACCTCCGAGAAGAAGCCGGACCCGATGTGCTCGCGGTGAAAATCGTCCAGACAGTAGAGCGCCGAGACGGCGGTCCGGAGCGCCCGGCAGGACGGCCCGGTGACGGAACGGTCCGAGCAGCCATTGCGGCTCAATGGCGGCCCCGGCCCGGTGTGCTGTCCAACGTTCATCTTTATCAGCTCACCACCACCACCACCGGCAGGCCCGCGTGAGTGTGTTTGCGCACCGTCGAGCCGAACCGTTCGACGCACATCGCTCGCAGCGGGGCACCAGCGGGGCCGACCACCACCACCACCGCCGGGAGGCTGGGAGAAGCGGTGGCAGAAGTATGTGCTCGAATGTGCTGTGCTGGCCAACACCTGTGCCACCCCTCAAGCACTACTTTTAATTTTGTTGCTAAAGATAAGACGATATCAAGCACTCGCGCACACACACACGCGCGCACACCCGTCACTTACACTGTGGACACTTTTCGCTCCTCTGTGCTGTGGACGCTTAATCCCGAACCACTAACAAATGCGCCCGACTGGCCATTCACCTACTTGCGCATCATCATTTGTGTACTTTTGGCAACCACACACGCACGCACACACTTTAGGGAGCATTTTTTTTCGCTATAAACTGATCATCTCTTCTAATCCTTCTGAAAAAGGATCCACTACGAATTTAATCTCACGAAATTGCACACTATTCGCACACACAGACACACATACACTGGCCGACTCTCACCCCAGCAGCTGTGATTCGGCTTTGACACTTTGTGTACGCACGGTCGCTGGACGAATGGCCGCGTGTTGTTGTTCCCCCGTTTACGAATGCTGATCGAGTGCATTCATCCTGCCGGCGCAGCAGGCTAAGAGAGTGTAGAGGGTTTAGCTTTTAGTACGCGCGCACTTTCCCACTCTCTCGCTTGCTCGCTCTCGCCCAGCACTTGGGCTATCTCCCTCTAGCGCTCTCATTACACTGCGCTTCCATTGGGGCACTGGGGTGGGGCGGGGGCTCGTCGTTTGCACTATTTGCCGATTGCCGCTCACTGCCGCTCGCTAGAACGTCTCCCCTTCTGGCGCAATAGGCGGCGGAAGAAAAGGTTTCGCGAGAAGGGGGGATAGGGTTTTTCACTTCACACTTGCCGCCGCCGCCGCCGCTGTCACCTGTTGGTGGAAATGGTAGTCGTGATGGAAAACGTTACTTTTCTTTTCCCAATTTATTTTTCGAAGGAGGGGAGCAAAAATAAAAGCCTTCACACTCGTAACAATTCGATTTTTCAGGATTACGGTGCGAATTCACTGGGGAGGAGAGTTCAACACGCGAAAAGATGAATATTTCCGCCGGCGAAAAGCGCACTAACGTTTCCGCTATTCCGTGTCACGGCTTCTGTGCCAGGTGTGTTACTAAACGCAACCGAGGCGCAAAGACGCAGAGGTTTCACACGCACACACGAACGCGGAAATCATCACAGCAAAACGTGTGTGTAAAGCGGCCCGTCATGATTTCGTGCCACTTGCGATACTTTTCACGCGTGTACCGATAAGGTGCGGATAAATGCTTTGTGCGCGTGGGTGTGATAACGCGGATGTTGGTGTGTTTGTGTGTTCCTTCGGCCCAGGTGTACTTTACCGCTGATCAAATGACGCACGTACACGCGCTAGTGTGTTGAGATGCGAAAAGGGCTTTTCAGATGAATTGAATCTAGTTCTAAGAAAAATCATGATATCTTCTTCTTTTTGGCATTGCAAGACATACGCGGCCATGCCGGTCTGCAACTGCTTCCGAAAATTGATAGTATCTTGCAGCCGGATATTCAGTTCTTGCTAGGGGAGGAAGAAGGTCCCGTAGGGGTATCAATTTGGCACAGTAGGAGCCGACGCATCCATCGAATAATTTAATTTTAATATAATAATTTTAAAAACATCATCAACATCCCGCTGAAACCAGTGTAATAAAACGAATAACAGACATTACTACCATCCGAACAAAATTCGTTAAACAATTTGATCAGTTTAACAGGATCATAATATATTACACTTTTATCTTAGATTACACAAACTAATGATTATTCAAACTGCTTGAAGCAATTTTTAATGAACAATTATCATATTATACTTGACAAAGAAACCCAGCAACAATGTTCACTGAGAGTAAAGGAAAACATTTCAAACAAACATGTATCCGGAGGTATAGTTTCTCCAATAACTAATGCTGAAGTTCGTAACAGCGATAAGCTTTTTCCGAGGAAAATCTTATCACGATGCATGTTAGATTATTTTCTAAAAACTGATTGTAATTATTTGATGGTTTGATATGACATTATCAGCTACGAATGTGTATTGACCTCACAAACCCGTCAAGAGCTTCTCTGGCCAGGGGTTTTCAGGCCAGATGAACATTAAAGCGTCATTTCCAATTCCATCAAATTTCATTCCATTTTTGTGGATTGTGTATGGAATGTCATCTAACCCTATACCATGTGAACACTTCAGTTTTCACTGTAAAAATGTATATGCATTTCAAAGTTTTAAACATTGCCCGACGATGTTGAGAGCAGCCCTGTATCAATCACGGGGAAGTCGACGCAATACTATTTTTAAAAGAAACAGTGACAGGCCGAATGGAATTCTTTACGGGGCAATAGTGAAATAGGCAAAACCACTCGTCAGCACTCGTCAGATAAGATAAGCAACACTGCACTGGTATCTGGGACTGCCGTGTTGTACGGTTCCGTTACACAGAAACTAAATTCTAGAGCGAAAAAAGCGACTTGCCCTACGGACGCTCACAACACATTTAACGTTGCCCGATCGCGTCCAAAAGATCAATTCAATCGACCTTTATTCTTCTGATATGTGTTGGCAGATAAGAATTTGATTTTTTCTTTATCGTAGCGTTTCAACTACCAAGGTCGTCCTATCAACACGCGCTCGTGCTCTTTGCTCCAGTCTCTCTATCCCCCTCTCTAAATGACATTTTAGGGTACCAAATCAACAGTCAATCGACTTTGTTGATAGCATATTTCTAAAGAATCTTTCGAAATGCAGATGCCAACACTTTGGTAAACAATAGATGATGGTCACGCGCAAAAGGTTGCCCGACCAACAGTATGGTTCGTGACATTTAGGTACTCTGTCAACAAAAGTGTTGTTTATCCTCCCAAAAGAGTAAAATAGTTCAACAAAATGATCAAGTCTCGGAAAAAGGTGCTGTTTATAAGTAAAAATGTCATGTTAAAAACAAATAAACATTCCTCCCAAGAGATCCCGTTCATCCCTTTTAATATACACAGCATCTAGATTGGCTAGTAATCAAGTGGATGATGTATAATTAAATTCCGAAATTTGGCAACGTTCCACCGGAAGCCAGAACATGAATGAACGATCAATTTACGACAGAATCGCCGCAAATAAAATAAACCACAACGATAATACGTCGGAACGATGCATTTTAGTAACTCTTTAAATAATCAACAATATTCAAAATCCCTGAAGCGATTCATAAATGAATTATTTGTTTTTTAGTATTATTCATCATCCGTTCCAAGAGCTCAAACCGCTCTGTTCGATTCCGTCACCAAATGAAGAATCTGTTTTATATCCTCCGGCCCTTTTTGGGGGTGTTTCTGGATAGGGGAAATCTTGCTATAAACCATTCCAAATCTTTCCTACAAAACGTTCCGAAGTTTATGGAGGGAGGATGAAGTTGATTTGGCCTCTCGATCAAATTCAAGTGTTTTGCTTTCGGACCATTTCTAAGGCAAAACATCGACAGGAAAAACATTCCACTGTCCACTTTAAATTTAGTTCTCTCTTACCGGGCGGGGAGGATGGGTGAACATCGTCTTGATTTTTGGCGACGCGCCCAAACACAAAGCAAGCATCCGCGCTACCACAAAGCTACCAGACACCGCCGAAGCGTCAATCTGGCCCACATATGAAAGGGATACGGACACACGCCACGGAGCGGCAGGGGAAGGGAAAACGGCAACCCGCCCTTCGCTCGGCTGATGAATTTGACGTAAATCTCCATTCCACCTTAAGCCGGATGCGTCGAGCCCCGGGATAGGAGGACATTGGTGGATGGCGTGGCGTCAGCAAAGGGAAACCCTTCGCCCCACACATTCGGAATGTTGTGAGCATCGACTGAGAAAACAAACTGCTTCCTTTGCTCCGCTAAAATCCCCACACATAAATAATTGTGTCTGCTTGCATTCCGGATGTAACTTCCCCACGTGGGAACGAGTGAGGGAGAGGGAGATTCACGGGAGTTTAAAAGTTTTAAAGCGAATTCCACGCCACGCACATTTTCCCTTTTTCCAGCGAGCAAGGGGTTTGATGGATTTCCACGACAAAGAAAACAAAAAGCGGTCGGCAGATGTGTTCTAAAAATAGCACGACTCTGCTTCGCCCCCCAAAATGCACCCAGCAGCATCGTCAGATCTCAACGATCCGCAGAACAGGGTGCGACCGATCGGTCGTCCTACGGAGTTTCTGGCAGCATCCGGTGAACAACAACAACAACAACAACAAAACGCAGAAACACGGTGGGAGGATGCTTCCCTTCTTGAGCGGAACTGTAAACAACAACAATCTGACATTTGCTGACATTTTCATCTTTTTCTCGCAGAATTCTAGATCAGTCTCTCTTTCTCTCTCTCGCAATCTGCTCCGATCTCTTGGTTGTTGCTATGTTCTCTTTTTCTCTCTCTCACACACACATGTAAACTCACAACAACAAAAACACATACACACATACACAGGCTACAGTTTTCCCGTTGCTGTGGGTGACATTTTCCCCCCGGGCACACAGAGATGAAAATGGGGATGGGGAGCAAGCCCGAGAGCGAGCGATAAGAGATGCGCATCGTTCGCTCTCTGTTCCTCTTTCGCCGCACGTGATGCAGTAGGAGTCTGGGGCCCGGGAGTGTGAGTGTGTCCCGGACAAATTTCCACTCATACGCATTTTGTGCCACAAGCAAAGTGTCACTTTTCCAAGATCTGGGATTCATTTTTTTTGGCTTTGGGTTTCTCTCTTTCTCTCTCTCTGTGTTGTTGTTTGCTCTCGTTGTGTTTTCACTTCAAGTTTCAAAGTGGACCCTTTTCTCGAAAATGCTATTTTACGTGTTTTCATTTTTAAACACACACTCATATATACACACACATAAATGCACGCACACGCAATACTTCACGCAACACCACAAAGCAAAGGAAAAGCGTGCACCAGAAAGGTTGCATTCCTCCGGTGCACACTTTGCGAATCTGGGGTGGGGGAGGAAAGGGGGGACGACACTGCAACTGACCAAGTGTACATTCACTAACACAGCTGCAACGGAGCAGAGGAAGCCCCACACCAGCCCCACATCGATTGACCTTTTCTGTATGTTGCGCTTTTCCATCGGCACAAGAGTTTGATGCGTATTTGTGGTGCGTATCCGCTCGTTCCCTTGCAGACTCGCTTTGGCATCTTGCATTTTGCTGGCACGGCACTTATGCGATAGCTATCTTATTTTACATAGTCGCTTTTCCACACAAACGCTTTTCCACTGACAGAGAGAGTGTGTGTGTGTGTGTACACTGTCCACGGCTGATGGGTTCTACGCACGGAAGGCTCAAGCCAACCGATGTTGAGACACATTCCGTTGCACCAAACCGTAGACATCAACAGTAGGCTCTGCCACCGCGAGCCCTTCCCCATTGAACCCTTCAAACGACACTACAGCCCACACACACACACACTCACACGCACGACTTTGCTGTTGTCGGTAATGAAAATTGGTCCCCCTAAACAAAACAAAAAAACACTCCAGTACCAAAAACTGCAACTGCACAACCGCGAGGGGGGAAAACACAGCACTGCGAAGAAATGCCAACAACCCGCGAGTTCGACGCTCGATGGCTGCGGTTTGGTTGGACGCACGAAATAAAGGGAAAACACACACGCTTTCGCCTCACGCCTTACTGACCGATTTTGGAGGGCTTGTGCACAGGTTGCTTCGCACTATTGGGGGTTTTGGGGCTTTTGCTCTGCGTCGAAACGAAAAAACGGCAGCTTACGGTTGTGCCGCGCGATTTGTTTTGCTGCTGCCCGTCGAATGGTGTGTGCGTGCAATTTTTCACCAGAGCGAACCCTCTGCGAGCGAGCAACCGACAACATGAGACGCATATATCGGAACGCGCTGTGCGAGTGGAAAAGAGAGGGATGCAGCGAGTATGTGCGAGAGAGCGGGAGAAAAATTGTGGATATTTTTATGCCTTATTCTACGCCTGTAGTGGTGGCGTAAGCCCCTGCACAAGTATTACGCACACACTTTTGCATTGTACGTCAAGCCGTGGTCGAATGAATGCAACGTGGGAAGGGCCTGGATCATGAATGATATGGAAATAGTTACAGATTATTTTAGATTTTTTTATATTATGTTTGCTCATAAGGAGCTTAGTTTATATCGAAATAAAAGTAATATACATACTACGTAGCTTGGTTATATACTCGATGTTGTTCTTATTTCCAGACAGTGAATTATCACCTATTTCAAGCAAAACATTCATTTCGTTCCCTTTACGAATACTACAATGTCCCTCTAATGAACAAAATAATGATAAATTTCAAAAACAGCATATCGGATGCATTTCTTCCCAGTTAGACCCGGTTTACCTGTAAGGACACCTCCGTTCATGTAGAGCAAATTCAAATACATTTATTTGCATCGAATTCGATCGTGTCTACGACGATGTTTCCCTATGTACAAGCGATCTGCTGCACGCTACACCAAGCGCCTATTTCTTCTTCATATACTTTAGATATTTGTTTGCGCTAAATGTATCCTCCACATCGTCGTCGATGCGAATCTTCTGCTTTGGTTTACGCTTTTCGATGCGTGCTTTACGTTCCGCTTCTGACAGCAAGCTTAGGTCAAGCGGCAGCTAAAAAAAATACCACACAGACAGCATTAGATAGTTGCACAAACTGCTAGGCGGAAGCATTTACCTTAATAATCCTTCTTGGTTCGTGATAGCTGAGGTTGATAGTCGCACCATCGGGCAGCACCATCATGGTGGGATAGCGCCGGGCGTAGATGCTACGGTGCACCTTCACTATTGCCGCTGTGTTTGACGACAGGCCACGTGCCAAGCTACTGTTTGCGTTCAAACTCAATCTGGTTAATAGTTTTGAAAACTGCATTGCTGTTGTTGGATAAATATACACTATTTTATGAGTAAAAGTTAAATAACTCCTGGAGACGGCACGCGTAATGTTTTTGATGTTTGTTGTTATTGTTTTTGTCCGGCCTGAGCATTGACAGATGACATTTCGAGCAGTTTACAGTAGAGTACTCGCGCCTTTCAAGCTGTAATAATCAAGCTGCTCGAGTTTTTAAAAGAGCCGCTTAAGAACGGTGGTTGTTACATTACATGTTTAAATGTAATTACATGTTCATTTTTATAGCAAATGGAACAAATTTTCCATGCAAATTTAAAATGTATGAACAAATACAAAGTTTTGGAATAAGATGGTTTAAAAACGACGAATTAACAGTTTAGTTTAACAGCAAAAAAAACATTATCTATAAAAATCCATGTACGTCACAACGGATGTAATTGTTGCAAACACATTTGTTACTTACTTACTTATCCGGCGCTACAAGTAAATCTTGGACTGTCTCAGGAATGTTTGAAACCGCTCACGGTCTCGCGCTCTCGTCTGCCAATCCGTTATCCCGGCATTAGTGGAGGACGCTTTGCCACCTCAGTTTGGGCCTACCACGCCCTATTTGTTCTTGTAGACGCCATACAAAGACTTCACGGGCTGCGTTTACGGGCCAGCTAAAACGACGCACGTTTATGGCTGTCTTTTAATTGATCTCTAGATCTCTTTATTTTCTTAACATTTGAAAAATTTCAATGCTAAGATTATCAAAACAAATTTATTTGATTGCTTTTAGCATCAATACAGATCTACCATACTGGACGGAAACTTAATAGAAAGCAATCATAGCTATCATAGCGGGATCTGTTTGATCTGTATGCTGTTTACAAATGTTGAACAACATTATCCAAATATTCCTTGCCATCGAACTTCCTGTGGAAGAACATGGGTCTCATTGGGTCTCATCAATTACGCATGCGCAGTTTAACCTTTCTGCATAATCAATCAACAAACAATGCTCAAGGACTTGACATAATCGAGCCGGCTGCCATCGACATTTAATAATTAATATCAATTGGCGGCAAGCCTCTCTCACTTTCAATCAGTAGAACATATGCCCTAGAAGTTCAGTACTCCTCTATCCGCTCAATTGGTTAGCGATTTCTTTTGCAGAGCGATCAGCCACAAAACAACAATTATGATTGGTCTTAAAAAGCATAGAGCATTTTTGGAACGACTTCGATGGACCTTACGGGCCCAGCACGTGTTCGGAGTGTCCTCACTAACCGTCGACAAACGGGGAAATGTTAAGTCGGGCAGTGCGGCTCCAAAGTTTATTTTGGCGATGTTGGGACTGGCCATATTATTGGCGGTATGGTTCATCTTATACAACAACGAGTCACCGGTCATATGCCGATCGAAAGGTAATTTGCACCGGGTATTAAATAAGCTGACTGTAGCTAAATTAATTGCTTGTTCCATTTGCATACCTCAGCAAACCAGGTCAGGCTGTTTTATTACTTTGTCATCATTGAAACGCTGGTGGCGATTGCGTTCAATGTGATATGCACCATCAGAATAGCCTGGCCTGCATCGCAACACTCATTGGCGCAATGTTGGGCACAGTTGATAGCAAAGGTACAGGAGATCCAAATCATGTTCCAGTGCAGTATCGAGTCGAAGCGTCCGTTCCAATTGTTTTGGCTGTGGGTAGCTGTGCTGTCTGCACCGTACGGCTTTCTGCTCACGTTCATGGTTCTCACCTCGAAAGTGCTTTTCGTATCACAAATTAATCATTTAATACTATATGGTTTGCGAATTTACGCATACCTGTCGGACACAACCGTGTGTGCCTCGTTTGGATTATTCGCCCTGCTGCTGAGAATTCTGATTGTTGAAATGCGACAATTGGTTCGAAAAACCACCATCAATGAACAGCAGCTCCGATCCATGATACAGCTGTATCGGCACATTCTTCAAATCATTGAAAGTTTTTGCGCAGTGTACGGTTGGGTGTTGATATTGATTTTTTTCGAACATTTCCTGATCCTAACGGATCGATCCTTTTTTGCAATACGCATGTATCGCATGCCGATGGGATTTTCCATTCAGCAGGTACTGTCGATGATGATGACTTGGGTGTTTCCGTTGGCGCTGAACGACATGTTGCTAGTTGGCGCGTGTACAGCAACGGAAAAGGCACTGCAGCAGTTTGAGCAGCAACTTTGTGAGGTTGGGAAAATGGCTAACATACAAAATGTGGAGTGTGAGCAAATGATCACTAGTTTCAGCCTGTACGTGGCTGAGCAGAAGCCAAAGTTTCGCATCCTGAAATCAATCAATTTAAGCTTTAATTTGATCTATGCGGTAAGTTATCTACAGCGCTTACAACAAAACAGCAGGATTTCACAGAGGAAGCAACGTGTTTATTTTTATATTGTTCCCAGAGCTGCGGAGTAATTGCCACGTATTTAACAGTGTTTCTACAGTTCGACAATGGAGACTCTTACTGAGCATTGGCCTGTGATGGTTTAGGAAAAGAAAAACAAACGATAACATGGTTGTAACGGATCTTCGTTTGAATTTTGAATGTTCGCCGTCAGCGAGCTGTCACGAGCAAATCAGCTGTCAACAAACAAAACAATAAACAACATTGCACCGGAAAGCAATATCCACCAACAAAAACGCTGCTAGAAGTGCTTTTATCTGTTTGCTTTGCAACAAAATGTTGCACTTTTTATGAAGGTGCTCGTGCAAGTCTTAAGATAAAGCCCCAAATTGGTCCCATCAAGCAAAGCGACAACTTCTGCAGCTATGGCTGCCGTTTGCGGAACGGGTAAGTGAAAAGCTTCGCGCAAACATTCCGCCGCACACATCGATGCCACCGATTGTTATCAGCAAGTCATTTTCAACAATGCATACAACGCGTCACACTTGGCCCAATTAGCGATAGTGCATTAATTAGTCTCATTTCGTCATCAACTTGCTCCGCTGGTACGCCGATCCTGGTCCGGTGATTCATAGCCGGTCGCGCACCGGATCGCGAAAGAAAACTGTTCTGTCTAGTCATGGTTGCCGCGAAGATGCCTTGCACCGATCAATGGTCTCGTTTTTAGCTGCGGAAGGCGTGCGTTCACTGCCCCCATGTGGTATGGAAGGATTGCCTAACACAGCGCGCACAGATGAACAGTGAAATGCATCGTTTCGGATCGCGTGATTTATTTTTAGTCCCCGGCTTGCGCTTGCCGATGGGTGGCTGCTCCCTCTTCCCCCATACGGTGGAAGGCGCCAACCCTTGATCGTTCTTAATCAGTGCCGTAAATGTTGCGTATCGCACGGCCTGTTCCGCAATTCCGTATGATGGTAGCAGCAATCACAACAAATTGAAATTGGCGACGACGGTCAGCGGGAATGTTGTCCGCGAAAGTGCAGTGCCGTGAAAAGTGGTGCAAGTGTGTGTGTGTTTGTCTGGTTGAATGTCTCCGCAGTTCCGATCCCGATGGTAAGTAACGTCTGGCGTCAATGAATCATATTGTTAAGCTCTCCTTTCTGTTCACTTTTTATTCCTTTTGATGCAGAGCCTTTGGGGGGTCGCCCGTTCGATGGAGCGTACCGCCGAGCGCGAGATACGGGATCGAAGGGAAGGGGAGGGCTGCATGGGAATTATTTAGATTAGATAAAATCTTACCACAACTTTGTCTTCTTTACAGTTAGCCGCCACTGTGCTACGCGTTGTTGTAGTGTTGTTTTTGTTTTGACTGTCACTTTTAATTTCGTCTCCTTAACGGCTCGCACGGGGCCGGCGATACGATGAGGCACACGGGGTTCCTTCCGACGCCCCACAGCCCAGCTTGCTCAATCACATCGCAGGCGCATCGCAGATCCGATCGAGTAGCGATACCGCAGCCCGCTTGCCGATAAAATGCCGGACGCAATTCGAACTTGATTTCTTTTTCTTTTTGCTGCGTTCCGACTTGTTCACTCACTAGTGCGCTGCAAACCATTTGGGCCAGGCGCGTACCGCGTACGTGTCCGCGCTCGTCACGAGGTACAAATCCGTCGCCGATGTAGTAGGTGCAAAAGATACTGCCCCGGTACGATATTTAGTCTTACGGTAGCGCTGAGTGTGGCGGAACACAGCAGCACCTAGGAGCAGCAGCAGCAGCAGCATCTTCATCGGAAGAACACGAACACGCCCGCTGCACAGAGAGGAGAGAATTTGCAGGTGAAGCATTGACGCTCGAGCACGAGATGTGGCTTACATTTTATTAATTACGTAAAAGGAAGGAACGTGTTTGTGCGATGAAGCATTAGCAACGGGTCTATCACGGTGAAAGATCTTGCCCCGCCTGTTAGGCAAACATTGCAGCCGAGCAAGGCAAAAACATGGACCTGTTGGTGTTGTTACAGCTGGTCCATCAATGTCGTTGCAAAGCATGGCACGCCGCAACGCCCGTTGTTTGGTTTAAACCTTTTCTCCATCCAGTCGGGTACGGATGATGCAGCTCTCTGTCACGGGAAGTGTGCCATGTTACAAGTCGATTTCTAAATTATGACCGTTTGAGAGAGTGAGTTTGCCACGTGGTACTGTTGACGCGGTGCGTTGCAATGATTTTTAGTTTCCACGATAGCACGTTAGCTATGGAACTTCCTTCTGTTATCGAAATTGTGCGCGTGCGTGTGTGTGAGTGATATTGCAGCAAACTCCATTAGGTGATCGAGACGAGTGATCTGATCGGCGATAAATTATCAGTTAAGATGAAACATGTGGTGTGATGCAATAAGGGGGAAATAGTTGATGGAACTCGCGACACAAACATCCTGCACTGCAGTTGCACTGTTCTCAATCAAAAACAAGTGCACGTGGTTTGTCCCACTTTGGATTCGGTTTTGTACATCAAATACGAAGTCCCTGGAATGTCCCAATCAAGTGTGATGACGAATGGGGAAAAAAGTGACCACTGCTTTTGAATGTTTGCAAAACATCCTCTCGCTTTCTTTATCTTCTCCATCGCAAGGGAAATTTGCAAAAAAAAAAAAACAGTGCAACGTTTGAACCGCCAAGCCGCTTGTTAGAAATTCCCATAAATTGCACACTAAAGTCATACACGAGTTGTAAATCTTTGCCGGTGGTATCTAATCGTCCGCTCGGTTGTAAACTCATCATCGCCGGGAACAATTGACAGTAAATGTCCTCCATTGTTGGAAGCGCACGACCGCAAGGGACTAGTGATGGGTGAAGTGGCAAAAATCCGGAGTCGACTCCGATCCGACTCAGATAATTTCGGAACCGACTCCGGAAGGTAGGCGCCCAGTATTATCCGGAGTCGTTCGGAATCGTCCGGAATCGTTCGGATTCGTCCGAAGTCGTCCGAGTCACAAGCACACTGCACTGGACTCCTGTTGACTCCGACCAACTCCGTTTCCGGAGGACTCCGACTAACTCTAGACGACTCCGAATGATTCCGACTCCGGACGTCTCGGACTCCCAACAACTCCGGGAGATTCCGGACGACTCCGAACGACTCTAGACGGCTTTGGATGACTCCAGACGACTCCGGACGACTCCGACTCCGCGCAGAACTAGTGATTCGGATTTTGTCAAAGTTGGAATCGGACTAATAATAGTAGAAGTCCGATCGGAGTCGTGAGAGCGCTCCAAAGAGCACATCACTACAAGGGACGCACAGTTGACGCAACAGTTGCATGATAACAGAGACGCTGGATTGCCGCTGGCCGGATGGTGATGCGACTGATTACAGTGCACGTGACTCAGCAGAATCGTATCCGATTCTGCTCTAATTGTTGCACACCCGATGGAGAATGGAGAATTGCAGTTAAAATCCACTTAAACGTTTCCACCTAGTGTGTGGAATAACCAGTGCGTCCCACTTGTACACATCTAATCCTATTACACCGTCCCTTTAGAATGGCTTTTGGTGGGGCTTTTAACAAACTTACGAACGGAATGAAATTGATACAACCGTTTAACACACACACGCGCGCGCACACTGTCCGTTTGGATGTTCCCGGAAATGGAAGGAACCGTTTCTAGCACCGAAGTGAAATGCCAACGCACCCTGAGCCCAATTCTGTACGAAACTCGGCATCAAAGTTACTGCCGGGCCGCGCTAATTGGCCGAACAAGCCGAGAGCAGGGAGCAGCAGACGCAATTATCGATCGCCCGGGCTCTCAATGATGATGGATGGACGCACAAGCCGAACGCACACAGAATGTAGAAACACACACACATACAAGCGTGCCCGTGTGTCCGTGGGCAAGTGTGTGCGTGTTTTGATCGTGTGTGCGCGCACGGTCGGCTAGCCGCGTCCGGTATTTAAAGCGCACAGTTGGCAAGTGGTTCTCGCATTCCGCGGTGTGTTTCGGTTTCGTGTGCTTGACGTGCCGTTGCGTCCGTGCCTTCGAGAAGCAGCAGGAGGAGCAGGAGGGGATCTAGGAAGAAGAAAAAGAAGAGAACGTCTTTTTTGTGCCCGGTTGGTCCGTCTGCGTTCATCTCGGAAGGGTGTACCAGTGTTATTGTGTACCATTTTGGAGCGTTACCGGACGCGCAGGATACATCCAAAAGCAGGTTGGTAGTCTCTCGATATACGAAGCAAATCCCCCCCCCCCTCCCTTCCCACAGCCGGCGATCACACTGCCCCAGGAAAGGAAAGGTGGTGTGTGCCTGTGTTTGTAGGTTAAGTTCAGGGATGAGTGGACATGGACGGACAGAGCCGGTTCCGGTTTTTTTTATCCCCGAGGCCACCACTCTTTGAAAGTGTTTGCCCTCTCGGGGCTGCCCTACGGGTGCCTGTTCCATTTCGAATTTCGGAGTGGCGGGTTTTCTCAAGGCGCAGTTGCAGCTGTGGAGCCGGGTAGCGGGGGCTCGATCACTCGGCCGTTCAATGTCAGCCGTGTAATGGCTAGCGCGGCTGTGGACGGGTTATTGGCTCGCTCATATTATCCGGTGTTGCCGCGTGTGTGCCAGAGCGAGCGAGTGAGCAACCCTCCCCCTTTGCACGGCATCCCCAGGGTCACACACAACCACACACCGCACCGTTGCACCTAGACAGAAGTGGGCGCGTTTTCACCTCACCGACTACTTGGGTTGATTGTTATGCAACACGTGCAAATGCTGCAAAATCGAGGCACACGATGTACGCAATGCTATGGGAGGAGGGTTAGGGTGCCGCTGCTGCTCAGTGTCACTGGCAAAGGACCGATCCGATCAGTGTCGCGTCAACACAGTCACTGCCACGCGGGAGAATTCCAACCCCCAACCGTAGTGCTGCTATCAACGTGTAGTGGTAGTGTCGTTGATTGTGAGTTACCTGCCGGCGCATGATGTTTTGATAGCATGTGAAAAGGAGGTGATAAAGATACGGCGTTTTACTGCTCGAAAGTACAAATATCCCTTGCTGTTTGGCTGCTGATCTGAGCGCTGCAAATGGGAGAGTTAAGATGAAGTGTGTGTGTTTATGCTCTTGGAATCCGTTTTCCACTGCGACTGGGAATTCCCGGGTTTACCTACCTACAGTGCGATGCATTGCGAGGTGCAACATGCGCGCACTGCACATTACAACCGGCCCGTCCGTAGTGGGTCGCGCACTAGTATGTGATCATAAGCTTCGCTGCCACCTTTGGGCTCAGTAACTGACGGTCAGTGTAGCGGTTAGGACACAAACACACGCCGCCTTCGGTGAGTGCTTCGTTTCCGTTTTCCGAGTAACCTGCCAAGGCTGGGCGATAGGATGGCGTGGGAGTGGCATGGTGGGCTAGTGCGCGGTGTTGCATGTTATTATCAGTGGTGCGAGATTTGTCGGTGCTACGCACTTTGGTGGCAAACACAAGCGAAGTGCGTGTGCGTGTGTGTGTGGATTGTGTTGATTTTTGGGAAGGTGCATACAAAATAACCGTTAGAAGTATTTACCTCTCTTTCTCTGTTTGGTGGTCGTTGGCATACAAACCTACTTGTACGTGTTATGATTGGTGCAAAGGTGCAAAGCGATGCAATAATTGGCCGTCGGTTCGATGGAAACGAGTTGTTTTGAAAAAAAAAAAAACCCTGCCCACACTCGCGCTGGGCGTGTAGTGTTTGGGGTTTATTGGCCCGCTGTTTATCGCAATTTGCTTGACATCTTCGTTAAAATAAAGCCAAGATTAAAAACACTTACGCAGGTGACCAACATAGGGGTGGAATGTTATTTGCACTTCAAAACGGCGCCAGTTACTTGATGCTTTGTTGTGGGCCACTTCACAGGTCAACACTTCATCAGCCGTCGTCGAGGGGGTCGAGCTGAGCACATTGCAAAGTTCAAGTGATCATCAATAATGGTGACACATAAACCTCGTCAAGTAGCCATGGTTACCAACGGTTCCTAGCGGACTTTGACGTAATATGGTATGATTGTTTTTTTTGTATCGTTCGTTGGTGCAGGAGAGATTTTGGAAATGAAAATTCAAGTTGTAAAGCTTATCATGTAATATTTTGAGGTTCGTTGTCTATTCGCACAGGTATTGACGTAAGTTTCAAGCCACTTGCTCGTTGCACAAAAAAGAGGGAGGGCCGAATAAGAAGGTAGGTGACCTTTCCGTGGCGCCGGTGGTTTCCTTCCGTTCCGAGCGAGCCGGTTCGTTGGGGTGATTCCCATTCAACCCTGGGCGGCATTTGACAACTTTTGCCACCAGCGAGCTCGATTGCGTGCCCGCCTTGCCGCCGGATAAGTTGTAACTTTAGCAAACTTAAGAAGCCGGACCGCAAACCAAGTACGTTTCGCAGGCTGGCTGTCAGTCGCATGGCACCATGATGGTTGCTTCATAAACACAGCCACAGAGGAAGGCGTTGAAGTTGAGTTTAGTGTGAACGCAAAAGCAAGAAACAAAAATCCCCATCTCGACGCTCGATGCTGGGTTTACCCGGGCTCTAGATCAAGTCTCGTCTGCGGTCTGCGGGCAGGACGGGCGGACGGGTTTTGTGGAGCCGCACCGAAACCTTACTGTCAACTTTCGCCATCCGGCAAGGCGCACGCGAAATTGTGCGCGAAAGTGACGAGTGAGCGTTATGAATATTCCGATGAGTTTGGAGCTCGGTGCCGGCGGCGTGCGGTTGGCTTTCGGCACGTGTCGCTCCCTGCGTCAACGTCTTGGTGTGTACTGCGACGCAGCCGGAAATCCGATCCGGCCACAGTATGGTCTTGGTGGGTTGCACAGTTGTTTGCTAATGTAATCCTTGCTGGCACAAATGCATGAACCGGGCGGAAAGGAGGCGGGCGAACACACAAAACTAGTGCTGATTGATGAATGCTATTAAATGCGACCGCTTATTAATACCCTTGCCTTCTTTTTATTAGGTCTTGCCAGCGCAGAGTGTTTGCAACTATCGGCTGAAGATGACGAGGACCTGCTGGAATCCGGTCGTGACGATACTTTGGCTGTGCGCGCTAGCCACCGTCCGGTGCAGTGCGCAAACGTCGATCGGTGCTAGCGTAGTGCTCGATCCACAGGATGTGACGGTCATAGTGGGCGAGCGGCAGTCGTTCTTTGCCAAGGTGCGGGGGATGCTGTCCCAGGACGCACGGCTGAACCTGACCACCGACCATACCGATCTGGTCGAGATCTTTCCCACCTCGATCGTGGTAAGCCCGGGCGACGGAGGTTTCATCGATCGGGTGTACGAGATCGTACTGCTCGGCCTGTCTCCTGGTCAGTTCGACGTGGATGCGAACGTGCTACCGACCGGGCTGATCGATGATGCGGCCGCGTTCATTCGCGTGACGGTCGCCAACTCGCAGCCCATCATCTTGATCTCGAGCGTGATCGGGTGGATCTACTTTGCGGCGTGGACCGTCTCCTTCTGGCCCCAGATGATCGTCAACTATCGGCGGCAGAGTGTGGTGGGACTGTCGTTCGACTTTCTCACGCTGAATCTCGTCGGCCACTCGGTGTACGCCGCGTTCAACTGTGCGCTGTTCTGGAGCGGCTTCATCGAGCAGGAGTACCTGGACCGCAATCCGCGCGGTCTCAACCCGGTACTCGCCAATGATGTAGCGTTTTCGATACACGCCACCATCGCTACACTGCTCACGGTGACGCAGTGCTTCATCTACGAGGTAAGAAGGGAGCGATTTTGATCGATAGTGTGATGTTCAAATTATTGTTTCTTTGCCGTTTTTTTGCCTGTGGTGCAGCGTGGTGAGCAAAAAGTGTCCCGAATCGCGTGGGGCATCATTACCGTGTTCATCGTCGTCATCATCGTGGCGGGTGTGCTGGTCGGTACGGCCACCTTCCACTGGCTGGACTTTTTGTACGTGCTGAGCTACATCAAGCTGTCGGTGACGCTGATCAAGTACGTACCGCAGGCGGTACTGAACTTCCGTCGCAAGAGCACCGTTGGTTGGAGCATAGAGAATGTGCTGCTTGACTTTACCGGAGGCATGCTCAGTATGCTTCAGATGCTGCTGAACGGTTACAATTATGGTAAGTTTGTGCTATTTCTTGGAACCATCTGTAAAAGGCTAAAAGGCAATTTTGTTATGTCTTGTTCCAGATGATTGGGCCTCGATATTTGGCGATCCTACCAAGTTTGGGCTTGGACTGTTCTCTGTGATGTTCGACATTCTATTTATGGTGCAGCATTACGTCCTCTACAGGTATGAGTGGTTCCGTAGAGTCCGCTGCAGGATTTGGTACATGCATGCAAATCCACCCCACACTAGTCCAACTTACTATTGCCTTCGTTTAGTTTCTATAACTCTATCGCCCACACTTTGGAAGGACCGATTGCATACAAACCAAACATAACACCCAGCTCTCCAATGTTACCTCTTTCCAGAACACCGCAAAAACGGATCGATCCTATCGAATCTAACCTAGAAACATTGCTCAAACAACCGCATGCCATTACCAGCACTGATACTGAATAACTTACACGCCCGTAACACGTCAAACACCCTTAATAAACTGTTACACGGTGACGAGAGATCGTTCACTCGGAACAACAACAACAACTACATCAACAACTACACACACTACTCACCCCGGGGGTAGGAATGAAACATAACAAACAGAAAACAAACCACAAACTCAAATATACGGTTCGTCGGATACAGCTAATCCTATGCTAGATTAACCTTTTTTTCAACAGATTAACCCAAATGAACTTTTGATCCTGTTTTGTAAATTTAAATGACATTTCCACTTTCAACGTTGTACATTGCAGGAATCGTGCGAATGAGAAAACGTTACAGGAAGACTCGTCGACAACGACCACCACCGCGAGTAACGGAGGAAGCAAGGACAGTCTGCCGTAAGAAATGGTTGTGTCCGCTCCACTCAGACCGCATTAGGCATAAGCAATCCTAAGAGACTACGATAAAAATGTACATCTAGCTGTAACGCATTTCCTCACTTGTTTCGCGTGCGCTTCATCCGCCATAGGTGATAGGTTAGCTTTAGTTTCATTTTTTGGTGGCGTACCGTAATGGTACCGCCAACCTTTGTGGATGCCATTTGCGTTTTTGATTCGTTGGATTGATTGTTTTCGTATTAGAGTTTGACGAATAAGGATGAAAAAATAAAGTAAGATTTTGTGAAATGAGAATGAATGAATCTGTTGCTTAATTTTAGTTATATAGCGTCTTGTGTGCTTTGTGGCTCTTTTTTGCAGCCTCAAATATTGAAAGAATAGCACTTTAATAATAATTTTGTTTTTTTTCTTTTTCTATTTTTTTTAGCAAAATGGGTTTTTGGACTATTACTGATTATTGGTAAGTTATTAATAATCATTGTTTTGAAGGTAAAATAATGATAAACACGTGTTTTCCCTTGCAGCAGCATCAACGACGGCCCAAAGCAACAAAACGCTGTTGCGCGTACAGTTTGGACCACAGGACAGGACGATTATCGTGGGTCAAACTAAGAATGTAACGCTTCGCTTACACGGGCCCCTGTCCGAACCGGTGACTGTTAATTTCACGCAAACCAACGCCACTAACGACAATGCCTACGTGCAAGTGACACCCAGTACGATCGCATTCACTCCGCCACCTTCCAATTTTATCGACCGCTCGGAGCGCGTGTCATTGCGCGGACTGCGGGCAGGCATATTCGATCTGTTGGCCCATCTCTCTCCCTCCAGCGCACTGGTCGACCAAAGCCAAGCGTTCGTGCGCGTCACGGTAGCGAAATCGTGGAGTCTTATCAGCGTATCGTCCGTGATCGGCTGGACGTACTTCCTCGCCTGGACGTGGTCATTCTGGCCACAGATATGGGAAAATCGGACCCGCGCCAGCGTAGTCGGCCTTTCGTTTGACTACCTCGCGCTAAACCTGCTAGGCCACACGATGTATGCCGCCTTCAACTGTGCGCTGTTTTGGAACGGTTCCGTACAGGCGGAGTACCTGCGGCGCAATCCACGCGGCTTGATCCCGGTGCTGGCAAATGATGTGGCGTTTTCACTTCATGCCGTCTTTGCCACGGGGCTGATCATTGTGCAGTGCTTCTTCTACGAGCGTGGCCAACAGAAGGTATCCTACACGGCGCGCGCCATCATGACCGTGTTCGCCCTGGTTGTGATGATATCGGGCGTGCTGGTTGCTACCGGTACGTACCTTTGGCTGGATTTCTTCTACAACCTTAGCTACATTAAGCTAGCCGTTACATTGGTCAAGTACGTACCGCAGGCCGTGCTGAACTACCGGCGCAAGAGCACCGTTGGCTGGAGCATCGGTAATGTGCTGCTAGACTTTACCGGTGGATCGTTCAGCATGCTGCAGATGCTAGTCAACGGATACAATTATGGTGAGCAGGATTGGTTTTGTAGACGTAAAACGGTCGCATGTTTCAATTGGTGTACTTAATTTTTGTTGTTGTGTTTTCCAGATGATTGGGATTCAATCTTCGGAGATGGGGCAAAGTTTGGTCTGGGACTGTTTTCCGTCCTGTTCGATGTACTCTTCATTGTGCAGCATTACATATTGTACAGGTGAGCTACTTGCAATACGTTTCCTATTCCTAAAACTGTTCATTAATTTCCTGTTTGTTTTTAACTTCAGAAACTCCAACTACATTGAACTTCGCGGGGAAAACTATCCCGGACCGGGGAGCGTGACTACCGCTCCTAGGCAGAATATTTCCACTTAAACGAATGTCCGGTGCAATCCGCTTGTAGGATCGGATTGAAATTACCAAGAACTAGCTAATACGATGCTAGAGATATTGATAAATTTAAAAGACTTATTTCATTGAATAAATTTTACATTTAGAGGCCATATAAGCATTCGTTATGTATGTACAAGGATTATAGTAAATAGCCGAATCCGAAATTAACGTAAGATTTGCAAGTGGAAAAGTAAAGGAAATGGAGCGACGGAAAATCCTGAAATATTTTTTAAGAAGAACCAATCATCTATATTTTATTCAAAATGTTATGCCCTGCTGCAACATATAGTAAATCGTTAAGGACATTTTTCTATCATGAATCAATATTAATTTTCCAAACTAAAACTGCTCGACTTAAACCACCGCTAAAGTGCTCAATGAACTAGTAAGGAGAAAAATAAAGTTTTGATCGGAAAAATAAAGACCTTTTGATAAAGGTTTCCGGAATCAATGCCGAAATTGAAATAAGGTCCAGTATCAAAATTTTCCCTGGAATCGGAATCGGTTTTGGCATCTGCACGAGAATAAACATTGAGATAGATTTTGGTCGACCATTTTCAATTAAAAGAATAGAAAAGTTAAAAAAAAACATGCAGAACTAATGATGTGCTTTCTGGAGCGCATCCACGACTCCGATCCAATTTCGACTTTTGTTAGTGCGATTCTGGCTCCAGAAAAATGAGAACCACTCTGGAGTCGTTGGGTGTCGGAGTCGTCCAGAGTCTTTCGTAGTCACCCAGAGTCGATCGGAGTCGGTCGGAGTCAACTGGAGCCGTCTGGTGCAATGTGCTTGTGATCAGGCATTTTCTTTCGTTGCGTTTTTTGTCTTTCACTTTGCGCGTATACTTCGTATTTAGGCATTTGTTTCGAAGTCTCACTCCGGCCGAATCCCGACGACTCCAACTCCCGCCGATTCCCGACGACTTTTGAATGACCTCGACTCCGAACGACTCCGACTTCAGGCGACTCCGGAAGACACCGGCTCCGAACGAGAAAGGACTGTCAAATTTAGAAAATCGAGTATTTGCGAATCTGCGTAAAAGAAGTACTCTAACTGTCAACATGATCCCATGTTCTATGTCCGTATGTACTGGACGTAGCGTAGCGACCTCTTTATTAGTCACAAAGGATGTAAATGTGCTTGTAAACGATCCATTCTCATGCCGGAACTGATTCTGCTTCTAAAATTCCTTATTTTGTTTTCAGAACTGATGCTGATTGCGGAACCGATTCTAATTCCGTGAACGGAATCAGATTTGAGTATTTCTGATTCCGCAATCCCCCCACTACGTTAAGCATGTGTGTGTAGTTTGGGTGGTGTTTTTTAATTAGGTATTTATATTTTTATAAATTAGGAAAATAGTGAATAACTACAACAACGAAGATAACTGTAAAAAACACACACAAATCCCATATTGTACGATATGTCGTACGAGCTTGTTGAACAGTGCTGAGGCTAGCTCACAAACAACCAGACCACAGCCTACGCCTCCAAACGTGCTAATGTGTGCGTGACAGCCGTGCCCTACCGTCGGCCAAAGTTGTAAGCATTGAAAACTAAGTTCTCTCTCATCTCTCGAAGCGTGCGGATGTGCGTCTCGTTGTCGCTGTCGCGAGTCGTCCACGGAAAGTTAACGCGTTCAGGGCAATTCAGTGTGTTCCAACTGGCCTGCTGGTAGGTTCGAAAAAGCTCCGTCTGCAACAATCTAGCGGGTTCGCATACTCCACGGGGCCCCGATATTGGCCGCACAGCTCGGGCCCATCATCGGCATCGATCTCTGCTGTGCTCTGGTGCGGAAGCTGGTCGTTGAACCATCATCCCGTCACACCAATATCGGCGCTGTTCACCTTGCTGCCACTGCCAGCGCACCCGCCTGGGAGGGGCGGGTTGCATGCACAGTTGTGGACACACATACACCATTGCGTCGATTCATTCATTTCGACAGTCGACCGAGCCACTTCCGGATATCCAGGATATTGGTCCCTGGTTCGGGTGCGCGGTCAACAGGCGCCAAGGCGGTACGGTGCCACCCTTCCAAAGAGCAAAAAAAAGGGTGGTCTAGAGCAGCATCGAAGCAACCTGTGAAGCGGAAGAAACGAAGTGTGTGTGTGTGCAAAGAAGGGGGCGCAAAAGCAGTATCGTTTCGGGGTCACTTCCGCGGTTCCTGCATATAACACCCCCCGCTTTATTATTTATTTTCTGTCCACTTGGACTCGTTCGCCTCCGTTCGCTGTGTTTGTGCGCGCTCGCGTGTGTGTGTGTGTGCTGCTGCTGCTGCTGCCGCTGCTGCTGCTGCTGCTGCTGTTACTTGTTCCAAGAACGACCGAAGTGCGGGCGCGCGCGCGCCTGTGTGTGCGTACGTGTGCATGTGTGTTTGTATGAGTGTGTCGGGCGAGCGTAAGAGTGTGCGCGATCTCGCTCATCTCAGTGACGCGTGCGTACGTACGTACGTACCGGGCCTGCTGGTGTGTGTGTGTGTGTGAGTGTGTGGGTGCATGCGTGCATGTGTGTGAGTGGTTGTGTGTGTGTGTGTGTCGGGCAGCAGCGCTAGCAGCGTGTGCGTGTGTGTTTGTGAGGTGCGGTGCGCTTGAATGGAAAGCAAAGCAACCCCCAGAGCGGTCGGTGTGTAGGACGAGCCAACACGGCGTTTCATTAATACAAACGCGCGACATGCCAAGAGGCGAACGAAGGCAAACAGCAGCAGCAGTAGTAGCAGCAGCAGCGAACGTATCTTTGCGAGGCGCGCAATCGAAAGCGAAAAAGTGAATTTAACCCACCCCGAGAAAGGTGCGCTTGCGATTCTGCCTGTGCAATTACTGTGTGGCGTACGAGTGCGTGAAGTAACAGGACCTCCGTGTGTAATCGCGCGCGCGTGTGTGTGGTCCTCTTCCCTTTTTTTTCAGCGCTGCTCTGTGTGTACGTGTGTATGTGCGTCTCGCGGGGTGTTTCTTCTTTCGTGTGCTGCGGTGTGAAGCTCGTAATGAGCGAGAGTGTGTAGTGTGGGCGAACGCGCGCGCCATCGAGAGTGCTAAAACAATAGTGTGAACGGAAAATCTACGACCCACAGTCACGCACATCCCTTCCGGAGCGAAAGGGAGGAAGGAAGCAGTCGAGGGCGAAACGAGGGCGAAAACGAGCGGATTCCGACGAGTGTGCTGCGTGCGTGCGTGCTGTGCGTGTCCCCGCTCGCACAAGAGAGAGTGAGAGAGAGCGCTGTTGCTGCTGTGGGTGGAGGTGTCGGAAGGGAGGTGAGAAAACGGGGGTGTGCAGAAAGGAATGCATTTCGCTTTTCTTCACTGGCGGCCGTCAGCAACATCATCTTTCACGGACACCATCGTTACCATCGTCATTACCACACCCCTGCTGTTGTTGCTGGTGCTGCCACTGGACGACCAGACGGGCTGCGGCTGCTAGAGTGACTGGGAGCGCGAAAGAGAGCAAATTGGACGTGCGAAACAGGACCGGGGCACGATCAGACGCGTTCCACGACCCATCGGTTCGAGATAAATCATCCTGAAAATAGGAAGCACAGGCACCAGTAGGTGGTGTGCGATTCCGAGCAGGTGGTGGGTGTGTGCCAACAACTGCAGCGCTGTTCTTATGCCGAAGGTGAGTTGGTGTGCAATGCAATGGTGCATTTAAAAGCACTTTCCCCGGGAGTGCGATGAGGTTATGTTATGTCTCTTTTGCTTGAAAAGTCCGGCTTTTCTTCCTTTTCGTGGCCGTTTGATCGAATTGTGTGTGCACAATCAAAAGCATGAATGCGCGAGGGCGATGCTCTGTGTGTCTAGTGTGGGTTTTATGGTTCCTTGCTGTATCCCAGCTTAGCCCGTGCTTGCGTATCCGTTTTTACTTTCATTGAAGCGTGTTATGCAAACGAAAATAAAAGTGATTGACTAAGGGCTTAATCATTCGTGTGAAGTGAATAATAAGTTCAAGTAAGTTCGTGTGAAATTTTCCATTTCCAAGATGTTGTGAGATTAAAAATCAAATCGTAAAACATTTTGCAAGCCATTTCTTGTACAGCAAATCAGTACCAGTGTAGCGCCTGCAAGATAGGCAAAACGCGCGCAGAATAATTATAGCTAGCTAGGTTTAAATTATACACATATACACTTACACACATACACATAGTTAGATTTTTATTATGCATATATATTTACACACATACATCTACAATTAAGGTTACACGTAGGATAGAATAGAATAGCATAAGATAGGAAATAGGAAATAGTAAAATAGGCGATAATTAGGATTAGCCAATGAGGAATAGGATTAAGGAATTTTGGCGCGAACGAGTGAGTATAAATTAAGGATAAGTTGAGGTTTAGGATGATTAACAAAAGTCCGATCTAAGAGGAAACGCTGCCCGAGTTAACATAGAAGAAATAAACTCCAAGTAACTACACAAATTCAAGCCACATTATTCTTTTGGGTAGTTAGAAGATTTCATATCACCACATGGCGACCGTGACAAGTGTGAAACTGTGATGCAAAAAAAAAAAAAAAAAAAAACTCGCGTAAATACGAAGTTAATTCGCGAGTGCGTAATATTCCTTCCGGTCAGAAGAATATTCTAGTATCTGCGTTGATGTTTAGCGTGAAAGAGTGAGAGAGTAAAGACGAGAGTGAAGCGCAACGCTACAATTGTACGATAATTCGAACTATCGTTATTCAAACGCAGTGATAAAATATAAGGGTTTCCTGCAAAATCACGCAAATTGCACAAAAACTCCTGTCGGGTATCGTCAACGAACCAAGGCGCAGTGAAAGAGAGAGTGTATCCCGGTTATAAAAAAAAGTGGCCAGGAAAAGTTAAATGAATGCTAACAAACATTCGGTGTTAAAAACAAAAAAAAAAAGCAGCGATAGTTAACGGGACCGTGCGTAAAGTGATCTAAGTGCAGTGACCTCGATCGGACAAGATTATCGCACGTACGAGTAAGCCACATTTCGTACCATCGGCGATAAGCATCACAGTTTGAACCGGCATGACCTTTTGCGACAAGTGACCAAGTGTCGTTTGCACGAGAGAGACATAACGTTGTTGCGAGAAGAAGGAAGAAGCGACGGCGAAGCAGTGAACTGTGAGAGAGCGAGCAGCGATTTGCAGTGGATAGGAGCGACGGTGCAGCAGTGTGCTGTGAGAGAACGAGCAGCGATTTGCAGTGGATAAAGCGAGATAACGCTATACTTATCGATCGGGCAGCGGTACACGGAGTAAGGATCAAGCGAAAAAAAAAAAAGAGAGAAAGTAAGGTAGGCTACACACTCAATATAGTTGCAATTTACTCATTTAAATATTTTTTGTAATTGCTCAATTAAATTCTTTTTATGAAACGTACAATATTACCATTTTCCATTACAATATGCACATACTATTGGGGGAGTTACCATTGGTTTAAAAAAAATAAAAAAAAAAATAATTAAATAAAAAAAAGTAATATTACCATTATCTGGGTATCAAAAAAAAATTAAATTAAAAAAAAAAAATATATATATATATATATATATAATACATATATATATATATATATATATATATATATATATATATATATAATTACTATATATATAGCAAAACATCTCGATCACATCTCATTCAATGCTCTTAAAAATTAATCAAAATACTATAAGGCTTAAAAATATTGAAAAAAAATTATCGTGTGATAGAAAGTTTCGCAGATGTTTGCTTGATCATTACAGCGGTTCCGCTAAGTTTTGTTTTGATAAGATCAAGTATTACCTAGATTCAATTCAGGAAACTGAACCCGTTTCAGAGCTAAAACGAATTTTGAAGGAAGCGAGTGACATATACGCCAATATCCAATCGCGCATACAATTTCATCAAACAAACAAAATTCAAGTTAAGTTTAAAACTTTGGCAAAACTAGCTATCGTGTTCAACCGTTGGAATCAAAACAAAATGGAAACTTTCGATATCAAAACAGCCACCGCTTTGGTGCAAATATACGATGGCAATACAGATGGTTTGGAAAATTTTGTGGACTCTTCAAATTTATTAAAGGAATTATGTCCAAAAAATCCACAAATGTTGGTAAAATTTTTAAAAACAAGATTGATAGGAAAGGCGCGTTTAGGACTGCCGCCTAATATTGACGATTTTGACTCGTTAATAAATGATATACGGTCCAGATGTCAAGAAAAACTTAATCCAGATAAAATAATAAGTCAATTGAAATCTATTCGCCAGACGGATACTAAAGCTCTTTGTGATGAGGTTGAATTACTCAGCACAAAATTAAAAAACGTTTATTTGCAGTTGCACATTCCCGAAAAAGTTGCAAATGACATGTCATTAAAGCATGGGATTAATGCTCTGATTGAAAAAGTTCATAATCAGGAAACAAAAATTGTTTTAAAAGCAGGTCAATTCGCATCTGTTTCAGATGCTTCAGAGAAAGTATTAGAAAACGAAAGGAATAGCAACGGTTCACAAATATTAGCCTTCAACAGAAACTACTATGACAATAGAAAATTCGTTCGTAATAAATACCCGCCGAACACATACAATAGATTCCAGCCAAACACAAATAATAGATGGTTTTCCAATAGATCTCCTCTTGGTAATAATCAGGCAACTAGCAACAGATTCCAAAACCAAAGATATTCTAATAACTCTTTCAGAAAACAATTTCCAAATACAAATACTCGTAGAGTCTACAATACACAAGCTGCAGAAGAGGAACATTTTTTAGGGGTACCACAGGCGTTAGAAGAAATCATTCAACCTACAAACGATGGTCAACATTAGCGATAAACTTAAATGCTAATAACTTTATCAAAATTAAAGTAGAAATGGCAATGGGTGAAATAAGCATATTAATTATCGACACGGGAGCAGACGTGTCATTGTTCAAAGTTGATAAAATAAAACCAACACAGCAAGTCTACGCGCAAAATAGGATAAACTTAACAGGCATAACAACCGAATCGGTATCAACATTAGCAACTACTAGCACTAATATAACATTCGGAAATGCTTCTATTAACCACACTTTTCATATCATTCCTGCAGAAATAGATATCACAGCGGATGGTATTTTGGGAAGAGATTTTTTCACTAAACATAGATGTGTTATAGATTATGAGCACTGGCTTTTAAATTTCAATTGTTACGGTGTTACAATCAGCCACCCTATTGAAGATAGTATCAATGATGGTTTCATATTGCCTCTACGCAGTGAGGTTATCCGAAAGATAAATTTGCCCGACCTCGTTGAAGACTCTATTGTCCTTGCGAGCGAAATATTACCAGGAGTATTTTGTGGCAACTCTGTGGTATCAAAACAAAACCAATATGTAAAATTTGTAAACACCACTGAAAGCAATGTGTATATTGAAAAAGATTCATTTAAACCACAGATTGACCCGCTGAAAAATTATATTCAGAAAAATTTAAAATTTAAAAGCACTAAAGCAAATGAATCTAAAATAAAAACATTATTGAGCAAAATCGATAGTCAGAATGTTCCTAAATATATAATCCCTCATTTAGAAAAAATATTATCCGAGTACCACGATATTTTCTGCACCGATAATGATCAAATCCCAATTAATAATTTTTACGAGCAATCGATACAATTGAAAGATAACGTACCATGTTACATTCCGAATTATAAGCAAATATATTCTCAAAGTGACGAGATAAAAATCAGGTTGATAAAATGCTTAAAAATAACATAATAGAGCATTCGGTTTCTCCATATAATTCACCAATTTTATTGGTACCAAAAAAATCTGGAGATAACGAAAAAAAATGGAGATTGGTAGTAGACTACAGGCAGTTGAATAAAAAAATAATGCCTGATAAGTTCCCACTACCTAGAATCGATGATATATTAGACCAATTAGGAAGAGCAAAATATTTTACTACTTTGGACCTTATGTCCGGGTTTCACCAGATACCTTTACACAAGAACTCTAGAAAATATACTGCTTTCTCAACTTCTTCAGGCCATTATCAATTTACAAGACTCCCTTTTGGGCTGAATATAAGCCCTAATAGCTTTCAACGGATGATAACGATAGCAATGGCGGGACTTACTCCGGAGAGTGCTTTTGTTTACATAGATGATATTATTATAACGGGTTGCACAATGCAACATCATCTAGAAAACTTAATGAAAGTATTTAACAGGCTAAGAAATTATAACTTGAAGCTAAATCCAGAGAAATGTAAATTTTTCCAAAACAATGTAACCTATTTAGGTCACAAAATAACAGATAAAGGCATATATCCCGATGAGTCCAAGTTCGAAACGATAAAAAAATACCCAGTACCAATAAATGTGGATGAAGTTAGAAGGTTTGTAGCGTTCTGCAATTACTATCGCAAGTTCGTTAAAAATTTTGCTGAATTGGTAAGACCGTTAAATAATTTACTAAAGAAAGGAGCTACATTCACGTGGTCTAATGAATGTCAGCATGCTTTCGACACTCTTAGAAGAAGCCTTGTATCACCTACTATATTACAGTACCCAAACTTTGAGAAAGAGTTTATCATTACTACTGATGCGTCCGATGTAGCATGTGGCGCTATCTTATCGCAGAAAACAGATGGTAATGACCTACCTATTGCATACGCGAGTAAAAGTTTTACTAAAGGAGAGAAATCTAAACCGACTATAGAAAAAGAGCTAACAGCAATACATTGGGCAGTAAATTATTTCAAACCTTATATTTTTGGAAAAAAGTTTAAAGTACGAACCGACCACAGACCATTGGTATATCTATTCAACATGAAAAATCCTACTTCAAAACTAACACGCATGAGGTTAGACCTGGAGGAATTTGATTTTGAAGTGGAATTTGTGCAAGGAAAAACGAACACAGGAGCTGACGCACTATCGAGAATTGTCATTGATTCAGACAAGTTGAAGCTTATGCAAAAGAATAATGCAAACGAAACAAATGATAAATCACTACTAGCAGTGAAAACAAGAGCAATGACAAGACTGAACAATTTCAAGCCTCCTCCAGAATTAAACGAAGATGAAAAAGATTCCATAACTAAACCTACACTTTGGCAAACAGAAAACCCAACAGAAGTAAACAAACTTTTGAAAATCCTGTCAAAAACAGAATATGGCAAAATCAAAATAACAGTTTTCAATAATAATTACAACAAGGAGTTAGGAAATACAACAATTCATTGTTATGAAGATGGAAGTCAGGCGCTAGAGTCTGCTCTTCTAAAAGTACAACAATAGCAAAAGAATACAATCGTGACAAAATTGCAATTTCATTAGAAGATCCCCTATTCAGGCAATACTCTTTTTACACCATAAAGGAAATCGCAGATAATGCCATTTCCGGTTTAGAGATCATTGCTTTTATTCCACCAAAATGGATTTCAAAAAAGGAGGAAATAGCAAATATTTTAGAAAACTATCACATGTCACCTTCGGGAGGACATGTCGGACAGTATCGATTATACCTCAAAATTAGAGAAAAATATAAATGGAAGAATATGAAGGAAGAAATTAAAAATTACGTTAGAGGCTGCAAAGTATGCAAAATGAACAAAATCGTAAGACATACAAAAGAAAAAAGTGCTGTTACGACTACACCTTTAAAGCCTTTCGAAGTAGTCTGTATAGACACAGTGGGTCCCTTGCCGAAAACCAATAAAAATCATAGATACATCGTTACAATGCAATGTGAACTCTCGAAATACATTGTTCTTATTCCAACAGAAAATAAAGAAGCGAACACGATAGCTAGGGCCATGGTTGAGAACTGCATATTAAAATACGGGAGGTTTCTTGAGATGAAATCGGATCAAGGCCTTGAATACAATAACGAGGTATTAAAAAAGGTAGCGGAGTTGCTGGGGATCAAGCAGACTTTTGCCACTGCCTATCACCCAGAAACCATAGGTTCCTTGGAAAGAAACCACAGAACACTCAATGAATACTTAAGAGCATTTACAAATGAGCATGGTGACAATTGGGATGATTGGCTAAAATTTTACGAATTTAATTATAACACAACACCTCATACAGATACGAACTATAGCCCATACGAATTAATATTTGGAAAAAAGCAATTCTTCCCCAAGATTTATGCCATGGTAATATTGAACCAGTATACAATTATGATGCATATTTTAATGAAATTAAATTCAAATTGCAAAAATCAAACGAAATAGCGCGTAAAAATTTAATTGAGCAAAAAGAAAGAAGACAGATTAGAGCAAATAGTAATGTAAACCCCCTTATCTTAAAAATAGGAGATGCGGTTTATCTAAAAAACGAAAATAGAAAAAAATTAGATCCGATATACTTAGGACCGTACATAGTAGTAAAGTTAGATAATGTTAACTGTACAATAAAGAATACAAATACAAACAAACTAAGTACAGTGCATAAAAATAGATTAATTAAGGGATGAAAAGCATACGCTTTTCATTTCTAAGGGGGGAGGTGTAGCGCCTGCAAGATAGGCAAAACGCGCGCAGAATAATTATAGCTAGCTAGGTTTAAATTATACACATATACACTTACACACATACACATAGTTAGATTTTTATTATGCATATATATATTTACACACATACATCTACAATTAAGGTTACACGTAGGATAGAATAGAATAGCATAAGATAGGAAATAGGAAATAGTAAAATAGGCGATAATTAGGATTAGCCAATGAGGAATAGGATTAAGGAATTTTGGCGCGAACGAGTGAGTATAAATTAAGGATAAGTTGAGGTTTAGGATGATTAACAAAAGTCCGATCTAAGAGGAAACGCTGCCCGAGTTAACATAGAAGAAATAAACTCCAAGTAACTACACAAATTCAAGCCACATTATTCTTTTGGGTAGTTAGAAGATTTCATATCACCACACCAGGATGCAGGCCAAGGATGTATTAGAGATATTTTAAAAATTATTGTTGTCTAAGCTTGGGTTGATTCCGTGCTATTTAGACGACAAGATGTACATGTACCTCATGGGTTAAACGTTAACACGTTGTCGGAACTTAAAATCGATTAAAGAGCAATTTAACATTGTCGAAAAAGCTCAATAGTTTGTAATAGGTGAAGCGGACATTATTTTACATATTATTTGTATGCATAATCCGATTTGAAATACATTCTTTCAAGCCTAATTAAATCTATTACCGAGTTTTCCGAGGTAGGCCACAGCGGGGGTCAGGTGAAAGTTTTGCTTATTATACAATTTTGTAATTTGAATGCTCCAAGTGCCCGGGAACTGGGAATCCTGCAGATGTCCGATCTGATGACGATTTATGGTAATTTGATGCAAATTCTTCAGTAATGTTGAAAGTGTATGAACCATTCGATCTGCCCTTCGACGATTCGACGTTCTACGCGTACAACTTTTAGTCCCAAAATGGTGGAGAGTACCCCCCCCCCCTCCCTGTGCGTGGTTTGAACGATTTCCCGCCCCACATTTACATTTCGTGTTTTCGGTAGGTTCCGTTTTGGCCTTGCTGTATAGGTTTCAGGTGACCCATGTCTCCGTGTGAGCCTTCCGAGAAGCATTTAACGCATAATTCAAGCGGAAAATGTCAATGATTGTTGTTGCTGTGTGTGTGTGTGTGGTGTTTTTTTTTCGGTTGAGGGTGAAAAACGATACACCCCGATGTCGGTTACGTTCCGACGAGTGTAAAATGTTTAACCTCCTTGATGAAGGGGTAATTTGCAACCTATTTGATCGTGGGAGCTACCTATGATGGAGCAGAAAATTACACGATCGGTCGGCTAACACCTTTTGCAACGTGTGTGTGTGTGTGTGTGTGTGTGTGTTCAACTAGTGTGTGTTCCACGGTGGACTGGAAATTCGAGCTGAACAAACCTATTTGAAACCTATTAGAAGGTTCAAGCTATTGGATTGCGTTATTGAATGCGTTCGCTGCATAAGTATGAGAAGCTCCTCAAGAGACGTGATGAATGAGAAACGATACTTAATTCTTCATTATTATTTTTTCGGGCGACATTTTTGTTCTGATATGTTCCATGCTTATGTGGAACAAGTTAGTTTATTTTCCCATCTGATTTAAAAATCTTTGCATTGAAATACCCAATGGAAGGAAATGTATCAACATCAACCAGTTTACGGCGCACCATAAAGCACCCATCAACATCTCAATAGACCGAGCGATTTCAACATCATCCACGAATGGAGCCGGACCGGACGCACATTCCCCCTCATACAAGCACACACACACGCACACAAAGCGAACCATAGCGTAAATACGTCCCACTCCCCCTCCCCTATGGTCTCATGCCGAAATTGGAGTGTTTGCGTTTTTATTTAGAAAAATCGGTTACGGAGGCCATAACTGCGGGCCGTGCTGTGTTTAGCTTCCAGGGAAACCACTTGAAGTTGCCCTCTGAAACACGCAGCAGCAGCAATAGCGCAATACACTGGTTCCGAATACTGGTTTTCCGTGCAGCCTCAAAATATTTGCCTCGCAATGCCTCTCGGAAGGGACGGCGGGGGTAGGGCGCGAGGTTGCCAGATCGATAGATGGCATGAAATAAAATAGAAACTAAACGAGTCGAACCGAGCGACGCGCTCACACGCGCGTTCAGGTGGCTTACCGAGATGGGGTGGCTAAGGTGGCTGTGCGCCCGGGAACTGGTTTCATTCCGCCCCGAGACGACGGTCGGGCGGAAGGAGGGTGGGGCTACCGGATCGTCCCAACTGCCGTTCGCAACGTTTGACCATATTTATATATAAATTGGCGTCCATCGCGCGGTCATGCTGTTTTCCCACCTTGCCAGAGGTGCAGCAGGGTAGGGGAAGGGGGGGGGGGGGGAAATACAGTGCGTTGGAGCTGGTCAAATTGCGGAACCCCACGTCCGAAAAAGGATCGGTTGGTTGTTGGTTGTGTGTTTCTTCTTGCAACAACCCCTGTTTTCCGAAGGAGAGTGACAGTGTCCGGGGAAGAGGGGAGGTAAGGTGTGCGCATCGACCCAAGCGGATGTCCAAATGAGTGCACCTCGAAGTTTGACGACTTGCTTACGATGTTGGTGCCCATTCGCGAAGCATGTTGATTGACACTCCCCGCGAGTCAGGCAGGCGACCAACGGCTCTCTTGATCGACCATCACCGAACAAAGTATGCACCGGAACCTCTAGGGTCCCCGATGTGGACTAGTGATGGGTAAAATTGGCAACAATCCGAAGTCCACTACGATAATTTTGGAACCGACTCCAGAAGGTAGGATAGCATTATCCGGAGCTGTCCGTAATAGTTCGGAACTGTCAGAAGTCATCCGGAGTCGGAGTTATCCGGAATCAGAGTCATCTGGAGGTATCTAGAGGTGTCCGGAGTCATCCGAAGTCATCCGGAGTCACCCGGAGTCATCCGGAGTTATCCGAAATCATCCGGAGTCATTCGGAGTTATCCGAAGTCATCCGAAGTCATCCGGAGTTATCCGGAGTCATCCGGAGGCAGGAATTGGAACCGTCGGAGTTGACGAGAGTCGGAATCGGTTAGGTCGGTTAATTTTGGGGACAGAGACGACCGATACAAGAATGCAAAGTATCGTCGTTGTTGCTAAGCACAATTATTAGACACAAACCCCTGTTTACGAAGTGACCGCGCAAAGCGAAAGACGAAGCCGACTCCGACTTTGATCGACACCGACTACAGGCGACTTCAACTCCAGTTGACCCCGACTAAGGCCTACTCCGACTCCGCACGATTCCTACTCCGGACGACTCCGATTCCGACTCCAAGTGGAACTAGTGGTTCCGATTTTTCCAGAGCCGAAATCGAAATAATAATAACCGGAGTAGGCTCGAAGACTTGGGTGCGCTCCAGAGAGAACATCACTAGTGTGGATTGCTCTGAAAGGATGTGGCTTTGTGATGGATGAGCTTGCAAAGTCCCAGAGACCCAAATCCGGTCTGCCTGATCAGCAACTGTGTATGTCTGATGGAGATGTAGACCCTCCGGTGACTCCACGTCAGCCTCCAAGGCTCGCGCATCGATCGAAGTCGTTACCATCTGCTAGTCTTATTAGTTTGGGGGGTTTTTTTTTTGTTAAAAATGAAACACATTATTAAATCATTGCTGCTGTTGCGAGGGCCATTGGCAAAAATGCGCACGAAGGTTACATGGCGGCTTCCTCCAGCACCGAAACCTTCCGAGAAAGGAGCGCCGCAACAATAGTTTCCACCAAGATGTGATGTTGACCCGAGCAGCGAGAGGTGGTGTTGCCCGTAAGCCATATGCAACCGGTGCCCCTCCTCCTCCACGACTTCCTCCTGGTTGGGGCACGCTGACCTCGTCTGACGAGCAGCGCGCTCAGAGGTGAGGGTTCGTTGCTAAAGCACCGCGTTAGGCGAACGGCTCTGTACGGACACGTTAATATCGCATTGGTCGCCATCCGTTCCCTCCGACTCATTGCCTCTGCCGTGCCGTGTCCTGGCCGCTAGATTGGATGACACTTTGACAAGGTTTCAAAAATAGATAAATCAGTGCAACCTTCCAGTAGTTTGCCTTCCCTTTTTTCTCTGATCAGGTCGCGTGGTGGTGGTCCTAGCAAAAAAAAAAAAAAAGAAAAAAAAGAGAGAGGCACGGAGGCAATTTTTGCACGGAACAGTATGGTCTTCCAAGGGAGCGGGAGAGATAGACAGAGGGGAAAAAGCTGCTCCCTTGTCTCTTGGGCTCAGAAACTTGTTGCAAACTTGGCCCCTTCTGACATTGCCCGTACGAAACGGTACGGTGCGCAGCACCATCGAAGGGGGTCCCTCGTGTCGTTGTGTGGTGTATGCTTTTGCGGCTGTGTGGGAGAAGCCAGCGTGGTCAAAGGACTGCAGGACGACGGTTGGTGACACGGAAAATGCGGGAAGGGATCCGTGTGATTTGTAAAGCAAATGCTTCCATGCCCGTTACGAGTGAACACGGCACCAGTAAGGTAGTGTGTTGCACACACATTGTATCAGGAGGTCGCCTTTAGGGAAGCCTTCTCTGTGCCGCGGTGTGCTTGGAGTGTGGAGAGCGCGATAAAATAACTGGACCGGCAATGAGTGGCCCATCTGCGCGAATCGTTCGTTTGCAAAAGGGAAATGAAGTGGGAGAGGCAGAATGTTGGGGGGAGAAATTGCTAAAATATTCACAACACTGGATCCGCAGCAGAACCGTTGGACGGGAGGAAACACGCCCCATCCAAAGGCGGAGTAATTATGCTGCAACGAGCGCTGTACGACGGTTTCGTTTTTGTGATTTTCATTATGCACGGGGGTGAGTAGTGTGCCATTTACGAAGCTATGCAATTACTTGGGGAGATATTTCCTCGCACAGCCGGCCTTAGAACGAGCGCTCGCTTCAGCTGCGATGGGATTATCTAAAGAAAACGGAAACATTTTAAAGAGTTTAATGTAATTATTGAACTGTTTTCCAGTAATGATTGGATTTTACTGAAGTTATGAAAATGGAAAGTCAGAGGATGGCTCAGCGCGTTACAATCGATCGATACGCTGGAGCTTACGCATGGTCAGGCGGGATGACAATTTATAAGTAAGGACTGAGTGTGTATGTTTATTTTTTTCTAAGTAAAACCAATTCTATCGGTTGATGTGACGAAAAGCCGAAGGCGAAAAGTTAGTACAGAATGAGTTTTACACTAGTTGGACAAAATTTTACTTAGCTTCCTAACATTTTACTCCAAGCTTCGCTCATTTGAATGTAATTTTTTTGTTCAAATGATTATCGTAGAATTCAATCTATGGAAATACTTCATTCGGTTTCAATGTTCTATTGGTGGAGTATAAATTCACAGTATTTTAATCAAAACAATCGTTTCGAACTCATCGAAACCTTAACTTTATTTAGCTATGGCGTTTAGGTAGCTGCAGAGTTAGCTTACATTGTAACAGCAATTTTATGATGGATACGAACAGGAATGTTCGAAACCACACACGATCTTGCACATTCGTTGTATATTCGTTATCATGACCTAAATTAGCCGGTCTCGTAGTACAATCGTCAACTCGTACGACATAAACAACATGCCCGCCATGGGTTCAATCCCCAAATAGACCGTGCCGCCATACGTAGGATTGACTATCCTGCTATGGGGGGGAATCAATTAGTCACTGAAAGCCAAGCCCGCAAGTGGGTACAGGCAGGCCTTGACCGACAACGGTTGTTAAGCCAAAGAAGAAGAAGAAGACCTTAATAGCGGAGCCTCCACGGCCACTTTACAGACTTTATGGAGTATGTGCTGAAAGGACCTTATGACCTGTGTCATCCGGTTCCATACGCATAACATACATAACCCTCCGGTGCTCGTCTAACCCATCGTTGTAGTGGCTTCTTCATTGCCCTTCCACAAATCCATTGCCAAAATTTCTTGCGACCAGAAACATGATTATTAAAGAATTATTCATTTTATTTCTTGCAGTTTGAATTTCCCAGTGGTTGTGTAACGATTATTTCAACACTGCAATTCCATCGTTAATAACTATTGAACTCAAGCACTTATATGTAAACACTGTTGCAAAATTAGATAGTTGTCTTCAATACATTAAAATAACTGTCTAAAAGTACTAGTGTCCCTACTAAAAATAAAACTATGTGACAGAATTCCAAATGAACAGCGCTTTACGTGGATCTGGATTTGTAAGTAGATCCGCTGGTGATGCCACCATCAGTTAAGTGCGAGATTCTTTGCCGCATGGTTGATTTCTTGCCAGGCTTCATTGGAGAGCCTAAAATCAATGATGTTTTACTCCAAAAGCGTATTCTACGGTCTGGATTGAAGGTGGATTTCGAAATCTCCACCTTCACGATTGAGAAATATTGGGAAGACAAACAATGCATTTGAATTTTAATAATACGCCTAATATTGCAGATCAGATAGTTAAAAATTAAGTAATTTTGCATTTAATTGTAATAATAAATTTATTAGAACCTCAATTATTCCAAAGTAAATCAATTTGATATGCAGTAGAACTTGTTGCCAAATCTTCCGTTTTAGTGCCACGATACGACGACGTTCATGCTTATTCATTGTTTGAAATATGGTCAAAGTCTTCGAAGATCCATTTATTATATTTTCCAGTATTACTGTTGATTGTATGAGTGATTTTGTTTGCTTCTTCTTTCTCATTACAGCCATCACAACTATTGACATAAAGCCACTGGATCAACGCAAAAAGGCAACCGGGTCAGATATAAAGCCGCGCATTGCACATGGCCAGGTCAACTGCATCTACCAAACAGCGCTCCGGTTTCTGCATCGCTACTAGTGTATAAATATAACACAATACAACGAGACAAAGTGCGGTCTCCCTTTCCCCACCCGGTTATGCAGTTTGACACACCTAACCTGGTAGCTACTTAATCGTGCGCGCGCGTGATCGTAACCGTGTGTTTGTGGTACGTAAAAGTGTCGAATCGGCGTGTCTCCAGGTGTTTCGATTAAGTAGCCGTCTGTTGCCTGGTCTCGTTTGTTTTATTGCGAGTGTCCAACATAAATTAGGTGTAGAAGTCGGCGGTAAAGCACCGGCCCGGAGCCATATCCAACACCGCCTAGCCAATCTGACATCCTCCAACCCCTCTGGGTGGTGAATTCCGTGTGTGTGTGTGAGCGGTGTTTGCAGCGCGGGATCGCGACCGGGACACGACCGCCAAAGTCCGGCGCAGTGCGCGAGTGAAAGTGTTGCAAAAATAAAAATTATCCTACAAAATCTCCATCCGTGTCCAGCCAGAGCAGGGGTAAAAGTGTGCGACACACCGCTCTTTCTCCGCCTGGTGGTGTAACACATTCACTACAAGTATACACTGACACGAACACATACACACACAGTTCGGCACATGCATGCAAATACCCTAAATTAGTGTAGTGTGGGCGGAAAAGAATTTCGGAATTTTTCCGAACCCATCCGAAAAAGAGAGAGAAAGAGAAAGAGTGAATAATCCGCGCAGCGCACGCAACCAACCAAAACCCGCGGACACAGCCGAATCGTGCTAGGCGACTGCTGACGCCAAAGACCGCCAAGTTAGATCAAGCGAGATAGGGAGACGGAGGGCACAGGTGCCCTGGAGATTCCGGTTCCGAAGGATCGGTTTACTATTTCGGGTCGCCATTCGGACAACAAAAAGCCGCCAACCTGGAACTAATGGAATTAGAGAACATCGTGGCCAATACGGTCTACCTGAAGGCGCGCGAAGGTAAGTTAAGGGCAACCCCAGTCGGGAAACAGGCGGCGGCGGGGACTCGCCAAGAGGGTCGTTGTTTCTTCGTCTAGGTAGAGTAGTTTGTCGTGGGAAGAGTAGGCGGAAGGTAGGTGGGGAACGTGATCTATTTTAGGCGCGCCGCGAAAAACGATCTAATTTTGGGAGTCTTCACCGGTTTTCCTACACACATTTTTACACGCCAAATCCTTCACGGCGGTGCACGCGGTTTGCATGCCGCTTTTCCCGCCGTTTCCCGCTATTCCCGGCTCCGCGTGGTTTCGCAATGGAAGAGTGGTTTATTTGATTGCTCCCGTGTGTTTGGACGCGGTTTGTTTGGTGCGGTGTTGTTTGTTTGGTTGTTACGTTCCCGTTTGTTTGCGCTTACAAACAGGGGGCCGTTATGAGAGATCGTCGACGTGTTTTTTTGTGTGTATAAAATTTATCCCAAAAACCATTGGTTGCTTTAGTGTGGGGTTTTCACCTCCAGGGCAGACTTGGAGGATTCCTGTAACCAGGGTCGGAACGGTGGGGAGCAGCGAATAAAGTACGCTTTTCTATCGTGTTTGTGCGCAGTGTCGGCGAGTGTGTAGATAGCAGTGTTGAAAAAGATTTGTCTGCTGCCGACTGAGTTTTTCTTTCGAATTAAACAAACACACGTAAATAGATGATTGATAGTGAAGCATTTATCAAAAGCACATGCTTCTGGAGGGTTTGTTAGTTTATGATTGGTTTGTAGTTATGAAAACGATTTACTAGCACGATTTAGTCGGTATTCGGTGGGGTGTTTATTAACAACTTTTGAAAATAACTAATAATATGTTGGCGGCATTGCACCGCGCACTGTATTGTTTATTAAAATGTCATTGGTTCGATTTAATTGGATAGGAAGAAGTCAACAAAAAAAAAAAAAAAACTTTGATCTAAATTCGTTTTAAGCTCGAAAAACGTTCAGTTTTGTTTGAAAATTGTCGCAAAAGTAATCAACATTGTGACTGTTTCTCCTACACCATGTTTTTCATCGTCGCCTGGGGCGCAAATCGAATCGAAAGTCTATTTAAAATCGATTTCTAACGAACTCTCCTGAAGCCAACGCAGGCAGATGGTTGCTGCAAGTCCGTTAGAAACGCCAAATAGAAGTAAGGCGAAAGAATCAAAAGTCATAAAATAACTTTCTGTACGAAAGTTTGCACGGAGCAGCAAATAGCTTTGAAAGGAAGTAAAAAAAATCGTTCAATTTACAAACACATACACACACACACACACACCACTGGCGGGTCAATCTCATTTTATTGCCAAAGTTTCGGCAATTTTTTTTACGAACGATTTTTGTCAAACTCAATTTTGATTTACATGAACTCAACAGTACAGTTCTCTCTACGCGACTGGTAGCAGTTACTTTTGTTAGTTAAACTTTCTGCTAAAACATGTGTATCGTGTGGTTTTGTTGTCGTGCCAGTAGTTGGACAATGTGGGTTAGGGGCCACAGTCTCGTAATATCGTGCAGAGGTACAACGGCAACAAAAACTATCCAGTTTGTTATTGAAAGGTGTAAGGTTACTGGCAGATTGCTTTAATTTAATGAAATGTGTTTGTTTTTGGCTCGCCTGCCAGATGCTCCCTGGACTTATTGGGCAGGGAAAGGCAATTCCTTGTGGGGGGAATAAATTAAACTGCAATCAATTACTATCAATTAATGTTTAATCAACCTTTTTGACTCCCTGGTGGTGTGCTTCCTTTAAACCATCTCTTAGGTGCGGCAATAACTGAAGACGCATATACTGCATGTGTGTGTGTGTGTGTGTGTGTGTGTGTGTGTGTTGGATGACAACACTGGCACGGGTCAAGCAATCTCATGGTGGTACCAGCTGCTCACCCTCTCCACCCACCCAGTACCGTGTTTTCAAACTTGAAAGCGGATCCTGTTTGATCTAGTTCGCAAATGATATTAATTTTTGGGCAAAAAATAAACACACATACACACTTACCAGTTCCGGAAAATGTGATGTTTTTGTTTGCACTGGCCGTTTCTACCCACCCTCGGGGAGTCGCTTGTATGAATGTAAACCCTTTCCTCATGCAGCAGCACCCGAACTCGCCGCGCACGGTGCTCTCAACAAAGGCGTTCGTTATGTAGTTGGCGCTTGTGTGCCACTGACATCCGGAATAGGCCCAGTAGTCCGCATGATCCGAAATGGCTTAATCGATCGACTACTTGGTACAATTTCGTTGGGTTAGAGAAATGTGTTTGGGTAATTATTTTGTTGGTAAGTGGGTCGGTCGTCCGTTGTGCACACAGTACGAAAAGGCGTCGTCATATCCGTTTCGGTTGTGGTACGTATATGATGGGCTCGCTGGTTGTATTTGGATTGATCGCTGACGTACCTTTTCTCGCTAATCCGCGCATGTGTGACGTCACGATCGCTCGGTAGTGACGACGGCAGGGTAGGTTCACCACGTTAATAAAAATGAACCAGCTGCCACGGTCTCGTTCACCCAGTGCCTTGCCATCTCTGGGTGCTGATAGATTTCGACGAATCGTGATAGCAATAGATAGGGTTTAGGGCGATACAGCGCGAAAGCGATTCCAAAATCAAACACTGGTTACAAATTTCAGTGTTGATAGTAAACCCTTTTTGCTGACACACACATACACAAAACTATCGGAATCCCAGGATGGAGGAATGTCTGCGCGAAAAGAAGGAAGCCGATTTGATGATTGAATCCGCTCGGTTTGACGACGGTGAAGAGGTCGAGGTCATGGATTCGCTGCCCTGACAGTTGTCCGTCCGTGGGCCGGGCCGGGACATTGACAGATGAGGGATGAAGTTGTCCGCTGACGGTGATGTAGTGCGTCGGCGCGCTCCATAAGCGGCGGCATCCACTTGAAGAGCTATTCTCACGCAATGCAGCTAAATCCTCGTTGTTGTTTTTTTGGAAAATGGACACAACGCAGCGCAACTGTTATTGAGCTGGTAGATACCAGTGGCTGGGCCGCTTCATATATTGGTTTGATTTGTTTAATAAAAAATCCACGATGCCCCACTTATGCAGGGTCGTATCTGCTTTTATCCGTCCGTTTGTTAAGGTCATAACTCTTCGGAAGTGGTATGTGTGTTGCTGACTGCTGAAAAGATATCAAGAATCGTTTTGTTTGAAATCATGTAAGGATTTAAGTTGAAGGATACGTTGTTGTGACAGGTTTGACAGAAAAGCACACAATTGAAGGGTATTTTGTTGGATACGTTGGATACGGTTGGATTTTTGACGTTGGGCTTCAAAGCGCTTCAATCAATGAACCTTTCATTCACATCAAATCTTTACTCGGTACTAGGCCATTGTCATTTCGTCAATTCCGGGTGGGGTACCTGAAAGTCTAGAGCAGAACATGTTTTGAACCTATTTTATACTGAAATCATTTCCTCGATAAATTTAGACTACTAATAGATGCTGAAATACATTATTTTCGACTATTGGACTTACGCTAATGCCTTTGCATTGGATTACTAGCATCGCTCGAGAACCGACTATTTTGTCCTTAGTTCCGAGTTCATGTATGAGTCTTCATGCCACTTCGTAGGTACAATGCTACTCTCATCGCACCGATCGAAAACAAATCAGCAAAGAGTTTATGCCGTTAGCCCTAATAGATTGTAAATACGCAATTGATTGAAATTATCCATTTCTTGCTGTTTTTTTTCATCCTTTTATTCATCCACTTCATGTCCGCTTGCTCTCTTAACCTTGTATGGCCCTGGGGTGCCACTGGCTTGTCACGGGACGAAGAAAACGGTGTGACAGCATAAGCCGGCCGACTGACGAGATAAGGGTGATAATATGCGCTATTTCCAGTTCGGGCTTATCTTGACCTAAACAGCCCCGAGACCCGTTTATTTATTCCCAGTGCCACATGCCCCGCCGAGATTGGCATGTGATTTGGTTGTGAGTAAACAAAGCGCCACCACTTGCGTCGTCTGTCTGTCCCTCCGCCACCGGCCACTAATGGACCGAGCTAACGCACACCGTCTCGTAGCGTTTCGGTGCGATTATTAACAGTGCTGTGAGGTTGGGTTTTCGTTGACCAAAAAGTCGGTCTTTCAGTTGGTATTTGAATGGAGCAAAAAAAAAATGTTGATAATTATGCGAGCGATTATTTACATTTGACGTGTATCGCCTAATCTGGAACAGAAATTACTTTCATGTATATTTCGCCATATTTCTGGATGTTTTTGGGATTTTGATGAGTTTTAATGGTCAGATTATGGTGGCACATTACAGTTTTTTACGACTTTACGCTTCCTGTGAGATGGATATTGTGGGACGAAGTCACATGTACACACTCAACAACAACAAAAAAACGTCTTGTATAAACATTCCTTCGCCTCCACACAGAAGCCGATTCATTCATCGACAGAATGGGCTGCTGCAGGATCGAAGATGGCAAATGCAAAGCAAAATATTGGAGCGCTGCCGAACTGCCCCGTACTGGTTCGCAGCCGACCTTACAATCCAAAGTACAAAGCTTGGGCGGCGCAACATCAGTATTATCATCATCATCATCATCATCAACATCAGCGTCGTCGTCGTCGTCGTCATGATCATCAACCTCAGTCAGCGCAAGTGGCGATGACGACGAGCAAGAGAAGCGCGAAGGGAAAAGAGCTCTCATTATCACAGTCACTTGCGGTGCCGGACGGCCGTCGTCGTCCAATAAACCGCGCAGCAGCAAACGGATTCCGAATGACGTCGGTTGTGTGTGTGTGTGTGTGTGTGCCGAACCCCGGGTCGCGTCACCTAGGCTGGCCGCACAGCGCGCCGTTTCGCAACGTCAATCGCACCTTCCGCTGCGTTTCTCATGTTCATGTTTCGTTTCCTGCCTTTCGTGAACTATCCCCCGACCCGGACCCATCAGCCTCCAAGTGCTTTGACGGGGTTTGACATACACGCGGTGGGTATGTATGTTTGTTTTGCATACAAATAAAACATGCACCCTTGTATACTTCGTCTCCACCGCCCTGATGCGGCGTTAGTCTCTTCGTTAAGCGATCCCGAAAAAAAAATCAGAGAGAGGATCAGATTTTCAATTGACTGGCAAGATATAGAGTGTTTACCGTGTTCCATCTGTGCCAGCGAGACAGGAGACGAGTAGTGTGAATATTCGAGCTGTTGTAATGCCACAGCTACACACAGTCTGATCTCTGTGTAGTCTAAGGGCCGTTTCGGATGCCCAGAGAGTTACCAAAGCGGATCGATTTTGTATGTTACATCGTATGTACCGAGAAAGCTTCTGTCTGCAGGCAGCGAACAGAAAAAGCTCTCCCTCTGGTCGTCGAGGTGAGCTTTCCTGTGTTTCGTTCTTTCGCTGGAGCCAATAGTCTGTCCGCGGGCCTTATTGTAGGATGCTGCCACCTCGTAAAATGATAATTTGATTCTCACTTTTTTTATTCGATTAGCTTGCTTCCTGTCGACGTGTCGGCTGGTGCCACCTCGTTCGGATTCGACGAGCCCGGTGGTTTTTGCTTTGCCGCTGTCGTGTAGTGGTTTTTCCTGTGAGACCCGTCTACAGAGGTACGTTCAATGGCACTGTTCACCGGTGCACAGGGTTATTAAGCATCAGCATGGTGGAGGTGTACCAGCTGCTCAGTTGACGTGTGGCCACGTAAGACTCGTCCATCGGGCAGCAGGCGGTAGTTGTAATTAGGAAAATTATAACTACATTTATCACACCTTTGTGAGAGGTGTGGTTGGTGTGCGAGCCGCCAGCCCGACTTGCTTCGAGATCGAGAAGTCGCTGGCAAATTACCTTCGTTTGACCGGTGGACTGATTGTAACGCTTTATACAATTTCGACAAATTACAGCATCGTCCGCGGTTACACCTTTTGGAAATGCCGCGCACGAATTGCACTTACCGCCATTTCTGAAATTCGAACTTGATTAGCTTGTTACCAATGGCGAACGGATTGGTGAAAATTGATGCTAATATTCTGTTTGTGCGACAACATGACATGCGGTATATGAAGATGCCGTGTGTCGTCGTGTATTATAAGCGTTTCACGCCAACGGGAAGCTCTAGTGATCAGCTTGAAGTGAAGCAGTGGAGTGTATAAAAATTGTATGAGTTTTTTTATGTAGTGTAAAAAAGTGGCATTGACGTTTCCGGGCGGCAAAGATCAAAGGGGACCGACCGGTATGTGCCAATTCTTCGGCAAAGAAACTAGAGAAGGTCGCTTGTTTGGCGTACAATTTAGTCAGTCGCGTTTCAGATGCGCCTGCCTCTCAAATGAATAAAGATTTCATTTGCAAAGTGATGATGGTTTCCTCTGTGTGTGTGTGTGTTTATTTTTGTTTTGTTTATTGCGCTGCTTCTACCGGCAAAAATACTTCTCCGAAGTAAACAGGCGCCCCACCACCGCTCATTGATATGTAAAACAGAAATAATGGGAAGCAGTGCATATTCCCCCGGGGGTGGTGGGCAAAAGGATGTAACAGGATAATCGTGCGCAGTGCGGACTGGTTTGGACTCGTCACTGGCACGGGCAGGACTCGTCGTTCGCTCGGTGTGTGGCTGTTTTCTTTTTTTGCTTTCCATGCTTGGCCAAGCATGAACTGCAAACGACATGCGAAAGGTTGTTTCCGATAATCGAAAGTGAATTCGATTAACTCGCCGAGTCTTCTGTTCCGCCGCAAACGGCAATCTTCGACGAGCCCGAACGTTCGACGGATGTGCCATACATGTGCGGTGTTTGCCGAACGACATTCGAGCATTGTTTGTGGTATTGTTTCGAGTGTCGTTGGCTGGAGCTACTAAGGATTCGGGATATTTTTAGGCATATCGACGAAACGATATTCCGCGGAGACTTTGCTGAGCTTCGCAACGTTGAATTACGCTACTTTAGCCGTGTGCAATGAAGCGTCCATGTTAACATGTTTGGCAATTGATTCTGTTTTGCTACGCAAGATGCTCAGTAAAGGTAGGGACAATAATTTCCCAACATTTTAGATTGCAATGCACATTGGAAATTTTTGGAATCCAATGGCGACGGGTAAATAATGTCGAATTAAGCGTTATAGATTTTTCTGGTTTAAACAAGGTAATTAAACATTTCGTTGTAGCCTTATAAAAATGTGAGTTTTTATGTACTATCTTTTAGATACTATAAGATTTAGACTTACACACTATCAGTGGATTTACATTCCACAGAAATGACAAAAAAATGATTTAAACTCTATTGTATTTGTTTTTATTTTTGCCATCTCTTCTTATCGATCTTAAGTTTACCATTATCTTTGAAGATTACAATTTATTTAGTATCCTTATGTTGCCAAAATTAATAAATTATACAACGCTGAATTTAATGGATTTCGATTATTATGAATACGGTCGGTTACGTGATTAGCGTCGTTTTGCTGAATTGATTGATTCTCAATAATCAATTTTTCAGTAATTGAGTAATTGATGATACATTTTTGAATTGTTATATCAGGTTTTTTTTTGCGGAAATGAAACCTTTCGGGTCAAGCTTCCAAAACATATTTGAAAGTCGGAATTTGCTCCGTTTTTGCCTATTCTTAATTTGTTCGGCTTTCCTTCCCCAGTCTTTATCCAAGTCTTCATCTAAGCCCTATTGTCTAGTCCCAGTTCCTTCATCAATCTGTACATCAATTCTCATTTGCTACATAGATCTTATTATTTGTTATTGTACCCATCCCCATATCTGACAAAATCTGCAATAATCAGACATTTGATACTGGTATTCTTCTTTAAACATATGAATATGAAATAGGGTAGCGAACTGTGGATGGTTCACTCTGACACAATGAATTATATTTTTATTTGTTACAAAAAATTAAAAAATGAACACATTCTCCGAATCTCTGAGCAGAAAAGATAATATATTTTGTTACTAAAAACATAATTTCATTACTTGTTACTTGTATCGTTCACAATCTTGAAATCGCATTTTCTACCACATTTAAGTAATTTCTGTCGAACCGGCGGTACTCCGTCTTAAAATGTAAAGCTTTGTCCCCGGAGGCACTCGTGGGACGGGCAGGAAACATAAAGGACACGTTGTTATGGTTAGGAGAGTAATTTACTTTCATAATTGTGCAATGCCGCCACAGAGAGGAGGTAAAGCATAATTCGGGTATCTAATATCCACAACAACACAAGAGGCTTGTTAATGGGCCGCGCGATGGTGGACGCACCAAGACCACAAATGCCGCTTTCTGCGAATCAATTTAGGAAGGAATTTTGATTATCAATTGTGTAAACATTTTCAGCCCAAAATCAGTCGAGAAGGAGGTGTACAGATAGGCGGCATGAAAGCAAGAAAGCGGGGGGCATAGAATAATGTCTTTGAATCGAATTTCGATCGAAGGGCAAATTAGTTCGAAAACAGCCTGAGAGTGGCTCTTGATGCTGCTTTTTTTCCTTCATTGATCAAAATGAAGTGCGTGTGCGATATTGGGTGTGTGTAAGTAAGTGGTAGTTAACGTGCTTTTCAACAGCAACGATATGTCCAACAGGCACCGTCGGGTGTGCGTTTATTTATTCATGCTGCCGTCAGTAAGTGCCATTTGCCAGCGGCAATTAGCGACGCCTGTTAACGAAACGATCGTTTAATGTGAGTCCGCACACTATTTATGCTGTGCCGACCCATACAAACGACCCATAACTATTGTGCTCCGATTGTTTGTGCTCGTGTTGCGCGCGTCACCCGCGACTAGGTCGTCGGACCAGCGTCGTCAGCGTGAGAACACACTCCTTTTTCTGCTGCCAGTAGCCTAATGCAGCGCACCGTGAAAAGACTTCAAGAAGGTGGCTTACGTCGACTCCGGGACGGTGAGAGGAAAAGTGGGTGGTAATTAAAAGGTATCGTATCCAATCAACAGCCCCAACCGGTGTGGTGGCCGTCAAAACGACGTTCTCTGGGCAATTGTATGATGATGCTTTGGTTGACGGCGAGCCACTACAACACTGGACTGAGTGGTATCGTTTTCTACTCAATGCAGCCAAAGCCGGAACTTATCGCAGCTTGATGAGCTTGTGTGCAACAGGGCGGCGGTGGGAAAAGTGGTAGAAAGTGGCAAATTGGACTGCTTTAATGTTGGGCACGGGGAAGGCGTGGAAAAAGCTCCCATTGTTGAGGCCGAAGAACGAATCGTGGACGAAATTGGAAGAATGTTCTTCTCCAGCAGCAAACCATTTATATACTGGTCTTTTCTTAACACGGCGTGGCAAGCGCGTTTTAGTTTAATTGAAGTGTGCCGTAGCACGCACCACCCCGTTGTTGACAGCTGAGCGGAACGCGGCTCAGAGCGATTGCATCGTGTTTGCGAACTGGACGGCCTTCCGTCCGGAGAGGACGCACAAGCACACCTTGACGCGCGCGGTGCCGAGTTTCGCGAAGCGGATAATTAAGTGTGCGTCTTCATGAATTAAAGATTTGTGCTCTTGCTACCATCGAGCTTAGGTTAGGACGCGCTCTGTAAGGGCACGGAGAGTATCTGGTGCTGCTGCTGCTGTTGGTGCTGGCATATAAAGTGTCAACGTGTTGGGTAAGGATAATGTAAGTTCGGTCACTACAGAGTCGAGACAGCGACGGTTCCCAGAGTCGCGCACTAGCGTTGGCGTTTACGGTGCGAATCAAGCTCGCAGAACCTTAGGCTACCCGATACGCTGGGTGGACGGTTTTGTGGTCGATGGTGTGTCAAATGTCATTAGTAAAGTTTTCTTAATTATCCGCTGGGTCGTTAACTCGCTCGGAAAGTGTTTCATCTTTGATTCGGATAATTAAAAGTAGGACCCTTTGTAAGATCATGGGAACGCACCGGTTGGAACGGCAACATGCAAAGGGCAACCGGTGTACAATTTGGAGATACGGCAGGCAGCTTTATCCTGTACCTTTATCCTTTCTCCACCATAAAGTAACCCCAACAGTAATTGAACCGTAAAGAATATTCGGCGGATGATTGCTACACCTTCAAACGAAAGTGCCTTCAGTTGAGCGAAGCAACTATTCAATCAGTTGTTTTGCTGTAGATGATACGCCATTTAATCTAATATCCAGTCGTTAGTGCTTGTTCTTGTTCCGAACGGTGTACCACACACGGTGTAACGATTGTGTCATAATAGCGCTCGTTACATCGTTCGAGCTTTAGGATGCAAATAGCTAGGCCGGGAAATTGCGATGCTTTTTGTATCGTGTATCATTGGCCGTACAAAGACGAATACGTTTGAGTGAGTGAAGAGTGAAGGATGCAAGGGATAAAGGACACAGCGTAAGTGTACATGGATGGGCAGGAAATTGTAATTAACGGCGTGAAATGCATTCCGTCAATTCTTCGCCTTGACCGAAGTGGCCGGTGCGGTTTGCTTGAGATGTTGCATCCGTTTACAACGTTTTTGCTTTTTTGTTCGAAAAGAAATTTACAGTATGTTTGCAGGTTTAGTCTGGAGTGTTTCTACTTGGCTCAGTAGTGCCTGGAATTCTGTAAGCTTCATTTGCAATCGTTTCATTGAATTGAGACGTCTCTTGGTGCTCAGATGGCAAAGTTACGAATTATTACATACTGGTGCGGAGTATTCGATATCTTGGTATGTATCTTCAAAACATAATTCTTCAATAACTTTGTTGTTACATTAATTTTGGTTGGAGTAAGATAAATTATATTTTTATTTAAATTGCAAAGATGAAAATAATTTGAATTTTTATTAAAAAAAAAAAGATAAATGATTAACAGAGCAGAGGGAGAATAGTGATGAGGGGAGTCTGTGTTAATTACAATTGGTTGCACTAGAGGAAAAGGGGAAAAGAATTTACAATTTTGACCACACGTAGTTTATGGATGACGCTAAGGGTTGTAAGGGTTGTTTGGATTAATGCACCTCCGGGGCAAAATGCACCCTTCCCGTGTTATACATTGCAAGGCTTTTACCGTTAGAAAAACTAAACTATCGTCGTTCTGAGAGTTTAACAGCGCTTCATGCACAAAAACAGATAATGGGACTGAAATTTCAGTCTGTCAGCTGGTTGCATTGTATAGCAGTTTTCGAGCTATCAAAGTGGGTGTAATATACAGGCTTATCCCAATCGGTATGTATTTAGAAGGCTGATTTTTATAGCTTCTGCCTCTGAACATAAATTTTCAAGAGTGTTTGTGTACTCGGAAAGTCGCCAGAAAGCAGAGGAAAAGTTTTAACCCGTTCTGTCAAAAAGTGATGTTCAAATTTGGTTATAAAAACAGACTATGAGACCACCTGAACTACATACATTTGGATTCTAGATTCCACCATCTGATCTCTTTAATGCACCATGGGATAAATGAAAACACCATCTTATTTTGCCATTTCTTCAAGCAGATGCTCGAATCTAATTCTAGCTTTGATGCTACAATAATCTAGATTAAAAATCGCAGGCTAGTTTTGTGTCCGGTTTTGTACGGAGTGTTTACATGATTTCAACCTCCAATTGTCAAACTCCATACAAAAAAGCTGACTAGAATCGCAAAGAGCCCCAATATTAATAAAACAAAAACATTAATGGTATGATGTTTTTTTTTATTTATTTTTTGTGAATGTTTGTTCTGTTTAATCAAATTAGAGCTTTAAATTTTGTGTCGGTAAGAATGCATATTTACACGTATTTTAATCAAAAATGTTTTCAACTACGAACTGGGGCATAATGCATCTAACAGATCGGGGCAAAATGCTTTAGTTAGGCTAGTGTCTGTGCTTCATCGAATGCGATTTTATCGGAAGGCCTGTCAATATTTTATATGGGATTTGACAGATAACATTGAACAACGAATCCAAACAATTTCGTCGTCAGACTTTATCTGGCAAATTCCATACAACATTTTGACAGAGCACGTCCGATAAAATCGCTCGCGAAAAAGCACTGCCACGGGCCTAAGTGCAGTGCAAACTAGAATTAGTTTTTTTTATAGTTGACATTTATATTGGAGCATTTTCCCCCGTTGATCTGGTGCGTTGTTAAGGTGAGATTAGCCCCATTGCTATGGTGTGTGTGTTTTACCTCAGCACTGGTTTTTTTTGGCTCAACCAGATAAAAATCGCTTTGGAATGGATCTGCTTAGAAAATGGCATGTGTATGGTTTTTTTTTTGGGGTAAAATTGACCAAAGTTCGTTAACAGACAGCTTACATTCACATTAAAGAATCATATTACTTGATAAAATCAACAATCGCCAGCGAATTTAATTGGAAATTAATCAATTTTCTTTAAGTGGTTTGCATTATCCCGTGAACCCTTGATTAAAAACACCGATGACCGATGCCCATAATAAGATGAAGGAGACTCTCATCAAATATCTCAACGCTCAAGCTGGCTGAGTGGCTAGGGAATATTTATCATCCGCGTTGAATTTTCCTAAGCACACCTTATAGACAGTTTCGTTCCGCCATATTAAATTTCGACAATTGTGTACCGCAAATAGTTTTGATGTTAATTTTTTGGCTTGTAAAAAATGCAAGTATGAAGTCACCTAGTTTCAATGGAAAGGCAATGGCCCCCTAGCGTATGCCCAATATTTTGATACAGTCAGCCCTTAACTTGGTTTCACTCTACTACGGCTCTCGAATTCGTTAAGCTTCTAACGGTACACAGAGAGTGGTGGGTAGTCGGGGGTGTTAACCGTTCGTTTTCCCTTTTTCTGTCTGTCGACCCGTTGACCATGGACAAGTGCACGCTCTCGTTACATTTATACGTTGTTTTTCTTTGTTTTTCTTCCTTTTTTACATCTATGCACGGTTGAATGCAATTGAAACGTGCCTTAGGAGAGTCAAAATATTCACTGTACGTTTGCCATTTTGTTTTGCTTTGTGTTGCTGCCCATGCCTGCTTGTCAACATAACGGAACGTTATAAATTGCACTAACTGTGGGACGCACATGTAAACCCACATATACACCTACGACGCAATACTTGAAACCGTGCGAAATGTTTCAGCTACATTCGCTTCCTGGCACCGCAAGAAACTGGTGTCCTTGGGGTGCATTCTGGACGTTCTCGTTCTTCGAAGCCGTGCAGCAGCGAAATCTGTGTTGATCCTACAGTCACATCGCCCATAACAATCGTTCTCCCCTCGCGCCAGTGCGGTCAATAAATACGATGCAAGGAAATTCAATTCGTGCAATCGAACCCAGCATCGATCGGTCCTTTGACGTCGGCGAAACGGTTTGTGTGTGTCTGTGCCTAGGTGTGTACAGAAAGGGTTTCGATTTCGTATCGCTGCTGCACGTAAAAGCTCGCACGTCACATGTATCGGTAGCTCGATGCACGGCAATGGAAATGTTATCCGCAGCATTACTATCGGCGTGCCGTTTCCGTTTCGCGGGCAACTAGAATCCTGCGTCTGCGGTTTTCAATGATTTGCAATCGCGTTCCAGCAAAAATTGGGTAAAAAATGTGCTGCTACGGTGTAATACAAGAAAGTAACAAGCACGGTGATCAAGTTTGCGGTCGGCAGTTGGTGCGCATTTACATGTAGAAGAGGAAGAGGAAGGGAACCGTCCGTGGAGGGGGGGGGGATAGACGGCGAAGGTGAACCATTTGTTTGGACGTGGCAACGTTACTTGGCGGCACGAAATTGCTCCCATCACCAGCGACGCTCTGACGTGACGGACGTGTATTGTGCTGGCAATGTGCATGTGCAGCACCACGATCGCTGACGGCGATGCAGATGAATGCAGTTGCAGCCGAGTTTGTGCACTGCTGGCAGGAAGCGTTTGCGCACTGCCCTGTACCATTGCATGGGAAGCCGTTTGTAAATGGGTATGGCGTGTCACGTGATGGATTTGCAGACTTGCTATTTTTTTGCGTGCGATTCTTGACGTTGACAAAAGGTTTCTACATCCACCATATGTATGGAAGCAATATTTCCTGGCTGTTAGGGACGTTTCCAACCGTTTTCTCAATCAAAACGTACTCTATGTGCTCGCTTTATGTGTGCAATGTTTGAAATGCACTTCTTTGGTGATTTTTAAAAATAAATAAGACCACTTCCTTTTTATGATGTAACCAATCCATGGTGTCATACATTTCATACACCTTTCTCGATATTTTTTAACAAATAGTAGGTGATGTCGTTGAGTAAGTGAAAGCAATGAGTGTACATTTAACTAAGACGGTTTCACCAGTCAGAAACGAAATGTCAATAAACTATTTTCACTAGCTCAACGTCCATTCCAGAAAGTAAAAAAGCTCGTAAGTTGATGTGTTTATAATCGTATGTTTAAAACACTGTGTAAAGTCAGATTTTGTCAGAGGAGTCAAAAATTTCTTAAATATATATTAATTTAAAAAAATAATAAGGTAAACAGCTTAAAATTTATATTTGGAAAAGAAGAATTCGATTGCGATTCGATGCCAACTCTGGAGCCGTTTACATATACGGTTCGTATACATAGAAAAAATATTTTACAAATAAAATAGAAAAAATCAAAATAAAAAAAAGATATTTCACATTCTGAATTAGCACGTTAGTTAAGCTAGTAAAAAGCGAAAAACAAAAAAAGCAGTTAAACTTTAAAAATAGACGTAAACTCCATTTTATTTAAAAAAAATCAAAAGGGGCCTTCAATGCACATTAAAAATAAGTATTTTAGTAGCGCATGTTTAGTTTTTTTTCTATAAAACCAAATATTTGGTTTTTGTGTGCGCCAAAGCATACAACATTAAATATTAAGCGTCTACAATAAACGATAATGGAGCAATCCGTTAGCCACCTGCGGTCTCGTCCTGCAGCTTATGTTTTACGATTCTAGCGCATGCCTTTAGCCTGTTCCTCCTTTCTTTTCTGCCCTATACACAAGAGCATGCTGTAAAAGCAATACTTTCCGCGGGTTTCTTTTGGCACATTTTGGCACATTGTGACGGGTGCAGTGACGTTCGGTGACATCGTTTTGTGAAAAAAAAAAAAACAATCGATTATGTGTCTATCGGCGAACCAGGGCGAATATTTTAAATTGGACAGCACATCAACGAGGGTTGCGGATGTAAATCGAGCATTGACACCACAGCCACACCACATCAATAATTTGTCCTTTGCTTCTTCCTTCCTGGGGACGTCAGGTGGCGTCGAATTATTGGTCCACTGGTACGAGCCTTTGAATTGATTGAAAATCAAGAAAGTATACCATGTGCGTGTGTGTGTGTGCGTGTGGGTACGACAGATAACGATACGGGCTTTGAGTTTAATATCCTGTTCGTTCGGTTCATTTCGGTGTCCCATTCGTTTATCACATTTTACTTTTCAGCAGGATCGCTTGTTTCCACGTGCGACTACCACGGATCGTGCGACAACCACGGACAAAAGCACCTCAGGCACACGCGCGGGATCCGATGGGGTATGAAATGGATCGAGAATTTCATGCTTGCATGGAGCTCACGTTCAGCCATTCGTTAAATATCGCCGTGGTTGATAAATGTTGCTTGGGAAAGTGAGCGTGGTGTATGTGTGCGATAATATCCCTTGTCCCGTTCAAACCAACGTCTGCGTGTATTTGGTGGTGCACAACTCGAAACTGGATGGTGCGTTCCCGTACTAGAAAGGGTAGAAGTTCTCATACCGGAAGTGTGTGTAGAGGAAATACATACGTGCTACAACTCTGCAGAACGGAGTCACTCTGTAGCGATGCACTGGTTAACATTTGAAAAGTAAAATACATTACGGCCTAATATTCCGTCGGGTGTGTCTAGGCAGTGGTCGGTTGTGGGGGTGGGAGCGGGATTGAAACTAATATCAATTGGCCCCCGACCGGCCTCATTTCACACAACTTCCCTGACCATAAATGGTGGTAGACAATTGATTCGATTGAACGAAATGAACGGCATTTCCCTGATTCCCCCGGTAGTGCTTCGCTGTATCCCATCTCTGAAATACATTGTGGCGGGTTTCGTACATTCCGCCAGCGCGCTTTTCACTACACAAAAACGACGTCGAAAGTCTGGGATATGATTCCGTGATGCTTTTTGATTTCGGGCACACTGGTTGCAGCAACATCAACCGTGGAACGCTGCTGTAGTTTATTTCACTGAATGTGCTGTATGCCCTCGAGAAAGGGAACGAAAGTGTGTGAGTGTGTGTGTGCGTGTGTGTGAGAGAGAGGGAGAGTTAAATAGAAGGGGAAGGGGCAGAGGTACTGACCGGTGGTGACCGAGCACTTTCGGCACCGTTCCGTTCCCGCGAAACACACGTATTTCACCACAACACGCCCGGGCTCTACCGCGGTGTAGCGAAAAGGCTGATTGATGAAATTGTTCCCAAACCTAACGAAGCGTGTGACTAACTCGAGCATAGCACGCCACCAACCGCCACCAGCAGCATAGCATGGCTTTGGGGCATCACGAATGCCAGCGAAATGGTTTGTAGAAATGTTGTGCCTTGTCAGCTTGTTTAATATATCTAGCATTTGGCGTGTGCAGTAGGGACTGCTTGTCTGTTTTTATCTTAAAGCTCACCCTTCAAATCAATTGTTGACAATCTAGCTTCCGTTAACTACAATGAAGTCTAGCTTGAATAGGTTTAGTCTGTTTTATTATGCTGCGTCATGTCAACTCATTTGGATTGCCTGTTATCACTTGATGACAACTGTGTTCTTGGAAATCATCGTGGGTCGCATTAACTAAATGATTAGTACCAAACAATTAGTGCGATTCGCAAACCATAAACATATTTTTATTTAGTTTCGATGTTCGATGGGTTTAAAACTAACAGCCACTTACCCAAACTCGATCAAATTCGGGAACGATTGTCATAATGATACAGAAAGGAGATTTCCTTTGAGATGTTCAGGATACTCATGAAATAAATTAAAGCAATGGTTGCATCCAGGCAACTACAACTACCGTTCCTATTCGATCGAGTTTGGGAAAGCGGTTTTAAATCTGGCATTGGGCCTAGCCGGAGCTGTGTGTGAACTAGTGATGTGCCCTATGGAGCGCATCCACGACTCCTATCCAACTCCGGTTTTTGTTAGTCCGATCCTGACTCCGACAAAATCGGAACCACTGATTCCGTGTGGAGTTGGAGTCGATCGGACTCAGGGTCGGCTGGAATCAGAATCAAATGGAATCCGGGGTCGGTCGGAGTCGGTTAGTTTCGCATTTGATTTTGTTTTTGGTTTTTTTGGAATTTTTGTTTTGGTTTGACACTACGTAAACAGGAGTTTTTGTTTTCCAAGAATATCGATGACATCAATACTTGGTGACATCATCCTTGTGCCGGCCTTCACCGGCAACCGACACTGACCGACTCCGAAAGACTCCGACTCTCGTAAACTGTGGTCGACTCCGATTCCGAACGACTCCGTCTTTCGACGACTCCTAATCCGACCCCAAATGACTCCGACTACGACTCCGGACTTCGTCGGACACTCCGACTTCGTTGGAGTGTTTTATCAACACCATGTGAGTTTTATAACTCGTTATTAAACAACAATCAAGAAAAAAAATTAGGTTTACTGTCAAAATAATAATTTAACTGTCAAAATAAACCACTTTGAAAATAGCTTTAATTAATGTCGCTGGAATTCGTTGGTGTTTTACGTGGTATATTTTTAAAGATATGTTATTTCTATACAAATGGTCTGAAGAAAGCAGGACGATTGAATGTATATCTATGTGACTTGTTTCAGGAGGAAATTGCATGTTTCCATTAACATAATGTCAATTTGGGGCAAATTTGTCAATCATGCTCGGGGACGGACAAATGGGCTGTTTATTTTGACATATGGCACTTGGCGAGGCTATGGTGTTGTATTTATCCATAGAATAAAGCATACGAGCATAGTTTCAACCATCCGATTTTATCCATTGAAACGCGTAAAAAGTGTTTTAATTTTAAAGTATATTTTTGGAAGATTTTGCATTGTTCTGGATACCGGAACAGTTAATCGACAGATAGGAAGAGAACACATTTCACAACGCGTGCGCAAAAGCTTTTACCATTACCTAAGCGCTGTTGTCCGTTATGCCCCAGTGTTTTGACGTTTCACGTTTTGTATACGTGTTTGTCCCAGAGCTATGCCAAATTTCCACCACGCGTAAAAATAGCATCACGTGAAATTTTTATTTTACAGTTTTCTATATGTTTGCGATTTTTAGGTTTTGTGGCAATTTTATTAAAATTTAACAGTAGAGTGTATTGTGTGTTGTGTTTCGTAGACAATTCAGATGAATATTCATGAAACTGCTTAACGTGTCCATTTTGATCGGCTTTCCCCCTACTAAGAAACGATTATAATCCTCCTGATCCTTGCATCCTGCTATCGGGGCTTTCCATTTCATGCAAGAACACACTCGCATGGTGTTAACATTAATCACTGATTGTAAGGAGATAATATTCAACATAATGAACTGAAATTCTACTCCCAATATATTCCTACCCTCCGGCGACCTCGTCATCTAAATGTGCCAACACAAATGTTTCATCTCATTCCAGTGCTGGAATTCAATAGAGCATTTTTCCATACCGGGCTTCTGCTCCCCCCTATATCTCTTTGTACCGTTCTTCTCTACTCTGATGCCCTTCTATCTATCCTGCACGTGGAGCAGTCGCGTTGGTGGAGACTTTTCTTGTATTTTTTTAAACCGTGCGTTCAATACTGTACTGTACGTTGCTTTCGCATTTAATTTATTCTCTAACTCCCTGAGGGATCACTGCAATCGGTCCGTTTCACGGTGGAATGTTGTTCCGTTTCCGTTTCAATTACCGCTTGTCGCCTGCTGCCGCAGGGCGGGTTCGTTTGATTACTCTGTGGGACCCTTGTTTACCATTGCTGTTTGTTTGGTTGTGTGTGTGTGTTTGTGCCTCTTTTATCGGCTAGAAATTTTGCAAGGATATGCCGCCAGGCATTGTTCGTTTAGTGTGGTAGAGTGTAATACAAGTTATTGTGTAGTCAACGATCGTATCAGATCGGAGTTTTGACAAAATCTAAAGTATTCAAACTCTCACAATGTTCAGCTGTGTCGAGTGTGGTATTGTGTACATAATATCTTTTGCTGCTGCTCCGTGGAAATGATAGAAGAATATACTTTTCGGCACTATTTGGTAGATCCATCGGGTAGGGAAAGGTCGTGTTTGGCCTTCTTGGAAATGAAGATAACAGTTTAGGGTCTGGTTGTTTGTGGTATTTGGCAAAAAATTGGACACCATCCTGTAAAAAATGCAAGTCCAGGGATCGAAAAGACTCAAGCAAAGACGTAATATTTCCCTCCCAGAAAATTATGTCCTCAATACTTGCATCACCAAATTGATGTTAATGGACGCATTGGGGCTTCGTTTCTCACATACCCGGTATTCAACGGTAGCATTCGCTGAGGAAACCGTAACAAAATGAACCTTTTTATTATAGCTAGTAAAACGGGGAGAAAAAAAATCTCCTCATCTAACAAGGTGCTGATATATTCATTCTATTTTTTTCTGACCCTTGCCACTTCCGGCGTACGGTCGTCGTGTGATTTATGTTGGGGCTGTTTTTTTATTTACTGAATAACCTTCCAATTCATATACTTCATCTACATATTTTTGTGAATGTAACCCACGGCTTTTCTTTTCCTTTTTTTACAGGAGGCTCCGACAGCAACAAAGGAAAGAGCAAAAAATGGCGCAAGATCCTTCAGTTTCCCCACATATCGCAATGCATCGATCTCAAGAACAAAATAGGTAAGTTTGGTTGGTGTGCGAGGCGGGGCCCAGGTATGACTCCCCGGCGTCACACAGTAAATTGAATCACCGGAAATTGAGGCACAAGATGAAAGCGTTGTATGCTGTTTTATATTTTGAAGTTAACTTGTCTGGCTTCAAACAATCAGCGGAAGGGACGGAGCGAAAGTTCACTCGCTTGTAAGAAAGAATGTCTAAAAGCATGGAATGGAGATGGCATGTGCAAGAATTGCTATGGTGACGACGACGTAGGCGGTAAAAAGCTGTCACGTGATTTGACATTGGTTAATAATTTCTTCGCAAAAACAATTTTTCGGGTTAAGAGAGATCGACAATAGTTTCGTAAAAGTAAAATGTAAATATAGTAGATTTGATGTTGGATGTAGATTTCAACAAGCTATTGTATCGCTAGTTAAATGCTACTTGCGCCGCAGTAGGAACCACATTAATCATTTCTAATTACTTCACGTCTGTTTGTTTGCGCTTGGGATTAGTAGTGCACGTCAGAAAAAAAACGATAAATTTAAGCTAATTTATAGTAATTTTAATTAACAAATAAATAATCCTTCCGCGCGTTACAACGCTTGGGCTCGTCCCATTCGTTTGCAATCAGTGAATGGACGGACAAACGTGTGTACAACACACCCACACGGGCCAGCGGGAGAAACAAAGTACAATAAAACCACTTTCACATCAACCAATTATTATGGGAGCATCAGGGGAGGTCCTGTTGTGGGTGTGGAGTGCATTTATACCCCTCTGTCTTCCCCTTGTAAATGGGGGTTGATGATAGCGGTCGTTAAAAACCCCGGCAATATACCACAGATGCACAATTATCCATTGTTGATGGAACCTTCCTTTCTGTTTGGGGTGGTGTTGAGTGGAAAGCAAACGGTCGATGATGTTCTCAGGTAATAGATAGCACATTACTGACAAAAATCGGTACAAATTCGGTTGAAACTACGTTGATAATGCTTTCACAATTTACGATAGATGTATCATAAAAGTGTAAAAAAAAGTTTCCATGTTTCTGCAGTAAATGTGTAAATTGGGAAATGGATACGATGTAATTAAATGCAAAGCAGGTCCTGTAACGCTTGTAAGTCTGCACTTTCCGCACACGTTTTGTGTGTATACGCTGAGTGAATTGGGTTCCAATCAAATTTGTGATTTCGGTTGGTTTGGTGTGAACATAATCGATGGATTGTTGATGCCAGGAAAGAATATTTTTTTCTATAACTATGTGTTGTCACACGGTAATTCAAATGGAAACATGAAGCCAGCGAAAGTTCCTTTCATTATATTTTAACGCTTAAAGTTGTTTTGTACCACACCCATTTCCTCGCGTTCTAGATCATACTTTTGTATGCGTGAGTCTGCGTGAAGATGAAAACTGATGGTAATATCTGTTTGTCATAACATTTACACAAAGAATCGATCAACCAAGCAGAGACAGGCCAGTATTTTAATCAAGGAGCGCCTGGATTGAATCAATTGTTTTCTGTAATCGATTTTCCCGTGCCTTGCGCCAACGGAAAACAACGGAGTGCACAATCCTGTCCTTCTCCGTCACTTCTGCCACCGATTTTAAAACGATAGGCTAGCGGAGACATTTAGATGTTTGGAATTTAGTTGCTAAGTTGCTTGGCAATCGCATTTTGTGACTGCTGCGTGCGTTTTGATCGATGTAATCCTCCGATGAATAGAGTGTGGAGTAGGGTGACATTTGCTTGAGAAAGCAAATCAATTCTGCTGATAGCAATGTAATAGAAAGCGATTGTATGTAAGCCAACTGCCAATGCACCATTATCTCGTTGCGAAACCGAAGGAGGCGAACGTACGTGGTGGTGTTACATTATTTGCATTCTTTGCATTCTGGACCCCTCGGTGTACACACACGTGAGCAAACTTGACAGTTTGGATTGGTGTACCCTCTGTTTGTGTGCGTGTGTTGGTGTGTGTTGGTTTACGATTCTTCTCAAGTGTGTCGGCGGTAAGTTTCCCATGTCGCTCACGTTGGGATTCGTTATAAGATTGAGAACGATTTTCTCCAAACATATAGATGTACGACTAGTGAATGCAAACAGTAAATGCCGGTGTGCTTGCTACCGGATCTACCAAACCTGTCGAAGCGGCGGGAGGGTACGAGGCACGACGGACGGGGTTGGCAGCCAACGGAGAAAGGACATGAATTTTCCCATCCCATGCGCAGGATTTGCGTCCCAGTGTGAGGCAATTTCTCCATGCTTTTCATCGTCTGACATTAATGGGATTTAGATGATCTAAAAAGATGGGAATTACATGCTTTCTCTCCCCCTGGCCAAGCTATCCACCGAATGACCGAATCTCGCATAGCACGCCATGAGGAATCACACGAAGCCCTGGGGCGGGCGGAATCGGAAGTCAGACCCGAGAGCGCGTATATCGATCGATTGTTTGCTTTCGGTACGAAAATTTCTCCCAGTGGTGTGGTTTTGCTGGAAAATCTAATCAGCATTCCTGGAAACAGTGCCAAACAGTCACCTCCCGGGCATCCAGGTGAGTTCCCCGGGATAGCAAATGCCATTTATTTAGCAACTTGCTGTCTCCGAGCTCTGGATGTCTCCGGCGTGGGGTCACGTGTTTCATGCTGTTTTCTTTGATAGCATACCGCTTTACTGGGACATAAAGTTGTTGCCGCACAGTTTTACGTTCCATGGTTTACGGATGGAAGTAATTTAATTTATTGTTGCAAACTTCTTCGACTGGTAGAGTCTCTATATCTGCTGTAAGCGAAGTCTAACGAATATCACGCAAGTTATCTTGAAATAGAAAATAAAGCTTTATTCACAAAATATTAAATCATATATTTCTTAAGGTAGGTAGTTGTCAATATATTACAGTTTATTACAAAACGCAGTGTGATGTCATTGATCGCACCATCGCAATATTTAATGTAACCCGATTTGTTTGATATAATGTTTCTCTTCTTTGGGCCCAATGGGCTTTTTTATCATATCAGTCATAAAAGATAAAACAAAATCAAATACATCAACCTCGCGTAATGAGGTATTTACCCCCTCGCAGCCTTTTACTTTTGTTTAACAATATGTTCGCCGTTCGCACCCTGCACGTGTCGGTGTGGGTTCCTTGCTTTTTTGACGCGATAACGCAATCAGTGCTTTTATTATTATATTATAATGAAGTCATAATGCAGCGAGCAAAATCGCTGGCGGGGTGCAGATGTTCCAAGAGTGGTGTACTATAAATGATTGGTGCTATGTGCATGTGTTCGTGCAAATGAACGAAATACAGTAGCCGAAATGAAATTATGTTCATTTGCACGGAAGCGAGCGAAAGAAATCAGGGAGAATCAAAGCAAATCAAAGAGCACACGAGTACAGGAAGAACGACTCTGCTGAGGGAGTTTATTCTAGCGCGTGTTAATACTACGAGCTGATGAAATTGATTAAAATAACATTGCGTGACAAGAGTTTGTCCTTAGGATGATGAAAAGAGTAGAAAAAATAAAGGATATCACACATTTAGCGGACCTGAATATAAAGGATGGTAGCAAGAATATTAAAAAGACCATGCTTTTTGGATGCTGAAGAAACATGCACGCAATTGTTCAGACGCCAAAAACGAATAACGACGTCGGTGGCTGCGTTGGATCTCATCAGAGATGATGATGTTTTGGCGAACTTTGGTGGGCCGTCCCCAAAGCTCCATGGCAATGCCCGTTTCATGGGCCGGTGTAGTTGAAGATGTGGACGATAGGGTCCTGCAAGCCTATCGCCACTATCGTCCATGGGCCATAGCACAAGCACGTAATTGACTTGGAAAGCACTGCAATGTCCGGAATAAATCTTGTACTCGACTTTTCGCATTATTGCAAGCAAACCGAAAAATAAAGTGCTCGCAAAGGATGATCGACGAGAAAGTTGGAGGGGCTTTGGGTGGGTAGCACCGGTAAAATATGCTATGCTACGGACGGAAGTAATGAGATAAATGTTCGGTCGTTTCATACTACCTCTTCATCGCTCGCCGCTTTGCAGCACTACGGGCTGTCTGGTAAAATCGCTGGAATGGCGCTCCTTTTCACCAGCATTTGGGCAGAAGACGCCAGCACACATACGACACGATGCGACAGCACTTAGTCATGTTGTACTGATGCCAAATATTCGAAGCCAACAAGGGCATATATGGGGGAAAATTGTTGGATAAATGATGGACACTGGAAAAGCCGTACGCTATTCGTGTAGTCTGGAAACTTTCCTTCTCGTTTAAAGGTTGTTACGGCGCAAAAGTGTAACGATTTGTGTCATTAAATTCCTGTTCCTTTGTTCACTCTTGCTGCTGTTCGTTGATGGTGTATTCGTTGCTTATTGATACATTTTGTGGGAAACTTTCAAGAATCTTAACACTGATGTGCTTTATACTGATAATATTTTAGAATAATCTGGTATATTTAATAGCTGGTCTTTTCTTCACACTTTAATATCAGGTAATTCGTCATCTGTGTTCAATGAAACGATCACCAAATCTTGATCATACTTTAGCCGATGTACGCGTTGGTGTGACATCACTTTACGCTGTCTCGACGGCCAAGACCTTTTCGGTTCGAATAGAACGGATCGTTTACATTTCTTCTATGGTAGTGCACTTCAATCCGTAGGTAGGTGGTTGTGTCCGGGCGAGGTCAAAGCCATTAATATAGATTAACGCTCACATCGGGCGATGAGTACGGTTTGAGTCGTAAGAAAGCAGTCATCGTGGATGGACAGAAGAGTGATAAACGTTGGATCGAGAACAGAACCGGACATAGTAACGCGTGGACTGCTGCATTTTTGCTCAATGCGTTCGTACTTCATTGCACCCAATGCACGTCTACGTTCTGCTTTTTTCCAATTTATTATAGCTCATACGGGCGTTGATGACGAAATAGAACGGGCATCGTAGAAGGAGGGCATAATAGAGAATAGTGAGATAGAGGGATCGACGGTATCAATGGGACTATCAATCGTAATTTTCCCTTTCGATGAGATTGCAAACAGGATTGATGTGAGCAATCGTCGATATAATACATTTCATTATCTTTTACTCCTTTGCTAATCCTAATACATTTTTCAAAACATGCTTTCGCATTGGTTGCACTTTCAAAAGAGTTTAAAATAAGTGAGGAGATTTGTCAGAACACTTCATCAAAATACGGTTCATTGAAATAAAAACTAATAATAAAGCACCAGACAACAATATAACGCCGGAAACTGATTCCACCTGACCGCACGGGGTACGGACGAGATGAAGCTTTAGAACCTTTCTTCCGGTGGCCTGGAGCCTGCCTTTGATGTTTCATTGCACACCGACCATTCGGAACGCATAGTTAATTTGATTCCAGCGTCTCGAACCCCACCGAGTTTAAATTTCAAGTGTGCAAGAAAAAGGGGTCAAATGGTAGTAGAATGTTCTCAGCTGTGTGAACTGCTGAAGTTCGGGTTGAGCCCTTTTTCCTTTTACGGTAGGATTTGTCCCACGCTGTTTCGTTGGATTATTAATGCTTTATTCGGTGCCGATACTTTGACCAAAAGCGGTGGTGGGCGCCGCCACTCTCGCTTGGTCAATTTTCTTCAGGACCTAGACATGGTTGGTTGCTTTCGAAATTCTGCCCACCAGGCTTTTCTAGGTCGCTCGTTTGAAATAAGCTCGTTTTTCCATTTTGGGCTGTCAGATTCTATTTGACAGTATAAAAAAGCTGTTACTAGACTCTCGCTGAATAATTTTCTGGACACCTATTTGCTATGAGATCTCTAGAGATGTTAAAGCTGAATAAATGCTTGATTGAATTATAATTTTGTTTAAAAATTGTAAACCGCCTTACTGTAAATTTGCTTCATACCTTCTATATCATTAAGTATTGTAGTTGCTTGTCACTTCCCTTATCGCTTTTTCTTTCTGTGGTTATTATTGTTTCAGATGTAAGCTATGGTTACGTAGTCGATCAGCAGCCCATTGGACGTGAGCTTTTCCGTCAGTTCTGCAAGGTGAAACGGCCCCAGTACTCCCGGTACATCACCTTTCTCGACGATGCCACAAGGTAAGTGTAGTAGCGTGGGCCAGAGAGTGGAATGTGCGTCACATGCGTAACAGTTGTCGTCAAGGAAAATATATGACTGTGGTATGTGTTTTGCTGAGCCAGCTTGTGCTAGTTGAAAATTCGCTAGAATTATTAGAAAATCCTCCTCCACTCTAGTTCCCACGCCCCTGTCACGGGGATGATAGCTTCGGAACGCCTGCAAGCATTGTTTCGCTGACGCAGCGCAACGAACGTAAACCTTCGCGCGTGTGAGTGGATTACACACCCAACCCCTTTTTGCCGTTCTACTGCTTATCGCGTGCCACGGAAAATCTATGCTGCTCCAATGCTGAATATAATCCCGCGGAAATATGTGGGTTAATGGTGCTATCATAAAAACCCAGCGCGCTCTAAACTGTTCCCGCACAAGCTGGCGGCGACAGGAAGAACGATGTGTTTCCTATCCTTCCGGAAGAAGGCTCTGCTGTGTCTGTGGAATATGTGGACACACGGAAGAAAATGCCAAACGAACGAATGGTGGTTTGGCTTCTCGCTTACACCGCTTAGACCGGAAAACAATGGCAATCGTTTTTGTTTTTGGCACAATGAAGAAGCGTACACGCTTGCCTTTATTTTCAACAGCTAGCCAGAAAAGCACTCTTGCCGCAGTGGTGACGCTTGCTTGCGTGGAGAATCGGAATGAAATATAACATGCTTTCGATTTTCGCCGAGCAAATATGAGGAAAGATCAGCACACCCGTTACAGCATGCAACGTAAAAGGAAAATGGTTCAGTATATTGGTGCAAGCAGTTTTTCTTTCTTGCGTACGTAAACGTTGGCATCATACGGTAAGGGGATATGGCGCTCTTATTTGAATATAAACTGCTGAAAAACAATTTGGTTGTTATAAAAACGGGTTTGCTCTATTCATTGCTCCTCAACTACTTGGAGCCGGAATTGAACAAATATCCACATGCCAAAGGCATCAACTGTTTGGATGAAAGAACAAAATCAAGTAGTTTAACGTCTAAAGCACACAACATTATTTAACTTTTCTATTAGACAGACAACAAATCAATTTTCGTGAAACGAGTGGGTACACTAACATTGACGCTAGAAAACATTTCGTCAAAGAGTGTCCATCAACAAGCGGTGTTTAGGTTTTCATTCTATTCCGAGAAGTACATGCTCTCTAAACTACCGCTTTCCGTACGAGGCTGAACGGAACGTTTCACTGCAGAAACTAATCGCGTCAATAATTGTGCTAGAGAGCAGCTACTATGTGGTGTTCTTCGCTTCTCGCTTTCTCCTCTCTACCAGTGTGTTCGAATTTCCATCGGGAATTGGGTCGTTCGTTTGTTTGAAACGAAAATGAATTATGGTGCCACTTCACTCTCGGTCTGGGGTCGGTTTTTTGGCCTTTTATACTTTCCGGTCATCAGATGAACGTGTCGCTACACTCGCTGGCAGAGAGTTTTCCCAGATTCCGAACCCCGTTCTTCGTACTGCGCTTGGTCCAGGTTGCTCGATGGTGCAATATTCCATTGCTCCATGATGTCACACCGTGGAGCTTTTGTTTTTAATCACATTTTAACAATTACCACACTGCCCCCATCAGCACAGCTCCACCACCGAACCGAGCGCACTTTACTGCGCATGGACCTCGTGCGCATGGCCCTGGTGTTGGTTAAAGTCTTGCGTCTCTGCTGCTTTTTGCTCCCCCGGAACAAACCGAGCAGCGCTGCCAGTGGAGCGTCATACGTTCATCCTTTGCTTCCTGTTTCCCCTACACTGTTGGAAAAATGTGCGACTTGTGGCAAACGTCAAGAAGCAAACTACAGCAAGCGCCAAAGTAGGGCCATAAATTTTGTATCCTGCTGCATCCGGGACACACCATCACCGCGTTGTGTTGATGCCGTCCTGTCCAAGATGTGCATCTTCGTCCCGGGCCGGCCCGGCAAGGGAACGCTCCTGGCGTTGAGAACCGAACGAAACTAGCTTTTAAGGCAAATGCAATTTTGGCTGACGTTGTCTTGGGGGAATGATCGCGGAAACGGCAGGGGTGTCTTCTTGGTATGAACTTGGTTGAACTTTCCTGTACCCGTTCCAGGACACAAGAATGCTACACACCATCGTATGGCATCGGGTGCAGCGTTGCTAGTGCAGCATGCATGCTGGTGTGCAAAGTTTTAGCTCGCTGTGCTCTGTGCTGTGTTTTCTATGATGGCAATTGTTTGAACTACGTACACAGACACTGCACGGTATCATATTAAACCCCGCGCGCACCCCCTTACCCCTTATCCAGTGATGTTAGTGAAACAAATTGGCTGTGACAGGCGGGTAGAATGAAGCGAAAGAAGGTTCCAAATTTGACGTACGAGCTCCTAAGGGTAACGATTCAACGATCCGAGGGATGTAGTTTAGCATCTTAAAAGCACTTAGCAAACGGGTATTAGCTTCGAGTTTGTTAGGTGAGAGCCACTTGGTTCGGAATACGAAAGTATCACTGGAAGCTGTATCAGCTTAATGCATTCAAAATGAAGTAAATATTGAATCATTCATTTGTAGCCATACTCTGTAATGAAAATTTGAAATATTTACAACAAAAACTATCACAAACATTCAGGAGATAACCCCTAGCAGGCATTACAGAGCACACTATGGCACGATCCGCGCACGATGTAATTAGCCTGATTGTCGCTGATTTCACTTCACTCTAACGTATGCTCCATTTTTATACTTGCTTGCAGATACGAAATTGCGGCCGATGAGCACCGGGTCGATCTGGCGTTCGAGGTCGCAAAGCGCTACCTCGGTCTTTGCACCGAGAGCCAGCGCGAGGACAGTGGCGGAGGCGGCGGATGCGATAGTGACGGTGGAAAGTGCGACGATGATAGCGGCATCGGTGGTGACACAAAGAAGCTCAGCAACCACGACGACCCGGAGAAAAGCTTGACCGGCTCGAACTCGGTCACCACCAACACCATCAACAACGAGAAGGACGAGTTCGTGCTGGACGTGCTGAACGATGACATGGTGGGACAGATCCGGACCAAACTCTCGAGTAGGTGTGCTGTGCGTGAAACGGTGGAGTAAAAGAAGAAGCGGGGACAGTGGGCAGGGATAGCAAGGGAACGACGAAAACGAGGGCGATTGTGAAAGATCAGCCCTCCTGCTCGGCACGCTTGCTTTCTGCCCTTTCCACTGAATCCGATGCAATTCTACTAAATGGCTATTTCCATTCGATTACCATCAGTGCCATCGTCTAACCGTCGCCCTATGTTCTCTAACGCTTGTCGTTTCAGCTGGCAGCAAAGAGTTGTTCGAGGCTTCCATTACGGCCGTGCGGGCCTTCCTGGCCGGCGAACCATTCCGGGAATTTGAGGCTTCAATGTACTTCCACAGGTACGTATGCGATGGGACAGGAGGTTGAGAAGACGACCGGCCACCACCGAAGTGCCGCTCAAAGTGTGCCCCAGGACCCGGGCTCTGTCTTGGCGTATTTCATTTCCACCGAAAGATATCATCATCCTTGTGCGCATTTCGATGTAATCAGCAGGCGCATTCTGCTCCAGTGGAGCTGTGATGTTTGAATTCGTCACGAATGGCGCAATGCACAGCCGACAGACGGGAAAAGAGGGGTGGTTTGAAATTGTAAAATACCAAAGCCAATGCCAAGCAAAATACCGATACCGCAATCGTTTTGTTGAGCTGGAGATGAATGTTTGCTCGATTTTACCGGTCCGTCTGTCTTCCACCGGTACGGATGTATGGGGTACTGATGAAGACGCTGCTGAAAACATTACGACATGCCGGAAGTCCCTGGGCAAGGGATTAAACCTGACCCACTAATGGCGGCAGCAGGGATGGTTGCACCGGATGAAACTATTCTTGCTGGTTGTGGTTTGCATTGCTCGAATTTCCCCAGTCTGCTGTACAACA